>NC_133582.1:61472542-62102942 GCF_964106895.1 Numenius arquata
TTCCTCAGCTCAAATAGTTTAATTGAGGTGGTGGAAACCTGTTAAATCACCTTTGCCACCAGAGGAAACTGCTCTGTGCATCTAACCCTTTCAGTCCCAGCTCATTCCTGGAAAACACACGGTTTCTAACATGAACGCATAAGCCAGTACTTTGCCTGGCTTCGTATTAAATGTCCCACCTGAAGAGTCTTCCAGGTCAGGTGTGAAGAAAAGATTTCACACTGCATTCCCATTACTGCTTCCTCTCCTTCTCCTTCCAGCCTAGTTGTTTCTATTCCTTACTTTCATTCTCATATCTCAGAATTAGATCTTTTCTTTACACTTCCCTACGAACCTAATTATGGGGTTGCTCTGCTGTGAAGTCTTTTCCATCTACCTACATCTCCCCAGCTCCGAAGGATGATGTCGGGGAGGCACATGAAGAGATGGGTTACCGTGTTGAGTTCTCTTGTGTTCGAGTTTCGGTACTTTTCAGCCTCGCTGTGGAGTGAGGGTGCAAGAAATCTCCCTGGTAATTCTCTTCTATAGATGGTGTTTAAAGATGTCCGGAGGACGTACAGTCTGATTCTGCATGGGAAGGGCACTCTGGCGGGGCGCTGGGCATGGACCACTGCTACCGACCCCAGCAGAAAGCTTTGGACGCTCAGCCCAGCACAGGACTGACCCCCAGAAAAGACAACTAATATGGCAAATACAAACACATCCTAATCATATATAAAGTAAAAATTAATATATGGAAGGGAGCCACCCCTTCCTAAGCATTTCCTGTAAAAAATGATCAAAACAGCAAATCAAACGCACCTTTGACTAATACCCAATAGCAATTAAGAGCTTTTGAGTTATGGTTTTGAAGGAGAAAAAAAAAAGAAAGCTAATTTGACAGAGTGGAGGAGATACAAGACGTTGTATTGTGCACAGCACAGGGTGTGAAGGCCAGCTCATGGATTCAGATCGCTTGAGAGGAAAGTAAAACGAGTGCCTTATGTACAGAAGCTTCTCATTGTCATTTCACTTACTGTAATTCTGTGTATATTCAGTCATATTTCTTCAGTTTGAATTTATAGTAACTCTAAGGAAACCCACAATATGTTAAGGGCAGTTATTAAAAGAAGAACTGGATCTACAGTTTGCAGTCAGCATTTATTGCTCTGAAATACCTCGATATCCAACGAAACTGGGGGAGAAACTGTAGTAGTTTTGATGAAATTGGTCTTGAATTGATCTGGCAACTTTTGATTCCTGGGAATTCTGCTTTTCGTTTTAGATGGTAGTAGAAGAGAAAGAAATATGGAAAAGTTCTGGAGCTCAGAGACTCATGGAGGAAGCCCTACCTCCAAACCTGATGCATACTTGCAGAGGAAGGTTGGAGGAGCAGGTAGAGCTTTGGGTTAAGGCTCAGAAGACCTAGGCGGGAATTTCAGTTCTGTACCAAGCTTCTTCAGGGACAGTGAGGAAACCCTTTAACTCTTCTCCCTCTCACCTCCACATCAGTAACACCATCTGGACTGCAAAATTTCTGCACCAACCTTTTTTTTTTTTGTAAGCAAACCTCTCCATATCAACCAAGCATCCATCAATATATCAACCAGAGCCATTGGGCAGCCCAGATTACGTGTATTTTGTATAAATAAAATGCAAGTGCCGTTGTACAGCATGGGAGATGCAGAGACATTACAAGATCCACTGCAGCCACCCCCTTCCCTCTGATTCAGCACCGAAAGGCCCTGAAAAAGAAGGTTTTATGCTCGCTGTTAAAACAGTGTTAACACTTTCATTTAAAATGTGTAAAGGCACAGGCTAGAATCTTAACCGACACCTTGCAAACACGAAAGAAAATAGAGAGGAAGGAGCGCACCAGATTCAACTGTTGTTTTTTTTTTTCTGTGGTCTTTTTAAAGAAAAGGGCATGGAAGGGAGAAAGAAAGGTCCGAGTTGAATAAATGTAAATGTCTGAATGAGACACTTCTAAGCATACCCAGGTGTCTTGCCAGCTCAATGCAGAGAGGTCACAGAGAAATAGAATGTCTAATCATTGGAATAAACACAGCTGTGCATACTTACATTTTCCATACCTATTTTGCTAGTGGGGAGAAAAATAATCACTCTTCAGAAGATCTTTTCCAGCCACTTCTAGCTTCTTTATTTTTTATCCAAATTTTTCGCTTAAGAAGTGTGTGAGAGTTTTTTTTTTTAATTTTTTTTGGGGGGAAAAAGGAATTAATTAAGCTCCATACCTTGATTGGTTGTTCCCTTTCAGATGATTTTTAGCATTTGGAATGTTGCTTTGCCTTCCAAATATTTTTGATATCAAACTGTATGGAAGTGTGCGAAGACAATTTTTTTCAGTATGGAATTTAATACTTGTGAAATTTTAAGGCAGAGAAGAAGGAGACTAAAAGGATTTTTGGATGGCAAATGCAAAACTGGAAGATTTTGTTTGGACGGAGCCAACGGGGAAAAAGAACAAAACTAATTCTCAACGTGAGGCACACAAAATTCAGCAGGAACCACTGAGGGTTATAATTTTTAAAAATTTCTACCAGCTTAAGAAGAATATTTGAAAACCTTTGAATTTATCATGAATATTTTTTAATAGATATGTTGTTTTTGAGATTTTATACAAACCAAATTGGAAGCAAGAAATCCGGCTGCAAAAAAAACAGACATGCTTTTGGATAAATCAGCTGGTCAAATAACAGATATTAACTCTCCCCAGAAACCTTACCCCGCTTGTACTTGCTTTTAAGGAATTCATTGTCACGGCGTTTTGCAAAGAGAATTTATGACAGGGTAGGAAGGCTCCTTGCAAAATTGAGTTGAATAACTGAAACTGTTCTTGTCTTGGGGCCAGAAAGCTGCTTTTAGCATGTCATTTGAAAACAAGGGGCACGGCCACCAATTACTGCTGCAGCACATGCAAAGTGTAAAACTTATAGATCCCAGTCCGCTACTGAGAATTAGAGCAACCGCTATCTGCGCTTCCGTGAGAAATCCGCGTTTCTCTTTGTTTGCTTTTCTTTTATAACTTGACCCAAAATATTGGTCCAAGATGAAAATTTCTTTTATTTCATAGGGCAGAGGAAAGGGGGTCTGTTTTTTCATTAAAATAACCTCGAGTCGGGTACAGAGTCTGACACACCTCAAAAATAAATTTTGCAAAATGAGATTTTTTCCATTGTTTTAAGAACGTGATACTTTGAAGACTGAGCAATGAGTGAACATATTTATGGGGCTTGACAGTTTTCTGAAGTCCTGTAATTTTCAGCCTCCCTGGGCAGCTGGTTTGTCTGTGGTGGGCAAATGTCCTTTAGGAGCCCCTTGCCACCCCTTTCCCTATCCCTGGGATCTCCACGGAGGCTGCTTTGCCATAACAGGGCAAACTGGCACCCCCAGCTCCCCTTGCCCCTGGATCTGGCAGATCTAGGCAGAAACCCCAACTGAACTTTATTGAGAAACCAAGTTCATTTATTTTTTTTTTGTCCTGGGAAAAGTAGAAACAAAAGGAAAAGCGACAGAGTGAGATCATTATGGCTAATTCTCTTTTAAATATCCAGGCCAATTCAGATAATGTTATAGCAAGGGCCATATTGAAGCAATTTTTAAAATAACTTTTCCTGCCTGCTTCTGCACAACCTTATCACTGTTTTTCCTACGCGGGGAAGCGAAACTCCCACCGAGCCTTGCACAGGGCTCGCAATGTGCTCCCACAGCAGCTCCCTCGAGCATTCCGGGCAAGTGAAGGGCCCTGCTTCACCTTCTAAGGTACAGCTTCACAGTTGTGAGCTACACGGGTTTTAAAAAAAAACATTTTTGAAAACCACACTGCTGGCAAAAAAGAAAAAAACCCACATGAAGTGAAATCAGCTCTTTAAAATGTATTTTTAAACAGTTTCCTCACACAGTGGAGCCCATTGAGCGCACAAATAGCCAGTTGTAAATAACTGGGAGACTCAAAGCTGGGGAGCAGATCAAATGCTCGCAGGCAGGGGATACCCAGAGCCAGAATTTCACTAGCTGCAGCTAAAAACTTTGCAAGTCTGCAAGAACTAGGACCAGCGCTGTCATTTCAATGGCCCAAAGCAGCTGTTGACGTGTGGGAGTCCAGCTCAGCTCTGCTCCGTAGCGAGAAGGCGTCCAAACGCTTCTCCGTCGTAGCAAGGGGAGGATGAGACGGGCACTGAACTTCCCGAAGGACTGAGGCTGGGGCAGAGAATGAGATGTCTGTGTAACCTGCCACGTGGGAAAAGCCTGAGGGACTGTGGAAGTTCAGCCTGGCGAAGAGCTGGGAGGGGTAAGAAAATATCTCTAGATAGAGGAAGGCAGGCAGGGACCAATTAATCTCATTAATCTACACGGCCAGAAGAACAAGTCACAGGATTTGAATTACATTAAGTGTTACAATAATAAAAATGCTGTGAAACATAGTCTGTTACAAGGAGTAACAAGAGAAAGTGTTGTCAGGGCACGGGACCAAAATGCAAAGGTCTTGATTTATTTCCTAGCTTTGCTGCAGGTTTCCATCGTGTCTTCAGCTTTTCCACCGCTGGAGGAGGCTCCGGGAGGATCAAGGAGTTGATGTTGATGTACGCAAGTCATCATAGAAAGACTGATTGAACTTACGTCTCATCAATTTTACATCCGTGTAACTACACCTGCATGAAAAAAAATAGAAGATAATAAACGAAAAAAGGCTTGTAATTTCTTTAAAGGCCATATAAGGAAAGCACATCATGAGATAAACCATTCCCAGAAAGGCAGCATCATCCAGGTTTATTAGCTAATTTTTGATTCTCTGATTTAGCAGCCGAAAGAGGAAGTGCCTAAGGAACATCTTAAATGACATTTTAAAATGTTTCAATTCTTCTATATGATAGAAAAAAATATTTTGCTTTGCTCAGTATGAATGAATCCTTCTGGTCACTTCTAAGAGAAGTGTATGAGGCTGCAGTCGCAGGGAGGGAGAAGGAGCCAATCTTTCTCATCCAATGGCTCCGACTGCGGAGGAGAAGGGGGTTCCAAGGTCCTCTCTCCAGGAGCCACAGCTGGGAAGCTCCTTCTCTGCCAGGCTCCAGCACCCCCGAGCAAAGGAAGCTGTCAATTTGTCTTCTTGGCACCGTTCCACTTTTTATGCTTATATTTAAATTTTTCACTTGAGGTGAGATGTTCCACCTTTGGAATCAGTGTTCTCCCCACCAGCCCCAGGACACGTGTCCACCTCCCACCCCTTTCCGTCTCAGTGACAGGTCAATATCCCACTCAAAGGGGGTCAGCAGAAAGGAGTCCCCACCCAGAAACAACCCTCTCAGGCAGATATGGAAATTGAACTTGGGTTCAATTCAGCCTGGAAGAGCGCCCTGGCTGTTGACTGAAAGGGAAACAACATCATCACCCCCTCTTCAGGCCGTCTGGCAAATCGAGCTTTCCCGCTCCCAAATGTAACTTTACTGAAATTATTCAATGAATTGGAATATCCAGCCAAAGTCAGGGATGCTCATTTTTTTGCCCAACAATTGAAAGTCAGCAGAAGTGAGGAATATCACAGTTCATTATCATTACAGAAGGTTATACATGCAACTTGGAGAAAAGGCTACAGTGTAGAAATAGGACTTCTTTTAAGGAGGGTAATTAACCCTTGGATCAGGTCAGATAGGGATGTGGTGGAGCCTCAGTGACTTGTAGCCTTTAAGTCATGATTGCCTGTCTTTCTGAAATGCAGGCTATAATTCAGGCTGAAGCTCAGGGCCCGATGCCCAAGTTATTAGATAACGCTTGATGAATTGTGCTGCGCAGGTCAGACCACGTACCCACGGTGTTCCATTAGGGCCTTAATGTCCCCCACAGCAGATGACATGAAAGTCAAGAATATGCCTGTCACCACGACCAGCTTTACTCTTGGTGTTGCATTTGATGTGTCACACCGAGGGCTATTTCCGAACAGGAACGCTCTGGAAAAGCTAGTTCTGGTTTCATTTATACATTGAATTAGTTGAAGGCAATTGTGTGATTATGCATTTTCCATCCATTCGCCGAGCTCTCACTTTTGATTTAACTTGAGTGACTTTGAACGAGTTTGAGCTCCACTGAAACGGAGCACGCGGAGATAAGAACATCCACGCGCAGGCTCACGCTGAAATTACAACGTGAATCAAACACCCGGCTTGTTGTTCCGCTCCCAGGCTGGATGCAAACGGGATCACTTGAGGCACCGCAGAGCCCCGAACGGTGTACGATTTAATTGCTAATCACCACTGACAGCCTGTTGGCTCGGGAGGCAGGCGACACAGCGCGCCAACTGCCAACAAGAAGTGAGTCGGCAATAAATAAAGATACAGATTCTGGGGTTTTGGCTGATTCCAGCCAGTCCGTGGGGATGACAGGAAAGGGAATTTTGAAACCTCTGATCACTTAAGAAGCTGGTTACAGCCGGCACCAAGTGGAAAAGGAACATGGGCCAATTGCTCCGTGTTGTGGCCCCAAACTGAGCTGGTTATTGCGAAATGCCATTCTCTGCTGCTCAGCTGGTGTTTCAGAGCATCGCCAGTCCTGAGTTTACTGGTATGGTCTGGCTAAGTTTGATTGTCCTGTAGTCACTTGATCCTATTTCACGGCCAATTTGCTCTACAGGTCTGCTGCACGGCAGGGGCCGTCTTGGCCACTTCTAGTGGCAGCATCCCATAGAGATCTGCTGGCCCCAAACTGAAGTGACTCAGTAGAGTGGTTGGTTTTGCACGTGTGAGCCTGACTCATCTTCTAATTACCAAGGAAATGGTTTTATCCAGGAAATAGCCTACACCATCAAGGCCTTTTCACAAAAGTTGCTTTCCTCAGCGCCGTTCCTAGAAAACCATTCAAACACACCCTCAAAACCAAGATGGGTTAATCTCTTAGAAAGTGAGATGACAACATTACGTGGAGAGCTGGCGGGGCCAGGAACACGCATTCCCCAGTGGAGACACCAGGGCTTGGTGGCCGAAAAAGACGTGAAATGCTGAGTGCCAGGGAGCATCCCTTAGTGAGGGGTCTGGGACCCTCTGAGCTGTCAGGGAGGGTTTAGTCATAGAATCACAGAATCATAGAATTGCCTGGGTTGGAAGGGACCTTTCGGATCATCGAGTCCAACCATCAACCCAACACTGACAAAAACCATCACTAAACCATATCTCTGAGCACCACGTTTACCCATCTTTTGAATACCTTCAGGAATGGTGACTCCACCACTGCCCTGGGCAGCCTCTTCCAAGGCTTGACAACCCTTTCAGTGTAAAAATTTCTCCTAATATCCATCCTAAACCTCCCCTGGAGCAACTTGAGGTCGTTTCCTCTTGTCCCATCACCTGTTCCTTGGGAGAGGAGACCGCCCCCCCCTGGCTACACCCTCCTTTCAGGGAGTTGTAGAGAGCGAGAAGGTCTCCCCTCAGCCTCCTTTTCTCCAGGCTGAACACCCCCAGCTCCCTCAGCCGCTCCTCATAAGGCTTGTTCTCCAGACCCCTCACACAGTTTAACACGGACTAACCATCACCTCCAAACGTCCAAGCAGAGAAAGACCTCACCACCCTTCAGTACAACCTCTGCCTGTCCTGTAGCTGGAGTGGAGGGCACCTCTTCCTCCAGCATCCTGGCATTTCCCAGACTGTGCTTCTGCTCCCCACGTAGCAGCCACCCAGACCTGCTCGGGCCAGGGAGCTGCATTTACTGCAAAGCGGAGGGAAAACACAAAATAAAGGAAAATTTCTCTGGGGGAAAGGAGTGATCGATGAAGCTGTGGTGCAGCTGCTTGATCTCGCGGGATACCGATGAACAGCCCTTTGTGGATTAGTAGAAAGAACCAGCACTGTCGTGTTACCAAGATAAAACTATTCAGGTGTGAATTTCCCATTCCTTGAAGACATAAAAAAACCCCTGACGGCAACTTCTGAGCACATCCTATTCTTCTTTCCTCCTCAGAACCCTGGTAGAAAAACAGTTTATTGATCTCTGCTAAGAAATCAAATGTTGTTATAACTCCGAAGGGTGTCCGGTTACAGAGAAAATCGGTGGTAATCGGAAGCTTCGCGCAGACCTCGGGTGACCCTGCTCATTCCGGCACAGAAAACTGTTTTTGTCTAACTTCGAAAGAAACCAGACGAACCCTGCGAGGTTACTTATAATCCTGACACCGCTCTCAGAATTGCCATATGCTGGGAACATGCCTCCTTGCCTATCTACAGTATGTATCTGAAGGACTTTGTTACAGCCCCGATATTTGGCATATCTTAAGCCTATTTAGAACATCAACACCATCAATCACTTGGTACGGGGCCGAGCAGCTGGATGAACCTTGGCTATCACGCAAAGGCTATTTGTCATCTGGGCAAGCCCGCTTGGCGCGTAACGCTCCAGTCCCAGAACAATTTTCCCCCTCTCCAAAAATATTCTCTTTGATTCAGGAAACACGTGATTAATAACGAACAAGGGCTTAAAGATGGAGGTCAAGGCTGAAGCCTTAACCAAACAAGTGCATTTCTTACGAGCGTTTGCCTCAGCCTTCAGCTATTCCCTTGAAGAGCACCCTCAGTGGAGAACCGCAAAATAACACAAGGTTTGAGAGACCCACGTGGCCACGGTCCCAACAGAGTTTTTTTTAACAATTGTGATGATGCTGCTCTTAAAAATCGGTAGCCAGACAACAACTCTCTAACAGCAGCCCACGTTCAGGACGGGCCGTGCCCACGTTACATTCCCATTCTCCCCAAGACAAGCGATACTCGGCACTTCTGACATTTAGACAATTAGCCCTCTCTTTAACATAAGAAATATTAGCTGAAGTGTCTTAACCATCTGTGTGAGCCAAAATAAGAGCAGGGGAGTTTACATAAACAGTCTTAGCATGCTTAACAAGCGTGTAGCTAATGATTTATTTTTTTAAGCCTCAACAATAGAGACTACTGGATATAAGCAAGTACTTCATCATTTGTGTCTCCGTGCTGTTAATGAAAGACTAGTAATTAGTGGGTGACTAAACTTCAAAAGTACATGTTGCTTCAATACATGGTGTTGTAAAAGGCAGATTCTTCCCAGCCATCTGCAGAGCCAGAAGGAAAAGGGAGGAGGAAAATATTTGGAAAGTTTGCCTTATCAATTAAAGTATTTTAATTTCACATCTTCAGCCCCACTCCTTAACCTCTCTTCATCACTTATCTCTCCCCATCTTCTCCCTGTTTGTTCGTTTAGAGTGTAAATAGGCAGGGAAGTTGATGTGTCGCTGTATTTTTATAAACAGATTCCAACACAAGGCAGTATAATCTTAACATCTGAGCTGCTGCGCGGTACGAGGCACAGGAACGCGGTGACAACCCCTGCAACCCCCAAATTCCTCAGCGCTCACTGTCACTAAAGCAGGGTGGGGACCCTTGTATTGAACAGCCCTGAGCAGACACAGCGGTGGGGATCCTGAGGGCAAAAGCAGAATTTCCACCAGTGATTTAATGATATACCAGGGTAATTAACCCCTTTTCCACTTCCAACGGCTTGAATAGCGGCGTGGTCCAGCTGGCACGGTCCAGCTGGCACGCTCCCGACGCTTGGAACCCGTGCAGCCAGGATTTGTACCAACAAAAAACTGAAACAGAAGTCCTAAGGGGTCTGCCTGGTCTCGGAACAAGTGCCGCGTTGAGAGGGGAGCGTGGCTCTAGCCCGGCGGTGGTCACGCTAGCCCGGGTGCCACCACCTCTGTCTCCCCGCACCGCTGGAGCAGCAGCCGCGGACACAAAGGGTGCAGGCAATGGCAAGGAGCAGCCCAAAGATACGGCAAAAGATGCACATTTTTAACCGCTTTTCAAGTGGAGCCGAAAACCCTAGGGACTGAGGAGTGAAACATCTTGTTTACAGTTAAATTCCTGATCCAGGTAACTAAGCAACACAGCACCATGGCTCCGTAAAATGGAAGCAAAGTTAATTTTTTAACAATGCCACATTACCTTTGTACATCTTGTTCCTGCTCTCCCTCAGGGTCTTACATGAATGAATCAGAAAATTGCTCCCTTATGTGAGGCTTGTGTCTGCACCTGCGTTAAATTCATGTCAGAGAGGGGTGGAGGAGGCGAACGTTGGGAGCACAAATAGGATGGTACCTCCGGATTTCAACTCCCAGCCTGTCCAACATGACAATTGCCTTTAATAGCTTTTTGAGGCACCACGAAAAACCAGCCTTGCACCCGTGGTGGTCCCTTCACATTAAAAAAAAAAGAAAGAATAAAACCAGTCTGTCTTCTTGTCTAGTTTAATGCCTGTCTCCCACGTGGCTGGTCATCCCCCAGTCAGAAACAGGGACTCCAAGCAAATGGGAATTAATTACTTAAAGCTCACAACATATATATATATATATTTTTTTTTTTTTGTAAATACAAGTATTTTCTTTGCACCAGACTCATATTTCCAACGGCAGAAAGCTGGAGTTTGGGGCCGTTGGATCTGGGGCCCGCGGGCGTCTCAGCGCTGGATTCCTGGAGGGATGCCTGCCGCCCGGGGCTGGAGCGGGGCCAAACCCAGAGCCGAAAGGGTCTCGCTCCCTGGGTCTGGTTTTGGACGTCGCTGCTGGGATTTTTGGCACCGGCGGGCTCGGAACGCAAGCTCAAGCCCTGAACCCCGGCATTAGGGCTAAACCTAATCCCAAGCTCCAGCCTGCTTCGCATTATTCCCACTGCTGAATTCCAGCTGTTAAACTTCTCCCCCCTCCCCACCACTACTGAGCCAGAGAGCGTTTTGTTGACAAATTTGCCATGCATTTTCAAGGAAAGCAGGATCTGGCCAAGGCTTTGGGGTTATATATTTTTTTTTTTCCACTGCAGGAAATGGAAGTGTTGGCAAAAATATTCGCCGTTGTTTAGGATAAGAGGGTGTTTGGACATATCCAGTTTTAAGCGGTCTGCTTAGTCTGATACTCTTGATATATGAGACAGCAAAGAAATATGTCTAGGAGTCTTGGAATGAGGCATCTTTTTTTATAAGATGAGTGAAATACACACGAGGATGAAATATTACTTGCATATTACCACCAAAGCTGGTTAAAATTCACTCAATTGACTCCAGATGTGGGTTTCTTCAGCAATTTTAAAGTTAGCACTACTGTAACTAGGTGTGAGGCCAAGGCAAACTACTCTAGTGCTTTATAGCACTTGGAAGCTACAGTAGTCAAATCAAAATATGTTACAAGAGAATCAGTTTCTTTAAGCTTAGCAGCAGGAAGGATTTAATATACTGAATACAGCCAACCCATCTTCATTTGAAAGAACATAAAATAAATCCTTACCACATTTGTGACTTATTATTTGCATAAAGGACCCGGTTCAAGAAGCAGATCCCTGGCATTACTCATGCAAGCAGGGCCGTGCAACCCCACAATACTTCATATTTATTTTATTTTATTTCCACGAGGTTACAACTGTGCTCAGGGTGAGCATGCCCCTCCACGCTCTGCTGATGCAGGCCGGTCACCTGAATATTCCAAGCTACTCTTTAGCATTTATTAAGCTTTTAATGGAAGATATCAACTCCACTTTTTTACTCTCTTCCTCCGCCTGCTCATTCTCCTCGCAATTAGGATCTCTGTGTAAAAAGCTTCGCAGAGCTGCTCACCAGCAAGAAGTTTGACTCATCCTACAGTGATGGCATGGTGGGTTTTAACAATATCTTTTAGCATCTTATCTGTTCAGACTCATCCTCGACCCACTGGCACCTCTATGGTGATAAAATGACTACGTTTCCCTGGCAATTCCAACCGGTTCTGCTTTTTCCACCGTGAGGCTGGTAAGATCTTGCTTTTAAAGCCCCAGGTCCTGGAGCAAAGAGGTAGTCACCTTTCCTGAAGCTGATTTTGCCTGCTTTTTCATTAATTTTAAGATACAGAAGGGCCCTTGGAAACATGAAGCTCGGGCACTCTAAAAAATCACAAACTGGAAGAGAAAATTATTTATTTTAGATTAAGGACCTTTCTTTGTGTAAACCAGCCTCCTGACTTCTGAACATTTAATGCTGGCAATGTTGCAGCCATCCCATTCTGGAATGACAGACATGCTCCACTTCCACCATGGAAAAAAAACCTTTCCCTGGCTGCAAAGGAAGAAGTAAGATTTGCCACAAAATTGCACAGCAAACTAAGTGTTTAAGACTTTCTCTAAACCACTCAAAACCAGCTCCTTTCTGCCTGACATTTCCAGTGTGGGCATATTGCAAGAGGATAATTTGAATATATAATTTAAGGCGGTCAGGTAAGTCTGTTTTAATATATTTCATACAGTAAAGGTTCAGAAAGAAAAAAACTGAGGTCATTTAGGGGTTTTGACTGACCTTCTGTTGAAATAGTTTTATCAGAAAACTGCCTTAGTACGTGTTGGTGATGTAAGGACATTTCCTCAGCTGGTAAAAATCAAGCTTGTAGCTCCCCACATGGCAGGGGGGGGCTTTGCCAAGTCACAATAATCTCATGCAAATTTCCCCTGATGGTTTTAGAACTCTCCAGTTCTTTAGTAAAACATGGCTTTGCTAAAAGTTTAGAAGAGATGCGAGTGGCAGAGAAAAGAAAAAAGTGACAATAAAAAAGGAGAAAATATCTGACACTTAAGAACCCTTGGCATGCTACCCAGCACTGTTTGATTAAGTGAAGTTGTGATACAAAGACAAGGATTAATCACACAAAAGAGCAACATAATTAATTGCAAAAGCTAAGGCAGAATTTCAAGAAAGAATGCATCCTTTCATTTAGCTTACCAAAATACAATTAGTAATTATTACTGATTTCCTGGAGAAAGTCCAGAGCAGAATTAAAAATATCTCGAGTCACAGGGAGGTTCATTGGGCGGCGGGGACGGACGTGCTGGGCTGCGGGAAGCTGGTATTTGTTCAGCAAACTCCTTGTTTTTAAAATGATCTGTGCTGAGTTACACACCAGGACACCCAGGACTGGTTCTGTGCCAGGACTGGGCAACTCTTACTTTTTAAACGCCCGTTATCTATTTTAAATAAAAAGTAAATCAGATTTCTGCCCAAAATAAGCTGCTGTTATAAGTAACATTTAAAGAAAAAATCAGAAAAACTGTGAGCAGATCAATTTTATTGGAATTATTTTATCTCACATGGGGCAAATCGATGCATTTCAGAGGAACAATATCTTTTAAAAATTTACCTGCCTAGGAGCATCCAATCAGCCTTGGCGTTTGTTCCAGGCTGCAGAGACACAGATGCTGCTCAGCCACAGGCACCCAAGAGCAACCTGTAGCTGGTGTTCCCCACGCAGGGGGGTTTGTGTCCTTCCCACCCCCCTGGGACAGCAGCAGCCCCCACACAGGACCGCAGTCTCCTCTGCAGGGACACGGGAGGATGCCACAAACACAGAACCACCACACACCCCCTTGTTTTTTTTTGAAAAACTCCCACAAAAGCTCTTGGCTCTCTGTCTCCACACTCACATTTACTTCCACAGGGTCTGCTTGGCAGCACCTGGGTTTAGTGGAAAGTTTTTGGGTGACTTTGGTAAAAATTTAATCCTGATGAGAAATTATCATCTATGGAAATTAGTGGGGAAAACCCAATCAATGCCAGCTGGGAATCTGGTCAGGTGGTTTTCAACTGCATGGAATATTCCCACAGCAAAATTTTCCCACTGGCGCAAAAAGCTAGAGATTCGGATAAATAAGCAGCGAACCTGAGTAGAGGATGCCGAGATTGGGGTGGAAGGAACAGACTTGCCCCAACTTTCAAGTGAGTTAACTTCCAGGCTCGCTTCATACACTGTCTACCTTCAAAGGCATCCCCGTCCAGCTCTGTTTCTATGGTACATCTCTGTTATTTTGAAAGGCGTTAGTCCCAACTTGATCCTAAATTCCCATTGAAGCTCGGCCCCTTGGTTACAAAGAGCCAGATGGTGGTCCATGTCCCTGATGGTTTGTGCTTGACTGAGAGCTGCCCCTCTGCTTGAGAGACCCTTGGTGGGAGCAGAGCAGGGACAGCCCAGAAGAAGGGACACAGAGGGAAGGAAAAGGAGAAGAAACAATTTATTTTGGGGGCCGATCCAGGCTGGGATGAGTCTGAGCAGCCCTCAGGTGGTTCTAGCCCACCTCTAGGGTAAAGATAGAATCATAGAATCATAGAATGGTTTGGGTTGGAAGGAACCATAAAGACCATCCAATTCCAACCCCCTGCCCTGGGCAGGGACACCTCCCATCAGACCAGGGTGCTCCAAGCCCCCTCCAACCTGGCCTTGAACCCCTCCAGGGATGGGGCAGCCACAGCTTCTCTGGGCAACCTGGGCCAGGCTCTCACCACCCTCACAGCAAAGAAGTTCTTCCCCAGATCTCTTATCTAAATCTCCCCTCTTTCGGTTTAAAACCCTTCCACCTCATCCTATGGCTCCCCTCCCTGATCAAGAGTCCCTCCCCATCTCTCCTGGAGCCTCTTTAGGGACTGGAAGGTGCTCTAAGGTCTCCCCGGAGCTTTCTCTTCTCCGGGCTGAACCCCCCCAACTCTCTCAGCCTGTCTTCATAGAAGAGGTGCTCCAGCCCTCTGATCATTTTCGTGGCCCAGAGGCATCTCTGCCATCTATACCGATGGTGCAGAGCAAGCCCCAAAACCTGGCAGCCACAAACACTTCCATACACACCTTCCCCACTTGGCTGAATCCAACGTGGTGCTACCCAAAATGCTCCTGCTACATTAACATATTTCACTGTAACCAAACATTTGCCTTTGGTGGCTTTCTGGGCTGCTGCTGAATACACGAACAGCTTGTACATCTTCTGTGGTGCGTGAAAGCAAAGACAACCCATTGTATTTAAACTTGTAGAGCAACAGCATGTATTTTATGTTCCAGGTGCTCATAGGACCAAAAGTCTCTCCAGAAGGGACAGGGATCTGGAAAAGCAGAAGTGATGTAATTGTGTTTCTGGGTAAAGAACAGATGTGGTAGTCGTCATAAAGACTTCTTAGCAAATGCCCATGTGAAAACACACCCATGAAAACACAAACTCTGGAGCAGTGAACTGCTTTGTGTAGAAATCGTCAGGGAGAGCCCTGTATTCACAGGGAGAGAGACTAGATGTTCTAATAGGTCTTTTCCACCTCAGGTTTTTATCACTGTGATTCATGCTAATTGTTAGTGGGAAATCACTTAGTGTCAGCGATAGAGGTGACACATTCATTTCATTTTAGTCATTGCACATATCTTGTATTTGAGGTGAGAGAAAGGGTTTATTTCTCCTCTCCTTTCCCCCAGAAGCATGTTTGGATTTCATGCATAAATAGTCTTTCTTCCCTTAATCTGATTCACATGACAGTGTGCATTTGCATAAAGCTTCTTCTTAGGAAAACCATTCAAACCTTTATCTGGAGACAGTAGACATGTCGTAGAATTATGTCCTGCTTTACAAGACAGCTTTTTTTTTTTCCCTTCTGATGCATTATTTGTATCATATGCTAATTTATTATAATGGTTATTAAGAGCACCAGGCCTTGCCTTTCAGCTTCCCACATTTCCCCAGGCATCCCCTAACATTCCTCTCTTTTCAGCGGTGCCCATCCTCTCCCATCAGGAAGCAAAGAACAATTAATACGTACTGCAGATAAAAACGTTCACACAAACCCACTCGTTATTTGTTGTGGCTACGGCTCCAGTTTGCTTCGTGCTTTCTAGACATCCCATCTGGATCTGCCCCAGCAAGAACATGAACAGTAACATACCACAAAGCTGCTCATTTTTACTGTACCACCTGCGGCTGGCCAGAGGGACAGCGCTATAATTTAGCCTAAAAATCAAGTTCTGGGTCCAGTGAAACTCAGATTCAGACCTGGGGCTTTAAATTCTCCCAGTCTGTGCTTCAGAGGCACTCACCAGTTGAAAGGGGATGAGGAGTGAAGTCAGGATGGCAATTGCGCTCACTGGCTTTCTGCCACCTTGGGCTAAAATCTTACCCCTTGGTAGCTCCACTCAGGAGAACCTGAGCCCTCTGGACCAGGACTGAAGAACAACCTCCCCTTTTCCCTTGAAACTCATCCAGTTCCCTAACCAAGAAGGAAGGTTTCCAACTCCCATACCAGCTCTTTCCTAAATCCATAGAATCATAGAATCACAGAATGGTTTTGGGTTGGAAGGGACCTTAAAGGTCATCCAGTTCCAACCCCCTGCCCTGGGCAGGGACACCTCCCACCAGACCAGGTTGTGGAAAAGCTCCCACCTGAGACTGAGCTCACACTCCAAAGCTTTGAGCTGTTATTCTTAAGCCAACGGAGTCAGACTGGGATAAAGCTAATCCCCGACTCTATCCCCAGCTTCCACTTTGGCCCGTCTCTAGTTCCTGGATTCACGGCCATATCCTTCTGAACTCCGACAAAACGTAGTGCGTGGGATAACTCATTTTTGTGGCTGTGTAACTGAAGAAAGCGAGATTCAGTCTACGCAATCTTAGTTTTGAAAAATCCTGTGATTTATAACGTAACAGAAAATCTAGATATATTTTATGGCTTTTAATAAACAATAAAATTCCTCTGGACACTTTTATGAAACCCAGTTTCTTTTGTCCCAATCCTGGAATAAAAGTTTGAACAGAGCCAGTATCAATATTTTTCCTCTTGATAAAGTACTATATGTTTTAGAAAGCCAAAATCTATACAAACTTTACTAAAAAATTACTTTTCCATGGAGTCACAATGTCTCAAGTTGATACAGTATTTACCATCGTAACTGGATTATGAAGTGCCTTCTCAGGAAAGAGAAGCGTAGATAGATGTATCACCACCAAGTCAATAGTTAGAATGAGAACAGATCAGCATCCATTCCATACAGCGCTGGAATTGTGTCGAGGGGTTTGGTGACACCACAAACCACAAAAGCACAAGTCAATTAGCCTCTCCTGTGGGAAGAGTCTGAATTTGCAGCTCAGCTGAAGCAGCTCTCAGTGAACTAAAGCAGTGGCAAACACGGCGATACATCACTGTGGGCATGTTTAGATACCCATATAAAATAATTTCAGAGCAGTCAGAGGGATGCAGGTAAGTTCCTTCCAATGAAATGAATGAAGGCAAAATTCTAAATCCAATCATCTATATATTAAAATCACAGCTATTTTTACGTCAATTATTCCACTGAGATAACTCGTAAGAGGAATGCTTTTCAGAATGGGGCCCTAAACTTTCAAAATGCAGCCACAGACCTTAATTATCAGGCTAATTTAATGTGCATGCAAACTAAAGAAGGTGAAGGTTAAATATCATGTTTAAAATAATTCAGTAATTGGGAAATTAATCCTTTAAAGAGACAAAAATGATTCAGTGGAAGGCAAGCATTCTCAGGCTGGAGCCCGAGCTGCTCTCTTGCTGTTGCCGTCAGTACAGCCTGTTCAGCTGAAGAGGAAGATGTGCAGGTGAGAGAGTGCCAACGAAAGAAAGAGCTACCGGAGCTCATCCTTGTTTTTTTTCCAACGAGCTGGACCTGCAAAAGGTCTGCTCAACATCCATTTAAGGAGCATGTGTGTGTCCACATGGGGTTCCTGGTCCGTCTACAATGTGTATTCCCCGGGAAGATGCTGGGGAATATCCTGTGTGACAGCCAGGACACGGTGACAACACCAATTTCTCCCTAAGCTTTTGTTTTACCACAGTATATTCCTCCCTATCCTTTGTTAATAATTTATTGCCAAACATTGAACACACCCCACCTCCCCCAAAAGTCAAGGTTCTCAGTTTCAGAGTTCAAACCAGTCCCTGACTGGGGCTGAAAATATACCACATCCTGCAAGACAGAAAGTCTTAGAGAGTGGGGTGCACAAGGGCAGACACTGGAAGATGGATGGGGTGACCCGCTGTGCTCTCTGCACTGGTCTGACTGGAGAACTTCCACTTCTCCCTGCTGTAGCAACACTCTCCTGCCATGGGTGTGGTTTGGCTAACAGGAGAAAATTTTGGCAACGACAGGGACGTGCATCTCCCACTGCCCAACCTGCTTCCCCACTCCGCCTTCAGATCAATAAAAAACACTCCAGATATTGGGTTTTTCTTGTCCAGCACATGAAATACAGGTAGACATAGAGCTTAGAGATATGGTTTAGTGATGGATGGTTCTTTTCATTGTTGGGTTGATGGTTGGACTCGATGATCTGAAAGGTCCCTTCCAACTTGGGCAATTCTATAATTCTATGGTTTGAGTAACCAGTGCCCAAAGACGCCGGGGAAAAGTGTCTTGAATGGGAGAGTTGAAATGAGCAATGTGACAGCGAGCCCCAAAATCCCTGTTTGTGGGTAAGCCCAGATAGTCATAACTACAGAATAACGGCAATACTCACCCAATAACGGCAATTCCCACCCAATAACAGCAATACCCACCAGCTGCAAGCCCTAAAGATTGCTCTTCTCACAAACATGCATCTTCCAGACCAGGAGAGCACTGTCTTTTGAGAGTCCTCCTGCTCCAGGAGGGCACTGGGGACGCTCAACCTCTCCCCGCAGATCTCCCGTATTTGTAGCTGACAAAACTCACGTAAACCTGCGTTAGTGGTCGAAGTTAGGACTCGTGTTTCTGAGGTGAGGAATGGCTGCTTTTTCTCACTAAGATCAGTAACAGCTGAAGAAATCCAACAACCTTTTCTTTTATGAGCCCCTTAGAGCTTGTAAAAGGGTACTAGCTATTATCATAGTTAATATTGCTTGATGTGGAAATATAAACTTGGGAAAACAAGTACTAAAACATTTGTGTAAATGTAAGTCCTGACATTTATATTTATTAATTTGCTTTTGAGCAGTTTTCCATATTAAAAAAAGAGATTGATTACTCTGAATGTGGAAAATACCACGTTGTCACTAATATATTTTATTTGATTACAAAAGCAACAGAAAAAGGTTTTTAATATAATTCTTATGCACAATTCCGTATGCAAGATTTTTTTCAAATCTAACACACATTTGACAAGAAACAGATATGTTGAAAGACATCAATAAATGTACTGATTAAGAGTTTGAGACACTTTAAAAATCTGGAGCAAAGGATGACTATTCTAATTACCTGAGACATGTGAAGTCAATTGTCCTTAATACTTTAAGAATGACAGATTACAAATGAATAGATATTAGGGCTTTCTGCTCTGTTGCTTGCTGAAGAATCTGTTGAAGGACAAGTACTTGGATATGTCACCTTGTGTCTGGGGAGGGGGGGAGTGAAGAAGAATGAAAGGATGATGATGGGAAAAGTGAGATTATCTCAGTGTCGCATTCTTTCCTAAATCCAAAGCGGGAACTGACTCTCCAAGAGAAAACAACGCTTTGTGGTTTTCAATTAGAAATACTTAAAGGTATATGCTGCTAAGCTCCAAGCGTTAGGCTCTCATCACAGCTCTGAGCAGTGCTAAGAAACTGCAGACTGTATTTTCCATATATTAAAAAAGGAATTAATTCTCTTCAGTGCTGGAATGACATGGCCCTCTGACCAAGCTGCTTGCTGTTTTCAAGAGAAAAGGCTCAAAACAACTGCTAAACTTCTAATGATGTTAATACAGACCTTCAGGTAAATAAAGATTCTGTTTTTGTTCTAAGCTGTTTGCGAGCAGCTTTGTCTTCAGACAGAAAAGGCACACCTGGGATCCAGCCTGACTCCTCCACAGGTCAGGGAGAGTATGGATTAAGGTTAGCCAGCGTGGCATTTCCTTTAAGTCATGATTTTTGCATGGAAACCGACTGTGAGAACTACAGCGTGAGGCCAGAGTTAGCACAGTCATCTAGTTTACACCTCCTGCATAAAATAAACTATAATTGGCTGCTTCCGGCACGTAAACCCATTACGGATCTTTTGCTATCATATTTATACACAACAATATGAGGCAAAGAATCATAGAACAGTTTGGGTTGGAAGGGACCTAAAAGATCATCTAGTTCCAACCCCCTGCCCTGGGCAGGGACACCTCCCACCAGACCAGGTTGCTCCAAGCCCCCTCCAACCTGGCCTTGAACCCCTCCAGGGATGGGGCAGCCACAGCTTCTCTGGGCAACCTGGGCCAGGCTCTCACCACCCTCACAGCAAAGAATTTCTTCCCCACGTCTCATCTCAATCTCCCCTCTTTCAGCTTAAAACCATTATCCCTCGTCCTATGGCTCCCCTCCCTGATCCAGAGTCCCTCCCCATCTCTCCTGGAGCCCCTTTAGGGACTGGAAGGGGCTCTAAGGTCTCCCCGGAGCCTTCTCTTCTCCAGGCTGAACCCCCCCAACTCTCTCAGCCTGTCCTCACAGCAGAGGGGCTCCAGCCCTCCCAGCATCTCTGCGGCCTCCTCGGGACCTGCTCCAAAAGGTCCATGTCCTTCTGATGTTGGTGGCCCCAGAGCTGGAGGCAGGACTCCAGGTGGGGTCTCCCCAGAGCGGAGCAGAGGGGCAGAATCCCCCCCCTCGCCCTGCTGGCCACGCTGCTGGGGGTGCAGCTCAGTTTGTGGGGGGCTGTCTGGGCTGCCAGCACACGTTGTCGGCTCATGTTGAAGAAAACCCAGCAGAAGTCACACAGCAGACCAGCAAGTGCTCTGGCCCATGAGGTTCTCCCAGCACAGCTACCACCAACAGCCACAGGCAGGGTGTATGGTGACAGGCTCTGCTAGCAAAAGGTCCCCTGGTGATGGAGGTGGTGTGGACCCAAACACCACAGCCTGCTCGTCACCCCTCTGTGTCAGGCAGAAGCGGTGTGTGTTCTTCTGGTGACTGATGCTCCTGCGTTCATGCCTCCCTGCTGCTCTCTACACAAACCCCATTGAAACCGGTGACCTCGCCATGGAGGTATTTATGACACATTCATTACCCAGCATCTGAACACCTGGAAGAGAAGAGGCGAGGCTCCGGATTCTGTTACCAATCCTCTGAGTTGTGCTGTTCTGCTAATTACTTTTAGTTCTCACTTATTATAAATAACACGGCTGTTTCTCTGCCCATTTTCCCCTTTCTGCACAAAGGGCAGCGTAGAAAATTATTTACTCTTATCTAAGTCACCAAGTGAGAAAATGAGACTATATTTCTCTACAAATCCACAGGAAAGAAAATTGCTTTAACCAAAAAAATTCCTTATGCATAAAATAATAATGTTTGTATATGTAAATAAATATTGGCATCTATCGTCCCCAACACAATTAACACTCCGTTTCCAGGGAATAATCCACAGGCAGTGACTGAACCCAAAATGCAGCTCTTGAGAAGGAAGATGTCAATAAATATGTATAGAAATGCACCTCAGTGCATTATAACGGGGTGAGGGACGCGACAAAACCAGTAAATCACTGATAGCCGTTATAAATTCGGCAGCAGATCAGTTAATATCGCGGTCCTCTGGACCCAAGGGTTATTTACCCTGCCTGGGTTTTAGCAAGACAACCACCCTTGTAGATACAAAAATGCCAGTTAAATAGAGGGCTTGTTCTCCTGTGGCTTTCCCAGAATTTAACCCGAGATGAACCCTTGCTAATATATCTGTGCTGCTATCGTCTGGTACAAATAGCCCCACTGCACACCAGACTGACAATAAACATTTTTATGGGGTTGCTTTTGCAGAAAGACTCTTCCCTTTAGTGCGGACAAAGTAAAAATGCAGCAAACAGAAGGCACGCACTTAAAAGCCTGGGAACACGGACTCCTGATTCTTTACCCCGTGATAGGCTTAGAAAAAATTGTGGGTAGCAGCAGAGGCTAAAATTCATATTATAAATTTTAAATAAGTGTATTATTTGCTCAGAAATACTTTTTAAAAGCACTCAGGAAAACAGGACCCAGTGTTATTTGCTGAAGTTCTCCTCAAAGTGTATAAAATAGAGAGGGAAATGTGAAATTTAAGGCAACAGAACAGCACCCATCTGGCAGGACCAGAGAATAAAGTGAAAGCAGTCCTATAAACCGCTTATTTATAACATGAAATGAGTGAAGAGGTAGAAATTGAACTGGAGAATTGTCTTCTCATCCTCCCACTTTACTCCCTACTTGAGAACAATCATAAAAATTCAAAGTAATTTGGCACTACGGCCTGTTCTCCTGTTAGACTCTTTAATGCATTTCATTTCTTCTAGTTATTCTTAAGAGCTTCATTAGGCAAACAATTATATGATTCATGCACATCTAGGACAGAAAATATTTTAGTGAACTATTACAATTCTTGACTCTACATTCTTATGGTCAAAACCACAGGGAGACAAGACAAATTTACCTATATAACCACACAAATCCTTTCATTTCCCCCAGGGTATAACAACCAGGTTTAATTACAATTAAACCTTTACTGCAATGAAAATATTTCCATATTACTTCTGTCCAGGTGTAACAAACTCATCTGTATTTCAAGGACTTAGTGGAAAAAAAAAAAAAAAAAAGAGCCCTGACAGAAGTGAAAGACTTTAAGAGACTGAGCATACTCAAAACAAAATAATTTCCTCCAGCAAAAAGTGTCAGAACATGGATTTCAGGAAGAAAAATCCCAGCTTGAAGATGCTCCAAAGCACCTTTGCTCCCACGGGTGCTCAGTAAAGGAAAGGAAACACAAAAGGCAGAATATTGCAAAAAGAGAAGAAAATCCACCCAACTCAAACCATAGCCATTTTCTTGTCCGATAAGTCCAGAGCCAGGTGGCTGGAATAGAAGATTGGTGTTTATCTGTTGGGAGATCAGTGCTGACTCATTCTCCTCGGGCAGGCTCACCTGGGAGGCTTTATAGATGCCTTGGGGGAAAACGCTCAGCGGGGGGTTAACTTCTTGTTGAGGGGGAAGAAAGGAGAGGTGAGATTTGGGTTTTAATTGGCGCAAGGGGAAATCCCCTCTCTTTTATAGGGGTGGTTCAGAGAAAAACACAGGTAATAACAATAATAATAATAATAAAAAGTCTTAGGACCGGAGTTTCGCTAAGCTCCATTCTCTGAGCATTTCCAGGTCAGCTCGGAGGTGGGAGAAGGGAGTTATCGTTATAAAAGCTTCCCCTGAGGTTTGATGGGGAGCTTGGCTGTGAGATTTGTTGGAAGCTGTAGCTCGTGTGGAATCTGTGAGTTTATTGCTTGAATTAACTCTGAGCGCAGAAATAAAGTACACTTAATGCACTTTTAAAGCACTGTGTTTTACTTCACCCTTTGTTTCTATAAAAGGATGCTTCCCAAGCTGATCCGTGCGGTGTGTTTGTCCCTCTGCATTTTACCTTAATTTGCTTGGTTGATCCAGAACTGAGAGACTGGAATATCTGGTACCAGAAGTCGTTCTTTCACTGTGAACCACTGTCATTTCTTTCTCGCTTTCCATTTAAAAGACTCCAGCTCGCAAGATTGCAATTTTTAGGTTCTGGAAACCTAAAATGCCAGCGCTTCCCTCTACTGTAGTAACTGCAAAGATAAAAGAAATCAGTTCAAAAACCCAGAAGAGTTGCTTTAGCCCATTTTGCAGGTGATGTGGGATAAAACGCCAGGCTGTTTTAAAAGCAAAAGCGAGAACAAAAAAACCCCTTCCCCCCACCACCCCCCCCCAACTTTTGCATATGGCTGCAAGGCAGTTTATTTTGAACAAAAACCCCTCTAAAGTTATTCCAAAAGCACTTGCTTGTAGAGACAAGGCCTTCCCATGGCAGCCAGCGTGTCTGGGTGCGTTGCCCTCTGTGGGGCTTAGCAGATCTGCTCCCACCAGCCTCCTCGGTTGCCAAAGGCCACCTCAAGCAGCCGAGCAGCGGGAGCGGGTGCCAGCCTTCACCCCTTTCATGTCAGCCCGAAAGACCTTCCCGTGTCCTCCCCCATGGGTTTCTTCACTCCCCGATAAAATACTGGAAGAATTATATTACTCTTTCCAGCCAATATGAAGAGGAAACACTTACTGCTGGCAAATAATAATGTTTTATATTTGCAAATTTGCCTTTTTTCCTTTTTCCCTTTTTTTTGTTGTTGTTGTTGTTGTTGTTGCTTTTTGCTGCATCTAGCTCCTTGTTAGGGTAGGCAGCTGCCTACTTTGCCTACCCTTTAAGCTGGCCCTGGCAAATGCTGTGTTGTATTCCCACTGAGACTATGAAGTTTACAGAATAACAGGGCTGCTTTTATGTGGCAAATGGAAAGGCCGGAGATAGGCCAAAATTACTTTGACATTTAAAAAATTCAGCATCTTTTGCTTTACACTTTCACTTAGTGCTGGAGTTGAGAAACACGGGGCAAAAATAAAGCTTTGCAGTTTCCTGTTAAATCTCAGTATTTCGTACTGTGTAATTAATTGTGCCCTTGCTCTTTCCATCCTCTCAAACTGAAATTAATAACATTGTGGGAAGCTGTGACTTTTACAAAGATGTGTAGTTTAGAAACTGTGAACAATACTGATTTAGAGAACAAAGCAGAAGGAACATTCTGTCCGGGGGAGAAACCAGACTGCTCCTCCACTTTTTTGTCACCTGGAGTCTCTGAATTCCCCACCTCGGCACCTCTCCCAAAGTGGGTAATTTGAAGGAACTGGCTGTGGATGTGCACTATGGTAGCAGGGAAATCCTCTGGCTCCACAGCACTCATGTACTGTCATCTATGTTGTGGTCTCTCAGCTGCACACGACTGAAAAAAATATCCAGTTCACAGAATCACGGAATCACAGAATGATATGGGGTTGGAAGGGACCTCTGGAGATCATCCAGTCCAACCCCCTGCCAGAGCAGGGTCACCCAGAGCAGGTCCCACAGGAACGTGTCCAGGCAGAGTTTGAATGTCTCCAGAGAAGGAGACTCCACCACCTCTCTGGGCAGCCTCTTCCAGGGCTCTGCCACCCTCACAGGAAAGAAGTTCCTCCTCATGTTTAGATGGAACTTCTTATGTTCAAGTTTGTGCTCGTTCCCTCTTGTCCTGTCCCTGGGCACCACTGAAAAAAGATTGGCCCCATCCTCCTGACACCCACCCTTGAAGTATTTATAGGCGTTGATCAGATCCCCCCTCAGTCTTCTCTTCTCCAGACTAAAAAGACCCAAGTCCCTCACCTTTCCATTTGGTTTAATATCCAGGATCTACTGAAGATGAAAAATAGGGGACCGGTGTTACTTGTTCTTAGTCCATCCACCCGTTGCACAGAGCAGGACAAGCAGCTCCGTGCTGTTGATTGCATTATTCCGTAACTCAGAAAAGGAAATGCTGCTGGTTTTTTTTCTGCCTCTTTTCCTGCTGCCAGGCCTGTCCCGAGCCATGCAACTGCTGGCCAAAGCCTGAGGGCAAGCAGTGGGATAGAATGGTCCTACCAGTGGCCTCTGCATCTCTTATCTGGGTGTCTTTCCAACTCTGGAGGCACGTACCATCCCGCTGATAGAGAAAATTCATCACTGCAATGCCAGATCAGAACCAACATGATGGCCAGAAGGGGGATGACTCCCCAGAGCTGGCCTGGAGACCTTTATCACACCGTAGAAAGGCTAAACAGTATAATCCTAATTTAAATGCCTTATCCCCTAGCGAAGCAAACAAGAAAACAAAAATAAAGGAGCCTGAAGGTTCTGGGGAACATTACTGACGGACGTGCCAATAAAATACCCAAAGTAGAAGAAGTTTGGGGGAAAGCTAGGACTTTTACCAGCAGCTCCAGTGGAAGCAGGTTGTGCCTGCATTAGGGCAGGACGAGATGTGGTTGTTTTTATCCCAGGACCAACTAAGCAAGGACGCAGAGTCCTACCAGCTTCCTCCAAGAAGTCCTGGAGAGCTGCACCCAGTGCTTCCCACCAAGGAGTGATTTTTCCAGGCGTCTACCTGTGTGTTGAGTCAAACCCTGCTGCTTGGGGTAGAAAAACATAGCTAATAATCAAACAAATCCTTTCAAAGAGATGGGAGGGCAGGAAGAAGGAGTAATTGCCATAGGACTAACAGAAAAGGGAAGAAAGGTTGGGCTGGGATCTCCAAAAGAGGCTTGGGAGGTATTTTCTGTGCCTGGCAGTTAAACATCCTGCTGCCCACAGGAGTTTATTTCCCCGCATTGGGTGCTGAGGGTCTAAAGGGCTTAGTTTCTCAGAAAAAAAAAAAATTGAAGCAATTAAAATGAGCTGCTCAGCATCTGGGAATGAGAGTCCTAAAAGCCAGCACTCGGAGGAGGGAGCTGCCCAACCTAACCTAGTAAGAAAGGCCAATATTTCTATCTTACCAAGAGAATGTGTTTTATCAGAGCAATTTTCCCTCCTTTCTTCGTCTACAAATACACTGGACACCCTCAGATGGATTTGTACGTAACTGTGAGGGAGGGGAACGTGGATTTAACCAAATTGTAGGTAAAACAGAAAGAAATGTTGATCTGCCTCCTTGGTTTGTTGTTCTTTAAATGAGGCAGGAGAGCCTGCTCCTAATGAGTAACTCCAGAGACAAAAGAACTGGGAGGCAGGAAAACAGAAGGCAGGTAGCTTAGGTGGGAACTTTGCAGGAATTCAGGAGCAAAATCCTGCTTTTCAGTGAGGTGAAACTATTTTCTGAATTTTTACCCCAAGAAAATGGACTCAGACGTTAAAAGTCTGCATCGCTTAAGGAATCAAATCACCTACTACAGCTCTTGGGGTGATTTATTCCTGAAACAAAAAATATTTCAGTCTTTTCACTTCTATTTAAAAAATTTTTAAAAAAAGTTAAGATAGTCAACAAGCGATGGAATTCTTGTTTGCGACAACAGTAAGAATATAGTGAAATCCAAAATACTCCAGGTGGTAACACAGAGGAACATAAAACCTCTGCCCCTCAGATATTTCAATCTTTTGGACCAAAAAACCAGCTGACACAAATCACTATCCTTTAGCATCGATGAGCTTCACAGACACCTCCGACTACTCCATGCACCAAGAGCCAATTTATACACTATACCAGCTTTTACCTTTTCTTTTTTCCCCTGCTTTTCAGTGATCCCTATTTATCTTAATTCACACCCTTCTTTTCTAAAAGCCATTGTGTGGGAATATTCCGGGGCAGGATGTACTTGCCGCTTTGAATGAGGGATTGAGCAGACAATGCCCTAGTGCTGTTGTCTTGGCAATATTTCACTGTAATTACAGAAAAAAACAGATTTATTCGATGTCTAATAATTATTGCTGGTGTTAATAACACTACTAACACTTTTTTTTTTTTGTCAGCTATTGTTATCTATTTACATGATCCTGTTCAAATCTTAACATATGTAAATAAAATAAAAGTTCATACTGTGATATAGCACCCTCTTCCAGCTTCATTTCTCTTGGTTGCTCTTTACCTGCTGGTGGGACCCATCCAAAGGATATAGCAGGGGCAAAAAGTTATTTTACAGGTATTTTTTTTTTATTTTAATTTTTTTTTCAATGTGAAAACCCCAAAACATTTTCCAGGGGACGAGTGGATGAGAATGAAACCTGTAAACGATGAGGTTGCTTTTCATAGGGCTTTTTGCAGACTTCCCACCAGTAGTTCCTCTCTCTTCTCCTTCCAGACCTTCTCAGACCATGGGTTGAAAAACACTCCTCTAAAGTTAGTTTCCAAACGGCAATATAAAGCAACGAAACAGAACTCCCTCTGGCACTAGTATATTCTATTAGAATATTTTAGAGCTGCAGGGAAAAATGATGCTTCACCAAAGAAGAAAACCGTGAAGTTGTTTCTTAGGGACATAATCTAATATTGACTTCAGAAAAATGTAATTGAGTCGTAATCGATTAGACAATTTAAAAGCCTTTAATGAGTTAAAGATGTGATTTCTTTGTGGTTGCATTACGGCTGGAAAATTGATTTCTTAGAGGCAAGACAGCAAACACTTAACCCGGGCTACTGTGCTGTGTCGTCCCCCCCCGAGTCCTCAGACAAGATTGAGTTTTTGGAGCAATTTCGCTTTTTGCCGTGTTGTTATTTAGGTGCGAGCATCGAGGCTGTGCGGTCCTAACGGTGTGAGGATTAACTTCTGGTATCCTTCCTTGCTCTCACAAACACATACCAGCTTGAGATTGGGTTGGTGACCTGTTTTTTACTATTTATTGTACTTTTGTCAACTGTCCTACAGGAAAAGCGTTGGGGTTTGAACGCGTGCTTCGGGGATTTCTACGCTTTCTTCCTCCTGTGGCATTATACAAGGAATTCGGTGGCACCTCAGAGCATAAGCCCAATCGCCTGTGGGTTTGTAATGAGCTGGTTATTTCCCTTTGCAAAGCAAATCAAAGGAAAAAAAAAAACGGGAAATGTCCCGTTGAAAGGATGGGTGGGTTTTTTTTTTTTTCAGGGATGGCAAACAGACAAAGTAGATAAAAGCTGATTTAGCATTTAGTTCCTGTGCCTATAGACATTATAGATATTCACCTGTTTAATGTGAATACCATCTCTATGGCCCTCACAAAATGCCCACAGTGGGCTTTATGCTGGTAATAAGAGCTAAACCGTGCTGTATTTCATTTCATTCCCGCTGATAGCATTTATCAGCAAAATCTGGATTTAAAAACCCCCAAAATATGCAATTTAAGCCTCATCATAACTGGACGGCTGAGGAGGAAAGTGAGGGGATTATCTGGAGCCTGGAAGCACACATATAAGAGTGTATTGTCAGCGCGGGCTACAGGCCTTTTGGCAAACGGCAGCGTAAGCTTCAGCTGACAGGCCTTTGGGCAACTGACAGATGAAAATATGGAACTTAAATTCTTCATGACAGATCGCCGTGCTGAATGAAGAGGACAGTGCTGGGCTGGGGGGCGAGAGCGACAGACCCAGGCCCTGTGTCTGCGGCGCGGGGCAGCTCTTTGTGTCTTGCACACAATGCATTTTCTCCTTAAGACTCTCCCACTTTGCCCAGAAAAATGTTATATGAGGCTGGTTGTTTTTTTTTTTTTTTTTCCTTTCCCTTTCAGATCAACATCTTTCTTTTTTTCAGCAGATGAATGCCGAGTCTTAAAAGACAGGGGTGGCAGATTAGATTTAATATGCGGGCATGAAAGATGTTTCCTGGATGCTTCTCCATCGGACCTTTCCACCCAATCTAGCACGCAGCTATTGTAGGAAGCTTAATTCGCTGTTTTATGAGCTGTGCTTAATCCCCAGCGATGGCAAGCTTTGTCAAAATGAAAAAGAAAATTCTATGTATTTTGAAATGATTGCTCCTTTCTGTCAGCACTCCAGCCCTGCCTGCTCACAGGGTCGCACCAGGAGGTGCAGGATGGGGCTCCTGACGCCAGATGGAGATCCTGGGAGCAGAGCCCATCCCTTGCCCCTAGATATGGTTTTGGAATAGCAGGGAAAGCACAAGTTCCACACTTGCCATTCCCTGCATCCAGAGGTCGCCTTCCCTTGCCAAGCCACCTCCATCCCTGCTGCCTTGCTCCTCATGGCTCCACCATCAGTGCTTGGTCACTCCATCCACGGGGAGGTCACTCTTCTGGGGTTCCCAGGTGCCTCCTGAAGGTGCAGTCACCCTCCATGG
The DNA here is from genome assembly GCF_964106895.1 of Numenius arquata. Lineage (NCBI taxonomy): Eukaryota > Metazoa > Chordata > Aves > Charadriiformes > Scolopacidae > Numenius > Numenius arquata. The sequence continues at coordinate 61,501,904 of NC_133582.1, forward strand.
CCACGTACCTTCTGTGCCCACTTCCATCTCCCATCAGCCATCATCATTTTCCAAGCTGTGCTCCAGCTGAGACAAGGCCAGCCTGGTGGCCAGCAGGTCTCCTGGCAGGAAAGCTCCTGCCATGGTGTCCTGCAGGGTATCACACCAGGTGACGGCAAAGGTCTCCTCTGGCCTTCGAGTCTATGGAAATCATAGAATCATAGAATAGTTTGGGTGGATGGGACCTTAAATACCATCCAGTTCCAACCCCTTGCCCTGGGCAGGGACACCTCCCACCAGACCAGGGTGCTCAAAGCCTCATACAACCCCTCCAGGGATGGGGCAGCCACAGCTTCTCTGGGCAACCTGGGCCAGGGTCTCGCCACCCTCACAGCAAAGAATTTCTTCCCCAGATCTCATCTCAATCTCCCCTCTTTCAGCTTAAAACCATTCCCCCTCATCCTATGGCTCCCCTCCCTGGTCCAGAGTCCCTCCCCATCTCTCCTGGAGCCCCTTTAGGGACTGGAAGGGGCTCCAAGGTCTCTTAGAAGAAAGAGAAGAAAACAGCCAGGCAGGTTGTGCATGTGTGTTTGTTTGCTTCCCCTTTGCAGCGGGAAGGGCCCTGCCATGGAGCCGTTATGGTCTCTCTGTGCTTCCACCCTTGTTACTGCGCTGTAAAAAGGGGAGACGGGAGCCAAGAACAACAAGGCACAGCACGGCCTCCGGCCAGTCCCGCAGTCGTTACCTCCACAAAGTTCCCACCGAAGTCAGTGGGCTGTAGGATCCAACCCTTAATATTTGTCCTCTTTTATACAATTTGTAATTATCGATACAAAAAAAAAAAAAAAAAAAAAGAAAGAAAAAAGAAAACCCTAAGGTAATATGTTAATTCTTACCAGATGTACTGTACGTATCCTTACACGCTAGCAGCCTGGCAGGACTGCAATGTCACAACAGACATTTACTGAAGTACCTGGGGAAATGTAACAAAAAGTGTTAGTGGAAAATGGTCTTTCAGCTAAATTACCTAATATATTTGCTAATGGTATCTGATTTAAAAGCCATAAAAATACTAAGTTAAAAGCACATTAGAAGATGTGGTATATTTATAAGTGTTTGTCACCTTGGCAACAAAAGCGAAATTCCAAATCTAACACTAGCTTTGATGGGCCAAGACCTTTGAAAATTGATAAATACCTGCTCTTTATAGCAATGATCTGCTTTCAGTGAAGAAATACCGCACCGTGAAAGGAAGTTCTTCATTGCATAACGGGATTCCTGTTCGCTCTCAGCTACGGTTCTGCCCTCTCTGCCCACCCTAGTATGATTTCTTTAAGCCTTGACAATGAAAGCAATACCTTTTCCAATACAGTAAAGCACTGATCGTTGCTGTACCTTTTTTTTTTTGTAACTTCAAGCCTTAATTTCCTGCATATGAACCAGGTTTGTTGGTATCACACTGACCTCTAAACTGGGTCTGATAGCTGTGATGGGGGCTCTTCTTTCCCTGCCTCGGAATAGTTGTACCACAAGCACTAAACTATACATCCCCCGATAAATTTAGTGCCAGTTTCAGCTCTGCTTTCCTACATGCCTTGTAGTGCCATAAAACTGTGCTGTAACACTAAAAGAAAAGCTATGTACTCACTTGTAACACAAATTCTTTCAGTATATTACCTCTGTGTGCAGCTGATGGACCTACACAGTTATGTAGAAAAAAAGATAGAAAAAAAAAAGAAAGAAGATAGAAAAGCCAGATAAAGATAGTCATGCTGCCTTGTGGGCAGCACCGCGAAGCTCTGCTCCATGTGGAGGCAACAAAGCTCTCCCGAGGAACTGGGCGTCAAAGCAACCATAGAATCACAGAATCATTAGAGTTGGAAGGGACCTCAAAGAACATCCGTTCCAACCCCGACACCTCCCACCAGACCAGGTTGCTCAAAGCCCCATCCAGCCTGGTCTTGAACACTTCCAGGGAAGGGACATCCACAACTTCTCTTGGCAACCTGAGAAAGAATGTCCCCAAAACTGGGCAGAAGGGTGGGAGAGTTACGTGTTTTCAGAGGCATGGAAACAATGCACTAATAACACCCTTTCTCTGCCAAGAATTATTTCCACAAATTCCCCTTCTTGAGAGAACAAGTACTAGAGACCCACCTTTCCCAGATAATGGTAAAGTTACTGGAAGCTATTGGTGCTGTCCTGGCGTAAGCCTCTCATTTGGCCCCTTCCCAGATGGAGAATCGTAATTACCCAGCGTAATTGCCCTTCACTTTGCATCCTCACATCTAATGGAATTGATTAAACGACTTGGCCTCAGAAAGGAAAGCAGGATCTGTTGTATGCGGGTAATCTCTGAGCAGAGGCGAAACCCTGTGGGTTCAAGGGTCCAAAATGCCTTTAGGGATTACAGAAGCCCTTGGAGAGTTTTAGGTATTACTAGATCAGACACTGCTGAGCATCTCATACCCGTCTTTCTCTTCCTTCTTCTTCCTTCTGCTTTCATTTTCCTTCTACTGTTGATTTATGAGGTTGACAATTGGCCAAGAAAGGCAAAGGCAGGCAGGAAAATCTCCAGGAAAAGGAGAGAACCAGAAAGGGCATGTGAAGGGCAAGGAAGGAGCAGGAAGTAGAAGAACTGGAAAGTGGGAGAAGTTTCCATCAGCAAAACTAGGTTGGGACACGCTCAGAAATGTGTTTTGTATGTTAGGCTTGTGATGGAAGTACCTGGAAGTAAGTAAGGTTTAGATTGGATATTAGGAAAATTTTTTACACTGAAAGGGTTATTAAGCCTTGGAATGGGCTGCCGAGGGAAATGGTGGAGTCACCATCCCTGGAGGGATTTAAAAGCCGGGCAGACGTGGTACTGAGGGACATGGGTTAGTGATGGTTTTTGTCAGTGTTGGGTTGATGGTTGGACTCGATGATCTGAAAGGTCCCTTCCAACCCAGGCAATTCTACGGTTCTGTGATTCTACACCTACTTCTATTTAAGGCACAGTAAAGCACAGCTGTATTGTCCATGATCTCAGCAGACACTGAGAATCTGGATTTACTTTTCATTCAAAGCAAGCGTTCAGGGGAGAGAGGAAATGTGCCGGTATCAATGAAAACTTTGGAGTTTGCTTTGGAAGGAAGAACTTTTCATTTCAGAGCTGCATAGAATCATAGAATCATAGAATTGTCTAGGTTGGAAGGGACTTTTAAGATCATCTAGTCCAACCATCAACCATCGCTGCATAACTCTGCTGCCCTGAGTCTACACTGGATTTTTTTTTTTTTTTAATATCTCATAGGAAATGAAAACATACGTATTTCTATTCCAATTTAGATTTTCCAGTGGACAGGGTGGTGTCTGACTAATTTTCATCATGAGAATACTTTGCTTTTGTTAAAATCGATGAGGGCTGAGACCACCAACGAGATTGGACCTCCAACCTGGTGGAGTGTCTTGGTGGGTTGAAGACCGGGCCCGCAGCTCTCCCCATCTCTAGCCGTGATCCATCCAGTCGTGTCCCAGCACCTCCAGAGCGAACATCTCCACTGAACCGCAGAACTGACCCTTCTATTAGTGAAATTGCTTTCCAGCGAAATACGTGCAATTTATATGGAGCTGATAAAGCCTCTATTAAGACACTGGTTAATAGATGTGGTTGGAGCTATTTTTCAAGTATTGATAATAGGGTAGAAAAAGGGTCTCAATTAACTGAGGTAGCAAGAATCATATGGATAGACGTGTGCTCTTACACTCAAGTGCACAATTTTCACTGATTGATAAACCTAACACACCACTTGAGACTATATTCTAGTTACATCACTTCACCATTAAACTCTTCATTTACCCCCAAATGAATAGATTAACATTAAGTAAACTCTACTGAAAAATTGTCCAATTCAGTGAAGCTTTAATATAAATTTGTAACAGCCATAAAAGAAAATTACAATTTATCATTTGAAAATCATTATTTATAATGTACAATTCCAGATTTCTATGCAATGAGTGTTTCAAATGTGCTGCTTAAATAAGTTCATGCAAATCTGCAAAGGACCATCTGCAGCATCTATATAATATGGTATATATGTATATAGTGTACACAACTACCTGCATGAATATAAAAAATAGTGATTAAATTTTATTATGAAGACAACCAGCCACATTGCTTTAGCAAATTTGCATTCATAGTTTTTGTTTGTTTTTACGTGGGCCTCAAATAGCTTGGATTTTCCTCCTGTTTAAAATAAATAAGGTAGGTTTTATGAGTCTGTCAATCAAATCAGCATTTTACATGCTGAAGAAAAATCACTATATTATAGGGGCATTTCTGAAAGTCATGGAAAATGCCGAGAAGGTGGCATCACCTTAAGACGAGGTGCAAAATCAGTGTTTTTAAAGGATTGCCAGTACAGTGGGCCAAACTTTGAGGAATGTGGAATTGTTCTGTGAACACCAGATAATATGTAATATTACCTTCTAATATTTCAGAGAATTTGGAGTTCAGGACGCAAGGTTTGGCTGCGTGCAGAACTAAAGGCCAACTGCTACTTGATTTGTGCTTTTAAGAGAAGATGGATTTCTATTACACCCAAAAGGCAGCTGTCACCAGTCCTTGGTGAATATTGGGAGATCCTTAAGGTCATTAACAGTATGAGAAAATACGAAGTTTTGAAATACTTTTGTGTATCCCAGTAAGGGGCTCTGAATATCTGACAGCTCAGGTGAGATCTGTGGACGTATTTCTTTCTTTCAGCATCAAAGCACATATCCATTTTTGCAATTCTCTTTTTAGCTTTGGGTTTAAACTCATGCGAATCGAGAGCCAGGCATTTGGCCGTGTTCAGTTACACCGCACCAATAAACCACGCGTGTGATAACTGGTTGGGAAATCAAATTCTAAGTTTAGTCATATTTATGGGAACTGGGGAGCCATCGCTTCAGTTGCATCTCTCAGATCTGCACAGGATTGTTTAAATTTATTTTCCCCTGTGGTTTACAGACAGCCTGCACAAACACTGAACGTACAATTTCCAACCTTACTGGTTTGGTTGGGTTATACTTTAGGCTGCAGCCACCTCAAACCACTTCTGAGGGAAGACACGATGGCAAATATGGACTTTTCCCTACAGATGACGAGGCAATGAAAGACAAAGAACAGAAATATTATTTTTTTTTTAACGCACTGACTTTTTATATGGCCTATAAATCACTGGCCATTAATATGCAGGAACTTTTGTGAAGACGATGCCGTAGCCAGGCAGAAAGATGCAATGGAGAGGATCTAAGAGTCCCAGCATTGCAGAGACTTTGTTTTTTGAAATAATTAATGTTGTCTTGACTTTGAATATACTATCAGTTTCCTGAGAGGAGGGAAATTGTTCTACTGACCGAAGTTATGTATCTCACCAGTCAGCACAAAACTGTTGCCTTAAAACCTCGGTATCTGTTCTGAATGGTTTTAATAAAATCTGTGCTACTACATGGGGAAAAAATGACTTTGTAGGTTTGTAAGAGCATGAAAACAAGATTATAAAACAATCTGTCAGACCTCAAAGATCTGATCTGCAGAAGCGCTCGGCATTGGCATCACTGGGTGTTCGGGATCTTTCAAAATCAGGCCCAGAGCCTGAATAAGAATGTCACCACAAGACGTTTCCGTGCTATTTGCAGATTTTCTTTACAATACTTCCCGGTTTTGATTGTGCTAAAGCCTTAAAAGCAAATCAGAGAAAAGACTCCCCTATTGTGTATCACAAAAGGTACAGCCAGAAACAGTAAAACCGAGCGCGCTGTTTCCTAATGCACTCCTTCACATGACAATCAGTTTAGACCTTTCACTTTCCTTCCCAGCCAACCTTGGGAACAATGTGCTCAAATCGAACTTTTTTTTTGCTGTCACATACTGCTGTAGGTAATCCTACCCGCTTTTAATTTACTTTGTAAGTAGGAATAATAATTAGCACCACTGTACTATCATATGAGCCTGATGAATTGTAGAGTTTGCCTGTTTCATAAGTACTGTACACATAAATATATGGATTTATGTACGCATATACCATATAGACAAAAGGATTTCATACACATGCTCTGTAAAACCATTGCTTCTGTAGTTCGGTTTGACTTGCACTCACTCTGATGCTGTTTTTATACGCATTCCAGCTGTCACTGGTGCTGTCGTATTTGCTACGGGGCTAAGAATTAAAGCTACAAAAAGATTTATGTGCTTTGGAAAGCAAGTCGTGAACAGAGAGAGTCTGTTTTCTAGGGTTTTCTTAAAAATACCATTCAGAATAAACTGCTGTCTAACAGAAACAAGAAGGACTATGGGTTTTGCGTGGACTCTCTACGATGGCACAGAATCTGCCCTGGGCTGCTGCAGACTCTTCACGTGGAAGGGCTGGACGAGCCGGATTAAGATCAGGACTTGAACCAATATCTCCTTGTGGTTCTGATTGATTCATACAGCATCGACTTCACTTGGTAATCGAAGATGAGGAGCAGACTTTGATTAAACTCTCAAGAGCATCCTCATTTAAAAAACAAATTAATTGACGCCTCTGCTAGTGGCACAGCACTGATCCATTCATCTCTGTGGAAAACCACTGGATGGTTCATCAAAACCTCTGCGCATGCTGAAGGAGACGTGAGAGGTTCACAGGAGCTCCGAGGAAGAAGGGATCCCCTGCTTTGCACGATAGATGAGGAGGAGCTTTGGGGCTCTGAGGGTTTCAGCATATAAAAATGAATGCTTTGGGTCATGCCACAGGTGCCACAATCTGCTTTTCATAGAATCATACAATGGTTTGGGTTGGAAGGGACCTTAAAGGACACTTCCCACCAGACCAGGGTGCTCCAAGCCCCCTCCAACCTGGCCTTGAACCCCTCCAGGGATGGGGCAGCCACAGCTTCTCTGGGAAACCTGGGCCAGGCTCTCACCACCCTCACAGCAAAGAATTTCTTCCTGAATATCTCATCTAAATCTCCCCTCTTTCAGTTTTAAAAAAAAAATCAGTTTAAAATCTCCCCCTCTTTTCCACCTGGGATGGCCTTGCAGCCCCTTTGCCTGCGTGGTGGCTGGCAGCAGAGGAGCTGGGATGGCCAGTGTGGTCCTGCTCATGTGCTGCACTGGCCCTCGGCTGCCAGCACCTGTATCTCGCAGGAGATACACCCACAGCTTCAGCATCAAAACATACCTTAGACCTGATCTTCATTCACTGTGTAAGTCTACTTGATAAAATACATCCATCATATCAGGGCCACGGAGATGCTGGGAGGGCTGGAGCCCCTCTGCTGTGAGGACAGGCTGAGAGAGTTGGGGGGGTTCAGCCTGGAGAAGAGAAGGCTCCAGGGAGACCTTAGAGCCCCTTCCAGTCCCTAAAGGGGCTCCAGGAGAGATGGGGAGGGACTCTGGATCAGGGAGGGGAGCCATAGGATGAGGGGTAACAAAGGGCAAGTCTTCCTGGGCTCCTGATATAGTCAGAGATGAGACAGGTCCCTTCAAATTACATTTCAGGGCTGTGATTTAACTCAGGTGCCTCTACCTGGAAGAACCCATTTCTCTGATTTCTGAGCCGAGAGTACAGAGGGGCTGCCTGGCTGAGTAAGGTCCCCCAAGGTGAGGGTGGCCTGAAGCTTGGCGGCCTGATTCTTGCCCTTGAAATGGCCCGGGTATCAATAAATCCATCAGCTTGCCAGGACTGCTGGCAAGTAGTAGCCCCGCTGACCTACCAAAACATCAGAAACAAGGCTTGGTAATTCTTCCCATGCTACAATATTTGATTTTATTTGGGTTGAACTTCTGGCCACACCTTAGCCACGAGCTAGGTATGGAAATGTTGAAGGGTGTTTTAAATGGGAAAAAAAGGCCTACAGTCTCGCTATTTGCATGGAAATGCAAGTCGTGATGAACACTACCTAGTAATTAATCACATTGTGATTACCACTCGTACGTTTAAAACACCAATACAATTTGCATTGAGGCTCGGTAGGAAACATTCTGCTGATATACATGGAATATGCGGCCATCCCAGGATTACTTGGTTTTTCCAGATCTCGTTCTGGATGCATCTGCTTCTCTTCCAGGATGCAGAGCTGGGAGGCCAGAGACCAAGTGGCCAGAAAAATGAAAGGGGAAGAATAAATGCATCGGGAGCTTCCCGCACCCTTGTACGGGGGAAGAGTCAGAGGAAAATAATGGGGAAAATTTGCTACGATGGACTGAGGGGAGAAGAAAGATGATATGGGGAATGGTAAACAAAGACAGGAAATATCCTGCTGGTGGTGTTAGTTCTTGATAAGGAGCCCGTCAAGTTTTGGCCAGAGGGCTAAAGGCAGAGAGACATTTTGCCAGCCAGAATGCGGAGAGAAAACAAGAAGACAATCGAACAGTTAGAGAGAGGAAGAGAGCAGAAGTGAACAAACATCTTGCCCCTATTACCATGACACACAACTAGAGCTTTGCAGCAGTACTGCCCAGCTGCCTTTAGACTAACTGAAAATGAGAAAATAAATCAAACTTTCTTCTGACTGTCAAGGGTAAAGAGAGAACTGTTTCTTTTTTCAGCCCCCGGTAACCCGATAGCTCGCCGCAGTGTATTTCACATAGGGAAGTCTGGCAAAGCAACATCCAAGCGTTCCTTGTGATTAATATTCCTTATGATCTCCAGCCACCTAATCGCATCCTGACCTCGGCGAGGGTCAGCTGGGAGGAGGGATGGGCTGCGGGAGCAGGGTGGGCTACCGGGAGGTGCTGGTGGATGATGGAGCAGCTGGAGAGGACAAGAGGACCTCTGCAGACAAGAATAAATAAATAGCGGCAAAGCAAAGGCCTCAGGAATAACACCATGGGTCCAGAGCCATGGAAAGGAGTGGGGCAATCCATCCCTAACGTCCAGATGCACTGAATGTAGGATATGCTTTTTTTTTCCTCCGATTTATTCCCCCAAAAACTACAGTTTGAAACGCAGCGCTGTCCTGAGACGCAGAACGCCGGCTCTGAAGGGATTCCCAGGATGCATTAACCAGTGCTTGGACTGCCAGATGTGCCACATACTGCAGGATGAACATTCTGTGCTGCACGGTTAACGCCTGCATTCTGAGTGCTAACAATGCTAATAACCTTTCCTGCATTATATAGAATTTTTTTTTTCAGGAACTAGGTGTTTTCTGGATATCTACCGCCTGGCCCGTGAGAGAGTTCCTCTCACATCCAGCTAAATGTAGCGATAGGAGGAGGGGGAATGGTTTTAAACTGAAAGAGGGGAGATTGAGGTGAAATCACAGCAAAGAACTACTTTGCTGTGAGGGTGGTGAGAGCCTGGCCCAGGTTGCCCAGAGAAGCTGTGGCTGCCCCATCCCTGGAGGGGTTCAAGGCCAGGTTGGAGGGGGCTTGGAGCAACCTGGTCTGGTGGGAGGTGTCCCTGCCCAGGGCAGGGGGTGGCACTGGGTGGGCTTTAGGTCTCTTCCAACCCAAACCATTCTGTGATTCTGTGATAAACTGTGTGGGCACTGCTGGTCTGAGCCACGTGTGTCTGAGCTGGTGGCCCATCAGACGTAGCGTCCAGGCACACGGATGTCACTTTACTCTGATGAGGCCACCTGGGTCAAACACACACCGTGCCAATTTTCTGTGCATATAGAGTTTCACCGAATCACCACCGTTTGGTAGCCTGGGACCACGCAGACCTCCAGACCAACAGTTTACCCCAGGCACCTAAAATCCTTAACACGGCTCTGAGATTTTTTTCCAACAGGACACCTTTAACTGCTTATAAGCAAATTTATTTTCAATCTGTTCTATTTTGTCTTCTTAATCTTTTCCTCAGAGTACGCTTTCAGGCAGTAAAGCATCCAAGTGGAAGAAAATGGTCCAAGGCATCGAAATGACTAATAGTCCCCCTAAAAAAGATCTGGCAATGGGAACTACTGTGCTGCACACATTTTTATTTCACCTTGAAGAAAAAAAAAAAGGCCCTAATTCAGAAAAAATGCTCTATTTCCATTTTTCATTTATGCAAATTACACTCTGAATAAATAAATCTACATAATCTCACCTCTCTGCCAGACAACTTGCAGTAACATTTGCCAAGAGAAAGACAAGCTTTTCTGATACTAATGCATAAAACATGCTGAATAAAAAAATTAAAACAAATCATATTGAGTAAATAGCTGCTGCACAGCTCTGGAAAGAATAATAGAGGGACTGATGAGTTACTCAGGATTGTCTTGTTCAATTATTTCAAACATGCTACCAGTTAAGGCTATATTTAAGTTAAGGTTTTAATAGAGATGCTCATATCCCGAACCACTGCAATCTATAGGTATTTTTTCCTTTAATTTCCATGAAACAGGTGTGTAGACCATGAGTATTATAAACTGCATCCCCAAATTTTTAGATGCTGTGATGCTTTGTGGAATTCAAAGGCATCTTTCTCAGTGGAGAAAAGTAAGCTCCTTACATGCTTCCCCGGGTCAGTAAGGTAGGAGATACACAGAGCCTATAGACCGGGTAGGAAGCTACCTAAGAACACCAGTAAGAAACCTTAAGAAAATGTGATTTAAGACTGTGCCTCTGGTAAGAAATCACTGAAAGATACGAGGTTGCAAGGGACCTCTGGAGATCATCCAGTCCAACCCCCTGCCAGAGCAGGGTCACCCAGAGCAGGTCCCACAGGAACGTGTCCAGGTGGGTTTGAATGTCCCCAGAGAAGGAGACTCCACCACCTCTCTGGGCAGCCTCTTCCAGGGCTCTGCCACTCTCACAGGGGAGAAGTTCCTCCTCATGTTTAGATGGAATTTCCCATGTTCCAGCTTGTGCCTGTTGCCCCTTGTCCTGTCCCTGGGCACCATTGAAAAAAGACTGGCCCCATCCTCCTGACACCCACCCTTTAGCTATTGATGAGCATTGAGGTCCCTTCTCAGTCTTCTCTTCTCCAGGCTGAACAGCCCCAGGTCTCTCAGCCTTTCCTCAGCAGAGAGGTGCTCCAGTCCCTTGATCATCTTTGTACAATAAAGGCACAAGATTGGCACTAAAATCAGTGTGTTCTGACAAACTACCTGCAGGATACGTTCTTTCTACTTGTTTACTGTGTGGGCTGGTGGTTGAGAGCGTACACCTTGGATACGGTACGTCACCCACATCAACCAGCTCCCAGGGGAATGTCTCTTTGGTAGGCTATTTGGTGTTGCAGACCGAGTTCTTTACTTGTCAAATCTGCTCCACCATGAGTGAAAATAGCTGAATATACTTTGGAAGAGTAAAAAGCCTGATCCCCACATAACCAGCAAACAGCCTGGTGGTCGTGGCACTCGGCTTTGGCATCAGGTCAGATCCAGCTTGGATGCAGCAGGGATTGGAAGGCAAACCTCTCCCCTTGCCCACCGGGCACCTCCTCCCGCAAGGTCTAGCGGGCTGGCTTGGAGAACGCCTCGCTGATCAGGTCCTTCAGGCAACGCAGGACGGGCATATCGCGATGAGAGAAACACAGTCCTTGATTTTCCTTGTTTCCCTGTGCAGTGGCCGGGTGTATTCCCCTCAGGAAGTAGACTCTTCTCTCTGCTGGCACTCCAGAGCTTCCTAACCAGCAGCTCGGCAGAGAAGGCGGAGAAAAGGGGGGTGGGAAGGATGGCTGTGTCTTCTCTCCACAGCAGATACGTGGGTAAAGCCTTCAGAACAAGTTCAGGCTGCTTCCTGCTCCGGGGATACTTGAAGCTACTTGTCCATAGGAGTTTCCAAGTTACATTTTTTCTTAGATAATCTAGGTGCATTTGAGCATCTCAGTATCCCTCAACGTGCCGCAAACTCCCCAGTTTCGTTCAAGGTCAGGCAAAAACTAGAGGGTTTGAACATGGGTCTTAGTAACTGAACGATGGTGGATCTTTGCAAGCTTTTGATATGACAGACCCATCTCCGCTTTGTGGCTTTGTCTTTACTCTCTGGGGAGAGCAGGGTATCTATTAGTCCAAAATGCACGGCTTGCTAAAAAAATCCAAGCTAAAACATCCAGCCAAGTTATAACTAGATTCCACATATTGATTTATTAAACCAGAGTTTTCATACTTTTCACAGTCACCAGCGTCAGTCAGCCCCTCCTTCACACACAAAAGAGAATGTGACCGTTCGATTAGACCTTTCACCTGGCAGAAGGGCTCACCTCCCACCCTGCCTTAGCTGTGGCCGCGTGAGAACATGCTTATAGTGGGTTGAAGCGGAGCTATACAGGAATTCCCACACTACATTTTATTTGTTCGTTGTTTCCCTGACTTCCAATCTAGGACACGGTGTAACCCAGCCGTCCCAGTCTCCCATCTCCAGAATCTGTTTTTTCACAGAGGAAGGGAAAAACAAACCCCCAAGCCCTGCGCCAAACCGGCTGCACTGTTAGAATGCGATCGCCCAGAGAGGAGCCATGGGAGCCGCCACACGCACAAACCTGCCCAGGCTAGTGAGCGCTCAACTTTGCCTTCGTTTAAATCGTCAACAGAATCTAGAACGAAGCGAATACACTTTGGGATACTTAAAAACCAAGGCATTTTTATTTTTCATGTAACACCCCAACTCCTACTGAGTAGTTTAGCCATCATCCCCCTTTCCAGCTGCTTCCCCCTTTCTCTGATGTGATGGGCAAGGAATTTAAAAGACAGTGAGTTAGATGTAGGTTTTTAAACAGTGTGTTAAAATGCCGGAAAGAAAAACACCCGCACAACACAGGTTATAGAAGGACAGAAGGCCAAGACTTGGTAGGCTTTGCCTGAATATAAATGGACCAATAACGGAGAATAAATAAAGATAACAGATGTGTTCAGTGGCGGCGGTGGCTCGTGCCATTCCGCCTCACGCTGGGGCGGGCAGATTTCTTCCACCCACAGCACTGAAAACACACCCGACTCTTTCCACAGGGGGTGTCTTCCCTCAGCGCTGGCGGGATCCACCCGACCTCGCCGCCAGCAGGCCCCGGGCCCGGCCACCCCTTGGAGCCCTCACGGAGGCCGGGAGCAGGGCACAGGCGGCGGCGGCCTTTCTCCTCTCCTCCCCCCGGCACCTGCGGGTCAAGGCGGGCCGCGGCTGCAGCCGGAGCTGCCCAGCGGCGCCGGTGGCCGGTGCGGCCGGGCTCCGGGGTAGCGGCGGTGAGCCAGGCCCGGCCGGCGCCAGGGAGGCCGCCCTGAGGGGAAGCGGGGAGGAAGGGCCGGGGCGGCGGGGAGCGGCGTGAGGCGGCCCCGTCCGGGGGAGGCGGGGCGGCGGGAGGGGGCGGAGCGGGCGGCGGGCCGGTTGCCGGCGGGGCGCAGGCGCGGTGGGGACAGGCCGCTCTCCCATCGGTCTCCGCGGGTGTTGCCGGCGGGTACGCGGCGCTGGGGCGGCAAGGCCGAGGCATGTCGGAGAAGAAGCAGCCGGTGGATCTGGGGCTCCTGGAGGAGGACGACGAGTTTGAGGAGTTCCCGGCCGAAGGTGCCGGGCGGGGACGGGAACCGGGAGCGGGACGGGGCGGGGAGAGGCGGCGGGGGCGGCGGTCCCGCCAGTAGGCCGCGGCCTGGGCCGGGCCGGTGGGCTGAGGCGAGGAAGGACGGCGCGGCCTGCGGCGGGGCCGGGGCGCGGTTTGTAAGCGGGTCCCTGCTCCGTGGAGCGGCCCCGGGGCTTGCAGGGCGGCGTGGAGCCTGCCCACCGGCACCCCTTCGGCCGTGTCCCCGCGGGGCGGCTTCCCGCTGCCCCGCGGGTTCCGTCCCCCGGCCCGGTGAGGGGTGCGGGGCTGCAGCCGCCCTCGGAGTCGTGGTGGAGCGGGGACGTGTGGCCTGTGCCCGGCCGTGGTGGTGTCCCGGTGCGGGGCAGGTGGCGGTCCCAAGTGCTGTGTCACTGTGCGGGAGAGGCGGGAAGCAGCGCGGGGGAAAGGGGCCGCGCCAGCGGGAGGGCTGAGGGCTGGGAACGGGGGGTACGAGGTGGGGAAAGGAAATAACGAGCTCTGTAGTTATTCCGAATCTCTTTACCTTTCGAAGCACAAGTGTTTATGTGTCGGTTTGCTTTTCGTAGGCACAGATCTGTTGAATGAGGGGATTAAATCTGGACTCCAGTAACACAACCCGGACTCCTTTTGCAGATACAGCCTTGACAGGATCCCTGCTAGGGCATGATTGTTTTCTCCGTGCCCTTAATTCTGGGAATTGTCTCGAGCTGTGGATAATGAGAAATTATATAAATCATGATGGATGAAATGTCAGTTTTGGTTTTGTTTTTTTTTTTTTTTTTGCCCTGTAATATTTTCATTATATGTAACTTCTTAAGGCCTTACAAGCCTTAGGATTTCTGCAGCCTTCAGTACCACTACAAATGTTATTTTTGCACTTGTTGATGAAAAAAAGTTATTAATGTGTTTGAAATGATGGCTAAACTGATCTGAGAAGACTAGCCCTTCTTTTCTGTATGCGTTTCCTAAACAGGCAAAACAATGTTTATCCTATTTAATGTAAATTAAGTATTGGCAGTAGGGATGAAGGAAGTCTTTGAAACATGCTCTGTGCCTTGGGTTACTCAGAGCACTGAATTGCTGTTATAAAAGGTGAAATTCATTCTACTTGAATCATGCAGTACTACTAAAACCGAGTGCTGTGCAAACTTTCTGGCTAGAACAGTTTTATTGAAGAGTGACCACAATCAGGCTTCTTGCTGATCTATCTTGCAAAAAAATAAGAGCTTCTAAAGAGGCCCATTTAAGTCAAGTGGGATAATAGTGTTGAGAGGTTATAAAGAATGTTCAGACCACTTTGAATGTTATCTTCAGTGTTTAGGAAAGAATCGTGATAAATACATGCTCAAAGCCATGCCAAATTGTTGTTCTTTCAAATTAAAACACCACTTCCTATGCAGCAGAAACACTTTGTGTTCTGTTACCCCGTTTTTATCCAAAGGAAATTAGATAATGCAAACTTATGTTAAAGGGGTAAAAGCACTGGCTTTTGGGGAATTTCTTTTATTCCAACATAAAATTTTTCTTCAAATGATTTATCAAATCAAGTTTATATGTCAAAAGCAGATGTGTCGTGTTTTTGTAGGACACTATTTCAAGTATAGCATGATAGATTCAAGTGTATGTGAATCGGTCACTTAAGAACTTTTTGTACGGTGCTTTTCAGAATGTAAAATGTAATGTGTTAAAATGATAGGATTTTAGGGCTTTTATCCTCTACTCTAAAAACTGTTTTTTTGTTTTTCTTCTCCAAGTGCAAAATATGGCAATCAGTGATCAGTATGTTACAATATTTCTTTAAGGAGTCTAGCCATGACAAGTTCATCAAAATTGATTTTGTAATTTTGGTGTATATAAGTGATGCTTAATGGTAGCAACCTCTCAAATGCTCTTAATATTTTCAATGCCAGATAATGCTCTATCATTTTTTACTTTTTATTTAGTCACAGGCATCTAATATAGCTGGGAATAACAATTTTAGTGTGTGATTCTGGGGCATAGCATCACCATACAGGTACTGTAGAATCTTGTAGCTACAGCCATGAGAATATAATTGACGCTTTTCTTTCACTCGCCACCCCCAGGTGGGGAAGATGACGTGGGCCTTTTTGACTCTCTTTTGCTCCTTGTGATTTGGAGCGTGTTTTCACAGTCTCCCCAACTGACCTTTTATGATTGAAGCTGCTGTTTGTTGTGCTGGATACCAGTTACTAGGATTTTTCTTTTTTTTATTTTTTTCAAACTTGTAGTTCTGTCTGAACTGCTCATATGTTAGTAGACAGAAAAATTTGACTTTGTCTTAATTTTAAACTGTTTTGAGCTTTGTTTTTTTTAATCTTTGAAATCCAGATAAATAAGTGGTGAAGCTTTTTTGATGGAAAAAATATCCACTGCATATAAATAAGTAAAGCTTATTTCAGATTGTTCTAACATAAAAATACTTCCCTTTGAGCAACTAGCAGCACAACTAAATTAAAATAATGATTTTTTTTTTTTTTTTTATACTGAATTTTTGCTTCACCTTTTCTTCCCAGTTCCTTCTTTTGCTGTTGTTAGGACCGGTAGGATTTCTATGCTCCTTCATCTATTCCCATTATTTGAGTAGGAAAGTTTAATTGTAATATGTTCTCTGTGTGTGTGTCTTTAACCGGTTGCAAATGGATTTTCTTGTCCTGGTGAATCTCAAATATTAATTTTATTGCCTGTTAATGTTAGAAAGAGGAGAAAATGCAAGGGCCAGCCCTTAGTCTGAATGGGCAGCAGGTGGCTTACTGAGTTGTAAGGGGAAGAACAGTGTTATCTCTTCAAATATACTAAGAGACTTTGAGAAATCCAAGGTCACAAGTGTAGAGGTGCTTCTTGTCTTGGTAACGTTAGAACAAACTGGGTGTCTGTCAGTAAAGGAAAACTGAGAAACTGTGTTCCCCAGTGAAGTAAACTGTGTATTTACACAGCGATTCTTAGCCTTCCTGATTTTTCATCTCTGTTATTTTTCTAAACTAACTAGTTTGATGGTAACTTTTTTTTTTTTATAATGAAGCATTAAGTGGATGATCAGTAATTTCTCAAGGGTCATGTGCCAGATTATAAGAAAAATAAAAATTAAGTTAGCAAGTGGACATTTAGTGTCTCACCTCTGTAAGGAAACAGCTTCTGGGAGCCCAGAAGTAGGTGGTTACGGGTGGCAATGGCTGTTTGCAGATGCCTCTTTCAATTTACCTTTGCTTCTGCATCACAGATAGGTTTTTGGCCTTTATCCATAGACTATCAGCATCTGATCCAAGTGAACTGAGGATGTGTATGTGTTTGGGCAAAAGCATTCGATACGTATTTACTTTTTTAATCAGGAAAAAAAAATCCAAACAAGTAAATGCAAACCTGGAATTGTATGCTTTTTCTTAAGCTTTTAGAACTCAAATATTCCATATTGCGTTATTTTTACGATGGTGCTACAGCTTGTCCATTTGTGTGCAAAATGCCCCTGATGAATGTCTAATCCTGCAAGCCACAATGTGAAGTGTCATGATTTTTTTTTTTTTTTAACCAAGTTGTTTTTACTGTAATACAAGAAATTCTGGGATTTTTTTTAAGATCTTTTTGTGCTTTTTGATCTTATAAACAATTAAAGATGATCCGGACTTTTCTGTTAAAGAGAAATTTCTTACCAGCTGAAGTCTTCCGTACCCGGAGGCTGAGCTAATCTGTCAGTAAGAGATGGTACCAAAGCAGTGCAGCAGAAAATATTTAGACCTCTTTTCCTGTCTTTAGATTGGACTGGTTTAGATGAAGACGAAGATGCGCACGTCTGGGAAGACAATTGGGACGATGACAATGTCGAGGATGATTTCTCCAATCAGTTAAGGTAATCTTATTTTTAACTCACTGTTCTAGAAGGCGGGGAAAATATTTAAAATGGCATTGCTTAGTTCATATCTGAAAGTTTGAAATCTGCTTGCTTTAGAAAAATAGAGATCTGAAAGAAATGAAAGCTCTGCTCTGTGCTTTTCTCTCTAAAGCTTTTCAGAATCAGACCAAGGGGGTTACAGCGGTTTGAAGTTCTGATCGGCATTTCATCTTTTAATAATTGTACTGCGATCCCTGAAATATGCCTGATGTCATATCTCAGGCTTTTGAAAGGTGTTACTTATCACAGTCTGCAGAGATCTGTGTACTACAGTTGACACTTAAGCAATTTAAGTCCTTTTCAAAGGACTTTTCTACATGTATGTGAAAATTCTGAATTGTACTGCAAAGATTAAAGGCAAGAGATCCAAGATTATTTCTCCTGTGCGGCGTGCTACACAAAGTTTGGTGTTATAAGTCTTTTTTCTATACCTTCAAATAGCTTTGCTGTTCGTTGTCCAAATGGACCAATTTGCCAGAGATTAGTTACCTAAATTAATGTTAAGATTCCGTTCTTGTGTGTGATGAACATGGTGTTTATGAGCAACAATAGCAAAGTAATTATTCGTAATGTGCTTTAAAAAAAGTGATAGTGATTTGGATACCTGTAATCCACTCGTTTAATCCTCTGTGTCACTTGTAGTTTCAGTTAATCCTTTACTGATGCATAATTAATTTAAATTGTTTCAAGCATCAGGACAAACACACGTTTTATAATTAATCTCCCAGTGTGTTGCGTGAGGAGCAGACTGTAACACAGCCTGGTTAAACAGTTCCTGGGTTGATCTCCCTCATCGTACTCCGGTTTTACGTAGAAGATACAAAAATAGTCTTTGGTATAGTTGTTTCTAATAAGGTTGAAAGGCAGTTCAACTGTAATATTGGAGAACACGTAGCGAAGCAGACTTTCAAGGGGTAGCTTAGTTCTTGATAAACACAGTTGGTCTCGACAAACCTTCTGTAACGGTGCCTTAATTGTAGCCTGTAGCATTGGTGACTGTTTGCTAGTGTTAAAATCACAGTTTGCTATATTGCTTGGTTGCAGCACGTTTTTATTTCATCTTTTGAAGGCGCTGCAGTCCTCCGCTTCTAAAATTCCACTATGACATATGTAAACTAAAATTATTTTGGAAGTACGTGCATTTAAATAGCTCAGATCAGTGAGCTCAGCTGGTTTAGGGAGATCTTGAGATTAACTGGTATAAGATAATATTTTGTTTTTATTATGTGTGTGGAGTTTGTTGCAGGCTCAGAGGTGCTGCTTTGCACCATGTAGTTGTACTCCAGCTATGGTGGGTCAGAGTACAACAACTATGATTAAAGCAAGCGTTTGAATTTTTCACTTAAAGTCACTTCTAGTGATCTAAGATATTAAGCTGAAGAACTATAGAGGTCAAGGTTATTGGTATGAACCAAAAACCAGTAGGATGTGTTCATATTCTAAAATGATTGTATATTGTGCTGTATATTTAATTTTTAAAAATTCAAATGTCTGACTGTCTTATCAGTGTGTTTTAATCCACCTGTCTTTTTTTTCTGTACAGAGCTGAATTAGAAAAACATGGATACAAGATGGAAACCTCATAGTTTTTGCTGAATATGGAGTGGTTTAACATTGAACTGTGGACAGACTGTATTGAGAAAAGAAGAAAAGGTGGCAAATGAGAAGACACACTTGGTTCATTATCTGCTTGGATTTATTATTGTTTTGTATAAAAAATAAAGTTTTTAATCTTAGCCGACTCATATGTTCAGCCTCTAATAAGCCGGTAACTTGTATTTTGGTTCTGAAATGCCCTGTGCGACAGAATTCACGGAACGTTAGTCGTGATTTTTCAGCGGCTGCTGGTGTCGCACCAGCTCCCGTCACGGAGGGTTGAGCATTTTGTTAATGATAAGCATTAACAAAATAAAAAATGGTGAACATTTCTCTCAAAGGCGATGCGGAGATGTCAGAAAGAAATAAAATACTCCTGTATTCCAATTAAAATGCGGCAGAAGTAGGAAGGAGTTTGGGGGAGTGATAAAGCTTATTTTGCCTCAAGCTTTTCTTTCGTAATGACTTGTTTTATTTCTGTTAGTAATTTCAGGAGGGTGCCAGTTTGATAGCCTTGAAAGCTAAAACCCATCTTACACCAGCAGAAATCCAGACTCTCCCATCTTGCCATCGTTTCTCCGGCCTGTTAAAGAGGAGACCTCTCTGGAGGTGGGAGAAGTTCTGTCCTCCTGCTTATTTAAGCCTAGGAACCTCAGCTGAAATTGCCTCCAATTTACGGCAGTTCATCTGTATCGCGCAAACGCGCCTGCTGAGAACGGAAATGGAGCTCCCAACTCGTTTCATGGAGGGCCAACAAATAGTTCCCAGATAGATAGAGCAGCAGCGACTGGATTCGATTACTCCCTGAGCTGGGAAACAGAAGGTGGAAATTACAGAACCTATTACCAATTCCATGAATCCTCCCCAAAGGAGCTGTTAAAGCCGGTGTGCGCAGAGGCGAAGGGAGAGACGGCGATCCTGGAAGTGTAGGCCAAGATTGCAAATTTAAAAAGAATTCTTTTCTATATAATAAAGGGGCAAATAGAGCTATGTACTCCTGGAATTTGAATTTGCCACTTGCTTTTTCAGCAATTTGCTGTAGAGAAGCGGAGACCTAATTGTGATTTAAAGCGAGCGTTCAGAATAAAGGTGATAGTTGGACATGCAGCGATGGTGTTAAATGCTTTGACCTTGTTAACTAAATAACAGTATCTCACGTTATAATCGCATTTGTTAACGGAAGATGCGAGGGGGCTTCCCCCTCCCCGAATTATTTAGGTACTGCTGTGTTTATGGCGGAGGCAAGATCCTTCCTGACCTTTCTGGGGGTCGCTTTGTAACGACTGAGGCCTTCCCTTCCCATCGGAATGGTTCCCCGAAACTAAATGTTTTGGGTCGTGTTGGATGCGTTCAGTTTGTCCGATTCTGTGCTGTTTGGGGAAAGAAAGAAGGGAGGCCCTTACACATAGAATCTTGTTCACGTTGAACTGTGAGGCTCGGGCAGCCCACATCAGCAGAACACAAAGTCCTGGGGCTCACATTTGGGCGAGGAACAAATGCAAAGTGTGTGTGGAGCGGCAAATAGTGCAAACAGCCACAGGTTTGGGTTAGGCGTTTGGGGAAAAAAAAGTATGTCTGGTGCAATTCCGGGGGTGCTGGTGTGAATTAACGCGTGGATACTGGGAAGTTGAGGTTGTCTGATGGCTCTTGCGATTGCAACTTCTGGCTGCTGGCGTGTGACCCGAAACACCCAGCTGGGAAAAAAAATAATGAAAAAAAATTTAAAAATAAGCAAACCTGCAAGCTGGTTTGAGGGTGCGGTGTGTGAAATGCCCTCTGTGTAAGAGGGTTTGTTGTGAAGCGGTGTGAGAGTGTAGCTTATTGCGAAATCCAGCCCTTCTTGGAGGCTGACGGCCTCCCACTCCATTCTTCATTTTTTTTGCCCTCGAGTTTATCGTGTAGTCAGGTGGTCCCTCATATTTTAAGTTTTCTAGTACAAAACCAATGTGGGAACTGTTTGCTTTCTTTCCAAAGATTTTCACTCAGCTGTTTTTCAGACTGAAGCAAGACTTTTTTGCCCTTTTTTTCCCCCCCACCTTTGAGAGCTTTGTTGTTGTAGGGGGAAGTTGAGATGGGTCCAGGATGTCCCCATGGCCGTTCACCCTAATTTACCTGGTACACCACTTTAAACGAAAATATTCCTCCCAGGTGCTTGAACCCTTGAGTTTTTTAGGTCGGAGGTGCCAGAACAGGTCTTTTTTGGAGGTCTTTCTTGGAGGTGTTCCAGTCATCCCTGTTAGCTGAGGAACACATGAAGTATGGGAGATGGGAACGCGTTGGGGGGGTAGGGGAGAGAAGACTCGGATTTGGGAAGGAGGGTCTGCAGCCTCACAAGAGTATGAATGTGGTGGAGGGAGGGAGGTTTGGAAAAGCACAAATCCAGGCCGGGTGGAGAAGGGATTGAGAGCAGCCCTGAGAAGGACTTGGGGGTGTTGGTGGATGAGAAGATCAACATGAGCTGTCAATGTGTGCTGGTAGCCCAGAAAGCCCCTCGCACCCTGAGCTGCATTCCCAGCAGCGTGGCCAGCAGGGCGAGGGGGGGGATCCTGCCCCTCTGCTCTGGGGAGATCCCACCTGGAGTCTTGTGTTCAGTTCTGGAGTCCTCAGCACAGGAAGGACATGGAGCTGTTGGAGCGGGGCCAGAGGAGGCCACGGAGATGCTGTGAGGGCTGGAGCCCCTCTGCTGTGAGGACAGGCTGAGAGAGCTGGGGGGTTCAGCCTGGAGAAGAGAAGGCTCCGGGGAGACCTTAGAGCCCCTTCCAGTCCCTAAAGGGGCTCCAGGAGAGATGGGGAGGGACTCTGGATGAGGGAGGGGAGCCATAGGACGAGGGATAATGGTTTTAAGCTGAAAAAGGGGAGACTGAGATGAGATCTGGGGAAGAAATTCTTTGGTGTGAGGGTGGTGAGAACCTGGCCCAGGTTGCCCAGAGAAGCTGTGGCTGCCCCATCCCTGGAGGGGTTCAAGGCCAGGTTGGAGGGGGCTTGGAGCACCCTGGTCTGGTGGGAGGTGTCCCTGCCCAGGGCAGGGGGTGGCACTGGATGGGCTTTAGGGTCCCTTTCAACTCTAACCGTTCTATGATTCTTCAATTCAGCTCTTCCGTCTCAGAAAAGCCCTTGTTTTCCCTCGGGGTCTCTGCCTCCCTCCCTTTCCTTGCACAACAGCAGGAACAGCTTCTCTCTGTACTTTCTGCTCCTGGGTCACGGTGTGTCCTGTTCCCTGCTTTATTGCTCTGCGTCCGTGCCGTGCGGTACAGCAGTGAGTTTGGGTCTCCATCACAGCAGCCTCCGCCTGCTTTGCAAACGCTCTATGGCATTTTCCACCGTCCCCGGGAGACGGAGAAGCGTTTTCCCCTCCTTGAAGATCAGGCTGATTTTAAGCGCTTGGTGTGAGCCCCCAGGACCTCACGTTTCGCTGGGTTCGGGAGTACAGAGAAGGCTCTGCACGTTCAAATGTTTCTTTAGCTTGTTCCTGCTGTGCATATTCAGCATTTCTGCCCATCAGGATTTATGGGGTATCAAATCAGCCACCCAGAAAAGGAGGAACAGGCATTAAAACCTTTGCAGCTTTTGTAAGGAATGAGGCAAGGACTCCACAAGCCGCTGCCTTCCCCTGCTTGCTTTTTCCTCAACCTTGTTTTTCCTTACCCTGGCTTTTTTTTTCTTGAACACTAACAAGGACTAATAAGTCCCCTGGGGGAGGGGGTGAGTATAGGAAAATATATATGACCGTAAAATTAAAGAAGATGAGAATACGTATGCATGGAAAAAGGAATTTATATTGCACAGTTCCAGCATTTCCTATCTTTTAAGCGTCTGACTTTACAGCCCTCGTAATAATCTTTTAACGCAGGTATGATTTTTTGTGTTTGCATAATAATGCAGCTAAGTTTGATTTAATTCCAAGGCGTGCAGGGAAGTAAGAAGATTGATGCCCAGAAAGTTTTTGTGACGGAATTTTGCGAAAGAATGAATGTTAGGTAACATTTCAAACACACCGAGATCCTTCAAGATGAAGTGTGTGATATCAATGTAAAATATTTGCAAACTATAATTTAGCAACCGTTTTAAAACCCCCGTCAGTGTTCCAACCTGTCCCATGCGGTGGGTGAGATCCTTTGTCAGCTGAGAGCTAAGGGCAGCGAATGTGAGATTCATTAAGTAATTACACAGGAACATTAATTTCAAATTAATTTCAACAGTTGTCTTAGGCATTAGCAACCAAATTAGGAGACCGAAGGCAAACAGTAATGCAGCTTAATACTTTTAATAAATGAAGGCATTTGAAGTGATTTACATAAATGGGATGATAAGCCCTCATTTAATGGGCTTCCAAAGGCTCCCACCTCCCCTTCCCCTTCACCTCTGCGCGTTTCCAGGATGTGGCCGTGCTCTGTGTCTCCCCGGCTCTCCTGTTACACCCTGCTTTCCTCAAGTCCTTCCCAATGTTGGCTTCGGAATTAGCAGTCAGGCTTTCTGGAATTTGTTAGGGTGAGCTGCCACCTCTTAGTGCCCCGGAATCTGCAGCGCAGGGAGGCGCAGGGATGGAGCTGTGGGGAAGGGATGGAGCCACGGGAAGGGATGGAGCCACAGGGAAGGGATGGAGCCGCAGGGAAGGGATGGAGCCACGGGGAAGGGATGGAGCCACAGGAAGGGATGGAGCCGCAGGGAAGGGATGGAGCTGTGGGGAAGGGATGGAGCCACGGGAAGGGATGGAGCCGCAGGGAAGGGATGGAGCTGTGGGGAAGGGATGGAGCCGCAGGGAAGGGATGGAGCCACAGGAAGGGATGGAGCCGCAGGGAAGGGATGGAGCTGTGGGGAAGGGATGGAGCCGCAGGGAAGGGATGGAGCCACGGGAAGGGATGGAGCTGTGGGGAAGGGATGGAGCCACGGGGAAGGGATGGAGCCACAGGAAGGGATGGAGCCGCAGGGAAGGGATGGAGCTGTGGGGAAGGGATGGAGCCACAGGAAGGGATGGAGCCGCAGGGAAGGGATGGAGCTGTGGGGAAGGGATGGAACCACCATTAACAAGGCTCCCAGGAAAATAAATGGTGGAGAATTAAAAAAAAAAGAACGAACAGATTAGGGTATGGGGAGGGGATGCTTGCCTACAGGCAGGGCAGGGAGATGAAAACCAGCCCATCAGCCAGTGAATGGGTCAGATGGAATGGGTAATGACCATGAGCCCTTTTCATCTCTTCCGCCCTGAGCTCAAGGCTCTTCATGAAAAGGAGCAGGCGCTGGGCTGGATTTTTTGCAGCACGGCTGCTCTGTGACTCATCCAGGATGGGACACCAGCCCTGACACCCGCCTTGGGTTCCTCCTGCTGGGAGGGAAATAAAAGCTCCTCCTTCCCGAGGGAGCTGGGGGTCTGTGGGATGTAAAAGGCAAGAGAGGGCAGCTGGGGGGGGTGGGGGGGTGCTGGGCTGTGTTTTCCTTCCTCATGGTGTTGCTTTGCCGTGTCCAGGTAGGATCACAGAATCACAAGGAATGACGGAGTTGTAGGAACTGGAAGGGACCTTCAGAGACCATCTGGTACAACCGTGTGGTGAAACTATGCAACACAAGGCTCTCACATCCATGAAGATTAAAAGGACCAACTGTCCCAGTCACAGGGGTACTGTCAAGCTGGCAGTAGCGTCGGGACCTTGTTTTTCAAGACCTCTGTGATGAAGCGATGTGATATGGCCACTTCTCCCATGGGGAAAATGTTGGGGTGGCTGGGTGGTACCAGAAAATCCAGAAAACAAAGGTGTAATGATTCTGTTTGTGCTCACCTCAGCACCACTTTCTTACTGCGAAGACACCCAGTTCAGGTCAGCTCCAGGGAGACCTTAGAGCCCCTTCCAGTCTCTAAAGGGGCTCCAGGAGAGATGGGGAGGGACTCTTGATCAGGGAGGGGAGCCATGGGATGAGGGGGAATGATTTTAAACTGAAAGAGGGGAGATTGAGATGGGATCTGGGGAAGAACTTCTTTGCTGTGAGGGTGGTGAGAGCCTGGCCCAGGTTGCCCAGAGAAGCTGTGGCTGCCCCATCCCTGGAGGGGTTCAAGGCCAGGCTGGATGGGGCTTGGAGCACCCTGGTCTGGTGGGAGGTGTCCCTGCCCAGGGCAGGGGGTGGCACTGGAGGGGCTTTAAGGTCCCTTTCCACCCAAACCATTCTATGATTCTGTGATTCTAACTCTTTCTGGGATGAAAAAAATAACCAAGTCCCCTGTGCCTTTCAGGTATCCTGTTCTTCAAGCTAGGAAGAGAACTCACTTCATATCAGCCTTTTCAATCCAGAAGTCACCTGGATCCGGTCCATTTTATCCACTAAAGCTGAACCAGAGTGTCCCTTGCTTCATCCTAACCCCTTCGCTCAGGAGACTCTTCTTTCATTTCTTCTTCCTGTCCCCCCAAAATCCTTTATTTGGGCTGTGTTACCAACGGCCATCGCAACCCACCCCGTCCTCGCCGTGGGCTGTTTCTGTCTCTCTGGGAGTGTGGGGGCAGGGGGGGCCGTGTGTGATGCTGTGTTTGTAAAAAGCACTACGCACACCCGGGGTGACAGAAAGCTACCGCTAAAGTATGTGTTTTCTCAATAAACAACGTAACCTGCGAGCCCCAGATATCTGCACAACATCAAAGTTATTTCTAAAAAGAACAGCAATTCCTAAATATGTCATTGCAACCACACACACAAAAAAAAGAGCCTATTTATAACTGTAATATATATATATTCTGTTTAAGATGAGTCACGCAGTTTCTGCAGCTCCCTCAAGTTGCAATCAAACCTCTACCCATTGGTTTTATAATTACTCTTTTAACTGCTTTAATACCTCTATTTAATACCCTGTGCCAGACCCTCTTCATGGTACAGACAGCAAGTACCTACAAAGGGGAACAGTCTCTAATAACCTAAGTTTCTAACGCCTAGAAATGCCTAGAAACGACATCCCGGGAAAGATGTACGATGCCAACGTAATCTCACCCGTGCTCACAGGCAACGAAAGGGTATTTTGCTCTCTCTTCTAATGGACATTGATCACAGAGCGGCTGGGCAAGGAACAGAATCCAATGCACATTTTGATGAAATCCCTTAAATTTCTTAGCACCTAAATGCTTCATCTGTGAAATGTCAAGTCAGAGAGTGGAAGAAAGTCACGTTCCCAGTAGGCAACACGCAGTAGTGCCCGTTCTTGTGTTCAGCCTGGAGAAAAGGAGGCTGAGGGGAGACCTTCTCGATCTCTACAACTCCCTGAAAGGAGGGTGTAGCCAGGGGGGGTGTCAGTCTCTTTTCCCAAGGAACAGGCGATGGGATGGGGAAACGACCTCAAGTTGTGCCAGGGGTTGCCATGACCCGGGTGCAAGACCTTGCACTTGGCCTGGTTGAACTTCATGAGGTTCCCATCGGAGCCGTGCCGCTAGCCCTGCTGGCAGGTTGGCACGAGCATCCTGCTTTGAGTGGGGAAACGGTCACAGAGGAGCATTTTTATCTTCATGGGAGGATGTCTCCATGATGCAAGCTGGTGACTTTTATAGCTATGATGAGCAACGGTGATCGTCTGAGGCACTTCAGCATCAGCTCCGTAGTGAGCACCGTTAATCGTCGTCACTGATTGCTCTCACTGAGACTTCAAGTGATTGGAGAAACTGCCCGATGCTCACGAATGGAGCTGAACCTCTTCAACCGCCTGCTGGAAAATCTTGAAAACAAATATATGGTTAGTTTGGGAGGGGATGGGGTAAGTCAAATATTACATTAGTGGTTTTGGAAAAATATATGAAGAAAAGAAAAAATGTAATTGTGGAGGCAGAAAGAGAGATGTGGAAATGCAAAAGGGTTAAAAGCCACAAGAGCCACTGAGCTGAAGAGGGCAAGAAATGTTGAATTCAGGCTGAGACCACCTCAGAGGCAAAGGATCTGGCATTACTCAGGGGGTACGTGTTACGTCAGGATGAATGGTCCCCACGCCTGAGTGCTGGAGGGGTTTCGCTGGTGGCTAGTACACAGGACCTAGGCTGTGCCTCTCTGTCCATATGTCAACATACCAGTGATGGTGAGCTCCCAGGTGGATGTCTTTTGGGGATAAACTTTCTCCATGGTAGATACTTCTCCTGCAGGATTTTTCACTTGGAAATGTTGGAGGTAGCAGCTGCTTTTCCAAGGACACCTCTTTGTGCAATCCATTGCAGGTCCCCCCCTGGGCACACCCTGTGGTGTCAACCAGAATGTCTCTGGACAGAAATTTTTATTTTTCAGAACATATTTGGTTCCTGAAGCCAAGAGTCTCTGTGGGAAGACTCTCAGGGAGCGGCTGGATGGGGGGAGGTCCTCTTCTGCACCCCTAACTACCACCCACCAGCCGAGGACCTGTGCCCCCAGTGTGGGGACGGCAACCAGACCCACCAGTGATTTTTCCAGGCGGGGTCTTTCACTCCATCACTTGTCGTGCAGAGTTTCAGCAGCTCCTGGGTCTATGCTGAAGAAATGGTAATAAATGAAAATTTCATTTTTTTGGGGGGGAATCCCACATTGTCTATTTAGCAATATTTCTGCTGTTTTAAGGAATTCACAGTCTGAGACCCCATTGGTCATTTTTATCTGGTAAAGTTACTGAATTTACAGCAGTGTGTTTCTCACTATTTTCAATCACCCAACACTGATGTATCTGAAATTTTATCTTTTCATAAAAAATGCCTCATTTTTTGCTTTTCCCTGCCAGGGGGTTGCCAGACCTGTCTTTTAACAGGATCCCAGACCGCAGGAGAGCTTCGACCTCAGCACAACCCCCTCCCTCCCTGGGACTCGACCCAGATGGGTCCGTATTTTGTTACACCTCCCGTGGACCCTGCATCCTCCAATTTACCATCTGTCCTTTCCCCTCCATCAGGGGATTTAGTAGATGTAGTCACCCACAGATTTTATCCCTTCCAGTGTGCAGGGCTAAAAACTATCCCCTGCTCAGAAATGGGGCAAATGGTGTGGAGGGGTATTGGGCCAGAAGAAGGGGCACAGAGCTCTGGGTCACCAGGTGGTGGAGGGGAACCACAGGGTCACCTCAGCTGCCACCTCTGAGGGGTGAAAGTGGTGGGGTGGGAAGAAGAGTGGACATTGCCTTCCCAGCGGGGTCAGCACTGTGATAACACAGTACGCCGTATTCAATATTCCACTTTACTACTACCACTCATAATTAGCAAATAAGTGAATTACATGCTATTAATGGTCACTAGAAATTCCTATAAGCCTTTCCTTATTAAAGTGGTCTTTCATGTTACCAGAGGCTGATGCTCTCTTTGATAGTCACCCATTGTTTCCATGGCTTTGAACTTTCATTTCTGTTCCATTTGAAATAAAACTGAGCAAAGGCGTTATTATAATCACAGGCCTGGGTTTGTTTTCACTAGGGAATGCATTAGCATTTCAAGGAAAAAAAAAAAAAAAAAGAATCTGCCTAAAAATCACCAGGTGATCACCAGAGCAATGCTCGGAGAAGGTTGTGAAGTGGCGAGGTGGAAATCCAGGCTCCGGGTAATGAGGTGGAAGTTGAGGCACAGCAAAGGGAACATACACAAAACAGGAGGTGTGCAGAGCTGCATTACTACAAGGGCCATCGAATCACACGGTGTCGGGGAGTTGGCACGGCTGATTTTGCTGGAGATTCAGCAATTTAAGTAACCTAATCAAGTGTCATAATTGATTGGAGGTTCATTTCCTCTCTTGGAAATCATTAAGGGTGGTCATTGCTCGCTAAAAGCATTTAATACATCCCCACAATGGAGAGAGGGCGTTTTTTCCCCCCTCGCCGACAGAAAGCCATGGCCAGCATGTGGCCGGGAGGCACGGTGGCCAGCAGCTACTTGCCAGCAGCCATTCAAGCCCCTAAATAGGGGCGCAATGTCCCCCATGTGCGGAGGGAGCCCCGCTGGGAGGATGACGGATGAGGCTTTCCCAGCAGCTTCCCCAGCCTTTAATGAGCTGCACTTAGAATCATAGAATCATAGAATTGTTGAGGTTGGAAGGGACCTTTAAGATCATCTAGTCCAACCATCAACCTGACTCTGATAAAAAAAAAAAAGAAAGAAAACCATACAGACACCCCCCGCCCCCCCATCACTAACCCATGTCTCTAAGCACCATGTCAACCCGTCTTTTAAATACCTCCAGGGATGGTCCCTCAACCACTTCCCTGGGCAGCCCATTCCAAGGCTCAATAACCCTTTCCGTGTAAAAATTTTTTCTAATATCCAATCTGTTCCTTGAGAAGCGGCGTGGTGGCATCTTGCTTCCTTCTTCATGCGAGGAGCCGAGGCGTTGGGACTTTATTATTCAACCCACTGGTGATGTTCAGCTGCCTAGAAGGTGTTCGCCTCCATGTGTGAAAAAGAAGATGCCTGAGGGCAGAGGTTGGTCTAGGTTTGCTCCTCCCAGGGATGGTGGCCACCGTTGGTGTCAACTCACCTCTTGCTCCTTCCTCCTGGTGACACTTGCCTAAGTGCCCACCTAAAGCTGGGCAGAAAAGCCTCTCTGTGGAAGGGGATCTCCACGGCAATGCCCTGTCCGGATCACAGGCAAGTTCGGTGATGTTAGACGCTTCCTGTTTTACGCGTAGAGAGCAAAGCGTTACCTCTTTAACGTGTTTTGAAATAACCTCTCTTGGCTTCGGCCCACACAAGAGATAACACAACCTCTTGTCATTTGGCAAAATGAATATTTCAGTCCACAGGAAAGGTTTTTTTTTTTTAATTTTATTTTAAGGGGCGCTTGAAAAATACCCGACTTTTTAATACCCGAATTTTTAAATGAAACGTAAGCAACGTTAAATAGCTGCCATCCTTGTAAATCAGAATTTCTGACCTCCAAACACGCAATGTGGTCTCCAGTGAGCAGGTTTCTGTGGGGTCTATGGAAGTACTTTCACCAGGTAGCTATACGATTGTGCCAACTTAGTGTAATCATTGTAATCAGCCAAACCAATTGCAGAGTAACAACCTATTATACACATAATATTCAAGGTATATATTAAGGATGTTCCGTTAAAATTGGTAAAAGTCCTCTATTTCAGCAGCAGGAAGAAAAGCCTTCATCACTATTTTTTTTTTTCATGCTTCATTTCAGTGAAGACTTAAATATAGTTGCATTTATATTTTGCACCTTGGAAAATATTTGGATTTTAAAATAACACATTAAAGCTTTGAGCCTGAAAACACTAATGCACAGGAGTAACTTTATTTATACATTAGGAATATTTTAGTCAAATGGTCTAATGTTTGCAGAATTAGGTTCTGAAAAATAATGTACTATTTTATGTTGTACCACTATTGGTGCAAAAATTAATGGATGCATTATTTAAATCAGGCATTTAGAGAGAAGCTTTGGAGCTTGGCTGTTTTTTGCTATCATATTGTTGGAAGAAACAAGTAAATAAAATCTGAGGGAAAGGGAATTGAAAACAGAGGGAATGAAACGAAAGCACGTGAAATGTTCAAGACGTGAGGCGCACCTGCTTCACCCCGAAATGCCCCAGATTCAGAGCAAAGGCAATTTTCAACCTTCCCTCTGACCCAGGATTTAGTAAAACTCTTGATCCGTCTTTTCACATCTAAAAAAAAAATCCTTTCATCACTTTGGTCTCCATCAGCCCCAGGGGTTAAAGCTTCCCTTTTGGCTCTGATTACCACAGACGTGGCTCTCTACGAGCGGAGACCCTGGGTTTATCCCGGGCTGGCCTTTGCATTCAAACTCAAACGCCTTTTCTTCCAAAGCTCACCCTCCCCCCAATTTGTTTAATGCTCTTCAGAGAGAACATTTGGGACTTTGCTGAAACAAGATCACTTTTTAACTGGAAGAGCGAGCGGTCCCTGGCTTCGGCCAGGCGGGCGAGCTGTGTGTGCTCGGCTGCTGGAAGGAAGAAGCTGAGGTCAACGAGCAATGCCACCAGAGGAAGCCATGGCATCTTCCCACACACAGGAGGGTTGGGCTAATTAGGCAAGTGAATCGTGCCTGCTGCCTGATGATGCCCTCCACACAGATAGGACAGGATAAGATAGAGCCTGGGCAGGGACTCTTGGTCAGGGAGGGGAGCCATGGGATGAGGGGGAATGATTTTAAACTGAAAGAGGGGAGATTGAGATGAGATCTGGGGAAGAAATTCTTTGCTGTGAGGGTGGTGAGAGCCTGGCCCAGGTTGCCCAGAGAAGCTGTGGCTGCCCCATCCCTGGAGGGGTTCAAGGCCAGGTTGGAGGGGGCTTGGAGCACCCTGGTCTGGTGGGAGGTGTCCCTGCCCAGGGCAGGGGGTGGCACTGGGTGGTCTTTAAGGTCCCTTCCCACCCAAACCATTCTATGATTCTGTGATAATTGTGTTTGCTTCTGGGAGCGGAGTGACCCTCACTAGACCTTTTATTAGAGATCTAAGTATCTGGAAACGGGAAAATGCATCACCTGCCTCCGTCAAAAGGAATTCTTGACTCCTTTAAGATAAGATTTTGACCCCCAAGTTGTGATATACTTTTCATTGCCATTTCTGTCACCCTCGAGTAACTGCTGTGGTCTTGGTGCCATCATGGTATCTACAGGAGAGGTCCCCACGTGGAGGCTGGGACAGCAGCGCACTCCCAGTGGAGATGCAGTGCTCTTGGGTTGTGGAGTGGTTCCTGCCATCAGCACTATAATTTACTGGTAGTAAAATGAAACGTTTATTTAATGAAATTCCCCCATTAAAACACCTAACTAAATAACTTTTATCCTGTCCTGTCACTTTATAGTCACCTTGGCGCCTGAGCCACCAAGCTGTGGGGAGCAGCCCTCCTCGCATGCTCTTGTGGCAACGCATGGACATTTCAGACGTGCACCAGGGAGTTTCCCAAAGCAGCAGAGCTGGTTGTGTGGGAAAGCTAGGAGCAGAAATACCGGTGTGGATGAAATAATGACAGACACAACCCTCGGCCTGAAATAGCATCTCGGCTGCACAAATTGTAGTGTCGCAACAACTCCAACTCCTTCCCAGGCCTGACGTCTTCACGGAGATGGAGAGGGGACAGAAAGGGACCCCTGGATGTTTTGTGTTCACCAAAATGTGTTATTGCTTTCCTGAGTAAATGCAGGGTGGACTTGTTGAGAAACAGGGCTGAACTATTTAACTTTCTATTAAACCTTGGAATGGGCTTCCCAGGGAAGTGGTTGAGGCACCACCCCTGGAGGGATTTAAAAGACGGGTTGACATAGTGCTTAGAGACATGGGTTAGTGATGGTTTTTATCAGAGTTAGGTTGATGGTTGGACTAGATGATCTTAAAGGTCCCTTCCAACCCAGACAATTCTATGATTCTATGTACTTTCTACTGCATCGTGACCCACGGGAGCTCGGCATCCCCCATGACTCCTGACCATCTCTGGTTTTCTCTGCGCTGTCTCTCTGCTTTTCCGCTTCCTCCAACAAACATTTCGGGGTAAAGTTTTTTTATACTCTCCGTGGTGTATGGATACTCTTTGTCTAACGGCTTTCAGAAACGCTATCTGCCTTTTCTTCCTAAATAGGCCCCTTTTACACAATAACTACCCTGCCTTTCTGACTGTGAATATGTAAATAGGTGAAAACGAAAACGCAATAACGGTGCAGCCTTAAGCTTCAGATCCATTCAGGGTGATTTGCGAACATTCGGTACTCCAAGCTGAAGTGCCAAAATTGCCTGTCTCGTGCAATTTTCAAACATTCCACCCGCACAGAAGGAAGGGAAAAATAGCTATCTCCAAGAGAGAGCAAACTTCATTTAACATGTTTTACAAAGTACAAAATAGCTTTCCTATTTCAGATGAAGAGCAGAGAATATGCCCTTTGTACTTTACTTACCAAGTACTCCCAATATCCTATATTCCAGGTAGTTTCAGAGATACTAACACATACCACAGTACTACGGTTATTTATCAAAACCACAATCATGTAACTTTGTATGATCCGTGAGCTCAGCAGGGAAAAAGTTAATCTCTATTGCTTTTAATTTCTTGAAGAATTAAAATAATTTCCATTACAATTATTTTGAAAGGCTAAAGCTTTCTCTAGTCTGCTTGCTAAATACAACTGCAGCTGTAGGGAGTTTTAGGGTATTATTCAACAAAAAAGCTGAATATCTAACTGTAGGCAGTTATCCTTAATCCTAGGAGTGGTACTGCCTTCTGTAGTCTGGGTCTTCTATCACATCGGAGTTTTTTATAGACACAGGGAATTATTTTTGCACATGTAAAGACATTGACAGAGTGTACTTCATAAACCAGAACTGCTGTTTAATCTGACAGGTGAAGGGTGACTCCCTAGAAAGCCTATTTGTCTGTACAACAGCCACGTTTTTATGGAGAAAACCTGATTTCCACAAATGCAAACCTGAATTACAAGGGAGGGCAAAGGAACAGCCCAGTGAGCCCTGTGTGATGGAGTCCAGTCTCAGCTGGGGGGGTTGGAGCTCTACAACAATTATTTATTACTAATAAATATTTTATCCGAGCCAAGGATGGACTGTCCTTACAGTTTGTAGAAACTTAATCCATGAACCTGGATAACGGCAGAGCATATATGCCCTTTTGTTTTATACAAGATAATTGTTGCTTTATCATTGTTTTTTTGTTAATAACTGTCCTTTCAAAATTTTGTGACAAGGAACCATGGTTTCTCAGCATGAGTGAGAATTCAGAAACTTTTGAGACTGCTGTGTATTAGGTAATCTCTCCAAATATCCACGCTTCCTAAAAACATCTAAATGATTCCCATGCCCTTTAAATTGTTTAAATCAAGCAAGTTTTCCCTTAAAATAATTAAAGGTTCCATGCCAAATTGTTGCTAATTGGCAAATGATTTTTAGGTGATGCAGAGTACCTTGGAACTGGATGTAAAGAATTGTGTGGTGTTTTCCGTATACTTGATGTGTTGGATTCAGGTCAAAACTTGTAGTCAGGACAACTGACCCTGGAAAATACGGGCTTTTCTGTGGCAGAGGGAAAGCAGCCTTTGGAATAAGGAGATACTTAATTTGTGAATATGACATAGTGCAGGACTTCCTTGCCATATTTCCAGCATTTTGTCCTGCCCTCTGGGCTTGAACTACCAGGAGAACAATTTGTCTTGTGACATTTGGCATTTCTGTGGCTAATGCCAGAGTAAACTGAGCAGAGAAAAAGACGAGCGAAAATTAGCAAGATGCCACGTGCAACTCAAAAACTAAGGTTAAACTTTAGATGTCTTTTATTTCATCTCCTTGGCTCTGTAATATCAGCTGAAATATATAGCAGACACTTTTGAGGGTGGTGTGGTATTTATATATATATGTATATTTATATATATATATCTGTGTGTATATGTATGTATGTGTGTGTGTGTATATATATATGTATATGATCTTTGTGGTGTTTGCCGAAACAACCCAAAAATCACACAAACACCCTGGGGTGAAGCCCGGTCAGAGGCAACGTGAGCCACCTGCCATCTGCGGTTGAGGCAACAGCAGTTTTCCCTGGTGGGAAGGGAAATCAAAGAGGGATTTCGACTCATCCGCTCAAAACAGGCACTCGGGCAGCCGGCTCAGCCCCAGCCGCTCCGGTTTTCCCGGCAGCAGCGGGTGGTGTTGCGGCGGAAGAAACACCTTCCACCCAGAGGAGGTAGATTTGATGGAAGAGAAGTGAGTAAGGACGATTACAGCGATGTTAAAAGGCAGCTGGAGGCTTAAAAAACATCACTGATCTGCCAGTACCGAGCGAGGGCCAGAAAATGTAAAATCTTGGTGAGAAACCGTGACGATGTGCCCTTCGTGAATCTGAGGCTTCCTTGTGGTGGTGTGGGAGTCTCCAGAAAAGGGACTTTTGCTCCCAACCTACTGGGCAAACACCTACAGAGGGTCTACGCTGTGCAGAAAACATCCCCCCCAATCCCTTCCCGGCGGCTCCGGGAGAGTTCATTGGTAACCGCTCAGACACAGCAAATGTTTGGCTGCGCTTATGGCAATTTCTCACTTTCCTCTCCCTCCGCGTCAAAACAATTATGTATATTCTTCAGAGCCGATAAAGTCAGTCAGCTCTGA
The DNA here is from genome assembly GCF_964106895.1 of Numenius arquata. Taxonomy (NCBI): domain Eukaryota; kingdom Metazoa; phylum Chordata; class Aves; order Charadriiformes; family Scolopacidae; genus Numenius; species Numenius arquata. The sequence continues at coordinate 61,536,873 of NC_133582.1, forward strand.
AGCCAGAAACATGTGTTGAAAAGCTGAGGAACATTAAAGGCTTTTTTTTTTTTTGGTTTTTGTTTTTTTTTTTTGTTTCTAGCCATTTCACACACGTTTTCCCCGAGCTGTGGCAGGCTTCCAGCAAAGATGAATCCAAATCAAATGTTGCTCCTCTCGCAGGCACACCGTTTGTTCGCACAGCAAATGAGCGCGGTTCATCTCATCCCAGGCTCCTGCTATTTCTTCTCCTCGCCATGCAATGTTTGCTGCTGACCACTGCTGGGCTGAATGAACCCGGTGGCACCAGCTTGGCTGCTGCGTGTGGAAAAAAAAGCGTGCCGATCCCTCATTTTTGGGAGTTTTAACGTTTTTTATTTGCATTTATTTGCAGAGCTCTGAGCATTATTCAATTGTCAAACAATCATGTGTTGGTGGTGAGGAGGCAGGTAAGTTATAAAAATGAATTGGTGAGATTTTCATTTGCAGAGAGTAATTTGTCTCCACTGTAGTGCGTGTATATATTGTCAGGTCGGCTGCAAGGAGCCTTCTCGAGAAATGAGAATCAGATTTACCAGCTCAGTTTCAGAGTCGTGTTCGCTTGCTGTATTTGCATAGCGTAGCAAAGAAAATCCAGCTCTCCTGCTGTTTTCCATTTCCCGAGAGCCCCCCTTCTCCCCTCTCCCCAGCCCTCCCTTTGCGAGTCCCACATAAATAGAAAATGGTGCCGGCATATTTTTCTAGGTAGAAAAAGCAGAGGGCTTGTCACCTTCCCCTCCTGTCAGTCACCACGTGCCGCCACGTAGCCCTGCCTCGGCGGAGAGCGAGGAGGTCTCTGTAGCTCCATCATTGCCAGAACAGCATTTTTTCCCAAGGGCATACGATCGCTGTCTCTCTTTTCTGTCTTAGCCATAAATCTGACCCCCCCCCCCCAAAAAAAAAAAGGGATGTTTCTCTTTTGCTTTGCTTTCTCAAGGTCCTGATTTGGGCAGAGTCCGCTGGGATGGAGGACAAGGTTGCGCTGGCTCCTTTCGGGGCACACACCAGTCACGGGGCATCCGGCTTACGTGAAGGTGAGCGCGTGTCTGGGATATTCAATGGTTATGACAAACTGAGATTCCCCGACCGTCCGCTTACTGCTGTCCCATCTTCCCTGCTGTACCCGGAGGTTGCTTCTTGGTTTTACTCACATCAGGACTCTACAGCCATAGCGTGCCTCTCCTAACTCTACCACCCACCCACAGCGTGACTCTACTCAGTATGGCTTGTAAAACCAGACTAAGTTGGAGACCTGTCCCTCGCCTTGTGACAGAACAGGCTCATCGCAGTGTCTCCATTTGCTGCAGCATCTTTTGCATTAAAAATGGGTTTGAAGCAATGAGGCTGGCAGCGGCCGCGTCGTCAGCGGGGTACAATGCACTAGAATGGCAGCCGAGAGGCTGGAGATGCTAAGCCAGAGCTCTTCAGGTATTTTCAGAATAATTTTCCTGGCTTTTATTTTTGGGATCCTGAAAAAAAAAAAAAAAAAAAAGCCATGGGACCCTGCCTTTTCCTTGTCTGGGGCTTCTGCTTCTCAGCTTCTGGCAGCTGCGCTGCTCCTCCTGCTCCACGGCACGTCAAGCAAGGTGTGATGTACCGCAATTACCCCAAGGGTGGCAGTCCCTGGGGAGAGCTGACAGCTCAGCTCAGATCGGCACAGACTTCGAGTTATTTTCAGGTTGTTTTAAAGATCATCCAGTAATTCCCTTACATACTCTCCAGGTTCCAATTGAGATTTTTCCTCTTGCGGTTTTCTAAGTCAAGAGCAAAACAAAAAAAAAATCACTCCCTGTTTCCTCTCACAAGCAACAACACGAGGACTCTTGTCCCAGTTTGCACTTCAGAGGTGCAAGGGCAAGCTCTGAATTTAGGGCACCAGACTTTTATCTTGTCTTTTTTTTTTCAGATTCAAAGTGATTAGAGCCACTTCTGATGATCTTGAGCTAGTTTTAGGCATGGTCTCCTTGTTCTCTCCTTAGTCTTCTCCTTCCACATCTTCCCTTCCCTCCCTGCCAGTCACATCTTTCTGCCTACATCCTGAGAGCAACCCGAAGCCAGTGAATCCTGTCAGATGCTTTCTGTCACTAGACATACTCCACCACAGACCGTGAAGCCTCCAGAATCCCTAAAATGTCAATGGATTGTCCCTTCTCAGTCCTTGACAGGGAGATTCAATCAAGCATTGGAGCAGATTGCCTGGAGAGTCTGTGCAGTCTCCATCCTGGGAGAGTTCAGGATCTGGCTGGATGCAGCTCTGAGCAACCTCACCTGATCTCAGAGCTGACGCTGCTGTGGGCTGGAGGTTGGATCAAGACCTTCTGAGATCTCTCTCCCAGCCTGAATTATCCCGTGATCCCATAGAGTGAGCCAGGTCAGTATGGTATGGCTTATCTAAAATTGCAAAAAATTAAAGGAGGTTCTTTACCAAGACCTAAGGATTCCTGAGGAGGAATCACCATGAGAGGTAAGTGATAAGTGTGTTGGCACAGACTGTCTTTCTCTCCGTGCTGGATTATTCAGTGAATCCATAGCCTGGCTGCATGGTTTAAGTGCACCGCACTGGCACGTAGTTTAGGAAGACCCTTCCTCTGGGTCTTCCTCCTCACAGTGCAGGACCGCAGAAGAGCTGGAGTCCTTCTAGGGTTAATCACCACCACTCTGACTTTCTGCTGGTACCTGAGTTCTCGCACCTTCTGTCACAGCCACACTTTGGCCACCTCAGGTGCCTGCGTGAGCAGACTATCAGTAGACTGATAGCAAGGAGTGAGAAACTGCCTCTGTTGGGTGAGGATAAGGCCCTGCAGAACTGGGTTTGTGTCCTACCAGAGGCTGGAGGGACAGGGACTCTTGATCAGGGAGGGGAGCAATAGGACGAGGGGGAAGGGTTTGACACTGAAAGAGGGGAGATTGAGATGAGATCTGGGGAAGAACTTCTTTGCTGTGAGGATGGTGAGAGCCTGGCCCAGGTTGCCCAGAAAAGCTGTGGCTGCCCCATCCCTGGAGGGGTTCAAGGCCAGGTTGGAGGGGGCTTGGAGCACCCTGGTCTGGTGGGAGGTGTCCCTGCCCAGGGCAGGTTGGTGAAACCCAATGATCTTTAAGGTCCCTTCCAACCCAAATCATTCTATGATTCTGTGATTCTGAGGTGGCAGATAAACACCTTTGCAGAGCCTTAAAAATCAGTTGATATTCTCCGTCTACAAATAAAGGTGTTTCCTCAGTCCATACCTGTTGATTGTTTGTGGTCCCTGGTACCCAGCTGCCCAACGAGATGCCCAACAGCGCCGCTTCCCAATCACAGCCCTTAACACGTGTTTCCTTGTGGGTAACCCAAGGCAGTTAAACCTGCCTGGTGAGCATCCCTTGTGCTCACCCCCCACCAACTAAACACCACCGCCAAAGAAAGGGGAGGGGGGGAGCGGGAAGGGGGAAGGGGAGCTCTGGCAGGAGTTTTCACCTGGATACGGTTGCTATAGGAACCACTTACAGAGCATCTCAGCGCCTCCGCTGTACCAGGAAATCTGCTTGCCCCTTAATAATGGGCAAAGTTAAGTGGTTTCCCCGTGAGTGTAGACATCCCTGCCCACCCCTGGTGGGACGGGAGTTCCTCGGCCGGTGCAGAGGGAACCGTGGGTGCCTGCAGATGGACAAGGGGGTCCCTCGCTCAATGGGCAGGACGTGGAAAGGATGATGCGCTCTCTGCATCTGCAAAGAGCAGCAGAAGTGGTCAGAGGGCTGCTGAAGTAAATGTGCAGGGGTGGAGGGCCTGTGGTGGAGAGGGAGGATGGGAAGAAGCCAAGAGATAGTGACAGAAACCAGGACTTGCAAAGGGAGCAGGAACTGAGCCAGCATACGTAAGCTCTGGAAGAAAGGGAGAAGTGGAAAAGGTGAGAAAAGAAATCAAAGCTGTAGGAGAAAAGAAATCAAAGCTGGGTGGCATTAAAGGTGGAAACCTCGGGGAATGAAGAAGCATTAGTGGAAAGTATCCGGCTTGATGATTGCAATGTGCGCTGGGATCCTTGGATGAAAGGCCTAAGTAGAAAGACCAATACTGTGGGTTTTAATATAATTTTGATAGCTTTTGCCATAGCTATTAGTTTCAGTCCTTGAAACCTCATCTCGGTGGAAGCTGCAATGGTGGCTCCATGTCATTATCCCGCTGCCGGGTGTACATTTATACTTGATGGTGTGGGACAAGTGTGGAGATTGCAGCTACCGGAGCAGGGGTTTATCAGCTGTACATTAGGGCAGTTCTTGACCCTTGGTTTGTGAGGAACAGTTCATTGGCAACCAGGAACAGACCGCGGACAACAAGTTAATGACCTTTTCCTACTGGTTCAACAAGAAAAGTGACTGCAAAATTGGCATTGCTGGAAGAGCCTATATCAGAGGAAAACGGTACTAATCACTGCAAGGCAGTGAGGGAAGATGGCGAGGCAGGGAAGAGATTAATCCGAATTACATGAAGGACACCCAAGTTCAGCAAAGCACTCAGGCAGCTGCCTAATTTTAAACACGAACTGGCACAAAGTGTGAGCCAATTTGAAGCGATCAGAGAAGGAACAATCTCAGGGTGGCTCAACTGAGCGGTGTCACTTGGCAGGAGCTCAAACGAGAGGAGGAAAAGCAGAGGGAAACTTTAAAATGGCTTGGAGTAGACAACAAGTAGGCGAGCAGAGGTCAGGTGAAGACATGTAACGCGGCAGAGGAGGGAGGTGGCAGCAATAGGGAGTGAATTATAAGCTATTATGATAAATGACAAAGGGATTACAGCAAATCTTCTCGATGGCCTATTTGGAGGCTGCAAATCAACAAGGGTTAGAACCTATTTACCATGTGACGTGCTTTAACTTCACGAATTAATGGTATAACATTAAACAACTTCTACTAAATGCGCCATTTCACAAAATTACACAATTTCTGTAAGGAAACCCGGATTTTACATGTCAACTGATAGAAATACAATATTGATATAATTGTATTTTTTCAAAGATATGCATTTTAAAAGACCATGTAAATTGAGCAAAAGAAAAGTACATAGACTATCACGTGCTGTTTGTGCATTGCCTATGGAACTTCGATTGAAAGTGTTTATCCTATTGTCAGCCCTGCAAAGTTCTGCCACCACGGAGCTCCTGACCTCAAAAATTACCTGTCACGGAATCACAGAATCACAGAATGATATGGGGTTGGAAGGGACCTCTGGAGACCATCCAGTCCAACCCCCTGCCAGAGCAGGTCCACCCAGAGCAGGTTGCACAGGAATGCGTCCAGGTGGGGTTTGAATGTCCCCAGAGAAGGAGACTCCACCACCTCTCTGGGCAGCCTGTTCCATGTTTCTGGACTATTTATGCATAGTTTCTTTCAAAAATATATCCTGTCACTGCTGCCAATGTTTTTTTTTTCCTAATCCCACTAAAGAAGCACGGCAGAGGTAAAAGGCAGGAGCCAGTCCTACACCAGCAGCTGGCTTGCACAAGACTACTTCAAGTGGTGTGCTTTAAAAATGCTTGGCAGTGGTGGTCTGCTCCCAGCCCTCCTCTCCACGGGCAACGAGTTCCCAAAAAGTACTGCTTGTGGTCAGGGGATTCCTTGGTTTGGGCTCAGAGTTCTCAGAAATCTGGGACAGCCATTTCCCCCTTGACCTCAACAGGCGATGGACACATCTAACCGTGAAAGCCTTGCAACAGATCTCCCCAAAAATCAAGGAGAGAGCAACAGATTTTAAATACCTGAAATGCATGAAGGGCAGGAGTCAAACAACAAAACACAATCAGATTATGGGCTTCTGTAGCAGAAGGATGTGATACAAGCAGTGGGAGAGGAAAAAGTGGGGAAAGACATTTCTGTTGCCAATATTCAAGCCAAGCTAAAGAAACAGGCTGAGCTTTGGGTAAGGGTGAGAGAGATGAATTGAAGATTTTTACTACTATGTCTCAGGGTAAAGTATATACGGCAACTTGTCATATGAGACAACTCCTGCCAAAGCACCGAGTTTATCCCAAAAGAGCAGGGAAGGTGCTCTTCCATGGGCCAGCAGAGGTGGAGGGAGGAAGAGACGAGGAAGACAGCACAAGCATTTTGGTGTGGATATGCTCCTGAGGGCCAGGAGGGAGAGGGTGGGATTTGGGAGCCAGAGGGAGAGTTTAGGGGCAAGAGGGGTGCTGCTGCCCCCGTGCTTGGACCCTGGGCAACCTCCAGCCCCATGGGGACCAGCAGGAGAGGTGCTCCTCTGCCAGGTGGGGATTGCCTTCCACATGCTTCTGGGGAGAGCTCCTTTGCATTAAGCTTCCTCCTCTGCTCTGCTAATTAACTGTTGACCTGGATTCTCCTCCAAGAGATCTGCTCTCTCTTTATTTTTATCATCCTCTCTTCTGGTTATTCTGGGTGTGGTTTATACCCATACAAATCGAAGTATCATAACCTCCCTGGGACCTGGCGATGGCAGGGAGCTCTGCAGACTGACTGCACGTTGTGCAGAATAAGCATTTCCACGTTTTCTAGTTCAATACTCTCCCTTATTAACAAAATTGAAAGTTTTCTTTTTCTGGGTTATTATGAGATGGAGAAAGCAGACTTTCCCACTGTAATTTCTCTCGTGCATTCATTCTTCTATTACCTACTTTTCTCCTGGCTCCTCTTTTCATCTCTTATTGAAAGGTGACCCCATTTTATTCATTCTCTCTTCAGGGAATATTTTTGCCAGCTCGGCTCAGCCGGCAGCTCCCGGCCGGCAGGATCTCCTTCCTTCTCCTCTGAGGTGGGAGGAAGCAGAGCTTTGCCCATTTTTGAAGACAGGGCTCTCTACTGCTTTTCACAAAGGCTCTGCAGCATCCTCCGTAGGACTGAGCGTGCTGTTCCTTCCACAGCAAAGCAGTTATTTGCTTTTTGGGCTGTAGCTGCTGATTCGGTGCAAACACTGCAGGATGTAAGAGTAACTATTTCTGCCTTCCTCCCACCCGAGTCTGTGTTATTTCATTTCTCTGCTATAAGGCAATATTATTTATTACTAGCATGGCAATCTCACTGGCTTCCCCGTGCATAACAATTACTATTATTGCCAGGGTTGAGCGACGTAATGATATCCAACACGCTGCCCCACAGGATTTTTATCCTCGAATGTGAATTCCCGGCTCCATTGAAATCCTAACAGATTTCAACAGATTTTTCAGGATTTTGTCCCTGGTCATATTTATAACACCACTTCAAAACTGGCAGCAGCCTGAAGAAATAGATTCAGTGAAGTTCCGCTCATTCGAATGAACTTACACGGGCACGAAACCAGTGCAAAATAGTAAGAGACTGGGTCAGAAATATTCAGCGTTTCCAGGTTACCTTGCATTAGCTTCCAGCGCAGCTAGAACGTTTTCAGACGGTTTGCAGTGTTTGTAGGGCGAGTCATAATTTTCAGGGTTTGGGATTTTTTTCTTTTTTTTTCCCGAGAATAAAGCCACATAAATAACAATAGACCCAAGCCTTTTATTCCCATAAAGGAAGAAAACTAAAACTGAAATCTTTTTCTTCCCATGAAATCTAATGGAGAAAAATATCCTGATTGGCAAATGATTTTTCCAGTCCTTTTATCGAGCAGAACCTGGCTCTTGAGGCTCAGGTTTGAGACACTGACTTTTTTTTTTTTTTTTTTTTGAAGGAGCCTGTCCAACAAGAGATCTTTGACAGGCTTGAAACACTGCAGCAACCTTTAATTTAGAGAAATTATTTCCAGTAGGGAAAGCGGCTGGTCATGTGCAGGACTCAAATTAGGACCAACAACAACAAAAAAACACCCCACCCCCAGAAATCAGGATGCATCACACTATCCAGGCTCGGCTCAGCTCAGGCTGATTTGTGCCTCACCAGCAGCTGTTCAAATGAGGAGCTGCCCGGAGGAAAAATCTGTGCAAATGACTGGGCAGGTTTTTAGGGGTTTTTTTTGTGTTTTGTTTTTTTATTATTTTTTTTCCAGTTCTTCGCCTCTCACCTAAAACCCTGAAACAACTTGGTTGCCCTCGCGGTGGATAATTATAATAATTATTGGAAAACAATTGGTGTGTGATCAGGCGGGGAGGGCAGTAATTGAAATATTGACAGGTGGTTGCTTTGTGCCAAACGGGAGATTTTAAGATCAGCTGCGCTTTGAAGCACTCTCAGCTAGGATGCTTCTGATAAACTCTTTAATTAACTGTGCTATAGGTTTTACTACAGGATCTACAGAAAGGCCACAGCAAGGCTTTCTAGAAGAAACTGTGAATCTTATACAAGTAATTTTCTCTTAAGGAATGCTTTAGTACATGTTTTTCTATCAGTTTTTCCTGAGTGTTCCGCCTTTTCGTTTAAAACCAAAAAGTACATCTATCTTCTCTGATGATTAAATATCATTGACACATGATATCATCACAAAACATCACTGACACATGATATTGTCGCAATTGGGTGGTACTAAGGCAATCACATCGTGAAGCCCCAAGTAGAAAAGGCAGAATTTAATACCCAGAAAACTCTGCCAATGGCAAGAGGATGACTAATTTTTAAGAATTCTGGGAGTTTATTTGGGGATGGAATGCAGTTTTGGCCTGGACAGCAGATGTTGTGAGTTATTGAGAAACTAATAATATTAAAAAGTACATTTTTGTTCAAGCATTGCTCATAATAGAATAAAATAATAAGAGTGTTTCCAGGATACTAACAAATATATATTCCCCAAAACCTCCTGGTAGGCAAAAACGCTTCCTGAAAGGATGCTGAATTTGACCTGCTTCCGGAGGCATTCCTTTCTTATTCAAGGTCATCTCATCAATTATTGTCCAAGAGTGGTGCAGAAAATTTAAACACCCTTGCAAAAGGGTGTTTAAAAGAAATCTTGCAAAAGTTTTCACAGATTTAACTTCTCCCTGGAGCAGGAGGTCTGAGACAGACCCTGGCCATTGTTTTGGGTCTTATAAACGATGTTTGCGCTTTTCCATCAGCTGGTGCCAGCTTTTTCCACCCATCTCCTGACAGAGAACACAACCCTGGAAAAAAGGATGATGATCAGGTGTCATAAATAAGCAAAACATGAAGGATAGGGCAGGGAACTGCTGTTCAGCTCACATGGGTGAGTGTCTTTAACGAACACCCGCCGTGGATGAGGCTCCTGCCTCAATTGAAACACCTTGGTTGTTGCAATTGATATTTCTGAGCGAGCTGATTATTTGCAGTTTAAGGCTACTGATCTTCAGTAAATGTTGCGGGTAATTGAACTGTCTTTTTAACTGTCTGCATAAGTTCTGCCAGCCCCACAATTAACTAGGCAATTTAGAAGCATCTCTGCGGTAGTGTTTATTGGTTCATTCCTAACATTTTCATAACAACTCTGTTAACAAATTGCAATATCCTTGCTAAAACCTTGGAAACAGCATGAGAAACTGTTTTCTGCTGTGGTTTCCCGGGAGAGCACATGCACGCAGCCTCCCTGAATTTCTCCGGTGGGCCAAACAGGCACGGACGACAGGTCTTGATCCGTTTTCCTCCCATTTTTTCTTGGCTTGAGCCTGAGTAAGGCTGGTCTCTCCCTACATCCACCAAGGACTGCATTCACCAGGGCATATTCTCCACTGCTGCGACTTGGTATCTCATGGCGTGTTTCAAGGGAGGGGCATTAGCTGTGGGTCTGACCCATCAATACAATTTAAACGTCCCCTGTAACTCCTCACGTCGAACCGAATTTGTGCTGCCAAGGTCCATGGGAAATGGATGGGAGAAGGAAAGTCATCCCCACGGCTCCTCCTCATGGATTATTTTGCAAACACAGAACATGAGTGAGGGTCCTCACCTCGGGGGGACATGAGGACTCCGGCTGAGGGACAAAAAGGGACCTGTCCCCCTGCACCAGCTTCCCCCAGCCCCTTTTGCAGAGGTGATTAATGAGATTTTTCAGGTGTTTCGTATATTCCTTGAAAAGCATAGTGTTAGGCAGAGGAAAGTCTTTGTAAATTCCAGATGAATTAAAGGGGGAATGTCAGCCCCGCACGCAGCCATAATGCAGAGGGGGAACAATTCAGAAAAGCTAAAACTAATGGGAATGTCCCCTCTATAAAATCCTTTGATTCTCTGAAATAAAATGTGACTTTGGCTGTTTAATTAATGTGACTCATTATTTTTTCTCATATGGATAAATCTACCAGCCCAGGGCTTCAGAAACACCTCACTTTGGGTGGACTGAAACTGTCTGGATTTCAATTACATCTTTCCTGTTGAAGAACAAAATTTTTTTCAAGTTGACTTGAAAAAAAAAGAAAAAGGAATTAAAAAAAATTCTGCAAATCCTGCCTCGAGCCAGCAGAGCAGGTTAGTTGTGATTCCTGGTGTGTGGGTGAGAGGATGGAAGTGTCCCCCTTGTTCTGTACTGCGTGTTGTGGGACCTGATGGTCCTGGGATCTGGCCCACAGCCCTGTCCTCCTCAATGCATGGCCAACTGCACAGCCAAACCTCTTCATGAGCCTCTTCCCATGCCTGGTGAGCTGGAGCAGATTCACCTTGTCGGTACCTGAGGCTTTCTCCTGTTTAGCAATAAAATTTGGTCATCCAGCGTCTCGTTTTCCCACCTTTCCTTTGACCCTTCTCACAAGTCCTTGACTGGAAGAGCACACAGGAGAACAAAGCAGGTCTGCTGAAGTTCAGTCAGCCCCTTGTCGTTGGTTGGTTCTTCTTATCTGTTTTGGTACCCTGCAAAGTACATCTCAGGAAAATCAGTGATGTAAAGCATTAAAACAGACAGGCCAAGGTTTCAAAGCTGGGCAGTGTCTCAAGAGGCATTTTTGGTGACATTTATTCCAACTCATAACTAGTTTTCACAGGAGCTGCCTCTTTAATTTAAGAAGAGTTGGAGAAGCATAGGATATTTGTACGGATTGCTAACTTCAGCCAACACACAGCTGAAAGTGTCGACCTTGGTGCCTTGATGGGCACCTTCTCCATGGAGAAAATGTGTTTTATACCCTCAATTTCTCCTCCAAACGGCTGAACAGCCTTAGCTACTGCTTGAGGGCACTTGGTGATTCACACCGCTACGGCACCTTTCTCTCAAGTGGTTTTAGAGTGTATAGGGCTAAGGAGACCAAACAAGATGAAAGTTTTGGTGAATGTGGACTTTTAATGGGGAACAAACCATATCACCATGTAATTGAACCATCAGACACAAAACTGCGTAGTAGCTGCACTTATGAAAGATACAGCAAGCTCTAGCTTCTTGTTGCATGTGCACAGGGAAGAATCCAGAATTATGGAAAGAAAAGAAAGATTTCCAAATAATATCAAATGAAGAAGACAAGAACTGTCAGATTCAGAAATAGGATATTTTTACTGATTATATTATCTGAAGAAAGGTAAATGAGTTAGAAAACAAATCTAATAAAGACATCCAGAAAAAAAAAAGAAAAGCAATACCAAACTGATGTCCTTGTGTCCACTCTGAAGGGAGTCCCACCAAGGCACAGGGATTATTTAGAGCTGGGTCCAAGCTGAAGGTTGGACACGGATTTAAAAGATAGTCCTACTTTGTACTGACATAAGAGTAGGAAACTCATAACCGCTTTGGCAATGTTGTCTCTTTTTGACCACGTGGATTTTTCTTTTTAATCTATCTGTATTTCTATTTATCTATCTACCTACCTACCTCTCTAATGAAAAACATGTACTTAATAAAAAACATAGGACATTGATGGAAATAATTTTGATCAGTGCTGCTCACAGCCTGGCAATAGAGGTAGACATGGAAAAGCCCTGATCTAAACAAGGACAGGGAGGACCAAAACCCCAGACTACAGGATGTGACCCAGGGTGCACCACTCCAGCCATGCTGGAGGGAGAAGGGCTGAGGACAGTGGAAGGCAAGGCTCTCCTTCTCTTCTCCTCCCTGACCCTGAATCGAGGAAACATACATCTGGCTTTTTTTTTTAAATTTAGCATTCTTAAAAACTGGGCTAAATCCGGTTCCCTGCTGCCACCTAACACTGCTTTCCACAGCTCCTTATTAATATGACAGGAATCAGAGCATCATGATGAGCGCTCTTAAAAATGACCACAGAAAACTGCTAGCTTAATGACTGGTGGCGTTTCGCGCCGTTTTAGCTCTGCTAGCCCAGACCTGGTGGCCAGTAGCCCACCGGCTTTGTTTCTCCATTTGTGGAATTACCTTTCTGGGTCTTTGTGTAATTGCCTGATTCACCAGTGTCGTGGGAGCTGCTGAAAAATGCATTCTCTGTACCTAGGAAGAACCTGTATAAATATTCTCAATAAATAAATAACAGTTGTCATTTTCAAAATATGACAATCTCCAGTTGCCTGTGCTTAAATTGAATGACATGTCATTTATCCTAATAGATGTGAATGCATGTATAGTACATACGAGTGAGTCACCTAATTCTTATTCACCTCAGCCTTGGTCTCAGTTGGGGGCAAGTGCCTCTAACAGGGTTTGGATGGATCAAATCACAAGCAGAAAAATCTTGGTCAATTATAGACGCCTAAGGCTAAAAGGGAGGTGTCTTTTTATCTTCTTTTTTTTCTTTTTTTTTTTTTTCTTAATCTCGCCGAACAGAGAATGCCCCTCCCATCCATAGGTTTATTGAGGGAGCAAGTCAATCTCCGATCTGTGGAATTTCTGGGAATATCTCTTCCCCCTGTAATTTAACGTGACTCAATTCTCCATCCTGATAATACAAGCAGTGAGAAAAGCTCCTAATCCTATTGGCGTACCCTCTTGTCAGCACCTCTTTATTTCACTGCTTTAAAGGCTCAACATGTTTTGATTTACAATAAGCACTAAGATAACTGCAGGTGCCCTCTCTAAAAGCAAGGTTAACTCACCTGAGATGAATTCTTTTATTGCAAACAAAAGCAACACATGAGCAGGAAATACAATTAATACAGGTGCTTCCCTGAAACTTAGTGAATGCCATTTGTCTCGAAATGACATAAATCCCCATTATATAAACAGGCCCCAGAGGCTTGATTTGTATTATTTCTGGAGAGGAAGGATTTAAGCAAAAGATAAATGGAGTGGTGTTGCTGGGGGGAAAGAAATCCTTGTACTTACAAGGTATTTATTTGACAGTAAAACTACTGGTGTGCTATTTTGTGATTGTATTTAAAAATATGCAAATGCCTTAATAGACCCCCAAAAAAGCCCGGTCTAGATGGGATTTCCAGGTTAACTGATTTTTGCCGATGATGTGTAACACCCTACGTATTTGCAATATACTACTCAGGTGTTCAATCTGACACACAAATCTCTTAATGATTTGCTGTTTGGTGATATTAAAGTCAGATCCTTCTGGGTGTGAAGCATTGCCAGACTCTGAGCTCCTTGGGTCTCCACGGCAGCAGAAGGATGTTCCTTCCCAGCCCTCTTGAGGAGGACCCTGCTCCTGCTGCGGGTGGGACCCTTTGCATCACCAGAAGTGGCAGCAGGGACAGGTCCATGGAACTGCCTCCACACCACCATCCGCAGGGCATCTGCTGTCCCTTGGGATGTTGGACCTCGAGGCTGGGATGTCTGGTGAGCCCCTGCTGCTGCCATGGAGCTGGAGAATAGGGCACCTCCTGGACAAAAGGTAATGCAGATGCTTGTGTGGTGGCTGGCACCAGGGTACCACGTTCACGAGCGCTCTAGAAATGAGTTGAGAAGGAAGCAGAGAGGGAGGGCAGCAGCCTGCTGGAGGAGGTTCTGCTCTCAAAATACTTGGTTCTCTCTCCATCTCTGCTGCTGACTTAAACTGGGCACCCTTAGAAAACCACCCCACCTCTCCAAGACTCTTCATGCCCCTTTCCCCTGCCAATTTTGCCTGACAAGTCTTTCCCTACAAGTAGACCATGCCCCCCCCCAGGTTTTGTACATCCAACAGCTACCGTACGATGGAGAACAGTCTCTATGACACGATTTTCTGAAAAATACATGTTGTTTTCTTACACCATGTGCCCCTCTCCTCCTTTTCCAGTTAACAGTATGAACCCTTGGTGTTTATAAGCAGGTAGGAGGAAGGTGTAAGGTTATCACAGCTGCTAACAGTCTAAAGAGCCAGTTCAAAATGGTATTTAGATTATAATTTCTCTTACCTGTTTCCTTTATAATTCATATATAACTGCTTAAAAAACACACTCCAAAATTACCTAAAACAAAAAAAAAATGAGGAAAAAGAAATTGTAACACTTAATAGGATCATCAGACAAACAACTGCAATTATGTTGACAAGTATATTACACTGTTTTAGATATTCAGCTGTACCATCACCAAACCCAGTATCCTCTCTTTCTTCTCCCAAAAGCTGTGCTTTGTCCAATGAGCGTTCCCGACCCTCAGTTTTTAACAACTGAGGCTCTGATTTTTGCAGCCAGTCCTGCTTGGTTGGATTTCTGCAGCCCTGTGGGAGCTATTGCCTTCGGGTTAACTATGACCCCAATGAGAGTTAACCTGCAGAAAGCCAATTGCATCATCTGGCCCAAAGCTGAAATACTGACTCGGGTTGGTCTCCTTTCTCTTCCCTACATTCTAATAAATCTATAACTTCCCGTATCAAGAAATCAAAGGAGTAAAACTTTACCATTTCCCCCCACAAACCTCCACAGGCTTGAATCCATTGCACATCCCAAATGTCCTCCATTATCCATTGGATCTTTAGGTGTCAGAAAAAGTTTGGATCGGTCCCTTTCCCCTGAAAATTCAGCATTTATTCAGACAGTTGCAGCAACATTTATCCACCCCAGTCTGCAGACACTACCTGCTCCAGGAGTGACAACTTGACATGGTTGTATGCTCAATTAAACCCGCTCTCCCTTTTTAAACATGTGCATTAGACTACTAAATTATGTGCAAGTTTCCTTGTACACTTTGACTACATTAAACTTCAGATGCCAAACTTTGGCTGCAAACCTTAACTTGGTTATTCGGAGAAGAAAGACTTAACACAGCTTTTTTGACAGATATTGAAGTAGAATAAAAATTCCCTTAGAGTTTTTTCCATTTTACAGAAAACATGCAGCTTCCCCAGGAAGCAATTCTTAAACGCATGATGTGTAAAACAAAGTATGAAAGCGCTACTTTCCAGAAGTTTCAAGAACAAACAATTCCAGCTGATGCTGGAGATGGAGAACCATTACCTGAAAATCTAGTCCTGATGTTCCACAAAACCTGCTTTGAAAACTTTACCAACAATTCAGCTCCATGGCAGGTGGGGTATTTTCACTTTAGAGCTTTTTTCTTACAATTTATCTCCCATGAATGGGCCCTTTCCTTCGTGTAAAACCCCACTGAAGTCAGCGAAGGATTTGCGTCTAAAAATAAAAGTTTGCTAAAATTATATTCCTGGCTGGCTGACGGGCCTCTGGATGTAAATGTCCTTTGGGGGAAATGGCACATTTTTATAAGAAAAGCTGTTTCTACTGAAATCCTTCAGGGGTTTTGTTGTTGGATAAATGAATGAAAACACAACAGAAGGAGCAAACTTCTCCTGATGCTACTGTCTCTTTCTAGGATATTCATAACTCTTTCTTTAACAGAAGGAAAAATCGCATGAGCATCTCTGTCTCCAAAAATAATTTCTATTTTTCTCTTAAATGGGTGGGTGGAACTGTAGTTTCCAAGGAATAAAAGGTGCCTGAGGATCTTTCAGAATCTGAAGGCCACCACCAATTCCTTATTTGACAGACTCAGACTTCCAGAAAGACCATTCTGAATCTCCCAGACTTCCAGGAAGATTTAGGTGCCTTTAGGTGACAAAAATGATGATTATATTTTGTATATCAATGTTTCGATTTGAAATGTTTGCCACTGAAATAAGCAATGAGATTCACACCCTTTTCCCAAAAATTCGTGCGGGCTTTTGCTACCTTTAAGTTGGAGGATTTACACTCCAGACACACAAATGTAGAACGATGTTGTGTTTAGACAGCACTGCATTCATTGAAATGGATCTGGAGAAGGGGAGAGATATTTCCATTCAGATGCTGAAAGAGGGACTGAAGACTCTGCCTTGGGGAGGGGAAAGAGCTGCCTGGTCTGAATGGAACCCTGAAAGAGCAACAAGCGATGAATAGATGGAGAACCAGAGGAGAAGAGGGCTGTGGAGAAGGCTTTCAGCAGATGGGGCTGCTGGTATCAAGATAAATTAAATGATTGCTAAGGAGGGAGGGGAAGCTACAGGTATTTGATGCAGGAGAGGTCATTGGCCATAAGATCGATGCTGATCAGACAGGGTAAAGGCAAAGGAAAACAACAAGGGGTTGGAGAAGGAAAACCACATTTGATTTTCTCTGGATTACATTCTGCAGCTTGAATAATATGTACATTTTAGACATGATATGAAACTCATCTACCAATTGTTTGTGGAGACTTGGAATGACAAGCACTATTATGGTGATTAAAAATACACTTTTCATCTTCAAAAAGTTGCTGATCCTCCTGGGTGTGATTTCCAGATGTGCCCGATTCCCAGCTAATACTGCTCCTAGTCAAGTCAAAAGGAGTTCTACCATAAAAGTTCGATGTTTTTTGGAAAATCACACCTAAGAATCTCCCAGAAGTTATGAGGGAAGTTACTTTAAATCTAGGGAAATGCAATATCTGTGCAATGCAAATCGACAGGATTAGATACAAGTGCTGTAGGTGCAGACAGAGACACAAAGGCTCGTTTGCAAGCGGAGCGAGGGCGCCCTTACCAGGCGCTGGTGCTGTTGAGCTGCTGTGGTAGATCGGGCATTCTCTTCTCATCCTTCCTTCCAGGCCCAATTGCGCTGGCAATTGTTCCCATTATTTAGCAGAGCACAAAAGTAATATTATTCTCCACGTTCTTGTACTTAGAGATGTTTCTTATGCAGACGATAAACACATTTCCTTCTTTTTAAACACTGCCTTCTCCCATTCTCTTTGTCTCCAAAAACGTCTATTAAAAAGGTGTTTGTCCCCTAATTCTTCTAGTTGAAAAATCGCCTATTGTGACATACCTTCTACCCTGCTTTCATTCCTATGCCAACATCACATCCTACTCTGCAGCAGCAGAACACACAAAGCAGTCTCCTGCAGGGGACTTTTCCAGGGTGGCAGATTTCCCGAGCGCGTGGGAGGTGGCAGAGGGGACAGGGTGTCCCACCACCCCTCGGGGAAGCAGGAAGCCAGGTTTCTTTCTAGACCTTCTGATCTCCCTGGGACTTCAAAAACACCTGGGTCTTCAAAACAAAGCCCCCTGCCTGCCCTTATAATCAGGAATTTTGGAGCTGAATGCCATTGCTGTCCCTGTAAGCTGCATTTCATACATGGGATGCAACGAGGCCACAGCCACCACCAAATTTCCAGCATCTTCTGCGAATGACACCAAGGTGATGGGTGTCATAGGAAAGAAGAGATAACTAGACTGTGCCCTGAATTCAGAGCCTGCAGAGAAAGAGCGGAGAGAGGGAGTAGCGAGCTGGCACTATTTTCATAATTATAAGTAAATAGGCTTTTAGCATCAGCAAAGCCCCTCATAATCTAATACTAGTAATCTAATCAAAAAGCTTGTGAAAAACAGATTCTATATCCATACGATGATGTGATGACCTATAAAATGATGATAGATGTTCCTAGCTGGCCTTGGTAACTAGGAGAGAAAAACAGGTTTATTGTGTGCATTATCTGAAAATGTAAATAACATAGTTATACGTTGGTCTGTTCGCAGAACTCTGGAGTTCCAGTGAGGTCTGCAGATGGATGGGGTGGAGATAGTTAAACTAGGAAATAAAAAGGCATTATAAAGCATAGAACAGAACAGAACAGAACAGAATAGAATAGAATAGAACTGAACCAAACAGAACAGAATATTTCAGTTGGAAGGGACCTGCAATGATCATCTAGACCAAGGACCTGACCACTCCAGGGCTGACCAAAAGTTCAAGCATGTCATTAAGGGCATTGTCCAAATGTCTCTTAAACACTGACCGGCTTGGGGCATGGGCCACCTCTCTTGGAAACCTGTGCGGGTGTTTGACCACCTTCTTTTCAAACCTTTTAAAATATCATCGCTGAAGGCCCATGCTACCAGAAATGACCCATCTCCCAACTATTTTCTCGGCAACAGACAGTATCAGCAGAAATCAGCCCTGCCTAGCACATGGGAAGCAAGCCAAGACTGGCAGAAATAAAGGACCAGCATCTCAAGACAGGACACTTTCTGACTAGGTCTTCTGCAAAATAAATGTATTTTAATATGTGACGTTAAATCTAGAATTGGTATTACTAAGAGAAGACACACTTGGCACGCACTTCTATCTCATACAGCAAGTGGTTGTTCCGCACTTTCATGCGTTATTCCAAGACGCCAGATACTGCAGTGATATGTAACTAGGAAACTATTAACGAATTACTTCCACAGAGATTTCAAAAAATGAAAGAACATATCGAAACAATGATGAAAAATAAATTATAGAATTAACAGACTTATCTCAAAGTCAGCTGGGGTTCAGATTAAGGAAGGATGGATTCCATCCATGTGAAACGTATAAGAAGGAACTGCAAGTCTTGCTTCTTTTAAGTATGGAGTACATTTTTAGAAGTACCAAATATTTCAGTGTTTATGTTAAATCTTCTTCACTTCTTTATTTCTTAGCCAAATTCTTTCTATTTTCCATTTGCTCAAAAAAAAAAAAAAAGGAAAAAAAGAAACTTTAAATTTAGGAAGAAATCCCTGCTATCCAGCACCATGCAATTAGCATATATGAATAGGAAATGAGTTCCTGCTGTTCTGGACCATTGTTAATCCATATTGATGGGGTAGAAAACATGACATCAACTATAAAAATCCAAGAACATTCCTTAAAATATTCAAATGATGTGCCTGGCCCTGTATTCACTCTGCATCTCAAATTCTCCTTGACTTTGTGGGTGCTTGGAATGCGGGAGGAATGCAGGATTAGGTACACGGCTACGTGTGGTATGCCTACCTTGACAGCAAAAAACAGCTTTCAATTCTTTCTGAAAGTCTCTGAGACAAATATTCAGGTCAAAGGAACTGTAAAAAAAAAAAAAAACCCATGCAAATTTTGTCCAGCTGCAGTTTGTTCTGGATCAGAGGCCACCAGGAGCTGGCTGGGGGTCTGTTTGGCTGCACCACGCAGTGCCAGAGGAGCCTGGAGCTCACCACCCTTTGAGCCCCCTCACTGGACCCACACCTGCCTGCTCTTTCGGTGTCTCTTATTTTTTTTACAACCTTTATGCCAACTTGGTAGCATTACAAACTTGTCTTTATTTGATGTCTTGCAAGGGTGGGAGAAAAACATCATCAACCCCATGATGGTTGAGACACTGAGGGATTCTGTATTTTCTGGGAAGTTCTCAAGAATTAGTGCTAAGTGCCCTGGGAATTGGTGAGTAAAAAGGGCTCAAGAGCCATCTCAAGGGATGTATGTTAGAGCAGCCCTGGGGCTGATCTTAAATGCAGCCAAAGCCAAAATCCACCCCTATAGCACCAGAGACAAAAGCAGCATAAGAGGTTATAATCACATTCACCATCCCACATCTTTTTTTTCGCCCTCTTCTGTGCAGAGAGAAGCGTCCCCTTTCAAGCCAACAAATTGTATCTGCGAATCTTTGTTTCCTCCAAAAAATGCACGTAGAAATGCCATAATCCATAAAAAGATGTACCACTGAGTTCAAATCTGTCTGTGAGAGAATATCTCAGTATCCTTAGAGTCTCCAAAGAAATGTATCTACCTAATGTCAGCCCGCCGTGGCGTGGGCTGGCTCAAGGCTTTCTCTCAAAGCCCATTTACTTAAACCGTGGTTGACAAATTGTTGGCCTTCTCGACTTTAATGACATCTTCTGAACCGTCATTATTGATAAGGGAAGCGTGTGAGCCATTTCTCACCCAACAAATAAAAGTGCAAAAGTTTTGAGCACAAGCTAGCCCTTTACTTTTCAGACCAATCTGTCTACCCCAAAAAGTCAAAGCCATTAGTCCGTTTTAGGATTTGCAGGCTGTGAAATGTCATTCTAAAAAGAACATCCATTTTTGAGTTATTGGAGTACAAAAGCTGCCTTATAAAGGTATCACAGTACCATTGATAATAGCTTTGGCAAAGACCTTTCAGGTCACCCCGTCCAAACCCCAGTGAGGAACTGTTATGCAAACCTTTTTTATTAGCCTTGTTTTGAACACCTCAAAACTGATGCAACTCCACGGCCAAAGGGTTTGTTCCAGCACCAATTTCCTTCTCCTCTAGTCCCCTAAAACTGGCTTTTCCTTTCTTTAGAGTTAGTCCTCCAGCTTCTTTTTATTAACTTCAGCAGCACAAAATGCTTCTTTTCTGAATTCTTGTCAGTTTTGACCGTAGATGAGTGGAAGGTCTAGTTTGGATGGTGAACTGATGGGTTCCTCAACATTTATAGGGCTTTCACTCTCTTACCATTTTGCCAGGCTTAAACTATTTGACGTGACACTTTTCTGCCTCGGGTGATTTCTTTGAGGGTACAGGACTTAAGCTGAAGGATCCAACAGTTTCAAAAAATCAACAACGAGAAGAAACATGGTGTTAAGATATTTGGGTGGCATTTTTTGGCAGAGGGATCTTAAAATACAGGAAGGACTGCTTTACATGGAAAAATATGCTTTTTTAAATCAGCACAGAAACCTGTTTGTCATAGTATTGGTTTCTGGAAAACCTGCAAAGACAAAGGAGTGGGGTGAGACAGGCAATATGTCAAATCAATATGGACCACCTAAAAAACGGGCAATCTTTAGGGGTTGGAAGGGACCTTCAGGGATCATCCAGTCCAACCCCCTGACAGAGCAGGGTCACCCAGAGCAGGTCCCACAGGAACGTGTCCAGGTGGGTTTGAATGTCTCCAGAGAAGGAGACTCCACCACCTCTCTGGGGAGCCTCTTCCAGGGCTCTGCCACCCTCATAGGAAAGAAGTTCCTCCTCATGTTGAGATGGAATTTCCTGTGTCCCAGTTTGTGTCCGTTGCCCGTTGTCCTGTCACCAAGCACCACTAAGAAGAGCCTGACCTCATCCTCTTGATACCTGCCCTTTAGATATTGCTCAGCACTGATGAGATCCCCTCTCAGCCTGCTCTTCTCCAGCTGAACTGCCTCAGGTCTCTCAGCCCTTCCTTGTTCATCTTCAGTGTTGCCATCAGTGTCTTTCCTTTTTTTGAAACACACATATATGAAATCAAACTATTTTTTCAAACTCTTACCAAGTTTCTGTCTAAATGAGGTATCTTCATTACATATTGCATTCCCTGCTTTGTGTACTTGGCTGTGTTTAGGAAGTGAAAGCAGAGCTGACCTTCTGAGAGAGTTGGGGGCGTACAGCCTGGAGAAGAGAAGGCTCCAGGGAGACCTTAGAGTCCTTTCCAGTCCCTAAAGGGGCTCCAGGAGAGATGGGGAGAGACTCTTCATCAGGGAGGGGAAGCCATAGGACGAGGGGGAAGGGTTTGAACTGAAAGAGGGGAGATTTAGGTGAGATGTGGGGAAGAAGTTCTTTGCTGTGAGGGTGGTGAGAGCCTGGCCCAGGTTGCCCAGAGAAGCTGTGGCTGCCCCATCCCTGGAGGGGTTCAAGGCCAGGTTGGAGGGGGCTTGGAGCACCCTGGTCTGGTGGGAGGTGTCCCTGCCCAGGGCAGGGGATTGGAACTCGATGATCTTTAAGGTCCCTTCCCACCCAAACCATTCTATGATTCTATGATTCTATTTCTCAGTATAATAAAAGATGAAAGCACCACACAGTGTGTTTTATCTCGGTATATGTTATTAATTTTGTTCTTTTTAGCAAAGCGGTGTCATTTTGACTCACCAGAGGAAGAGGTGCCTTCTCCCTCCATGCAGGTAGATGGAACGCTGCCACTGGTATATTAGGCAACTGGTGAGTTTATCCCACACAACTTTTGGGAAAAACTGGGGAAATGACAGCCTCTTTAGTCATTGCTGGATATCAGCTCCTAATTTTAGCCACCCAGCAGTATTTCTGAGTGTAGATGATTGCTTTGGAAGGCCCTTGTGGTGTTTCCTCAGCCACTCAAAAACAATGTATTATTTTTAACTTGGGGCATTTAACCACCTTCTTGCCCACCAGCCTGCCTGGATTTCTCCTTTATTACGACTCCTACACTGAAAACATTTGCTTCTCTCATTATTTGGAAAGCAGAAGTTACCAAAGGTATATAAATAATTCATGAGTGAGCATGCCTGCTATGTGTGGGAATAAATTGTATGTGTGTGAGAGGACGAGTTCAGGGGGTACAAAAATTGGAACAAACAAGTGCAAAAGACGGTAAAACCAGGCTGGATTTGTGGCTAATTTCTACCAGGCCAATAAAATGCGAGGGAGAAAAAGCAGGGGAAATGGGCTTGAAGCGACGACCTTAACCTGGAAGCAATTTGGGGCCAGGAGAGCGTGTTCCATGTGTGTACACCATCTGAGTACATGCTCTGTGTGTGGAGGGGGCGTGCAGACCATTGTCTCTATACATCCCATAATACGGCTAACCACACTCATGTTCACTACTAATGAAAAACAGTAAGTAGTACCTTTCCCCCCCTTCACAGTGAAGGGGACAATGCAAGAGAAAGAAATTAGTGGTGGGAGATGTCTTCTTTTCAATCAATATTACGAAAATGCCAAATTAGCAACGTTGGTTTGGACCCCAATTTTAGGTGATCTGTTGTGTGTTTGGGAACGTTTGCAGAGATGTCGGCCTTCACAGTCAGCGTTGTCCCTTCCTTTGTCCATTGATGCCACTGGAAAAAAAAGAGTTGAGATACTGAGTGCCCGGACACGTCAAAAGGTGAGGAGAGGGCTCCATGCTCTGCAGATTTTGGCCTAGGATTTGAACTGGTGTTCGAGGAGATCCAGTTCTTTCCTGCAGAAATTATTAATGCCTTTGTTTGAAGAAAGAATATGTCAAAAGCCACAATTTGTGAAGTTGTAAGGGCACATAGGGTGGACCTGCTGGAGGATTTAATCCTCCTTATGTTGGATGCTGGGATCCTTGGCTCAGGAATACCAGCCTCTTTTGCCTCCACTGTGAGCACTTTGGGTGCAAAGAGAGTGGGGCGTCTTCCAGCAGTGGTTTGGACATCCAGCCCGATGAGCTGGGAGCTTGGAGACGGGAGAGAAACTGCTCAGGAGAAGGCTGTGTGTGATGCCCCATCCCCAGCCCCAGGACTAATTGCCTGACTCAGGATAGTGGGGGAAACTGCAGAGTCCTTGGGACAACAGCTGAGGTCCTCCTCTGAGTTTCTGAACATGGTAACTGGGCTCCATTTGAGCTCCCACAGCATGTAATTAGGAAGATGAGAGATGGATTGTGCCTATTTCCAGTGACTTTTTACTGTGAAGTGCTGAAACAAGTTTGGGAGCTGCTGGGCGCTGCCTCCCAGTGACAATCCAGCAGCTGGGCTATATTGATGGTGGCCTTGGGGTGCACTTGGGAGAGGTGCGGGGACTCCTGCCTCCCTCTCCTCCACCCACCAGCTTCAACCTGGGCTCAGGGAGACATTCCTTGAGTCCTTCAGCCAGGTTAGGCCGCAGCTGGGCTCCCTCAGTTGAAGCACAAACTTGACCCCATCTTATCTCTGCATGGGATGGAGAGCCAGATCAGCCTCCTGGGGACTGCCGTTGGCGTGGGGCTTGTCCCACCAGTGTGTTGTGGCCAGTCTCTGAGAACACCAGCTGAATTAGATCCTCACGAGACTTAGGCAGAGGGAAGACTGCATTATGGCTCCAGCAGGAGAGACGTGCCAAGCTGAGAAGGAAAGGTGAGGTTTATGGGTTTCACTTCAGCCTGCCAGGGGCAGGTGTTTTGATTAATACCTGTCTGGAGTCCATCTACAGATGGTGGAGATAAATGGGGTAAAGCATCCCAGACAAACACCTATTTCTTTCCACTGACTATTGGCGTTACTTAGACAACTTTCTTCAACGATATGTGACTTCTGGTTGCTTCCAGATGGCTAAAATTAATCCAGCTGGATCCTATTGTGGGTACCTGAAAGCAGAAGTCAAGGCAGGAGGCACTGAGGCGTTCCTCACCTATTTTAGGAGTTAAGCAGCCCCTGGAAACAGGTTTTTTGGCTCACGGGCTTTGCTTTTGGCTAACTCTTGTTTCAAGCAAGGCTGGTGTGTTCAATGCCTGATGGGAGGTCAGGGAGAATACACAAGGCAAAGCAAATCCTGAAGATTTGGCCCACTGAGTTTTAACATAGAGAAGGGTCTTAAGCAGCACGTGGACTCCAGTGTGGAGGCACGTGCAACGCGGCACCGAGATAAGCTTAGCATTTTCCTGTTATCAGTACATACATCACCTTTGACATTGCTTGGCAAAAACACGTTTTATAAAACAGGCACGTTCCTTCTCCCCAGCTCGTAGAGATACAGAAACCGAAATCATATTTTATGAATGGAAAATGAAATTAGCCTGAAATTACAGTGATAAATGTAGCTTTAGAAAATCTTAATTCACTTCAGTCGAGTGATTAACTTCTGCCACTCCACAGTGCTCAGTTACTGCAAAGTCATTTGGTGACATTAAACAATTAAACTTTAGACCTGGGAATAATTTTACAAATCTTTATAGAACCATAAAGTTCATTATTGTTTCGCGTGCTCGCCATGAAATACGGTGCGTAACTCCAGCTGTTTACTCCAGCATAAAGCCAGCCTCCGGATAGAAACCGATAAGCTCTGGGCAAGCGACCAACTCTCTCCACCAGCCCAGCTCTCCCAAAGGGCTATTCCCTGCAGGGCAGAGACTTTCTTTGTTTCCCATGGTGAAAAGTTTCTGGAAAATGGTTTCTACTCTAATAGTCCGACCAGAACGAGATAACTACTGGCAACGGTGGTCAGAAATAATCCCGGGGGGGGGGAGGAACGGTCTCTGCTGGGGCCGGCTCTGCTGCTGGTGAGCACCAGTTGCTCGGGCGGCATCTCAGAGCCTGCAATTCACCTCACCTGGCATCCGCCGCGCTGGAAAACGCAGACATTTTCAACTCCGCTTCACAATATTCCGCCCGGTGCCTTTTCTCCGTGTCATTATTCCACCACAACAGGAACGTTTTCATTGTAAATAGCCCCATTTCTGAGGAAGAAAACTGGGGCCCTTTAGGAGGAAAATTGTTGTTTTACTGAAAACACATGTGAAATGTCATGATTTCTCGTTTTTTCACCACCAAATTACCATTTTGTGTGACACGCAACAAAACCAGAACATATGTATGGGTGTGAAAACGGGTAATAACACGGCAGAAAAAATGTAGTGAATGTTCTCCGCGATTTCTCAAGACCCAGCTTTTTTTAGCAGAGTAGCTCTAATACACATTAAACTAATAAGCAATATGTATTTGATTTCCGCAACGTCCTTGTTGACAGTAAAGGCAGCTAATTAGTGTAATTGATATTTGTATTTACTCCTCGGCTGTTTTCTCGTGTGTTTTTGGAGAGAGGCTGCTCATGCTTGCTATCCAAGAGCTGGATAAAGGGAACAACAGCCATGCCGGTGGCACAGGGGTATTTTAGGGATGAGCATGGACCCCGGGAGGTTTTGGCGAGTCCCCAAAGCCCCGGTCTGTCGCCCTCGCTCGCCAAAACCTCCTGGGATCGTGGCTGGCCACCATCCCCAATTGGCCCTTCTTCATTCCTGGTGCCACCATGCAGAGTCTACAGCTTGGAAACTAATTTTCAAAGCCTGGAAAAGCTAATTTCCAAGCAGAAGCCTTTTTTTTTTCTCCCTCCCCCCCTCCCCCCCCCTACATTTTGGCTAACAAATGTTATTTATAATAAGCTGCGAGACTCCAGAGGTGATACCAGCGCGGCAACAAATCGCTGCATGACAATACTACTTACTGTAGCAAGAAACAGCTTTTCTCTGTGACCGCATTTCTAATTGGGCTGTAAGAAATAGCATTAAAGCAGTGGCGTATAAGCAAGAATCATATTTGCATGAGGCTCATGGCTCGCTGTGGCTCATCCAGATACCACTTTACAACTTCAGTCATCAAATCAGCAGAACCACAACAGGCTCTGGTACAAGCCAAAGGGGAAAGTGCCATTGTAAAACTGAATACAGCTGCTTCCATAATAGAACTAATTGCATATTGCATCGCAGAGCTAAATTAGTAGTGAAAACAGTTATAAAACCAACAGACAGTGAAACATGACTCACCGAGGAATTGCTGCCAGTTCGGCGAATTCTCATTGGCCCCAGTTCAACAGCCCACACCTGCATTTTCTGAATAGTAAATATATAATAAGGCATAATTACTAGAAAAATACGCAGCACTCCAAATGTGACAACACGCTACTTGTTTATTGGGATAGTGAATAGTATATAATAAGTTTGACCTGAAGTACTTCTGAGCCACCTGGGGTCACGACGCAGAGGGGGGACGGAGAGGACAATCCCCAGCCGTGTGATCCAGGAAAGGTTATCTCTAACGGCTGCTTCCAATTGACATGCTAAAGTGATACAAACCTCCCCATGCTACTAAATCAAAGGAGAGTAAATAGGAAGAAAGCATAAACAATAATCACTGTTAAAAAAAAAAAAATCAGATATTTATAGCCTGGCTTAAATATTCAAGCTGCAATGACTTGGGATGTCTCAGCTGACTTTACTCACAGTAATAGCTCCCTCAATAAAAAACAGATGTAGAAAGTGAACTTCGTCTGCTCCTTCTGCTTACGGTCCCTTTATCCCCTCTCTTTCCAGAGGAGTTTTTGCGACTGTGCTGCCCACAAGTTCCCCCCAGAGAGGTGGGAGTTGGGCCCGGGGTTCAGGGAGCGCAGGCGGGGGGTCTGCTCTCTCCATGGCAGACCTCGGAGATGATGCTCCAAGCCCGGGGCCAAACCTCTGCTTGGTGGCAGCAACAAATCCCAGTTGGAAGAGTGATTTTGAGGGACGTTGATGTGCTTGGGTCCAGTCTTCCCTTTCTCCCCTAAAATGCCTCCCTCACTTCTTTCTGCAGCAGATGGGTGAGAAATCTCTGCTTCTCCTGCACCTTTATCAGCTCAAAGTCACTGCAAGACTCCAACCGCTGCTTTCAAAAATCTATTTTTATGCCTGTCTCTGGGCATGATTGGGGAAGGGCTCTAGAACAGGCACATTAACATTTCTCACCTCCAGAGCAGCAGCTTTCCCTGACCAAGAAATTCAGACATCTACATCCATTTAGTGTTTCTGCTTCTGCACATAGTTCACGGAAATAATTTCTTTCCTACAGCTCAGCTCTCAGAGGTGCCAGGTCTCTGTCCCGAGCCTGACTGAGCCCAGGTAGTTTGATGGCTCGGGTCACAGAGTTTGCAGAGGAGGAAAAAATTAATTTGGGTGCCTTCAAGAAACATCTCTGCCTGCTTCCAGCAGTCTGATGGGGCATCACCGCCTCAAACCAACCCCCTGGTCTTCTGCTTTTCATTCCCAGGGGAACCATCTTTTGAAAGTGTTCTTTGAGTAGTGAAAAAATCCTCATCATTTCAAGGTTTTTTCCCTTTAGAAGAAAGGAAGAGGAACTTTACCTGTGCTTCTGGGGAAGAACACGTGCTACAGGCTCTTATCAGGCTCAGCACAGCAGTCCCGTGCCACCGTGCTCTGGGTCTCAATACAAACTATTCTCTGTGCTCCTCCTTCCTTCGCCTCTGCCCTTCTAGACTTTGGCTCCTTGTAATGCTTCTTACTGAATCTCTTTTGGGGAGCAACAACAAAAAGCGTAGAATACCCAGGTTGGGCTCTCCCTTGAACCCTTGGGCCATGGTGGTGCTGCTTCACTCCACGCTTCCATGGTCCTGAGGACCAGCCGGGATCAGGGGGAATTAGTTTACTTGACTGGGCACATAGGGACATTCCACAGCATATCACATTTCTGCCATTGATTTAAAGAAAAAAAACCAAATAAGCTATTTAAATTGTTTACAAGTCAGAAGCAGGTACAAGGTGGAAGGGAGTCCACCTTCCGCAAGACAATGCCAAGCTATATATAGGCAGGTTATTATACATCAGGGTTTTCCAACCATCTCCTCCTTTTCTATCCAGAAATTTTGTCCTGGTAGATCTTTTTAGAATTTCCCGTGTTTATCTGGGATTTCCAGACACCTGGGAGTGCTGTCGAACTGGCAGCCCCGCTGAATCAGATCTGCTGGGCATGCACTGCGCTGTACACAGCCTGGAAATGCCACAGAGGGATAAGGGAGATCAACTCCTGCATGGAGTAAAGCGACCAGATGAAACAATGGGAGCTTTATTACTGACACGGCAGGGCCAGGATTTCACCCCACATTTCAATAAAACACTTTCAGAAATAAGATTTTGCCCACGATAGTACCATTTTGGGGACTATTGACTACAGTAGCTTTTTCCTTCTGGAGATCCAGGTTCAAATTCGTGTTGTAGGACTAAAGATCTTGCTTTTCTCCCGCATCTGTACATTTACTTTTAATTTCCATAGACACAATTTTTGGGGGCGTACCGCCTGCCCTGGGGAGCTCAGACAGGAGCAAGAAGAGATGCTGTAGTTCAAGACAGAAAGTCATCAGGAGAACCATGTAGAGAGCTGTTTGCCTTAAATTTTAGGCTGACAAGTGGCAGAAGCCTCACACACAGAGTTAGAAACAAAAGTTCTTTTAGCTCTGAATTAAAATTGTACTACTGGGAAGGAAGGAAGGGAGGAAAGATGGAAGGGAAAGAAAAGAGCAGGCATCATGCTCTGAGTTCTGCCTTGGTTTAAGACACTGAGAAATAGCTTAAAACATAAGCGTAGGGCAACCGGGAGCCTAATCCAACCGAGGTGTTAAGCCATTTGTGTGCTACAGGGGAGAAATTAGAGTGCAAAGCAGAAACGTTTTTCCCATCGCTTACACTCAATCTGCACATGTTAAACATTAATATTTTCCTGCGTTCAGTGTCAGTTTGCCTCCCGCTCTGCATGCCTGTATGTGTGTGGGAGGGGGCTCGCACATATTTAAAGCCACTTTTCTCCCGTAAACTTTTAAGAGCTTAAGTGTAAAACACGAAGCAAGCAAGTATTCCTGTGAAGCTTTGGAAGATGTTCAGGGGGTCTTGTTATCAGCTGCTCGTTGGCAGGCCCCTCGCGCTGCTTAAAACTCAGTGCCAGCCAGTGCTAACAAACAACCTTTCATTCGTCCGCCACATCAGCTCCTCAGTGCTGAATATTTCAACTCATCTGGCAATATTTTAGCAAGCTGTTGAGTTTTGCTTCAGTGTAACTTCAGGGACCAAAGAGCTGCTCTTTTTCAGAGTTTCAGAGGAATGGAATAAATTTAGGTTAAGTAACGATGATTATTCTAGGCAAAGATTTCCTTCATTTAATCTTCCCATAACCAAAATATGCAAGCAGCATTACCGCTCATTTAAGAAAAACTAATGAATTTCCAAGGGAAATTAGAGAATCAGTCCTAAAGTATTTGGATTAGGGAATCTAGTTCTGCAGCCTCTTTGCATATGAAGCAAAAAGCGGAGTGGATGAGAGCCACACGCCATGCGCTTGCTCAGCCTGGCAGATCTATTTCTCATTCCCCTTCTCTCTGGCCAGAACCTCTCTTTTCCTCTCAGCACCATTCCTTCTTGCTCCAATAATGTTTTTCCTTAATTTCCCAAGAGCGGCTGTAAATTCAGACCCCATATTTAAACTTTTTGCGGAGATCTGACCTTTATTCTTGATGCTTGGCCTCCAGTGCCAGGACTTGGCCTCACCTTCAGGAATGACCTGGGTGTTTGGTCACCAGCAAGCGAGTCCTGGGTGCACATTCAGTGAGGAAGTGGTGGCCACTGAAGAAACGTTTACTGGCCAACAAAACACCCTGACTAGCACTGCGAACTCCGTCTTTCAAAAATTTCCCCATCTCCTTTCAATTTTGAAGCATTCTCAAGGAAAGTCAACAAACCAGGACCAGATGTATCTCCCCTGGCAGGGCCTGGGGTGGGGGGAAACCGCCCAAGTTCTGAAATTGTCGCGGTTTTTAATTGCCTTACAATGGGGCAGCACCCAAGAATGCTGTGTGTGCTGGTGGGCTCCAGCACCCTCCTGGTTGGAGCAGCAGCGTGGTGGCTCCCTGGGAAGCTGTCCCAGGAGCTGTGGCTCCACATCTGTTGCATCTCCATATCAAGTTTGCTTACTTTAAAATGCAAACACTTTTTTTTCTGTCCCTAACTTTCGGTTCTACAGACCTCAGCATGCGGAAGGAAACCAGTGAATGATGGTTTGAGACAACTATGTACCTGCAGAACAGTACAACTACCCTCAGGGGCAACTCTGCAGCAAGTCCACCCTGCTCTACTTGTGCGACTTCCAAACAGAGCAGTTGTCCTCAGACAACTGTCTTTCCTCAGCTACAGGTCACTTTGCCTCCAGAAAGTTTTCAGGTAGACAGGAGCAGAGGACACGGGAAGGGGGATTTCTCCCATGCTGAGGAACCAACCATCCTTCCCCTCCCTCCTTCCTCTCCTCTTGGTCTCTTCTCCCAAGGAACAGGTGATGGGACAAGAGGAAATGGCTTCAAGTTGCACCAGGAGAGGTTTAGGATGGATACTAGGAAAATTGTTTACACTGAAAGGGTTATTAAGCATTGGAATGGGCTGCCCAGGGAAGAGGTGGAGTCACCATCCCTGGAGGAATTTAAAAGACAGTGCTCAGAGACATGGTTTAGTGATGGTTTTTCTCAGTGTTGGGTTGATGGTTGGACTTGATGATCTGAAAGGTCCCTTCCAACCTGGGCAATTCTATGGTTCTATGATTCTATGACAAAAACAAGCTCAGGATCAGATAATAACACAACCTACAGAGAGAGAGGGAAAGGGAAGGAGGAGGTTCTTGTGGCCACGCTGTTGGACCAGGTCTCAGAGATTGAGGTTTAGTCCATTGCTGGACCTTGGGTTGCCTGGTTGTTGTTTAGGGTTTTATCCAGATCACACTAAGCCTTTCCACCAATCCGGACCTGCTGTGGATAGCTCTGCCTCAGCTCCCAAATTGCCAAGCAATGCTGATCCCTGACTCCTGTGCCACCTCGTCTGTTCAAATCATAACAAGTTTGAGAGAAAATATGTTTCTGGCAGGAACAGCATGCCAGATTTTGCAAGATGGGACCCCCAGGTCTTTCTTCAACAGGTATCGCGTGATTCCTGCTCATGGACCGATGTTGGAGTCCATGAGCGCGGGCATGGGAGCAAGGATAGGGAGGCAGGGACCTCTGGGAACTTTGTCCCATCACCCAAGAAACCGTGCCCAGAAAATATTATTAATGTAGTTTTGAAATGATGGGCAGATTCCCAGAAATTTGAGTCTCTCCATGGACATTTGCCAGACAGGAGAACATGGCAGCATCCTTCTAATAAATTGTTCCTGCAAATGATTTGCCCGGCTCCTGCCTGTGTGTGTTGTTGGGCGCTGCTGTGAAGGTCTCTTTTAAGCATATCTCAAGCTGCTCTCAAAGCCCTAAAATATGACGGTGAAAGAAATTCTGAAAACCAGGGTAAAACCAGAAATGGATGGAAACACAATTAGAATGTATGGTGTGCCGTCTGCATCTTTAATAAATGTTTGTCTGCGATGAAATACAATTAACGTGTAGGATAATGCGGTTTCTCTCATTTAGCTCTTCACTGGGTTTATAAACAAATTCTGCCAGTTAACTGTCCTCGTTAAGCAGATGCACTCACCATCCATGAGCTAAAACACACCGCAGACCGCAAACTGGAACAGGTGCAGGGATTATAATGGGATGATGAATTTGTCAATTTACCAGCTCTACATGTTGACAACAATGAATGCATTTTATTTAAAACACTCAATGTTGAAAAGCACTTTTTTTCTCAATCCAGGGAGTTCAAGGTGAAGGGGAATAAGGCAATAAATCTTCATAATGCAGCCTAACTTCTAATTTTAAATGCTAGTAAAGAAGGTGTCCAAAAAGTATTTCAGATAAATTCTATGCACTGGTTAAGGAGGCCAAATGTGCCATCCGTTTTGAAATGGAGGGATTACAGGAGGAAAACATTAGGAGAGCTTCTGATTCCTGTAAGGAGGCCGCATAGGGAGAGCTGCTGGGGGAGAAGGCGGCGCATAACACAAGATTAACTCCACAGAGAACTGGCTGCTTATGGTATTTTATTCACACTGTTGGGAGTTGATCCCGATGCTGGCTTTGTGCTTGTCCAAATTACTATGGAGCCCAATTTCCACAGGCGTCCCATGGCTGAATGATGCTCACAGGCACCTCTCCACTTCAGAGACACCAAGAAAGGTAACAGCTCTCGACCGAGTACATCAATTTGTATCTTTAGGCACCTAAATACCTTGTAATCTGGGTTCTAGTGCCCAGAACCCCAACGAGGACCGAGAAGCAGGCTGAAGACAGTCACCTCTCTCCAAGGGTGTCTTCTGCAACCCAAGATTCAAGGCATGAACTTTGCTTTGTGATGTTAGCTTATACCAGAGCGTATTAATTGCTATTAATAGTTCCATCAGTCACTGTAATTTTACATAGTTCTCCAAGAACAATTCGGTTCAGGTGAAGTTTCTTTGTCTGTGCTTTTCAGCTGGGGCTGGGTCCTCACCCGGCATAAATCAAGGTGCTTCCATTGTAGTCAAAGGAGCTAAGCCAACGTACGTTACTAGGGAACGTTGTGCCTATAGTGTGAATAACAGCTGAAACGTTACTATTCTGGGCCACTTTTTCAAATAAATTATGCTAGGTTTAAGTGTAGATAATGAAAGCCTGGGATCAGCCTTGGTGTAAATGGGTATAACTCCTGTGACAGCAGGAACATTGCAGTTGGTTACCCCACAGCTGAATTTAGCCCAGTCAGTTCAGCTTGGCATTATCAGTGGGAAGACGTGGCTGTGAGTTCATGAAATGTCACAGTCTTTTAGCTATAAAGGTGACACTTTAAATTGTCTTAAAGAGTAAGTGTGCATTTAATTTACATTTAACAGGATGGTTACTGTATATCATTTAAATACTAAATCAGCCTAAGGTTTAGTACGTGCACTAAGGTTTAAGAGTTACAGCGATTGGGAAGAATGGGCCAAATTCACCCCTAATAAAAGGAGGTTGGCTCAGTGGAGCTCCAAAAAGAGACATTTTGGCCTTTTTTTGGTTTGTTTGTTTTTTGGGGTTTTTGGTTGGTTGGTTGGTTTTGGTTTTTTTTTGTTTTCAGTATCTTTCAGCATCTTTCAGCACAGAATAGAGAAGAAGCTTGAAACAAACTAAACACATTCTTCTTCATGTTTTCATCTACCCACTAAACCTGAAGAAAGATTAACCTTCCCAAAGGCTGAGTTTTCTACTGATGACACAGTCTGTTGCCCCAAGAAATTGCCTCTGTCTTCTTCAACCACGTTTTACGTGCTGATGCATCTTTTAAAACTGCATATCTAGGTCCTAAAGGCATAGGACAAGTAGCCAGAGACACAGAGGAGGGTTTTTTGGGAGGCAAAGCCAGATTTTTCATTTTGAAGTGAAATTTCAAAATGTGAAAAATGTGATCATTCCAGAATAGAACAAAACCCAAAGTACTTCTCAGAAATGGGAAAATCAGAGTGCAGGTTGATAGACATGGGTTTTTTAGCATTTGGGGTTTTTTATACCATTAAACTTATTTTTTTAATCATATGCAATGAAAACTTTGGAATAAAAAGTCATCTTTCTGGGAAATTGAAGTGCTGTGTTCTAAGAGGGTAGAAAGGTTTCTTTCTCTCTCTTCTGTTTCTAAACAGATTCTCATTAAAGGTTGGAAATATCTGAAAAATATTTTTGCCCTTGACGGTTTTAGGCAACCTGTGTATAAGATCACTACTAGCTTCAGCAAGCAGAGCAGTATCAGGGGTACACCTGTTAATTGCCTACACAGACACACAGGGGATGGATGTTTGAACCTCGTTGTGCCGACAGATACTTCAACTGAGCGCTGGAATTTCTATCCAATGCAGAAATACTCCTCAGCTTTCCTTTATCTTCCTCTCTGCAAGATTTCCAATATTGCTGGATATTAAGGGGAAAAATGGAGAGGGAGGGAAAAACATTCTCCTCTCCTTTTAAAGGCAAATGTCATGGCTCTGTATCTGTATCTCTTTTTTTTTTCCCAGAATTTAAGGCTGAGAATTACCATTCCTGGCCAGAGCAGCAGCCATTCCGGCCCAGTTGAATTGCACGATTGTAGCAACAAATGAGAAATGGATCCTAATACTTTTTTAAAGCACATACCAAAACCTCAAGGCCAAGACTGTGACAGCAGGATCTTCCTTCTCCAGGAGACAAATGGAAACTTCTCAGCGCCTAAACACGGGAGAAACAATCTAATTTGAGACTAGCGGTTTATTCTGCTTGTGGGTGGTTTTTTTTTTTTTTTACATCGTTAGAGAGAGAATATCAGATGAGGTCCACTGCGCTTTGCAAATCTGAATTTTGCTTTGGCACCCACATTTAGGGCTGTGTGTGACAAAGACTGTGTATCGGAGAACAAGATGAAACTCTCGGCACTGAAGTGAAAATTGTCATTAACTGAAAGTAAGTCAGAGGCAGTTTTTACTGATTAAACATTAGGACTAGAATGTGTTTGATTTAGGATTACTTTTTATACCTTTGGGTTTACAGGAGGCAGTAGTATTCCTGTGAGCCACTGATATGGAGCTCCCCCACATTTTAAGGTTCAGGAAGATGTTGGAAGGGCAGGTTCCACTGAAGCCACTGGGAAAACACATACTCACTTCACTGGGACCGAGGTTCCACCTGAGGTTTAGCTCAGACTGATTTCTGATACTACGTCTTTTGTCATGGCTTGACAAGTAAGGCTGGGGTTTTTCTAGTTATAGGATAAAGCTTAAAGTAAAAGTACTTAATGCACATAGCCATTGGGACATCATATATTAAACAGAAGATTATTTTCTTTTAAATTCCTTTGGCCTTGAATTACGACAGAAAGTTTTGGCAAACAGTGCCTTTACATTCAAGATGACATTTTTTGTGTCCTCTGGGGATTTAAGATCCAAGGGTCATATTTGATTTGCCAACGAGGGAAAAAAAAGCTATTGTTATTACAAGTTCCTTTAAGTCAGCCCTGCTCCGCAGTGCGTGCCGCACTCATGCTTTATCTTGATGGCATGTATAAAGTATTTTAAAGTGGTTTACCTTGACTAGATTGATTGTCTTTACATATATATATATGAATATACATAAAAATATGATTATATATACATGAATACATAAATAAATAAGATTTAAACTGTTTTCTCTCAACCAACCCTGGGAGCCTGAGGGTTGCCTGAGACCGAGAACCACCAAGGGTTTGGCTGTGTACAGTAAATAGCGTTTCCTCAGCAGGCTCTGGAGATCATCACCCTTTGATGAACCTTTAGTCCTTAGGCTTCACGGTGTCAGGAACGAGGATGGATAATGTTGTAAACTTCTTCCCTAGCACCTTGTTTTGAATTTTTGAGCTTGTGTATCCTGGTAAGTAGCTGTCAGATTAAACAAAATAGGAGTGGAGGAGGAAGCATTAGATGTCAGAGTCCAACTTAGTCTGCTTCCATTTAGTTTAGTTCGCGCACTGACATTTTCAAACAATGGATTCAATTTTTTTGTACTAGAAATGAAAAAGCATATTTTCCTCTTTCAGCCTGTGACCTCGTCTTTTGCTGATGACTTCAGTCATTGTTTGTAATAGTCAAACCCCTGGGGCAGAGAACAGAGTGATTCATTTGTACTTGAGGCACTTGGATTTATAGACCACTAAACAGACTGAAATTATTCTTACTTGAAGCTTGCATGAGACAGTCTTCAAAACTAGAAATGTTGCCAAACCGAAGCCCTAGATACAGATTCAGATTTCAGTGGGCAGTGCAACCTGTTTCCATAGCAGGCCAAGATGTATACCAAACTTCTGGAAAGATCTCTGTTTGGATTATTCACAATTTACGAGCGTTCACTTTATGAAGGAACCCACCAGTATGTAAACACCAGTCAGCTTTACTGACGACTAAGGTAAAGCTCGGTGTGAATCCCTGCCAACGTGTCTGTGCTAGACAGAGCATGAGTTACTGCTCGGAAAATGGTACTGGATTAAGATGTTGCAGTGTCCCCTGCCAGCAGCTGCTCAGAATCACAGAATCACAGAATCACTTGGGGTTGGAAGGGACCTCTGGAGATCATCCAGTCCAACCCCCTGCCAGAGCAGGGTCACCCAGAGCAGGTCCCGCAGGAACGTGTCCAGGCGGGGTTTGAACGTCTCCAGAGAAGGAGACTCCACCACCTCTCTGGGCAGCCTCTTCCAGGGCTCTGCCAACCTCACAGGAAAGAAGTTCCTCCTCATGTTCAGATGGAACTTCCCATGTTCCAGTTTGTGCCCGTTCCCTCTTGTCCTGTCCCTGGGCACCACTGAAAAGAGACTGGCCCCATCCTCCTGACACCCACCCTTGAAGTATTTATAGGCGTTGATCAGATCCCCCCTCAGCCTTCTCTTCTCCAGACTAAACAGACCCAAGTCCCTCAGCCTTTCCTCATCAGAGAGATGTTCCAATCCCCTCATGGTCTTGTAGCCCTTTTCACCTCTGTAAGTTGCCACCATCCCTGTTGGCAACTTATCTGGGCACTTCCTCACCTACTGCATGTGCCATCAGCACTTTTGCTTATCCGGCTCCTGTAGCTCTGTGTTGGGCACTAGACAAGGGAAAAATTCATCACTTAAATGAAGGGCAAAATTTGAAGAGCCACGGTGCGACCTCCCAGCAGTGGGGTGGGCTAAAACAGGTCTACAGCACCCCATGGGTGCCAGGAGTATCATCTCATCTTTGGATCTCCGTCTTCTGGGCGATGCCAACAAACTCGTGAATGAGAGAAAACTAAAGCCAGGATTATAGACTCAGCTTCACCCAAATCCGAGCCAGAACTGGTTTTCATTTTGCAAACCAGGACCTGACAGGTGAGGATTTGCAAATCCAAGTCTCCTTTGATTTCTGTCTGTAATGGAGACGGGTCAAATGCAGAACTCGTTGCTAACTCTGAGGAAAAATTTGAATTAAATGGGAATTGGCCTGACCTCCCTTCTGGATTCAACTTTGCAAAACCAAGCTCTGACAGACAAAGCTCTTGCGAAAAACCCAAACAGTCTCCAGTTTGGTCATCTCTGCTTTGCATATTTCAATAGCTCCTTGCCAGCTCCAATGCTTATGGCAATAAGAATAACAGAAACCAAAGTGAAACCACAAGTTAAGCTGCTTATTATATAATTTAATTAGACTCCGCTGCACTTTCTCTTCCAATTCCCAACTTACAGGGATTGAATTGTTAGGTACATTTTTCACGTTGGGATTCTGAAGAGTTTATTTTGACCTGGCAAATGATTTTAAGTCTGAGGAAAAGCAGGTCGAGCGGTGGTGAAATAAAATAGGAAGTATGCAGTTTCTTCTCACCAAGCCTGGTATCTGCGTGACTCCAGCACACAAAGAGCTGGTGTGAATTTCAGGGCCTGCGCCTGCCTTAAATCAAGGCGTTTGCAGAAATTAGTGGTGACACGCTTTACCCAGCGGTCTTTGCTAAAGGAGCATTTTTTTTTTGGGGGGGGGGGAAACTCTCCCATCAGATGCTCATAACTTATTGGGCTTCATGAGGTCACATGTGCCATTGAGTTAGGAAGGAAGGAAAAAACATGTTGTTATTAGCGAGCCCCTCTCCTCCCTCTCCCTCCTCCCTCCCTCGGTCCCTCTCGCACGGGCCGTTTCCTCCCCAATATCTGCGGAACCTGCACGGGCAGACAAAACCTTCCCTCTTTCTCCTGCACGTATGTTGATTTATACCCCTTCCAGACGATTGACGGATTGTCCCATAACACACCATTTAACTTCTGTGTCGCCAGGGACATTCGTTGTCTCCCCTCCATTCTTCTCTCCCCCCACTTCGGCTTTAAAGGCCACATTTTCCAAGGGGGAGACAATCATGAGAAATAATGTTTTTTTGAAAAGGCAGTGATTGTCACTGAAACCGATACGTCTGTGTGATAACAAAAACTGTCATTGCCTCGCATGGAACATGTGCCCTGGGGACTGGGAAGAACAAAGAGATCCTTAGAGAGGAGCAGCGAGCCATGTGCGTCCTCTCATCTCTGTGGCACCAGGCAGAGCCCACAAGCCATTTTTCTCATACGCCACTGGGACAGATAAATGAAGGAAGCATTTGAACGGTTTCCATTTAAGGAAGGAGTTAAATAGTTGAGTCATTCTTTTCAGACGTATTATTCCTTCTGCCGCTTAGGAGGCACCCAGTCGCCAGAGGAAGGACCAGGAAGGAGCTGCCTCTTCGAGCTGCCGGGGCTGATCCTGCAGGTATTCCACGTATCCACACAGATATCAACGAGGGAATCTGGCCTGTCCTCCCGTCCCTCTCTTGAGCATCAGCTCTTCAGTTCTCCGGAGGGAAACCTGTCACCTTCTCCTCATGTTTGCTTCTTTTAGCAGACTGAAGCGATTAGAAGTACTCCTGTTTTCCTGAAGCATTTCCTAGAGAACAGATGAGGGCAAGATACCACGTTTCTGGATGGCGAATGCCGAGCTTTCTGCCGTCTGCTTAATCAACTAATCTGCTGCGATCTGCCAGCTATTAGTTGTCGTTAATTCGCTTTATTGCATCGACTGCACAGTGTCACCACTTACATCCTTTGTGTCGCCTCCCTCTATTAGGGCGAGATGCAAAATGAATAAACTGCAAAACGGTAGCTGCAATCACATCTGCAAATGAACCCTAAATAAAATTAAATAACGTTAGCTGCGCTGATCAATGGTCGCTATTAAGGCTGTACAATAAAAAGAAACGCAGCTCAGCTCTCGTTGGAGAGAATAGGACTCTGTGGGCCACTCGGAGATCTGTAAGTCTTCCCTCTGCGGGATCCCGTAGGTATTCACTCAAACAGCCATATTTTCCCTGTTTTACATGATGGTGACAAGCGGGGCTTTTATTACTGACTGAGCTGATGGACCGAGATGTGCATCCCGAAGCAGGGATGCTGAGGGGACAGGGATGTGGGGTTGGCTTGCCTGGACTGAGCTGGAGATGTAAAATTAAGGGGATTAAGGTGAAGCTCAGGCAGGTCTCAGGTTCCCACACCTCGGTACCATGGTACTGGAGTAGAGACCCCATCAGTGTCGCCAGCTGCTTTGGACAGGGTACCTCTTGCCACCGCTGCTGTTGGTTGCTCTAACTGATATTTTTTCCACTTTTGAGGATGCACCTGGCCCAAAAAAAGCTTGGGAACTGCTGAAGACAATCTTTTTTATTTACATTTTTTTGGTGCTTCTTACACTTGAATATTCTGAACTAGAGGATACGACAGTAACTATTTTATTTACAATGGGTCAGATCCTCAAAGTTTTTTAAATATTTAAATATTGTTCATTGACCATGATCTCAATTGGCTTCTACCTTTCTGAGAAGGATCTGGAAGCCCAATACCTTTGGGAATCCTGACTAAATAAGTATAATCAGGTGCGAAGCAGTACTTCAGTATAGACACATATGGGAAGAGAAGTCTTCACACAAACTTGTTGCTTGTCTTATTTTCTCAGATGGCAGAATCTCCAAGAGGATATTATGGTCCATTATAAGATTGTATATAAAATGAAACATAATCCCACACTTCTTATTTCTCCATTCCAAGCCCCAAAGTTAAAATATGACAATATTCAGCGGTAGCAGTTGCTCACTGTTGTCAAAAGGCATAAAGCAGTAAGGAAAATGTCTTTTGCTGAGAACCACATGAGAAATGATATCTCAGGAGGGGGTTAAACCAAGGGAGCTTAAACACGGGCGGTAGCAGGAAAGGACAGTGTGAAAGGTCTTTGTGCCTTTGCTTGTGCAGAGAGCTGGGAGGTGTTCATCCAGGACAGCCCTTCAGGATCACACAAAACATTCCCCAAGGACAACCCACAATAAAATCAAATTAACAAAATCAAATAGAGTGTGCCCATGTAGCCCTGGCCCCACTGCTCTGGGCTGCAGCTGCAGAGGTTGTAGGCAACCCGTAACTTCCAGTGGTGCCAGCAGTGTTTGCGTGGCCATACTGGGGCCATACTGGGACTGCCCAGGGCCACTAGACGGGAGCTCTCGACTCCCTCTGCTCTGCTGCCGAATGAAAGACCATTATTCCCAGAATTTCCACGTTCTAGACAGAAAAACAACAACAACCACACAAGCCGATCGGCCATCAAGAACAATTACAACCACAGCGCGCACACGATGCGCTATTG
Source organism: Numenius arquata (assembly GCF_964106895.1). Taxonomy (NCBI): domain Eukaryota; kingdom Metazoa; phylum Chordata; class Aves; order Charadriiformes; family Scolopacidae; genus Numenius; species Numenius arquata. Next base: position 61,577,130 of record NC_133582.1, read on the forward strand.
ATTTAATCTGTTTCTCTTTCAAAATTGCCTCAGACTGTGTTTGTTTACAAGCTGTTTTATCAGATTCAGGCAACGCTAATTATAAAGCAGAGGCAGCCGAAGTGTGCTCTCCACCAGGGCTCTCGGGGCTCAGGGAAGCTCCCACCCTTTTCCCAAAAGCCCCAAAGTCTTGGTGGGGTGTGATCCTGGGAGCGGTGCCAGAGCTGGGACAGAGAAAGCACTGAGGATGTCATGCCAACAGGAATCAGGCACGTTTTGCTTTCTTTAAAACCGATGGATGAATCATATCTAGCATTTTTGGGGTGCATTAAAATGAATGTGGCCAGCAGGTGGAAGGAGGTCATCCTCCCCCTCTGCTCTGCCCTGGTGAAGCCCCATCTGGAGCACTGGGTCCAGCTCTGGGCTCCCCAGTTCAAGAAGGACAGGGAACTGCTGGAGAGGGTACAGCAGAGGGCTACAAAGATGATGAGGGGATTAGAACATCTCTCTGATGAGGAAAGGCTGAGGGACTTGGGTCTGTGTAGTCTGGAGAAGAGAAGGCTGAGGGGGGATCTGATCAACGCCTATAAATACTTCAAGGGTGGGTGTCAGGAGGATGGGGCCAGTCTTTTTTCAGTGGTGCCCAGGGACAGGACAAGAGGGAACAGGCACAAACTGGAACATGGGAAGTTCCATCTGAACATGAGGAGGAACTTTTTTCCTGTGAGGTTGGCAGAGCCCTGGAAGAGGCTGCCCAGAGAGGTGGTGGAGTCTCCTTCTCTGGAGACATTCAAACCCCGCCTGGACACGTTCCTGTGGGACCTGCTCTGGGTGACCCTGCTCTGGCAGGGGGTTGGACTGGATGATCTCCAGAGGCCCCTGCCAACCCCTGCCACTCTGTGACTCTGTAATGGACAAATCATATGTAGCATTAACTGGTGAATAATATTGCAATACCATAAATAAAACATTTGTTGCAGGGTGCAAATTTAAGAGAACATCCAGCTTGCTGCAGGTAAGTTAATAAGATAAACCAGACTTTGCTCTGTCTGGATACTCACAGAAAAGAGGGAATTAACTCTGCTGTGACATACGGCTATAGCACCCACAGACAGAGAGCAGCTGGCCAGGCTGAGACATTGCCAAGGTCCCATCACCAAACCTCTGGGAGATGTCACCAGCGCCCTGCAGTGGCATGCTGGTCATGGGTGTGCACTGGGCAAAACATCAGTCCATGCCCTAAGCGGCTCACAGCACCAAATTTCTAAATCAGACACAAGTCATACCAAAAAAATCACATGAAGAGCCCAAAGCCCTAGGCAGCCAGAGGTGGTGTCCTTGGTAAAGGCACGGTCTTGTTCCCACCCACCCCACCGAGCTGGTTCCCTTAGAGTCCAAGGTGAGCCAGAGGAAGGCCAGGTGCTCCGAAACCAGACTCCACCCTCTTACACCCACTTAGTTATAAATTTAGACCTATTTTTTAAAAAACCAAGCACCTTAAAGCCTCTGCTGTGTAGTAACTAATCACAAGTCGACTGAATTTTCTCTTAGACACACGCCTGTTCATGTACCTCACCTATGTACAATCCAGCAGTAGGTCTAGTGTTAAAAATTATCCCATAGGTTTCATCTTGAGTGTGACCTGGAGATAGCGGCTATCACAGCCCGTCAAAGTGCTGCACGCTGAGTTACTCACAGGAGAAGACACCGGTACCAGCCTCACTGTGTTACGGTTCCCGACGGACTCTGGGCACGTACAAGAAACATCCCTGTGAGCCATGCAGCTTGTGTATCTTGTAGAAATTACTTCTAAATCTTACATTTCCCTTGCAGCTCATCTATTATTTGTGGGGAAAGCAGAAAGTTTCTTTTTATTCCTGTCTGTCTTCCATTAAACTAAAGAACTCTATAAATCAATAATAACCTTTTAGAGATGAACCTCTTTGTAATTATGTCTCCAAAGCCAGGTAATTGTTTGCATATTTTTATAGAGAAATAAAGAAGGGGAACATGTGTTCGGTGTGATTGAACCGAGGGAAAAAGAAAAAAGAAAAAAGAAAAAAGAAAAAAGAAAAAAGGAAAAAGAAAAAAGAAAAAAGAAAAAAGAAAAAAGAAAAAAGAAAAAAGAATTGAAGCTGGTTATCAGCGTTCGTTACATTCACACTTCTCATCAACATTTTATATTACTCGAAGCCAATTAATTTATTTTGCACAAGACTCAAATCACTCAATCAGACAACAGGACATGCACCGGGGAGGGGAAAGTACAGTCTCTCAATTGGGATCTGATTTGGATTTTATTACAATATGGTCTTTATTAAGGATAATAATCTACAACCTCTGAGTTAGGGGAATGGTTGATTTCAGTCAAGTCAATCTCTGCGTATCTCTCTGATGCCTCAGTGACATTTCCCAACAGGAAGGGGCTAAGAGCCCGAACGGGAGTGATCTCCCATTAAGAAACAACGCAGAACATCTTGAAGGCACTTGGTTTGTAGAACAAGATGACAGCAAGCAGAGCGCCCCGGGGGCACTTTTCCAGGGTGCCTCCTCCCTCTGTGCCAGCCATCTGGGTTCATTTAAAGCCTCTGTGTGTGTGTGTGTGTGTGTGCACACGTGTGTGCGAGGGGAAGGTGGGGAGCAGCGGTCTCCGGTTGCAGGCTTCAGTGTGGGCTGCACTGGGGGCTAAATCCTCCTGCCTGGACCTTCTCAAACCCGGCAACATCCTCTGCTCGGTCCCTCCAGAGGAGCAATTTCGGCAGGACCAGCTGCAGGGGGGATGTTTAGCGTATCCTTTATTCGAAGTGAAAGATGTTAAGCAGGAAATTTCAGGAGCCCTCTTGTTCGGGGAAAGAGAAAGGAGGATTGGGGGGATAAAACAGAAACTGGAAAACATCCATGAAATTAGTCCCAAATCATTGCCTATCCCCAGCATTTCCTGACAAGCTGCCTGTCATGTATTTGCAGCAGGTTATGCAAAAGCCCCCTTTGCCGGTAGCGTATCCACACGACTAATATGAAAACTCAGCTACCAGCATCTCAGAAACTGCATCCGCTGATGTGTTTTATTTGGAATTGATTTTTAAAAGGGAATGCCACACGGGGTATGGCTGGCAGACAGCCCCAAGCCATACATTCCCTCTCTTTGTTGCCACCAGAGCTAAGATGTTTTAAATGAGCTAAGAGGTTCTAAAGGACAAGCGTGTCAGCCTGAACAGCCCCTGTCCCCCACCTTTCAGGCACTTCGGTCGGGGCAAATAAGCTTCAGTGTGGCTGGGGGAGTCCCCCCGAGAGCTACAGAGCTTGGAGGGAAGCACTCGAACTCTGCAGCCCCACAGGGAGGGGAAACAGGCAGGCAGAAAATCAGTAACTCGATGGAAATGCTGAAGACACGGAGCCAGAAAAAGCACCTCAGGAAAAAAAACCCAAGTGGATGCACGTCCTGCCGGACCGAGTGGCGTGACACCAGGGCTAATGAAGGACCACGCAGATCACAGATACTGAACAGATAACAGAAAAATTGATAATTTCATTCTTCATTGTGCTTTTATGCATTAAGCTGTAATGGAAATTGAATTAATTGCACTATTTTGATAGCAATTTTTTTATTTTTAAAACCCTCAAATTTCTTCTAGAGCTGTTTCACTAGATTTAGTGGATTTATTCAACAGTCTTCACCAACCACAGTTTAAGGACCTCATTTGAGAGCTAACGATGCCGTGCAAACAGGAGGTAGAGCTGTGGCAGTGGCACTGGCCACAGACCGTGGGACACAAAGGAATGACCCACCTTCATGCGCGAGCAGCTCAACTAGACCTTTTGTATCCCAATAGACAAAGGCAGGAGGAAGGGTCTACAGAGAAAGGTGGTGCTGCAGTTCTTCCCAGAAAGGGAAGGTGTTTCTTGGCTGAAATTTTATTCTCTCTCTGATTACATCACTAGGTACCAGATTTTTCAGTTTCAGGTCAGATTGGCAGCATAGAATCATAGAATGGTTTGGGTTAGAAGGCGCCTTAAAGCCCATCCAGTGCCACCCCCTGCCCTGGGCAGGGACACCTCCCACCAGACCAGGGTGCTCCAAGCCCCCTCCAACCTGGCCTTGAACCCCTCCAGGGATGGGGCAGCCACAGCTTCTCTGGGCAACCTGGGCCAGGCTCTCACCACCCTCACACCAAAGAACTTCTTCCCCAGATCTCATCTAAATCTCCCCTCTTTCAGTTTAAAATCATTCCCCCTCATCCCATGGCTTCCCTCCCTGATCCAGAGTCCCTCCCCATCTCTCCTGGAGCCCCTTTAGGGACTGGAAGGGGCTCTAAGGTATCCCCAACAGGAGACGGGGATGATTTCACTGGCCAGTCTGTGCTTCTGTCTAGGCCACTGGCATATGTCCTTGACGTGTTCTGTGGAACAGGTGAATAAGAACAGCCATCAAACTCCTACCACCCTTGATGGTAGGCGATCCATGGATCTGGCTGATGGGAAGATCCGTGGATCTCAGTATGCCTGCAGAAGTGCAGAGAGACCTCTCCTCCCACGGCTTGGGTCTCAGTAGCCATCTTCTAACGGAACCTCAGCTCACCACATTGCCCATTGCTCATAAGCAGCCGTATTATGCTGGTTCCCAGCAGAGTATGATCAAAGAAAGTGGTAGTACATAAGTAAATGCCCTCCTGGGGCTTTACAGTAAGGTTATATTTGTGTATTCAGGTTTATATGTGTATATTTTCTGTCTGAGCCAAAAGGAAAAATGAATGAGGGAGGCTTTAGCCAGATGGGACTTTGCCATGCCTGCCAAGATGTGTCCAACTTTCTAAAGCAGGAAAGCAAAACCAGAATAAAACTGTGGCATTACCTACCGGCTTCATCTCTATCCTCTGGCCACGTGGCATTAGGTGTGGAGAAGGGCTGGCTACCTCAACCTCATCAAGACCCAAGCCAGGAGAGCAGATTGAAACTAATTCCACTGGCCATTCCTCAGGTCGTTATCCTTTCAATGAACAGGAATCGTTTATGTCTTGCAATTTTTAATATTGTTAGTCTTTAATAAAGCCAAAACCTGCTTTCTTGTGCAGTATGAAACACACGACAAGAAACAGTTCCTGCTCCCCCAAAAAGCGTGTGGAGCAAATGGCTACACACTAGAAATAGTAATCACAACAGAGGCACAACGGAAGAACCAGAAACAATATACGGGTCTTTGCAGTCCCATTTCTGTGTCGTATCAGCTGGACCATACTGAATAGCCCATGAAAAAATAATTATGCTTGGAATGAAGTGGCATTAAGAGAAAAATGGCAAATTCCTTCCCTGAGTAGCTCCTCTGAAGCTGGTGGAGTTGCCCTAGGGATGAATTTGGTCCGGTGTATGTCAACTGGCCGTAAGACATAATTTGAATGTCAACCTTTGCCAAATGAGCAAATATACACACACCATTTATTGCCGGTTCTGTTGGTTTAAGAGGTGCTCTGTATTTCAAAGCTAACATTTGTACCACTTGTTGCTGTGGTTGTCTCTTATTAACACAGCAAATAGCTAATGAAAATCTATGGCCTTGGAAAAACCCAGCTCATAAGTTAGGACTTTAAATTAGTCTGCCTGTCGTATGGACGCAGCGTGGTCCCCCACCACTTTTTGTCTCATTCAGTCAGCCCATTTATAAGGACGCAAAATCACCAGCTACAAAGGTTGCAAGGAAAATTTTTTCCAGGAGGAAACAAGGCTGGCTCAACTGCAAACAGCTCACGGTCTATTTAAAGTCAGGCAGCATTCGTTCCTCGTGCCAGAGAACCCGATTCATCCAGGGCGTAACTCCACAAACACCAGTGACATTCCACCAGAGACCAATTTAGCCCAAAGTTCTTTAAAATCTTGCTTAGTTTATGCACGTTTTGGCTTGGCTTTAAAGCCATCAGTCCCTGGGCTTCTCCTGCTGCCTTTTTCCATGGGACTCGACCCCAGTGGGGCTCGTCCTTGTTGTCCCTTGGCAGAGCACTGAGGGAGGTGCTTGAGAGCCATCTCCAGCCCATTCTCCTTCCTTGGGTGTCCTCTCCTCCAGAAAATGTGACACCAGCCTGGCTGCGATGCTGACCTGTCTTCTCCAGCAGGAAAGTCTGCCTCCAGTTTAGAAGCATAGAATCATAGAATCATTCAGGTTGGAAAAGACCCTTGGGATCATTGAGTCCAACCATCAACCCCACTCTACAAAGTTCTCCCCTACACCGTATCCCCCAACACCACATCTAAACGACTCTTAAACACATTCAGGGATGGTGACTCAGCCACCTCCCTGGGCAGCCTGTTCCAGTGTCTGACCACTCTATTGGGGCAGGAATTGTCTGAGATTACACGTCCCTCAAGGAAGCTGAGTTTGTTTTGAATAACAAGGTGGTGAGTCTCACATCTATCCATTTGGCACAATTTTTCATCGCCACACGTGCATTTGTGTACAGCAAAAATAAACCGTGTCAGGTTCATTTCTGCAATAACTCCCTGGCCCACATCAGAGACTAATCAAACCCATAAAATTTAAAAAAACACCAGAAACTTGGATTGTCTGCAGTGCCCTTTAGCTTCATTTAATATAACGCGTCCATCTCTTAACAGGACATTGGACTTGTGAATGTCCACCCTGAAGTTGCCGTTAACAGACAGGGTGAAAGCATGCCCTGCTGATGAGGAGATTGCATCCGAGCGGTAATTACAGACTTTCCCTAATGGGAGCTACATGTGGGTCGGGGATTTGCGGAAGCTCCTCCCAGGATAATTAAAGCACTGAGCTGTTAGGATTTTTTTTTTTAAACAAGGTTTCTGGCCCTTCGCAAAACATGTGTGCTATATATCCTTAAACATGACATGTTTTCCTCAAGGAGTTCCTTGTCAAGAATCTTTGTATTTAATAGTGGGTGATGATGAGAATATGCCCTAAATGAAACGTAATTGGAAATTAGATTATGTAACTTTACTTCCTCCGTAAGTAGACTTTCCCTTGACATATTGTAGTCAGGTTTTGCATTGAAGTCTTTAGTGTTAAGCAAACTGACAAATACAAGATTTGTTTGAGAAATGAAAAAAAAAAAAACCAACCCTCTGAGATCTGATTTACATTTGCTGGTCTTCTGCAGCAGGAGGAAGCAGAGCTGTGCTCCCGAGGAATATACTTAAAAGAATAAAACCCAGTGGGCGATGAATTATAAAAAAAAAGTTAGTTTAGAGCGAAAATCCTGATGTCACTCAAATAAATCAGACATCAAAACAAACAAGCTTTAATTTACTAATTACCCTATTGGTTGTCAAATAAAATTTGAGTCACTATTAGTACAGCTGCATGTATCCCTTTGCAACAGCTCTTGAAGAAAGCGGACTGAGGTTTTGTTTGACTATATGCAGCTAAATTGAATGAGGTTTTTTTTTTTTTTTACATCCAGGTTTGAGAACATGAGGCGACATTTTTCATCCCCTTTCAGCAGGCAAAACACGGAGCCTGATTAACTGATTCTCAGTGAGACCTCAACCAGAGTTTGGCTGGCAATTCCCATTCAAACCAAAAAATAAGCATTAATTTACAATTTTGACTAAGGCAACAGTGCCTACCCTTTAAATGTCCGTTCGCTGGCAAAACAATAATAGAGTTTGTTGCTTACAAAATACTGACTTCCAAAAACACTTGAGAGAAAAAATTGGTGCACTATTTTTTTTGCAATGGACCCGATTCTTTTTAAACTTGATCTGTGATTCTGCACGTGGAAAAAACTGGAATAAACTGTGTGTATGGAAGTCCCTTTTTAATTTTTTTTTTTTAAACCCTTAAAGGCTTGCAATTTGCACTGCTGAGTGGCTATGGCAGCTAAAATTATTCTTTTTCCTTTGCAAAACTGGTAGTGAATAGTGGCATTAAGAGGAAAATGGCAAATTCCTTCCCTGAGTAGCTCCTCTGAAGCTGGTGGAGTTGCCCTAGGGTTGAATATGGTCCGGCGTATGTCAACTGGCCGTAAGACATAATTTGAACGTCTACCTTTGCCAAATGAGGCAGTGAGTAGTTTTATTCACCATGTTTATCATAAATGTGCAGCAGCAAAACCTGGCTGAATTTTGTCAGGGTCACTGGCATGTTTGGTTTAGTCGAAACAGCCTAGATTTTCCTCGTAGAGCTTTTTTTTTTCTGGAAATGATGCTGATACCTGCCCCACCTTTCCCGCCTTTGCCAGGGGAATAGTGCTTCCGTCCTTGAGCACAGCCCGCGTGTGAATGAAATGATCAGTAAAAGTAATTATGGCACCGATGGGAGCTGAGCTTCTGCCAACACTGCTGTTCCCATCTCCATTTTCAGTTAAACCGAAGCTCTTCAGAAAGCGTCTGGGGACGAGGTTTAGGCATCTGTATTCAGATTAGAAATATCTTTTTTTGCCGAGGGTGGTCCCCTCTGGCCATATATTTAACACAGATCCAGGTGGAAGGAGATGCAACCTGGGGCAGAATTGCTCTCGCTGCGCTGTGGAAGTTAACGATAACGCACTTAACGGGAACCACCACCGTAGCAGCTCGGCAGAGGCTGGAGTGGCCAAGGAGAGGAAAGAAATAAAGCAGCCGTTGGTCTTTGAGCCCAACAAATAAACAGCACAAAAATGCTGCTGCTGCAGCTGAGAAGGTGTGACACAATGGTCAGGGCTGTGCAAGAGGGAGCAGGATCCCGATCCGAGCACAGAAGAAGCAGCCCCGATAGGGAGGGTCACTGCCTCACTCCCCCATCTATGGGGCAGCTAAACGTGGGGGAAAAGTTATTTCTGGTAAGGTAGATTTGCACATCTGCATCTCTGAACACTGCAGAAGATGAGCAGAATGACCTTTACGTTCAGAGACGGTTTCTCGTTAACATACTCGCATCTGCTTGGGTAGGTTTGTTGACCAGGGTTTCACTGTGATTTAAGACAGTCAACAAATCAGAATTTCCCTTGTGTGAGAACTAAAGAGCACCTCTGCCAAATGTTCCTTAGCAAACTGGTAATTCCACCAGCCTGTCCCCTTTCTTACATTTTACACAAGAAATTATAATTTTCTTTGTCTACCACAGGTTCCTTTCGGTTCCTTGAATAGTTGTGCCTGGGGCTCGAAGACCACGCAGGGTGGAAAGAGCAGCCAAAGGCAGGGGAGCGCAACTGCCCATGGGGCAACCACGGCTCCTCCTTCCCAGGTGGGCAAATGTCAAGGGCATCCCATGGAGACTCTTCACGTGCAAAACGTGTTTCACGCCTTGTGCAGTGGTAAATAGGAGTGTGTGTGAATGGGAACCGCGAGTTCTGTGAAGGGTTGACAGATTGGGGAGCTGGTACCTGTTGCTGAGGAGCTGGGGGCTCCCTGGGACCTCCTGGCACCAGTTGTGACCCTGACTGTCCCAATTAGGGTAAATAGGACACCACCCCGATGGTTCAAATAACTCCAAACTCAGCAGGAGGCACGGTTCAGCAGGAAGAGCTGGGACAATCTCTTTCCTCAGGCTCCACACCGGGACTGCTTCGGTTTCAGCAGGTCCTTGAGGGGGCCAAGGGGCAGTGGCTGGGGACCTCCAGTCAATGTCCCCAGGGCTGGTCTGGCGTTGCGGCTGGATGGCATGGGATGGCCTGTGTCTGTGCTATTAAACTGCCTGTGCCTCCCCCCTCCTCCCCCCCCGCCCCCCCCCGACAGTTTGAAAGGATGAATGATTGATTCCTTGAGCCTGGAAACATTCTTCAGCGCTATTTAATTTATTAGTAGGGACAGAGTCAATGGGAACTGACTAACGACCAGGTCCAGGCAAGGAGCTGGAGCCCACCTGGGGAGGGGGAGCATCATCAGCCCCCCACAGCCAGGAGGCAAGGGCAGGGAGATCAGAAGAGTATTCCTCCAATTTACTATCATAGTGCTGTCCCCTATTCCAGGAAAATCTTACTTTCCTCTCCTTTTGGACTCGTTGTGAGTGGAGAAATATTGCCATCTGTGAGCACTCAGTCCTGTCAGCAGGTTCCTGAGTTCCTTTCATGGGACAGAGATTGAGTCTATAATACTTAAGTAGATGCTCAGAGCCACCCACCCACACCTCCAAGAACCAGATTATTGTTGCACAGATTTGGGAATAAACCCATGCGATAACAGAGAGACAGATTTTCCATTTCAGTTACTAAGTCAGCTGAAAAATGTGGAAAAACCACTTTTTCCCAGCCATATATTAATTTTACAGGGTGCAGTTCTGTCTGATACATGTTTTGGCCAAAAGAAGGGAGAATTCATGATGATGGAGTGCAGTTTACCAACAAAGATCTGATGACAATGCCATCAAACCCTAGTATACATTAGGAAATAATTTTTCTCCATTAGGAAATCATTTTTCAGCAGTCCCAGTGGAGTCCTCCAGCCTTTCCCGTGAAGTCAACACCCCAATTTTTCTTTTATTTGGGCTGGCCTGTTTCTTGGACTCTTCTTATCCTGTACACATCCCATTTTCTAGTCTGATTTTCCCTTGTAGTATTCAGCTCTTCCACCCAAGCCACTGCCTACAGGGATGGGGAAAGAGGTCCACCGAGCAGCCAGGGTCAGAAAAAGCAGAGGAAACATTTGAGGAGAAACTGCAAAGAGGAAGGAATAATTCTGGCTGAGACTGGGGGGAAAGTTTCGCTATCTCTTACCTTCCAGGATCTTCCTGTCCGGTGTTTGCTTTATTTTTTTATCTTATCCCCTGCACTGCTTTGTCCTTGCATCCACAGGATCCCTTTTTTTCTGTCAGTGCCTGCATGTCCTGTCCCACTCTACACACAGCATATTCTCTGCTTTTCTATTTCCCCTGTGCTTGCCAATCCTCATGTCGCCTTAGAGCTTAGAGAAATGGATGTAAAATTCTTTTTCCACTACATGTGGCTCATTTTCTTTCCCTGACTGCTGCATTTTCTACTTCTTATCTGTATTTGTATGTAAATATCATTTCAAATTCCCTTTACATAAAAGAGGGGCAGCTAGCACAAATGGCCAGCAGAGCTATTGAAAAGCCACCACAGGACGTGCATCTATATGAAAGAATACACTGCTTTTTGATACCAGTAGTTGCAAGGTCATTAATGGCAGGAATAGGAGACAAACAGTGTTAATAATAGGCTAGCGGGGAACTGAAGGGGCTTCACGCTTCCCATGAAAGCTTTTAGGGTTTTATTCAAATCCTTCCCTGACAGGAAAGGGATGAGAGGACTGGGAGATTTCTTCCACCCTAGTCATTTCTGTGGTACACCATGGCCTGAGCAGGACGCTGTAAGGATCAGTGTCTCCTAACCCGGCCAATGAATACGTTATGCATTGACCATGGAGGTGGTGGAGCCACCTTCATCTGTCCTCCTCTACCTACAGCCCTCCAATTTCATAGAGGACTTAGATTATATCTTTAAAGGTAATTGCAGAGATCCTCCCTCACTCGATGGGGAAAACAGAGAGATTAAGAGAGGTGGAAGCAAGCAACGGAGAAAGTTACAGCCTGTTTCATTTGACACTTTCCGTAGTAAGTCTTCATACTCCCAAGACTCATCCACCTGGATGGAAGTGGGTGAGGTGGTTCATTCCCACGTGAATGTGAACTAGAATTTGGCTCAACGACATAATTGCTTTTACAACTTGGGAACAGAATTTTCTTCAACAAGAGTTCAATTAAGAATGTCAGCTAGTTGGGATCTGGCTTCCATTTCTGCTGTTTACTAGTTTAATTTAGGTTGGGTTAGACCTCTACGAACTTCAAAATGAGCGATTGTGATCAGCTGGTCAGTGCACAGCTGATCAAGAAAGGCTCACTTAATTAGGGAAGAAGAGTAATTAGCTTGTCAGCATTTAAGCCCCAGAAGTCTGTAGCAAAGGGCTACATAGAAGGATTCCTATCACCGTATTTATTGACCTTTAAACTCTTCAGCTCTTCTGTCATTGATGTTTAATCGAGTCACTTATGCTGTCAGGCTAATAACTAAGATAATGAAGTAGTCTAGGACCTTGGTTTACTACTTTGTTATTCTAGCACTAATTTTAGAATGCTAAAAATAGGGTCACTAAAAATAAGACATTGTGGGTGGGTTTCTCTCCTAAAACAATTGAGCTTCTGTTACTTCCCTGCAAAACTACTAAGACATTATTAGATTTCAAAGAGGTTCTTTTGTAGTAAAAGTTAATCAGCGTGTTTTGTAGTGAAGGGCTTCACAAGCCAACTTCATGCAGTGATTATATTTGAGGAATAAATAAAGATGGGATTTGTTACTTGTTTACAAACCTGTATTTCTAAACAGGAAGGGAAAATAATGCTCGTGGCAGAGTAAGGGCATCAGGAAGGTGAGTCGCTTTTTGAAGGGTGGTATATTTAAAAATAAAAGTCATTGAAGCAGGAGCGATAACTACTAAAAATTTAAATAGTATGCTGATTGCATGGGGTGTCTGGAAGGACGTTTACCTGAGCACTTTTTTCACCTTGAATTGCTCAAATTTATTTTTAAGTGTGATTTTATTTAGTAAATTCCTGTGTGCACAATACTTGGGGTTGAGGTAACCTTGGCGTAGCTGCACTTTCTTTACTTACCCTTAGGTTACTGGAGTATATTCTTAACCTTACAGCCATTTTAATATATTTGTATTTTGGTAGAGCTAGCAATAGGCATAGATGAAACCGGTGTGTGACTGTTAAGCCTTCTCAGGAAAAAGCATGCCACTAGAATCAAATTCTGAGGAGAAATAAAAAGCATCGAGGTACATTTGGAAAAATACTTGCTTGACACGCATTTTTAGCAAATCACTTCCTTAGAAAACCTCCCTCTGTTTTGGTTTACTTGCAGATTTATTTTTTTTTTTCTCACAAAAGCCTCATCTCTTCTGATACTCTTTGGTGTCCAGAACATTAAATCAATTTAGGAAATTTTGCTTTTCTTTTAAAATAAAATACATTTTCTCTCCAAACCTAGATAATAACATACCCTTACACCTGTAGAGAACTCCGTAAGATTTTAGGCGATGAAGAACATTAAGGGAAGTGTGTTTTAGAAAAAAAAACAGCATTGGAGACTGTTTTATGTATTGGGAAACTGTTTCAGTGGGATTTTACTTACTGGGAATAAAAAAAAGAAAATAAATTCCTTACATTTTAGATCTTTTTTCTCGAAGTGTTGGCTCCTCTTCTTGATTTTAAGATTCTCTGTTCACTACACCGTGGCAGTTTGACCCGCTTGTTGAGAAAAATGATTTCCTGAGTTCCCATCTCTTCAGAAGGCGTTCTCTGAGATGGCAGTTGTGGGGACAGACGTCCTAAAGCCTGACAGATTTCCCAGATCATTATTTTGGAGCGCAGAGCTGATTGTACGAGCTCGGGGGAATAAAGCCACCACTACTCACGGTCTGGTGAAACCCTTATCTCTCCCAGCCCCCTACTGACTCGAGATTTAACGCTGAACACTATGTCTAATAGAAAAGCTCCTTCAGGCTGAAACGGTATCAGTTTTATTTGTCTGCTAACCACTGTGCGTGCTTTAAGATGCCGGACAAACAACAGTAATGTCTTTGAGGCCGGATCCATTATTTGTTGCACTTTCATAAAGTGCTTAAACCTGATGGCAGCTTTGGCGTTAAATAATTCAGAACACCGCTATGATCTTGCACGGTGGTGGTTTATATCGTCTTCTGGGTCACATCTTTCTTCTTGTGGATCCCTGGCTTTGAATGAGATGAGATTTTCCTCTTAGGGAAAAATCTTTCCTGGAATTTCTTCACTATTTCTTGGGGCCAAGCAGGCTGTCAAAGACTTCGTTCAGCAGCGAGACTCTCTATCTGATCACGCTAATGCAGACTGACCTCTCCCCAGAGGACATCTTCCCAAAGGTACTGTTCCCTGAACCACTGGTACCTCCTGACACATCAGTTCCCACGCTTCCCTCCAGCACCATCAACTGCTGAAGTTGGTAGAGAGCATTGACCACCAGCCCCACGGGATATTTTTCTATTTTTAGTTCACAGCAACCCTTTTGTTGACCAGCTGGGAGTTTCTTGAGTTGCAGTTTTAGAGAATGAGGGGGTTCTGGGTTAGAGATCAGGTGGTGTTGGAGAGAACCACGTTTCACAGGTGTATGGACTCACCACCCCCACGCGTTGGGAATGCTTTCTGAACTTCACTCTGTGTAGAATCATAGAATGATACAATGGTTTGGGTTGGAAGGGACCAATTGAGTTCTAACCCCCCTGCCCTGGGCAGGGACACCTCCCACCACACCAGGTTGCTCAAAGCCCCGTCCAACCTGGCCTTGAACACCTCCAGGGATGGGGCAGCCACAGCTTCTCTGGGCAACCTGGGCCAGGCTCTCACCACCCTCACAGCAAAGAATTTCTTCCCCAGATCTCATCTCAATCTCCCCTCTGTCAGTTTAAAACCATTCGCCCTCATCCTGTCCTTCCACTCTCTGATCAAGAGTCCCTCCCCATCTCTCCTGGAGCCCCTTTAGGGACTGAAAGGGGCTTTAAGGTCTCCCCAGAGCCTTCTCTTCTCCACAATAACCTGATGGCATTTCAGTGACCCATTTTACAGCTGCTGGCAGGAAGCACATGGGAGCACACAAGCCCGGAGAAGCTCTTCCTGTGTGTCAACGTGCCTGCCATCAATGGGCATCGCAGTGGGCCCCGGCTCTGGTGGGATATAAAATAGGGCAGTATTCCCAGTAGTTCCCATAAAGAGAAAAGGTTTTTTGTGTCATCAAATGCACCCCACAGATCACAGCACCGTTGTAGTCAGTGGGCTTGGGGGATGCTATTTCAAAATAGGATCTACTCCCATAGAAATACATTTCCATTACTATGCCAAGAGAATAGTTTTATTCCTGTAATTTTTAAGAGTGTTCTGGCATCCTACAAATGATAAATTTTTCATTTTTTAAAAAAATTTTGCTTCTGCAGAAACGTTACATTAAGTCCATATCTCATCTGCATCTCCAAGTTATTTCTCAGATGAGTGTTCTCTCTGCTCACTCATTATAATTCTGAATTTGTCCTTGACAGATACCTGCCAGCATCTCAGTTCTCATTGCTCTGGAGCAGCTGATGCACTTTACTTTGTTTTTTCTTCTCTCAGAGGTTATTATCATGGAATTCACTACTTCCATCCAAACTTGCAGCCTTTCCCAGGCAGCATGGGCTAATCAGCACCTCGTTAGACTAAGTTCACACAAGAATCTAGTCCCTGGCCCCCTTGCAGCTGAGAGCTGGTTGCCCCACCAATGATGAGGTAGGAGACTTGTGTCTGCAGCCCCACTGTTCTGACCCTGCCCTGAGCCCAGTTAAGGACATATTCCCCCGCTACATATCACCTTGACCTTAGCAGAGGTCATAAAAGTGGCCCCACACAGAGGTACAGGAGGTTGAGATGATCCACAATGAGCAGTGCTCCTTGGCATCCTTGCACGTACACCCAGCCCATGGGGTCTCCACGTGCTCCATGATCCCATTTTTGTCAGTGTTGGGTTGATGGTTGGACTCGATGAGCTGAAAAGTCCCTTCCAACCCAGGCAATTCTATGATTCTATGGCTGGGAACCTCCCTGCCTGGAGCCATCTCCACCCACCAGCACGCACCTCTCATGGTAGCACATCCGAGCCTAGTCCTCCCTGCCCTTACACTAAATTTTTGCTCCAAGACACAGAATATTTCTTCTGTTTCTGTGGTACAGGCAGAGAACCCAGCCCTCCTGTCTGCTGGATGGACCACACACATTCCACCATCCCTGCTTCCACCAGGAAGATGAATTTCTCCACCACAGGGCTTCAATCCCACACTGGATTCCCAGTGCACTGACAGGTTTTATGTCTGAAAAAAAAACTATTTATTTTTGGCTCTCACTGATAGTTACCTGTTGCAAGATGACATATGCGTCATCTGAAGAAAGGTTCACCTGACTTTATAAATCCCAGAAACGTCCTCCCTCCTTCTCTTCCCAAATAGCTGATGATGTTCTTGGGCAAGACTGGGCTCTGCTCATCTCTGGCCAGGCCCCTTGGCTCCAGCGAAAAGAAGTGATCGAGGTCTTGGACTGTGGGCCACCAAGAGGATGGGGGACACCAAGGGACACACCAGCAGGTACTGGCTGCGGAGTCCTGCAAAGCAGAAGGGAGTCAGACAGTGGCACTGCAAGGTGTACGATCAAACTAGCTGTAAGGCCTCTCCAAAATTAGGTTTCTACCCCAGGTTCTCCCTTCCCCCTGTTGCAAAGAGCCACTCTGGCCCCGTAGGAACAAAACACTACCAGGAGGAACCTCCTGCAGGTTTGCAACATGATTTTCCTAGTTCTAGGGAGATGTCTTGACTACCTCGAGGCACCTCCCTGGCACTGGGCTTAGGCACCTGAATCCTGCCCTAGATGGCAGTAGTAGGACAAAGAGAGCCTGAAGCACTTGTTGTGGGTGGGTGCCCTACCTTGGAAACGACACTGCAGCATCGCTTCAGCCCATATTTAACAAGGCACGTGAAAATGAAAGCTCATATAGATTGGGCTGCCAGCTGTAGGCATGCCAAGAGGAAAACCCTCAGCATTTCTACTCATGGGCAGCCAGGGTCCATTTCTCAACCCATACTGGGATTTCTCTTGCTCGTTATCTTCAATAGAACATAATTATCTGAGCTCCTTGTTAATGTATAGACCTCACTACAGAAGACTGGGCTCCCTACAGAAGACTTGAGCTGCAGACTGGGTTGCAAACAGCACGTGCTGGTCTGTGGGCGACTTGGGTTAGTGTTGGGTCAGCCCTGGCCAGGGAAACGCTGCAGCCACTCACCCCCCACCCCAGTAATTGCATTTCTGGACATTTCAGGAAAGCGTTTGAGCTACATCCTTCACCGCAGCCAGACTGACTCTGGAACAGAAATGGTGGCCTTAAAAAAAATTCCCACCTCTCTCACTCAGTAAAGGGATTTTGAAATTGTGAACCGGACTTATTTAATGTCAGAGATATTGCAATTGTCTTCGGGTATTCACAATACTCACGTGAGCTGCCTGTTTGCTGTGGCCTCATGGGCTTTGCAAAGCTATTCCTTTTGGTTAGAAAACCCCTTTATTAGACTCCAGCTACCTGAAAATATTTTCCCATGAAAAAAAAATAATCAAGTGACTAAGAAATTTGAAAGCAGACAGAGTCTTTCTCACAGATGCCTTTAATCTGAAAAATAGCTATGCTTTTATTTATATATTTATGTTATAGATGATGGGGTGTGCCTCTGTATACATACATGAAGATATTTATTTTTGAAGGGTTCTAAACATATTCTTTAATTTCCTTTCAATATGGATTCCTTTCTTGCAGTTGAACTCATTGTACTTCACAAGTTTATAAATAAAACAGGACCAAAAATTACAATGCAGAGTTTTAATCATCTCACACGTTTTAAAAATAGCTGCTTTCCCCCTTTGAGGGGAAGGCGGTGGCGTTCTGCCGTCGCCCATGCGCACAGACCTCCGACTGTGGGATTTGTTAAACAGGCACAGCTGACACACAGGCTAAATGACTGCACTATTTAATGAATTTGGCTCCAACAGATGATAATACAAAGGCAGTGTATGTGCTGCTGGCGTGTGCCACGGGGGATGAAGGCTTTGCAAGCCGCTACAGCAGCAGCACCGCATTTTCCCGACGACAGCACGATGACTGCATTTTTGGAGGTTTGAGTAAAGACAGGGTTTGTGTGTGCGGGGAGAGCTTGGTTTTCCCTGGAATTGCTGGAAGTGCTGTAGGTGCTGAGCTCAGCTTACATAAGATTTTTCTCAGAAGGCAAGTTGGGAGCTGGCTCTCTGTCCACAAGTCAGTATTTGTTCTCTTCTCCCTGCCAAATCCTTCCTGCTCCTGCGTACCAAGTTGATCTCTGGTTCATTATTTTGAAAATAATAATTTGAGTCCCATATTTCAGCCAGCAGCTTCTTTTTTCCTTCCTCTTCTTTCTCTCCTGCTCGTTGTTTGCCACCGTTTGCCTCTGTGCAGCGACTTCCTGCACACACATAGCCCTGGACGTATCCCAAACTGGTTAATGATACCCTTCCTACCTCAAATGATTCACCCTTTGCTTCCAAAATGGGACTTAATTTCTCTTTTCCTCTCTTCTTTTCCTCTCCGAAGGATTCTGCTGGAGAAAAAACTCTGCTATATTTGAGTGCCACGCGTGGTGATATTTCACTGATGTTTGAACAAGCCCTTCCAGGATTGTTCAAGACGAAAGCACGTGGTGCTGTTTCCTGACGTTATTAGCCAGAAACGCAACAGAAAAACTTTATTTCAAAGCGGAATCTGATGTTGCTCCCTAAGCAAGGTGCTGGGGGGTGACATCCCAAGGATATCAGTGCCACTTGTCTTCTTCAGCCTGCTACTGGAATGTGAAGCCGGGCTGCAGCGTCCCAGAATGGATGAACTTGCAGAGCAGACACTTCTCCAGCCCAGGGCCATGCCACTGCCCTGTGGGACCTTGGAAGGTATCTTTGAGAAAAGACCTCTTTGGAAGTCCCATTGCCACTTCCTACTTCTCATCAACTGCACATACAAACATAAGATAATGGGATTTTTCCAAAGTAAGCAGGATCCTTTTAAGATGATATCAGAGGGTCACAAGATTTTTCCAAGGAGTATTTCTGGTCAGTAGATATTGTGGCAGCAAAGTTTTTGAAAAAATCTGCTAATCTCCACAATAGGCTCTCCTGAATAAGAATAGGCACTTCATTAAGCAGAACCGCGGTGCCATGGCTCCCAGCTGGGATCTCACTAGAAATGTTTCAAAAGTGTCTGTCACAGCAATATCTAAACACTGCGCAGGGACCATAAAAATGCACAGAGAAACACTCAGAAGGACAGTAGATCAATTCAGTGATGAGAAGTCATATCACATTTCATCAAATATAACTCTATTCATTTATGCAGTTGTACCCCATTGCCAGCCATTGTAGGAAGGAACAAATGTGGTATTCAGAAGTCTCCAGGCTTCTCCTACAAGGAGTGAATAGCACTGGCTCAAACCCCACTCAGAATTTCTGGCTTCCTAGGGGGCCCTCAGAAGATGACAGCTCCCCACATGCAAGTGCAGAGGTTCTGCACCAAAAGGGAGATCTTCGTGGGGAAAACGCTACTCGGGTTGGGAATGCTCACCATGTCATGTCTGGGGCCACACACCTGCACCCGTTAGAAAGACTATTCCTGTAGACAAGTGTCCTATCATCTCACTTAAGGGCTGAAGAGTTTTACAAGCCCAGAGGGACTACGTTTGACCTGCCTTCAACTCCTTGAAAGGTGCCACCTCCTCCTGTCCTGACAATTCCCTGCCGGAACCGGTCATGGTGGCCTTTTGGTGCACACAAAGAGCTCACTCAGCTCCATCACCATCCTCAGTTCCTCGTGTCCCCGAGTAGGGCCCTTGCTGGAGGCCTGCGTTACTCACCACCACGCAGGACCTTTCCTGCTCTCTGTCTTTCATCTCTTCTTCCCAACCTCTCTGCCAGCTCTGCCTTGTGCAATATAATTTTTTTGTCTCTTACCTGGTTCTTCTCGTTCTGGCTTTCCCTGAGCAGGAGGCCACCATGGCACTAGCAGGCTTGCGCTTCTGGGTACTTCCAGGGCATGAAATCAGGATTTCTGTCCAACCTGGCTCATCTAATGAACCTGCAGGTTCTGAAAGGAGGAAAAGCTAAATCAGTCTCTGTACAAGATCTCTGTGTGTTGTTAGCACCGACAGAAAATCTTATCCATCAACGAGCTACAAGCTCCAACAAGTGTTGAACCAAAACCACGCGCTTGTAGTGTGCTCTGAAGTTCAGGAGCAACAGGACGTCTCCTTGGAAAAGGTGCCATCCCTCCTTCTAAGTGGGTATTTCATAGCACAGTCAACAAAAAGCACTCAGAAAGATCTCACCCGCTGCACCACAGGGTTAGATCCAAGGATGCACTTCATCAGATCTCATTTCAAGTCCTCAGAAGGTGAAGCCAGGACATGGGACAGTTGGGCCACACCAGTAAAACACATTTGCTTAATGTCTCTTTTCTTAAACACCTGCAAGGAATCCCAGCATATATCCAAAATGCATACAAAGACCAAACAGTAATTTAACTCAAACTTGGTGTAATCTATCACAAAAAGAGGAGCTGCTACAAAAAGTAGTAATGCTCAGAAATACAAAATTGGGCAGTAGGAGAACTAAAAGCATACCCTCGGTGTAAATTTTCAATCTTCACATTAAAAGAGGGCTTAATTATGCTGCTGATTCTACTCTAAAAAGCATCAACCTCTGCAGTCAAATGATAACACAGCTCTTCAAGTTTCATTTCTTTAAAGATTATTCTAAACCTCACAGCAAAAAAAACCCCATTTTGTTTGAGGATGTTACTCACTGAATCATTTGCTCTGGGCCATCGTGGGTTAAAAGAGGATATATCAGGCCTATACCTATATGGGCCCAGCGCAGAATCAGCTGCTTTTATTATGAAAGACATTGGGCGTAACCATGGAGGTCAAATATCACCAACTCAAGATGTAAGGAGTTTTTGGCGCTGTTTATCACACTGGTTTTTCTTATTTCACACAGCATTTCGCGTGCTCTAAGCCTTGCCTCTTGGCTTGAATGCAAAGAGCACAGAAGTCTGCCTCACCCCCCAAGACAGATCTGGGTAGTCTTCCCACAAAAATCAACCTGATGAGCAGGAAAAAGTGATTAAGCAGTTCCAGCTGAGGCATTTATGTCTCTTCGCTACTAAATCAAGAACTCAAGGTCATGGAGAACCAGCAGCTGAGATGTGCCAATGTTCCTGCTCCTGCTTTAACAGTTCTCCCACAGAAGTAAAGGGGAGTCCTTCTTCTTACAATGACGAATCTCAATGGCACCAGAGGGAACAGCATCAGCAAAAAATTTAGTGCTTTTGAAAATGCCATCAGCAGTGTTTTCAGACCAGACCCAGCTTCATCGATGAGTTGTGACTCTCGTATAACATAACAAATATCTTTTCGGTTCAGACTAGTGAACAAGACTCTGAAAAGGGGAGAGAATTTGCTTTTTGGGATGCTGAAGGATGTTTGCCAAGCAGGGGTGGAATGCCCCGTGCTGTATTTCTCCCCTCTGCTAAAGCAACATTTACTGTTTCATCCTGCTTTCTCCTGTTTCCTCCTCCCATCATTATCAAAGGAAAGTTTGGGGGGTTTTTTTGAGAAATGCACCTAAATAACCTCCTGTGAGCCTGCTGCTGAGGCCACTCTGCAGACGAGCCAAGGACCTCCCATCCTGGGGATGCTGCACCTCGTCCTGGCACCCTTTCTGGATGCCCTTCCTCACCTCAGGCCACAGCCTCCCACGTGGACGGTGGGTTTTGGCTTCCAGCGAAACAGGGCAGTGGTGAAGAAGCCCTTGGGTTGCCTGACCCCATCCACAGGCAGCTGCTGGATCCATCCAGGCATCGTCACACACCAGAGACTGTTTGGTTTTTTCATGTCTTTTGCTGGCTCCGTGGCAAAAGTTGTAAATACTGCCTTTTATCCCTCTTAAAACTCAGAAGAAATGTGAATGTTGTCTTAGTACATTCAAGACCAAACTCCTCTGAGAGAAAAACAAAACACGTTTTGCATCCCGTTATTAAGAGTTTTCTCCAGTGTGTGTGAAAGGGGCTCTTTATTTTTGCAGAAATATGAGGTGGAGAAGGTCCGTGGCCCATAGCCCCACTGATGTGGGGTGCTCATACCCTCCGGCTGGCTCCGAGCAGCAGGAGAGATGTTTGTTAACCTCCCCAAGAACAGAAATTTCTGCATCTACAGTATATTTAAATCACTTTTCATGGGATGACTGGCAATCCGGGTAAAGGATTTGGGTTCAGCTCTTGACAGCACAAGAGAGCAGAGGATTCTACCCATGGAGGCACCAGGGGCCGGGTGAGAGATGTTGGTGCCCATCAGGTGTGAGGCCGGGGCTACAAAGCGCAGAGCTCATTTCAAGCAAAGGCTCTTAAAAACACAATATGTAAAATATAACAGCAAAATAAGTAGGAGCTTGGGGAACTCAGCGTCTGCCCTTTGGAAAGTTCGCCACCCTTTGGGACAGCCAGGGCACAGTTTGCACAAAACGGCTGCTTCTTGCAGAGTTTTTGCTTTCTCGCACTGAATTTGTGCAGCAATGGCTTAATGATGTGCAGGTTGGAATTAAGAGAGTATGTTTGTTCATTTACTCAGACACAGGCTGGTAACACCAGTTCAAAATATTATACCCTTCTAGTCTGTGGTAGAAGAGTGGCAGGAAATAATTAGGGCACAGAAATATGCACCATCATTCTATTATTTTGCTTTGTTATCCCATTTTAATCATAGAATCATAGAATTGTCGAGGTTGGAAGGGGTCTTTAGGATCATCTAGTCCAACCATCAACCTAACTCTGATAAGAACCATCACTAACCCATGTCTCTAAGCACTATGTCAACCCGTCTTTTAAATCGCTCCAGGGATGGTGCCTCAACCACTTCCCTGGGCAGCCCATTCCAATGCGCAATAACCCTTTCCGTGTAAAATTTTTTTCCTTATATCCAATCTGAACCTCCCCAGGCTCAACTTGAAAAAATATTTTTCACATTTCTTTCTTGTGTGGATTTTCTGCATAGATTTCCTCTCCTCCTTTCCTTTTAGTTACCATGAGCCCCCACACCACAGAGGCAAGGTGGAACTGGGGCAGGGATGCTGCTGAGATCCCGAACCGGTGTGACAGCCCCTTCCCCTTCAACACCTCCCCTGCCCCGGCCACAGCTCCTCCTCTTCCTTTTGGAGATGATCCCTTCTCTCTGATGTCCTCCCGTTTAACAGGAGGTGAATAGAAACACAGATTTTGTGTTGGTTTAGCCCCAACCGCTCACCTCTGGGAGCCGGAGCAGGGCTGAAGGTCTCTGGGCTGAGGAAAAGCTGTTTGGATATTGCAATTGTAAAAACTTACATGTAAATGCAAGTGATTGTACACACAATTAGTAGTTTGTGCTGGGAGGTAAACAGAAACGCCGGTGGTCGGGGAACGAGCAGGTTTACCCATCCTGTGTGCAAACCCGGGGCTGTGGCGCTTCTTCCATTGTTTGCTATTTACATGATGAAAATCAAATTGACAGTTCGGATGCCAGAGGTTAAAAATATTCTGCAAACTTAGGTGGAAAAAAAAAACAAAACAACCCAAACTGTCAAGAGTTCAGGTAGTTTCTATTTTATTTTATGTGCTGTCAGGGATACATTCACACTTCAAGAGGCTCTCGTATAAATATTTGCTTGCAAACACCAGCAGGACGGAAAACTACCCAGTGACTCCTGGTGCTTTGAATCGGGATCCAAGGCTAAATTGACCAACCATTTCAAATGGACCAGCTCGGTAAATCCGCTGCCTCATTTCCAAACGATCATCTCATTTACTCTTTGTCATCCAAATACTTGTGGGAAAAGTGTTTACTTATCATTTTGAAGAAGGTCCTATATTTTCAAGTATCATCTGCAACGTTGTACAGTGGTCTGTGAGAGGGCTGCACCCTCAAGTCTTGTAAATCAGGATAACTACAGGGAACTTAAAAGGACAGATCTTGGCATAAATGAGCTGAAGATCTGGCCAGCCCAACCTGCGTGAAGAACTAACTGTTTTATTTTTAAACAGTTGGTAAATTAAGTTAAACTGCAGTGTAATGATAGCAATGCAATTGGTAATTGGCTTCTAAGCTTTACCAGATTCTTATCATAATAGCTATTAGGAGGCAAATCAGTGGCCTTCACCTATGACCTACAAATATGCTCTGTAATATCCTCTTCCCTTTGCTGTGGATGTTCTGAGGTTCAGGAACACCCCTGAAAACTTAACTTTGCCTTCCCTGTGGACTCCTGTCTGAAGCCTCAACTGTCTCGAGATCAAAGCAGATCCCTCGGCTGTGTTGTCATTTTGAGTGACAGACCAGAAATGTGTAATTCAGTAGATCAACCCCTACTATGAAAATAATAATACCTCTTCCTTAGTTAGATCGGCAAAATCAAAGTGATGGTCTAACACAACTTAATTTCATCCTTCAGAAAGAAGTCATTCTTGAGCTCGCTATAACTTCAGAGACCTTTTTCTTGTAACTATTTCCTAATTAACCATTTCACTGCTCAAGCCTGGGCTTCACTTGCTTTTATTACTATGCTGCAATTTTTTTTTTCTTTGCTTCTTTTCACCCTTTTTTTGATAGTTGGGAATTTTTTAATGAAGCAACTCAGAAGGAAATCTACATATTGAGGCCACCAGGAACCAGTGAATATTTGCAGCAGCAGGGCCAGGAACCCCAAATTTCTGTAAAATCTGCCAACAATGTCAGTCAAATTCTCCCCAAACATCTTTGTGTGTGCCACAGAGTTCTTCCTGGGGTCATAAAAATACATTTCATAGAATCATAGAATGGTTATAGTTGGAAAGGACCATAAAGCCCATCCAGTGCCACCCCCTGCCCTGGGCAGGGACACCTCCCGCCAGACCAGGTTGCTCCAAGCCCCCTCCAACCTGGCCTTGAACCCCTCCAGGGATGGGGCAGCCACAGCTTCTCTGGGCAACCTGGGCCAGGCTCTCACCACCCTCACAGCAAAGAACTTCTTCCCCAGGTCTCATCTCAATCTCCCCTCTTTCAGCTTAAAATCATTCCCCCTCCTCCTATGGCTCCCCTCCCTGATCCAGAGTCCCTCCCCATCTCTCCTGGAGCCCCTTTAGGGACTGGAAGGGGCTCTAAGGTCTCCCCGGAGCCTTCTCTTCTCCAGGCTGAACCCCCCCAACTCTCTCAGCCTGTCCTCACAGCAGAGGGGCTCCAGCCCATGGAGCATCTCTGTGGCCTCCTCTGGCCCCACTCCAACAGCTCCATGTCCTTCTGCTGTTGGTGGCCCCAGAGCTGGAGGCAGCACTGCAGGGGGGTCTCCCCAGAGCGGAGCAGAGGGGCAGAATCCCCCCCCTCGCCCTGCTGGCCACGCTGCTGGGGATGCAGCCCAGGGTGCGGGGGGCTTTCTGGGCTGGGAGCCCATGAGTTGGGCAAAGAACGGGTAAGTCAGGCTCAGAGCATCTGTGAACTTCTTCATGAAGCATTTGTTAACTTTTCCCACTCAAACTACAAGGCTCGCTGGGGGTGAAGCGAGGTGCTTCTGCTGTCCTGTGTCACTAGTTCGAATAATGCTACGCTGTCCCTTTTTCACCGCAAGCTGTCTGCGTGAACCCCGTCTTTCACCAGCCGTCGAGCTTTCAGCCACCCGGGGCCCGCAGTCGGCGGGAGGAGGAGCAGAGGACGCGGAGCCGTGGCACGTCCTGGGTCTCTCGGGGACGTCTCTTCACGGTCGCTCAATCCAGCCCTGTACGCGTGGTGTCACGATGACATGTCGTGTCAGCCGGGTAACAAAGTGCCACCCCCGAACCTGCAATAAGATACTCTCCACCGTTCCTTCCCACTTTGCGGGCAGGAGCGTGTGCCCCTTGGGACGCCGGAATGCGCAACGTGCGAACGGCTGCCTGTCCGAAAGCGAGGTGAAACGGTAAATCCAAGCTTTGTTAAGAAATCGATCCACCGCTTCCCCTTTATCGATGATATTTCCTCCCGATACTTTTCCACGTGCATAAACCCCTCTGGCATGTTCAGACCCCTGCGCCTAAAATACCAGGATATTCATTTCCACCCGACGAGAACAAGAGATTGTTTCATGTCACAACATTGGATTTGCTCAATTTGCCCCACTGAATTAATGTCAGGATTTTGTTTATGTTAAAAGTTCAGGATGCTTATTAACTGTGGGGGGAAAACACAAAAGCTCTATTATATACACCTTTACTGTATTAAAAAAACCCATCTTTGATGTGTCCAGCATGCGACTTTTTGAAGTTTCCAATAGTCTATCAGGCGAAGCGTGGAGCGGAGAGCCTTTGCTCTGGTCCCTCAGTCTATTGACCTGTGATCTCATCCAATAAGCAACTAATAAAGACAAAATTTAGATACTGGAACAGATTTCCCTATAAAATTAGATATTTTCCCCCCACCCCCCCACCCACCCCCCCAGTAGTATCAGAAGCGAGGGTATGTTTGTAATTGTTTTAGCAGTCTCAGAGTCTCAGCAGCTTCTGGGTGCTTAGAAAAATTAAGCCGCGTTCAAAGGGACTCGCAGGCTGTACAGTCAAAGAGAGAGAGTTAAAAACCCTTCCCATTCATTAAATTGTATTTGAAGAATGATAAATCTTCCCTGCATGTCAGACAGCCATATTTTCTGCTTTATTTTAAAAGCTGCTTTTCAGGGATCTGAGAGCAAACAAGCGTGCAAAGGCTTCTGTAACTGCACCTTTTTTTACTCCCCCCCCCCCTCTGTAATAAAAGAGTGTTTATGGCTTCATACACAGGACTGGAAAGAAAAGGATGTGAGTAAGAAAGATTAAAGGTATAAAATCCCCAGGCTACATTTAAAAGTAATTTTAAGAAGCTTTATTCGATAAAAAATATGAAAATCAATTCATTCCCCTTTTTGTTTAAACCAAACTGTTGCAACTTCCTTGGGGTTTTTTCCCCCCACTTATATAATGTTATTATTTGGCATCAGCTTTTATCTGAATCTGATGAAGGTTTGGCAAAATCTAAATACAGTAATGGCATTTTCCGCATTAATTGAGCTTGCAACATCAGATTGTAAGCTTTAGAAACAATTTCACATTTAACTAGAGGACTGGCCAGCTTTATCCAGATACGGCCTTGAAACGAATCCATTCTAATTTCTTGGTGTTAAGCGGGATAGAGACTGGGATAGATAATGGGATAGCTACTGGAATAGTGACTGGGAGAGCTACTGGGATAGCGACTGGGATAGCTAATGGGATAGCGACTGGAATAGCTACTGGGATATCTAATGGGATAGCGACTGGGGTAGCTACTGTGATAGCTACTGGGATAACGACTGGGATATCTAATGGGATAGCGACTGGGAGAGCTACTGGGATAGCGACTGGGATAGCTAATGGGATAGCGACTGGAATAGCTACTGGGATATCTAATGGGATAGTGACTGGGATATCTAATGGGATAGCTACTGGAATAGCTACTGGGATATCTAATGGGATAGCGACTGGGGTAGCTACTGTGATAGCTACTGGGATAACGACTGGGATATCTAATGGGATAGCGACTGGGATAGCTACTGGGATAGCGACTGGGATAGTGACTGTCAGATTTATGGTGTTGCCTGTTCTCATAAACACAGATTATTTAGAAGGAGAAGGGAAACCTTCAAGCATTGTAGTTGTCACCATTTGGTGACCTCACTAAGGCAGGGACAATTCACACCAGCAGCGTCCCAGGGTTTTCTTCTCAGCTTTCTTACCCATAGAACTACACAGTGCCATCTCTGTATTGCCCTCTGTGAAGGACTGTATAATTTATGTGTTCTTACCATACAGTATTAAGAATGCCACACTAATTTAGTTGAAAGGAGACATAAACCACATCTAATATATGTTGTAATTACGGTGAGTGACTTTGCTCATTCTCCGTGCTCAGCCATGCCTCCTGTTCGGGGCAACAGAACAATGTGGCTCTTCACTCCCTTTGCTACGTGTGCCGTGGAAGTCACCATCCTCTTTAATATCGTTCTCCGGCTCCAGATAGTCCTCTCGCCTTCCCTTTCCCTCACAGCTCCCACCCTGCTCCGTGATGGCCACGGTGAACATCTCATGCTGAGACACCCTAAATCCCCTGCTCCTTAATGCCTTCTGACCTTCTAACCGTGACTTTCCTGCAAAGCAAATGTGCTCTAAATGATCTGGAATTGTGCATTTTCCTGCCTTCCCTACAGAAAAAAAAAAAAAAAAAAAAAGCCTTTGGGTGTAAGTATTGCCTTTTTGAAAGTCATCTTTCATCTGCTCTGAAAATAGGGAGCTTCCTAATGATTTTCCAGTATATTTTAGAGCACCAAAAATCACCATTGGCACATTACAACACCAATCAATGTTTCTGGGAGGATATTCAGAGAGGCAAAGCATTATCTGAGGACATTACCCAATTTCAGTCCCTACTCTCACAGGTTTTCTGCATGACCTCTGGACATTCTCTTAGGATAAAATTTCCAAGAGGGATTTGGACATTAAGCCCAGATCTAGAAAAGGGCTTATGTGATTAAAAAGGAACTTAGGGAGGTTTTAAGTACCTGTGACCGAGACTGCAATCCTGCCAATTCCTGCTCAACTGCAGCTTAACCTCGGAGCCACCTAAGGAACATCTGGGCCTGAATTTTTATTTTTTCCTTAAAATGCCTTAGAGGCATAAGGTACTGCAAAAGGCATGAAGACACCCATCCCGAAGCACACAAATGTCCTTTAGCAGAGTATATGGAAAATAAACACCTAATGAAAGGCCCAATGGTTTGACTGTAGGAACTGGGTGCCTGTCATCTTCTCATTCTGGCCTTGTAAGTGATAATATTAGTGACTTCCAATTAACAAGGTTATGATATTCAGGTATTTCCAGACCTAATGTTACTTGTGGTACCTTTGCACCTCAGTTACTCATCTGAGAAAGGAGCTTGAAGGCGCTTCCCTGCTAACCAAGGTGTTATGCAACGTAAGTACATTAAAAACCACATAACTACAGGCTCTAATGGAAAACTATATCAGATCAGTTTGGGTTGAATTCTACCCAGTTAAAAATCATGTTACATTAAAAATAATTTAAAGTGCAGAGCAGCCCACAGAAGTGTTAGGAATTAAAGTTACACAATGAGAAGTGCTGGAAATTCCATCAAACACCTATCTTAATATTCTGGTCCTTCTCTGAAGTTCTAAAGGAATCTGGACACGAGTGTTGCCCTTTCCCTTAAGCCGTTAAATCAAATTTGTCAAAAATGTAGAGCAAACAAGTACCACATCTCAAAGGAGATTGGATCCTCAAGAGTTTTCTAGGCAGTTGTTTTACTAGGTAAGAAACTATTTTCATTATTTTATAAAGTATTTCTTCCCTGTTTACATGCATCTTGTCCAAACTAGTTTAAAATAACTCTTAACAAGGGATATTTGGGAACCATTGTACTTTGGGAATTGTTTCACAGTCTCATAGACATTTCTGCTTGGAACTTAGGCCTCTTATTCTTCCTAAAAACGTCATTTGTTAAAATAATCACATTAATTTTTAATCCTTGTAGCCATTCCCTTCCAAGGCTTTCCAAGGTAACAGGCAGCACCTAATCCAGCCTTCCATCCAGAGGCTTCCATCCAGATCATCTCTGCCTTCCTCCTTTGGCCTCCTCTGCAGTCACTCACACACGTGGCCATCTTAGTCTTCATTTGCTCCCCAGGTTTTCTAGCCCCAGGTGACCACCAACACCAGAAAATACTGTGAGATGATCACAGAATCATAGAATGGTTTGGTTGGAAGGAAGCTTAAAGATCATCCAGTGCCACCCCCTGCCCTGGGCAGGGACACCTCCCAACAGACCAGGTTGCTCCAAGCCCCCTCCAACCTGGCCTTGAACCCCTCCAGGGATGGGGCAGCCACAGCTTCTCGGGGCAACCTGGGCCAGGCTCTCACCACCCTCACAGCAAAGAACTTATTCCTGAAATCTCATCTCAATCTCCCCTCTTTCAGTTTAAAATCATTCCCCCTCATCCCATGGCTCCCTTCCCTGATCAAGAGTCCCTCCCCATCTCTCCTGGAGCCCCTTTAGGGACTGGAAGGGGCTCTAAGGTCTCTCCAGAGCCTTCTCTTCTCCAGGCTGAACCCCCCAACTCTCTCAGCCTGTCCTCCCAGCAGAGGGGCTCCAGCCCATGGAGCATCTCTGTGGCCTCCTCTGGCCCCACTCCAACAGCTCCATGTCCTTCCTGTGCTGATCCTGGAGCTCAGCTTCAGGCCAGGCACTTGAAGAAGCTGGTAAACTTAACTGTTGCTGTGAGACCCTGATGCTACAACCAAGACGATCATGGCTCTTCCTGACTGCGCTGGCAGATACCTGGGGGACAATTCCACCTGGGACCTCTTCTTGTCCTCACTCCACCCCCTCTGCACGCCCTGCAGAGCTCCTGTTCCAGGAGCACCAAGGGCAAAAGAAGCAGCATCTTGACAATGTACAATATTTTGCAGAGCAAGTCGTTCAGACACCGTCACTGCTGTGCTAAGCCACGTCTTATCTTAAATAATTTTGCCTACTTTTTGCTAGTTTAAGCAGCTCCTGCCCCCACGGTCTCCTGCTCGGCAGTAGCTGCTCTCAGCTGCTCTCAGTCCTGGCTCCGGATCCGGGAGACTTTTCGTCTCACTGTCTACACCAAGCTGGCTGTTTGGTTTGCGGGGTTTTCCGTATCCCAGCTCAGCTGTGTGGTTTGTTTAGCTCTTGGAGACTGGGGTTGGCCGTTTGAATTCCTAGGTCTTGTGTGTCTGCAGCCAACCCGCTTGGTTTTACAAAAATATTCTTACGGTGCGACAGGCTCTTGAATAGCAATCAGTGTTCAGCGGCGGTGACAGGCGGCAGTATCCACGGGAACTGGGTAATCAATGGAGACTCAAGTAATTGACATGTTAATGGCAAAAAAAAAAAATTAACTCATTCTAGGAAAATGAACAGCATGGACTCATGAATGGTACTTTTTTCTCCAAAAGGCTGTGATGTCAGTACCAATAATTGGCCCTTAGAATATTAGCGTAATGGAAATATTAGCGATGGCTGCATCCCTCAGGGAAGAAACCAATCTGTCACAAGGAAATATAGTGGTAAATTAGTTACAGTATAATAAAAACAACATATACTTAGAGCCTAAAGGCTTATTTGTATGTTACGATTACTACAAAACCTCTTAATGTATAATTGCTAATGACTTAATCAAGTGTTTGAATTTCAAGCCCTCTCCATGACAGCAAATTAAGACCTCTTGAATCTGGAAGTTCTTTGGGGCAGGCATCAATTTTTGAGAGCGGGCACACGTAGGGTGCTGGACTGTCCCACCCGAATCTCCGTGCTCAGGGTATCTCTGTGACGGGAACAGCCGCTAAGACTAAACCTCTGGGGCACTCAGAGTGAAGGAGAAGGTCCCATCTCATAAGGGGTCACACAGTAGGTGACAGTGTACTGTGATGGATATTGCAAGGTGTGACATTCATACCACCTCATTTTTCACTGACTGCTCATAGCATTATTTTTCCTTCCTTTTGTGAAGTTATTTATCGTAACTTATATACATTTTTTAAGTAAGTGCCTGAAATGACCTAGTTCTGAAATGATGTGATTTTCCACACCTTCCTGACAGGAAGATATCAATAAAAACAAGCAGTTAGACTTAGTTTGATGTTGTTTTCCATAAGATACCACTGATAAAAAAAAAAAAAAAAAAAGGCCTCCGCTAACTCCTATTTTCAGTTTTCCGTAGGAGAGGAGGTGCTGGTTTATTCAGGAGCTCTGCTTCTTTGACTCTGAGAGTCCTCTGTCACACGTAAAGTAGTCCGTATAAATACGAACCGCGCTTGAGAAAGTGTCTCCAAAAAGGCTGGTGTCCTGATGGCCGAGCCTCCTGCAGCAGCAAAGACGGGAGAGCGCGGCCGTTTCTCACAGGGGGGAACAAAGGGACACGCCGAGTTACTACGTCTCCTCTTTGTTGATATTGGACACCTACTCCGGACAAAGTGATCCAGAGGAAGATAAATAAAAAAGACTTTGATTTTTCAAAATAGTGACTTTGAATTGGCCGGAAAAGAAAAATAAAGCAAGCCAGTACCATGTTACCACATGCCAGGAGACAGTGGTAAGTTTTTATTTTTATAGCACATTCTGGAAAACATCAGGGAAGGAAAAAAAATATCATAGAATCACATAATTATAATCCTCTATATTAGGAATTAAAACACGTTTTTATATCGCTTCCATTATGCCATATTTTAGAAGCTTTTGTACATTTTAGATAATTAACGGTGTTAACAATTAAAGAGATGAATGAAAAAAAGAAATATAAAATATGTCTGCATTTTGAGGGAAGGAAAATACCAAAGTAAATCTGTCTCAGTTTCTGAGCTTATACCTTCCAAAGTCATCTTTGATGTTTCTGTTGGCTCTGGTGGGCCTCTGGACACACGGGAAGCTCTCCCCACGTGCCTGATGGCAGGACTGGGACTTCATGTGGTAGGTCTTTGAATGTTCACCACTTTACACAGAAAAGGCTCTGGTCGACCGGTTACCACACTGTAACCAAGGCAAGGCTAGAAAAAGGGAAAATGGAAGAACTGCATCATTTTCATCCTCCTGTCCAAAATAGTAAGCCCATTAAAATGTCAGCTGTATAATATACTTTTTGTTAGTTTACAGTGAAAGTGGCTTCTGGGCTTTTGTGGAAACCTTAATTCTTTCTTCTGAAGTTTATAAAAAGCTCTGTCACTCCTATATAGAGATCCCATCCCGAATGACCTCCGCAGACCTCAGTGGACTATGCGTGTGGGTTCTTCTGGCCCTGCTGGAGACGATCTGTCGCTGCCTCGGAGCCCTTCCATGTGAAAGCCTAACTGGGACTGCACTGGGAGACCAGCCTGACATCTCACGGGGCTGAGCACCTCGGAAACCAAGTGCACCTTGTAAATAGAGAAAAGCAGAAGCTGAGGGTTCTCGATGCCAGGGAGGCAACGAGCCAAACCGTGTGTGCCTGGAATGGGCATATCACAACAGTTCCTCATTGCCGACCGTGGCTAATAAATCCCTTTTATACCAGTATAAAGGTCATTCTTACACAGCATAATGTACTACCAGCCAGATCCCTACTTGTTCCAACCGAGCCAACTTGGGTGCCAGAAACAATACAATCGTATTTTCCAGCGCCGATGCTAATGGTGCGACACCTCTGTCTCATCAGCGTGGCCCAAACCCAACCCGAATAGAACAAAAAACTGCAATCAAAGAGCCAAACGCTCCACAGAAGCTACTTCGGAGTGATTTTCAAAGACAAAGAAAAGGACAAGCAGATCTCTAATAGTTTTTAGAGAAGGCAAAATTCATAATTTATAAATTAAATTTGTGATTTTCCCTGTTATATAAATAAATAAATACATTTTAAAAACCCTACTGATTGGTTATATCACACCTAACACAGCAAAGGTCCGATCTCTGCCGGAGTCACTGCTACCAATATAAAAAGAACGAACGGTAGCCCCAATAACGAAGGGCAACTGAAGACCTGGACTGCAGCATTCAAAGGCTGGAAACCCGTGGGCTTTAGGAAAAAGCAGAAGCGAAGAGATGATAAAGTTAAAAGCTGTTTTGAAGTAATGCAAATGTTTGTAATCAACCCCAAATCTGAAGAGGTAACTACCTGATGAAAAAAGTGGTTTTGGAGGAAAAAAATGATGAAGCGATATAAAAAGAAAAGTTATTTCAGGATGTACACACAGCAATAGAGTCTTCCTATCTCAGGCAATACAGCATTCTTATTACTCAAAAGTAGTCATTCTTTCAAGTCATAATAAAAATTACCCACAGAATACAGTTTTAAGTAAAAAAAAAAAAAAAAAATGCCCAGAAAGAAGAAATGCCTGGAGAGAAGTTATCTTCTCTTGGCTCCAGCAGCATTTGCTAAAATTCAAACACAAATTGTGGGCTCAATGCAGTTTTATTCTAGTAAATGTAACGGGATGGCATCCTCAGTATTCATAACAAAAAATAATCATCCTTTCAGACTTTTTCTGAGTACCTTAATGCAGTTGCATTTTGTGGTGGTGTGTTCTAAAATGTAATTATGTGCAGCGGAAAAGGGCATCTCTTTTTGCAGTTTTAGGTTTATTGCCTTTCAATTCCTTTGCAAGTCAGCCTGCTCGCGCATTTTTGAGAGAACAGAGACTACCAAGCTCATTTTTTTTTTTCCCAGAACAATCCTTTTCTTACAACAGAACTATTATCTCCTTCATGAAGCAAACGCCTCCAGTTGTTTTCAGGTGTCCCCTCAGATTAGTCTCTTTTCTGCCCTCTAACACCTTGACTTTTCCTTATTTTGCTTGATCAGTGATGAAAATAAAATATGATATGCAAGGCTAGATATCCCGAAATGCAACTGGATCAGAAATGTCACCATTTTTGCTCTCAATTCCAGATGTATTATAAGGAGAATCATCTGCTTTCATTCTTAATGACCTACCACGTTGTTTGCTCCTGGCTTTCTGTTTTCTCCCTGGTGGACTTTGTTGTTTATAGTAGGATGCTGAAAGGAGTCTCAGGAATGTAGGTGAGATGGAATGGGCTAAAAGGAACAGGTACCCTTTCGCAACAATTCCTTTTAATCTCACAAAGCGTTATCCACCGCTTAGGGATCCATTTTCTCCATGTAAGGAGAGAGGAAGGAGATGGACCAGCATTTAAAAGACATCCCTCCTGCTCACCGTCACTCCCAAAAGAGTCAAGTTCATAAACTTTGGAAGGGATTTCCTCACTCTTCCCTCCGTGCAGGTATCTTCTCCCCGCTTATTGTTCTACCTCAAGAAGAAATCCCTACACAGCTGGAATTCCCAGCCATAGCTGGAAACAGGCAAAAGCAATGCAGACATAACTAAAACAAAATTTAGATGTAATATTATGAAAGTTCTTCTAATAGCAGAATTTCATGCTAGTTTCCAAGGAAAATGCTGAAGTCTCTATCACTGAATCCACTCCAGCTGGACTAGACAAACCACTATGAAACTGAGTAGGATGGTCCTATCCTTGGGATGAAAATGGTTTAAATACTCTTCTTATCTCCGCTCTCTAGGATTTACAACAGGGAGTTTTTAGGCAAGCAGACGTGATCTTCCATATGAATGTGGGTCTGTCTCTGCAAAGCTCAGAGCAAACCATCAGAGAGCTGCTGGAGCTCGTGGCTGAAAGCTGAGGAGACACACTGCTGTAAGGGGGTCCCTGGGTCGGTTGTGACTATGGCATGACGGGAGTGAAGAAGAGGAGGATCCTCCTGTGTCTGCATTCTCATTGCCAGTGGTCAACTGCTATAAATGCGGGCAAATAATTAGCTTTACCTAAAGCTGTGACTGTACACGGGGTTTGGAGCAATGGCTCATTTCTCTTTAGAGTCTTCTCCACTCCAGCAAATAATCCCGTCGATTTCAGAAGGATTTTAACTCGTGTGAATCAAGGCCCCTCGATCTGCTCTGGAGAATGTGGTTGGTTTCCTTAACAAAACCTCCCTGAGGGTACCCTTAATTGCAATCTGAATCCTAAGACATGGCTTACGCTGTCGTACACCCCTTGGCAGAAACTGCCTGCCTGGGGCCCTAAGGAAAATACACATCACAAAACTGTCCCAGCCAGTAAACATGTTTGTGACCTGAATCTACTTCTGCTTTCCAAAGGCCAGTTTGAGAGAGTCGCAAAACCTCAGCCTCCCCCGGTTCATTCATCGCAATTGTTGCTCATAGCTGTGGTTGTTTTCCTTCTCCCCTTCCTGCTCTGTGGCCTGTTTTGCAGAGTTCACTCGCTCGGGCCATGGAAATAGCTTCCCTCGGAAAACAACACCGGAGTTCTGCAGCTTCAAAATGTCACAGCAGTGCAGGGAGGACGGGCAGAAAAACACTCCGAAGAAAAAGGCAAGTTTTCAGGAACATCCTTCAGCTCAAAACGTGGCCTTTTGCAAAATGGGACACACTGACAATAAACTGAATTTCTCAGAACTGCCAATACATCCCCATAATGCAAGAACAGTGTTTCTATTTGCTTTGCATTAATGAGGACTAGGATTTATAGTTAATGAAAAGACTTCAGGTTAAAATTTATTTTATTTTATTTTATTTTATTTTATTTTATTTTATTTTATTTTATTTTATTTTATTTCCTGAGGAGTAGTGAACATTATACATTTTATAATTAATTAATCTATAATTAACCAATTAAATCTTTCACTTCAGCCTCTGGTTTATTCTTGGCTAAATGGGTTCTTCAATAGCAGTAGCCTTCAACCAGGGGTGTTTTTTTTTTCTGTGCACCCATTAAAAATCCCTCTCCCTCAACTTCCAGCTAACCCAGCGTGACTCCTGCAGCCCGAGCTCAGAGTTTCCCCCAGGCATCAGGCGAAACCAGTCCCATATACGTGATTTCCACTCAGGAAAGCTGTAAGAATGCACTGCAGGACGTTAAAACTTCAGTTCCCACTAAAAATGAGTGGTGCCTGTTGTCAGTGCGATCTGTTTTCCTTGACTTATTCAGCAAAAGGACTGTGCAAACCTAACAGTGGGGTCTATGATCCTTATTAGCCCTAATTTCTAAATTCAGGAGTGGCGCCGCTCTCCCCCGTGGAACTGATTATGCTTTAAGGTATGCTTTGAATTCCCTGAGAAAACCACGGAGAAACAGCGTATCTCTACAGAACACTCTCAAACCATGAGTGTTGGAACACTGTCTGTAACCTACAAGATCTTGCTTTAAAATCTGGGATCAGGACTTTTACATCAAAAGTTCTACTCAAGGAAGCATTTTTATTTTTTCCCAGTTGTGTAGAATTAATATTTCTTTTGTGTTTGGAAATACAAATTTGTAATCCTTTTGCACCCTACATCTACAATTAACTCGAAATTAAAGAACAGCACAGAATAGCACAGAGCAGTAATAAAACTGGATACCAGCTGAAACGAAAGGCAACAAAGAAATCGGTGAATGCTTCCTATTGTTACATGATTACTTCTACAACTGTGTCAAAAAAACCCATTTTGCTTCAGAAACTTTGTTTCTGCCTTGCCAAAGTAAATATTTTTAATCTGTTCTAATTTTCTGTGATTCTCTAAGGACCAAGGTACCTCTGAGGCTTTGCAGTGTCTGATCAATGACTGTTTAGAGGGATGTCAAGACTGTCCGTACAGCCCAGTCATCGACCTTTCTAGAATACTGAACATACAAAGTATTTTAATTGTGCCCAAAATTATTGGGTTTTTTGTTTGGGGTTTTTTTTTTTGGTGTTTTTTTTTTTTTTTTTCCTCTGAGCTATTTTTTGAAACCTGTCCTTTTCCTCAAGGCAAGCGGAATCTCTCATCTTGCATTTTGATACAACAAGGAATCACATTTATTTTTCTGCTGTTGCTCTGTTTGTAATTGTACCTACCTACATGCGAGGTCCCAAAAAAGAAAAGAATGCAATAAAGAAAAAAAAAAATACAAATAATTTACTCATACAATTTTTCAGCGTTTTCCATTATAAGATCCTGTTTTCAATTCCTTACGTATTAACCCATCACTCTGGGCCAGAATATTCCATGATAGCTTGCTGGCTCACGGTGACATTATTTTTGAAAGTTTTAGCAAAACCGACACAGTCATTTTGAAGAACAAGATGAAAAGAATGTTTTTTCAATGCTAGAAAAGTTTTCAGAGAGTTCTCTGTGGCATCCACCGTACTTTGGCACAGATGGGTGAAAACTAATAGACAGCTAATGCTTGTATTAGGGATGTGCTTTTTCATTACCTCATGCCAATAAAACGATTTAATTTGGACAAGATGAAAACTTTGGAAAATTTGAAATCTGCAGATTCTCAGTAATGGTTTGCTCAGGGTTTGTACCTAAATTCTTCAAATATTTGTTCTACATTAAGCCAACAGCTGAAGGATGCAGGCTCTCCACATTTCCATGGAAGGACTGAGTACTCTCTGCTATTGTTGGCTGATGCAGCCATTTAGATCCCAACTAAAATTAGGGAATTTCTTTTCTGCTTCCAGTGCACAAAAGAGGATAAAACGGCTCAATTAGGGAACAAGAGAAACAAGTCCAAACCGATGTGTTAGGAAACAGAGTTTGAGGTAAGAAAACTGAGTCTGAGGAAGAGGAGCTGTTGAAAACACGTGGGAAGGGAGTTGAAAAATCCCATTGAAATGCAGTGGCGAAGGGCTCCAAGCACTGGAGCCTAAGAAGGAAACCAGATCAATGGAAGAGGGATGAGGCTGCAAATACCAGGATTAGAAATGAGTCGGAACAGGGAAGGCTGCCCAGCAGCAAAAAGAATGAAATAAGGACCAAGGAGAGGCAGGCAGTTGGTCAGATAAAGAGTTTCAAAGGAGTTGAGGAAAGACCAAGATATTTTCTGCAGCAGAGCAAAATGTGATGGGAATAATTAAAATCAGGAGCCACCAAGCAACCAGAGGGGCCACCACCATTTCCTTCTGTGGGTATTTCTGAAGCTTTCACTGGCTGCCCACTGTGAGTGAGAATCTGTTCAGTATCTGAAGTTCCTCCTGGATCAAGCCCTCTAAGGCGATGCCAGTTCCTTGCCCTTAAAAACCTCGGCAGAGCTCTGAACTAAAGGTGCTCAGCTGCAACGGGAATGGGATGGGTGAGGACTTCAGCAGAATCATCATCTGGGCACCCCCAGAGCTGTACAAGGAAGACTTCCATGGGCCTCTGGTGCTGCCAGACCCTATTCAAGAAAAACCACAGCTTTGGGATCACATTCCCAAGCATTTCACCATCTTTTCACGGATGTGACCCGGGGAGTTTAGGCTGTCTCTTTAGGTAGCACTGGACCGGTTACGAAAAAGACCTGACCAGGCATTTCAGACCCTCTGAGAGAAGGTGGATGGATGCGGGTTAGTTAGGCAAAGAGAGCCAGAGGTCTGACCTCTGAAAAGCTGGCAGGAGTGGCTGGAATTACCTTCTGATATGCAGTAAGTAGCTGCTGAGTAATGATTAACAGATCCCAAATATCAACTTTAGACCATGTAGCTGTGGTCAGAGCAAATGGTTCATGTTAATGATTTACATAAGCATTTCAAATTTGGTGGCACCAAAGTGAGTACCTTTCATTTTAGCAGCGAGAATATAGAAGATCCGCCTGGAGGGAAATGGAAAGCTCAGCTATGGTGATGTTTGACATAAGTATCTGAAGTTCCTCCCTGAAATGTAGCGTGGTATCTCAGATGCTCAGGCTCAGCTTGTTTCTACATCATCACTCCTGGAATATACACTTTCCTCCAGATATAATGCTCTGACTTGGATTAATAAGACTCTCAAAAGATCTGATCCATTAAGCTTCACTTAAAATGTGAAGATTAGAAGGAACCTTTCAGATCATTGAGTCCAACTGTCAACACAACACTGACAAAAACCATCACTAAACCACGTCTCTAAGCACTATGTCAACCTGCCTTTTAAATACCTCCGGGGATGGTGCCTCAACCACTTCCCTGGGTGGCCCGTTCTAATGCTTAATAACCCTTTCTGTGTAAAAACTTTTCCTAATCTCCAATCTGAACCTCCCCTGGCACAACTTGAGGCCGTTTCCTCTTGTCCCATCGCCTGTTCCTTGGGAGAAGAGACCGACCCCCCCTGGCTACACCCTCCTTTCACGGAGTTGTAGAGAGCGAGAAGGTCTCCCCTCAGCCTCCTTTTCTCCAGGCTGAACACCCCCAGCCACCCCTCGTAAGGCTTGTTCTCCAGACCCTTCACCAGCTCCATTGCTTTCATTTTAGCATCCGAGCTGTGGCTGAGGGTTCAAGAAAGGGATAGCTTTCAAATCTCGGTAGCAAAAGCCGCATATATCCTCCCAATCGATATACCCTACCTATTTGCTGGCTGAATCTGGCAATGAGCCTCGCGGTGACTGTACATGCTCTGCACGGATGGGGAAATACCAGAAGAAGAGGAAAGTACCCAGGACTGGAGTGCGTTTTATGACTACTCCTCTGACGCTCCTACAGAAGGCAAAGTCAATGGATTCTCTCACCAGGCGAGGAACATATCAACAATGTGCACTTTAAGTCACTCTATATTAGTATAAACAAGCAAAGCTGTACACGAGGAAGCGGTTCTCGTCACCACGGCACAGAAGAACATTTTTTTTCCCTTTTGCAAGTTTTCCTCTCTCTCCCTGGAAAAGGACACTGTGCTGACTCACACCTGATTCGCCCCTTTACTACAGCAGAAGCGGTGGAAAGGGAGAAAAGAGCTGGATTCTTTTCTGCCTCATACATCACTATCCACCCACAAAATCTAACAGAGCATAAATCATATTCTCAGATGGGAATTTTCCTATTGATTTCAGTGAGCAAAGCAGGGGATTTTCGGTATTTATTGTTTAAGTCTTGTTACCCGCAGAAACACTGGACTAAACAATCAAAACATCTGTTGCAGTTCAACTTCCAGGAACTTAAGCCGAAAGCCCCTAAAATCTCTTTTTGATATGTAGACTGTGGACATCTGGCTGGAAAAGCTGAACACAAGAGCTGCACAGCACGTTTTCACCGAGTCACCGCCGATCACACAACTCATCCTGAAATACCCTGCCTGCTTCCGAAGCGTGATGCCGTAGACCCTGATGGTTCCTTCCCACCTCTCCAAGGCTGGTTCCAACCAAACTGCAAGGAGACAAAAGAAGAGCGAAAGAATCTACCCAACAAGCAGCTCTGTGAGTAGAACATCCCAGAAAACCTATGGCTTGTTGTGGATTTCAAAGAGATCAGTAGCTAGGCTGATGCCTTCCCCCGTGGTCAGGATTTCCTTGTCTCTATTTGGACATGGATTCTTTGGAGTCTGTTAAAAGCTGAACTTAGAGTGTGGTCTGACCTTCCCTGGAAGCAATAAGAAGTCTTTATCAGGCTGCTCTTTTTCACAAAATCTGGAGGAATGTAATACCTCTGAGACCGCTGCTTTCCTCCCAGGCTTGGCTGAAAGTGGCTGACAGCCGACTTTCGACCAGGCAAGCAACGCGACCTGCTTGTCTTGGTAATGAAATTAAAAACAAGTGCTCCAAATAATCAGAAGTTATCATCTTCCCCAGGTAAACACACTTGCTATCAATACTTCCAGTCTTGTAAGTCATTCAAAACCTTTTGAACTTTTGTCTTTATCCAGCTGGTTTTACCAAAACAAATACCAAAAGCTGGCACAGGCTGATAACGGGGGGCTGTAAATGCCCAGGTGGGTGATACTCTCAGCGTCAAAGGGCTGAAACTAATGGAGAAACTCCCACTGGCTTTAATGGACTTTGAGCTGGACCGTCTTTCTTCAGCAATGGAAAAAGACTGGGTCCTCTGGAAACATGTACTAATAGTTAATAAATGTTGCATCTCCATGGAAAATAAAAAATTATGAGTTTTGGCTGGAGAATGAAAGAAAATGCTGAGTTTCATGATGACCAAATGTTTATATTTTCAAACATGTAAGTTTGTTGAAGCTGAGAGAACCTCAGTGCTTTGCACAAGACTTTGCAGAGGTCCTATCACTTTCTGCAATGTCTTGGCTAATTAAAATGCTCTTGCACACAACGTGTGTTCAGTGTGTGCTGCCATCCATCCATACGCTTTACAGACACACACGTGTTCTATTAAATGATGTAAGTAAGATCTGGTTAAAGTCGTGTGTCTATTCAAATATGACCAACATTTTGGCAAATGGGCTTTTTACCAGATTTCAGTCTATCTTCTTATAGGTAATGCTTTACATTTGGTGACTAGATTAACTTTATAAATAGCAAATTAATATACTACTTTTTATTTTGCAGTGATTAACAGATTTATCATAATTTTTTCCTCTTCATCAATGCTTCAGAAGTGAGAAGGTCTAATCCCCCCTCTTTTGGCATTTCTAATTTGCTGTTGCAATTTTGTTTACTTAATAAAATAAAATTGCAAGAAAAAGGAGGCAATTTACCCCTTGATAAAGCTCTGTCTCCTTAACTTCCACCTGTGAGTAATGGCCAGTGAGCGTGCAATGGGGCTGGCACAGACTGGATTTGGTGTAAGCGGAAACAATTCTGATGGTATTGTTAGGAGCTGGCATTTGCACTTATGCAAATTTTTTTACTGCTTCAGAATAACAATGATTTAATCCAGCAGCACAGTTCAGCACTTGACACGCAAACACAACTGTTATTGTGGTTTAATTTTTTTTTTTATATCCCTCTTATTAAAAAATCTCAAGAAAAATATAGATAACTCCTATATCTGTAATATAATTTACATTCAGTACTTAGCTTTAAAATGTGATACTATTAGTACACAGTGTGATAAATATTCTAAGCATACACAACTTGTGCTCGGCGATAAAATATTCTGAGCATGTCCTAAAATGATTCTCTCATCAGAGATGGCTTGTTACCTCCACCATCAGCAGATACTGATAATTAATCAACTGAAATGAATCTTTACAGAATAAACAAATCTGTTATACATGAAGGATGATTATGTTCTTTTGGCTGTGAAGATTTTTCATAACTTATTCATGCCCGTGGTGTGCCTGAGTTAGGAAGTATTTTTCACTTATGAAATAAATATAGCATCTTTTGTTTGTCGTATATCCCCGCTATTTTCTGGGCTTTACCAACGTAAATCAGCACAAATCTACCAGCTACGCTGATTTACACCAACAGAAGAATTAGCCCTCTGTTCATAATCAGCATCAACGTTCCCTGGGTTATTTCAGATGCATTTCTAAAACATAGCCCTGGCAGACGATGAATTTCAGACGTGCACATGAAAGTATTTGAAAATCTTATTTTTAAGGAACAGGAAACAAGACCATGTTTGGCTGACCTCGGCAACCCCAGATAAACAACGGGGTTTACATTACAAATATGTGTGATATATTAAAAAAACAACAACAAGCAAAAAAAGGAAACATTGACAATTGTCAGTGTTACAAAATAACCAGAAAAACAGCAAATATGCTTGAAGAAATCAGGATCTGCTGTGAATATTCTTCAAACAGAGAAAGATGAATTGTGAATGATTCATTCAGACTGAGTCATACTTTATTTTATTAGAGAAATTCTCAGGGTTAGGCCTACTGTGTGAGCACAAATTCTTGGCTAAGATTCACTAAAACTGAAGTGCTAACTCACATCAGCCAGACAGCCTTTATTTAAAAACAAAACCAAACCAAACCAAACACAAATCCACAGAAACAACAAAATACCCCAACTAAACCCTTGACCTAAGGAAGGGGATAATGCTTCATCCCTTTCCTTGAAGTTTCACTGAGGGAATGGAATCAATAAAGAGTTTTAAGAGCTATTTTAACAAAATCTGCTCCGGAAAACTTCGTGCTCGTTTCTTTTGAACATTCAGCTCTTTCCCACTAGGAATGAGGCCACGTGCTTATTTCTACTATACGCTGTAAGACATACTTGGTGTAAGTTTTGTGGTAAGTTAACATATAGCATGCTCCGTGTGCTGCTGTGTATATAATAGAACACAAAAGAAGTCGCCTGGAAGACAATGACTATGTTGTGGGGCAGAGAGAACATATACTGAGGAAATCAGCTCAATAATTCGGATAGTATCATAGGTCTTGAGGGCCTTGGGACAGTCTTTGCTTTACCTCAGCCTTTCACCAAGGTACTCGGTGCGCCCACATCTTTCCAGATATGATCTTTTCCAGATCCAGTCCTTTTCAGCTCTCTCCAGACGCATTCAGTTCTTTACAGATCCGAGGAGATATTTTCTTGCCTTTAAGCTACACACTGCAAGGCCTACATTTTAGGCATCTGGCTTCCAGTGCAAAATCCAGAGCGTTGCAAGAGACATCCCAGAAAGAGGAATGGATGTCAGAATTAGATCCAAACTAGCCAGCACACAGGGCTCTGCCTTGTACTAGCCAGTAGGAAAATGTCGATACTTTATCAGTCAAGACTAAAAAATCCTACAAGCTCCAGACTGTCAGCCTCCCCAGAGTAATCTTTAATAAAGTTCAGCAAAGACCTACGGGCCTATTGAGATATGGTTGCCCTGCTATACAATACCCTAATAGTTAGAACACCAAGCAGCAAATCAGCTCTCTCTATTCCACATGAAAACAAT
Organism: Numenius arquata; assembly: GCF_964106895.1. NCBI lineage: Eukaryota > Metazoa > Chordata > Aves > Charadriiformes > Scolopacidae > Numenius > Numenius arquata. The sequence goes on from NC_133582.1 coordinate 61,620,851, forward strand.
CAAAGCCTAATTTTTCACCTCAAAGACAGTGTCCAGGCACTAGGTTGTGGCTTGTTTTGGAAACAATCTACAGCTCTTCCTGCAAAACCCATCCCCATATGTATAAACAAGCTCAAGATGCCTCGTATCAGAAGAGGACACAGAGGAGCATAACTCTAGGTGGTTTCTCATTCCCTGGAATGATTCTGTGCTCTATCTTGTGTTAAACGTAAGACGCAGAAAAAGCCATTGGTTAAGGAGACACAAGCTCCTAACTTCTCCAAGAAATGCTTATGTGTCTTGTAATGAAAACTGGCTCCCCATTTTGCCCTCATCACGGTGCATTTTATCATACGTAAGAGTCACGCTTCTCTCTGGTTCAGCTAATCTTGGATTCTCCTCCGCACAGTGACACAGCTTCTCTAGAAGGAATGAAGAATGTTCCTCCTCTGTCCCCCAGAGCAGTCTATGGCTTTGTGGTTAGAACATACTGAAAGGAGCACGACACATGGGCCTGAATCTAACCTCAGTCACCAGCGGACTTTGAAAACCAGTTGCTTACGTAGCCAAAGACGGCGCTGCAATCTGCTACAGCCATATCATGTCCTTGTTTAAAAGTGAACATTACCCTCCACCGCCTTTTCTACGAAGATAAGGAGCTTGGGCCTGAACATACGCGTTGGCTGCAGTCAAAGACCTGCCAGCTCAAACCCCTTATGCTGATGGCGCTCGGGCTTTCACATCAGCCAGTCAATGACCTTCCAGCCTTGTGGGGACCGAGGCACTGCTGAAGGCACGCTCAGGACTTGGGGCACCTGCAGCTCCTGATGGCTGGAAAATTAAGAACTCAGGTGCTGTCTCGCTTGGTGAGCAGTTGAACGAGCCTTTTCAGGGTCATCCTTTTTCGTTTACCCCTCTGAGTTTCACCACCATCCTACTTGAAACACAGGCAGGTTTTTGGCTTGTGCTTTTCCTCGGCAATTGGCTCAAGACCATGTGGCAGTATAAGGTGAGAACTGTTGCAATTTTCTTAGTAGCCTTAATATGGAAAAAAACCCCACCCATTGAAGCCTGTTTTCACAAAATAAAGCGCAATAGGACAGACTTTCAGACTCATATCTAAATATCCTGGCTTCCGTATATTCACCAAATGTTGTATTTGTATTCTAAGACAATTGTTATGCTATTTTCTCTCTGTAATTTTTCCCTTCTTAGTGGTATTATTAAAATAATCTGAGATTGTTTTTTGTTGTTTATAAATGGACTGCTATTATCTATTCATTTATGACAAGGTGACAGTATTTACTTATCTAGTTTGCAGATAGGCACCACATAATCTGTTTTTGTGTTCATTTGAGAAGACGTGGCTGGGTGAAGGCTCCGAGTCTGCTTTGCTCGAACTGCTGTTTTTTAGGTCAGGGAGATGCAGCAAGAAAAGAAAGGCTGTGCTGTCTCTCAGATCAGCCGAGCACACGCAGCGGATGCGGGGCAGGTAGGAAAGGAAGAGGATCCAGCAAGTGGGAGGGTTTTACAAGAGGCAGAGACTGGAAAACCGCTGAGAAGCGGAGGAGGGAGATACGCTGCCAGCCCTCACAGGCGATGGAAGAAACCTCTGAGGGACACAGAGGAGATTGTGTATAATTTGCTGAAAACCAGAGGGTCATTAATTCATTGGACTGGAAACAAACATAATAAGGGCCATCCTGCAAAGATATATAGTGGGAAAGGGAAGATGCATTTATGAATCCTTTTAATTTATCTACTGTCTCCCTCTAACACAATTAAAGACAATTAATTAGTTCATTGTTCTGGTTTATATTGTAATAAATCTGGCTTTGAGATCCTCTGCCTTTTTAGTACCTTTACAAAATTCACTTTAGGGAAAGTGCTGGAAGATCCACCTCAAAGCTATGATGAACTTGATACCCAATTATAAACGCAAAACCTCACCCCTGAGCTACACTTGAGCTACATGCAGGTGACAAGTTCCCTGTCTGCAACACCAGCCTAAGGCCAGCCTAAAATCTGCCCCCCCCCAGGAGCGATAAGCCCTGAGGCCAGCCAGAGTGGGCATCGGCAGGGCTGGTGATGGCCCTGGTGGCAGCCGCGAGCCTGCGTGCCAAATGGTACGTGGCCAAACATGCCCAGACAGGCTGTCTGGAGACAGTCTGCAAACTGTCTGGGAGGCCGAGCCTGCCATACTTGTGGTCATCCTGGGTACAGCCGTGGGCTTGACCGGGGCCGCTTATGTGTCAGGTTCACGTCGACTCAGGAACTAAAACCGCATTAACAGAATTCGGTTGAAAGCATGGCTCGTTCTTGGGACGTGCCAGAATGTAGCCTTGGGGTACGGCCACCGTATGAAACATCCCCTGCTCACGGGGATGAAAACAGCTCTGGGCAGGAGCGCAGGGCTTGCCGAGAGGCACAGCGTGGCTGCTGTGAAGGTGTTCGGCATCCTTCTGCCACCTGCCCCGGCGTCCTCCCACCACGCTGGAGACATCTCCTCGTCTTAACAGCACCAGTCAGCAATAGCTGGTGCAGTTAGAGGGGGCTGCAAGGCCCCGGGGGGCCCGGAGTCCCTCTGAGGCGACTCGGAGGCCGCCAGGCCACCTGAGGTAAACTGAGGGGAAAACCTGAGGTAAACCGGGGCCCTCGCAGGGGGCTTCAGCATCTTTCTGCCACGCGCCCCGGCGTCCTCCCACCACGCTGGAGACATCTCCTCGTCTTAACAGCACCAGTCAGCAGTGGCTGGCGCGGTGGGAGGGGGCTGCAAGGCCCCGAGGGGCCCGCAGTCCCTGTGAGGCGACTCAGAGGTCGCCAGGCCACCTGAGGGGAAAACCTGAGGTAAACCGGGCCCCTCGCAGGGATGAGGCGGTGCCGGCCCCGAAAGGCCCGCGCCCCGCCGCTGCCCGAGGCCGCGTGTCCGGGCTCGGCGCGGAGCCCGCAGCCCCCGCGAGGCCGGGCCGGGCCGGGCCGGGCGATCACGGGGGCCGCAGCCGGGCCGGGCCGGGTACAGCCAATGGGCTGTCGGCGCCGAGCGCCCCGTCCGCGCCTGGGAGAGCGGTGACGGCCGGCGCTGGCGGGCTGGTGCGCAGGCGGGGAAGCTGCCTTGCCGCGGTCGGAAGGGAGGGGAGGGGAGGGGAGGAAGGGAAGGGACGGGAAGGGAAGGGGGTGGCCGCGCCGGGCACAGCATGGCTGCCAAGGTAAGTCACCGCCGGCGGGCGGGGAGGCGGCGCGGGCGGCGGGGCGCTCGGTGCGCGCCAGCCCGGCCGTTGGGCGGCGGGGAAGGGGCCGCGGCGGGAGGCGGGCGGCTGCCGGCTTTGACCTCGGGCCTGTCCTTGGCGAAACTCGGCGGGTGGCGCCTCCTCCTCCTCGCGGTTCCACGGCCGCCGGCCCCGGGGGAGGAAGGAGGGTGGGCTGCGGGGGCGCCCCCCCCCCCCCCCCCCCCCGGCTCCACGCCGGCGGGTACAGAGGCGGCGCGGCGGGGATCCCCACCTGCCAGCCGCGGGGAGCGGGGCCTGCTCTCCGCTGGAAACGCACCATCTGCCTCCCGCTGCCGGGGAGGTGGCGGGAGGCGGCGGTGGGTCCCGCCGTGCCGGCGCCGCCGCGGCTCGGTGAGGCCCGAAGCGGTGCGGGCCCCCGACCCCCGCCCGCATCCCGGCCCGGCCCGGCGAGGCCGCGGCTCCTGTTAGGCCCAGCCGTGCCTCAGTTAGCACCCCGCCACACACACCCAATGTATAGATGCGTAAAAACGTACATACATGTTATATATACACTTATTTTTGGACGAGAGAAGGCTGTGGGTCCTTGGGACAGGACCGTGGGCTCGCCATGCCCGGAGCAGGCACTGACGTGGGCCCTGACCCGCTTGTAGGCCCGAGTGTGACAGTCCCTTTTTGCTTCTCCTTCCATTTTCTCTATATTCCTTTTTTTTTTTTTTTTTTACCTTCTGTTTTCACGTTTGAGTATAATTTCCAAGCGGCTTCACGTCTCTCTGCTCTCCTGTCAGATTGATACCTGTTAGTTAGGCTTTTCAGAAGGGTAAATGAATTGAAATACTTTTATTAGTTGTTTAATAACACACTTCCATCCCAGAAAAAAAATAATTAGCCGTTAGCTGGATCAAGGCCATATAAAAATAGGTATTCCACTTCTAAGTCACATGAATTTATACGTAATATTGGTGTTTCAAAACTTACTTTCCATTAAGTTTCTTTTTTGAATACTGAGACTTGAGAATAAAATGGGCCACATCCTGCTGTTTTTGAAGTCGGTGGTGAAACTTGTATCAAGAAAACAGAACTTCCCCAAACAGCGCGAAGCGGCACATGTGCTCAGTCTGGCCAGAGTTGTACACTCCTTTATTTCAGTTAGTCCCTCACAGAGCTGCTCCTGGCAACACCTTCCTCACTAAGAACTTCCTTATCTGAAACGCACACTGCTTTAGTGGATTGGGCAACATACAAGTCCTCTGCTGGGGCATATGAAACAGCCATCTCCAAATCTTATGTTTATTATTTATAGATCTTAGCTGTCCTGCCTAGCTTTTCTTTTTTGGTTGCCCACTGGTCCATACACAGGGCACATCAGTTGCCTCTTACCAAACTCTTGGTGTTAAAAGACTTAAAAGTCTTCCATTCTCTGAATTTATGAACCATCTGCTTGCCTTTCCTCTCCAAGTAGCAGTTCTTAATCCTCAGTGCCTTTGAATCTGTGCTGCTCACATACACTTAAAAAATGTTGCATCTGTAGTTAGTGTTTCTCTGACCTGGTATACCTGTGTGCCCTGTGCTACACGTTGCATGCGGTCCTTTTTCTTTTGGCTTCGCTTATTTCACAATACAAATCACCAAAATCTTTACAAGCCCTTGTTGGAAAGGCTCAATGCTTAAGGAGAAACTGAACGGAATGTCGTATGTTTCTGACATCAAGCTTGGCAGAGAGATACCTGAGAAAAAGAATAATGGCTTGTCACTGGCGTCAGAAGCATCCTTGGTGCATCGCAAGGCAGAGATACAGCACTTTGTGCTGCAGGGTTTACAGCCCTCACATACCTTCTGCAGGCTTGAATGTGTTTGGAAAAAAAAATAAATAGAGCTGGGAGCAACCAGAATGGATTAATTATTAAGTTACCTTGTGAGACTTGAAGGGTTTTTATCTTCCTGAGGTGAAATAGTTGCTGTTAAACACAGATGAATTTCTATTTTTATTGAAGTCGGTGGCAGAATGTAAGTAGTGTTTTGTACTCCTAACGGTAACGCCTGAGCTGGGGTTCTGCAAGCACACGTATGAATGACTTTGCCACGGAAAGAGCTCCTGGGCCTGAAGTTATTCACATGTGCTTGCAGGCACGGGCCTTGATTTGTGTTCTAACTTCCTCACTGATGCATCTCAGTAATGTTTGCCTTTTTCACCTCAGCCAAACAATGGACTGGTGAGTCGAATGATTTTTCTAAAATCCCTTCAGTGCCTTTTCCTTGCCAGTATCCTGCATGACCGCTTCATTTAATTTTTTTAATTACACCCTCTTAGGCATATGAGTCTTCGGGATTGAATTTAATTGTTCTTTGCTTGCAAGAGTTTAAATGTTGACATTTTAAGCAGACTTTAGGAATTCAGCCTGTCAAAAGGAAAACCCAAACAGGATACTGTTAAGGCTGCGTAGTTAAGCACTCGGGTATCAAGAAATGGGCAAAGCTTTTATGCATGGGATCTTTAGTGTGCGTTCCAGTACCATTTAATTTTCTTCACTCTGTTTTACTCTCTTACAATTTATACAACGTTCTAAGCAATGTATATTGCACATCAGTGTCTTTTCTGAATCTTTGAAAACGTTGTCCAAAAGCGCTTTGTGAAAACTGCACTCTAAATTATATTTTCACAAATTGCCAATAAAAACTACAGGTGAGATGTTCCAGGAGATTTTTACCCCATTGGTAATGAAACTGGCATCACAGGTACTGGCTTCTTATTTTGAATTGCACAGAAAACAGCCTATTTGGAAAGTCTTTCTGGTAACGCATGCACAGAGCAATAATGACGTTTTATCTAGTGTATCATGCTTTATTTCTTCATTCTGAGTGTTTAACGATGCAATAGTTTTTCTGCCCTGGAGCCAGGTGCTTCTAAAGAGAAGTGATGTAGTCTGGCTAATGCCCTGAGTGTGTGCCAGTCACCCGCTGTGTGTTTTACAGCAAAATTCCCTGTGCCTGTTGAGTGAGCTACCCTTGGTCCGGATACCGCTGCACCGTTCTGTATCGTATCGTATCGTATTGCATGTGCCACCTGTGACTTGCTGCTTTTTGTAAAGTCCTACTGCTTGCTAAAATGTAAACTTATTTTTGGTGGGAAGTTCTAAGGTACTTCTCAGTGAGACCTTTTCCCGTAGCTGATTTTGCCTTTGCCACTGTGCTACTTTGCCCAGTCGGAAACTGATATATGTAATGGGAGGTAGTAGATAGAATATTTTTAAACTTTGTATTTCATAACCACTAAGCTACACTCAAAACAGTTAAAAATGGCATCAAAGAAAATTCCAAATTTGAATAATTTCAGTAGAGAAATTAAACCTTAAAAACTGTGTAAAAACTGTGGGCTTAGCATGGAAGCACTTGTACCTTATTAAACTTCATCTCTGCTGTGGACAGCGTCTGAATAAATTTTGATATTTGTATTGAACCGCACAGTAGTGACATAGGAGATGATTTTGAAATACTGTGGTACATCTCTCTTTTTCTGATGTAATTGTTTCTTGATGCATGTGCATCCATTGGGCACATCCTGGTTGCCTCCATCACCCAGAATCTATAAGTTGTTAAAAAATTACCATCTTATGAACAAAGTGAACACAAATATCACATGCTAAAAAAGCTTGTTGTAAAATGACTGTTCAAGTAAAGGCATGACCCTTCCACCAGTACGTGGTGGGACTGCTTGCATGCTTAATACTAAGTGCTTGCTTAAGTCTTTTGAAAAACAGGTGCCTGGCTCTCAGAAATATATCAATAAGGTAACACAAAGAGGTTTGCTGCTGACTTTACTTACATGAGAATATTTGGGAAGTTTCTAATGCAAGGTAAAGAAAATTTGTTATGCAGTTTTGGTATATTTAACAATTTTTTATTCTCTTTCTGCTTGTGTTTTACTATGGAAACTGTATCGATGGAGTTACGTGTTCTTTCCAGTTACTGCCATATTTACCTTACAAATCCTAAACCTTGTCACATCAAAAAAAGTTAGTCCCCATCACAGGCTCCTTGTAAGTCTTGGTGTTAATATAGTTAGACGTTTCCCACTGGACACCCCAGTCCTGCAAGATGCATCACCTTGACTGAATTAATTGGGGTTCTGTGAAGGACTGATGCCACTGGCCCTGGCTCTGTGAGCCTTTTTGTGTGCAGAAATGACCTGGTGCCTGTGCTGGGCCATGGGAGTTCATGAGGTCTGGGTAAGCCATCGCTGAAATACAAACACTACAGCAATGTGGTTCTAAATGAATTCCAAACCATGCTGGAACTATTAGATCACAGAATCCCAGAATGATACAGGGTTGGAAGGGACCTCTGGAGATCATCCAGTCCAACCCCCTGCCAGAGCAGGGTCACCCAGAGCAGGTCCCACAGGAATGTGTCCAGGTGGGTTTGAATGTCCCCAGAGAAGGAGACTCTACCACCTCTCTGGGCAGCCTCTTCCAGGGCTCTGCCACCCTCACAGGAGAGAAGTTCCTCCTCATGTTCAGATGGAACTTCCCATGTTCCAGTTTGTGCCCGTTTCCTCTTGTCCTGTCACTGGGCACCACTGAAAAAAGACTGGCCCCATCCTCTTGACACCCACCCAATCATTTACTCCCCTTCCCTCTCCTCCCCACCATTGTTTGTGTGTTTGGTTTCATTTGCTTTGCTTTCTTTTACTGCACAAGGCTTTGCTCATGGCATTTACCCTCGGGAGAACTGCTTGAGTGCCAGTCCCGCAAGGTGCACCGTGAGTTACGGGTGGCAAGAGTAATCCCAGGGAAGGCACTCGTGGAGCCACTCTCCTGTGGAAACAGTCCGTAGAACTGTCTTATGCAGTGAACACCGACTTACCCCGAAAGGGAGCTTTATTACACTGGGGATTTTGTCTCAATTGGGTTTATCCATTTCTTTGTTCTACTGTTCCCCTTCTCCAACCCCGCTTTCTTTATCAGAGCAAGAGGAGGTGGTGGCAAAGGTTGATTTATGTCTTTAATAGGTTCAAGAGGTTCTGATGGGATCACACAGTGCAACTGCCAGTGGTTTGAATAAGTTTTTGAAACATGCCCTTTCCCATTCTGGTGTCCCTGTAAGAGGAATTGCAGGGTGATGCCCCTCTGTGTGTAGTTCTGGGGGAGCGTTACAGAGCAAACAGTTATGTGTACATCCTTATGCCCGTCCCGGCTGTTGTGATATCCGCTGAAAAGTATTTGAAGTTGTCTGGATCTTACCACATCGGGAAATGAATTCCTCTTCCTATGCAGCTGCGTGTCCCAGGAGGTTAGAGGAGCTCTTCCAAATGTGCTTCAAATGACCTGTTAAAGGCATGATCTTAGCCCGGTAGAGACATTTACAGCCCTGAATGATAACAATCTGTCTTCTGACCAGCTTGTTTAGGCCAATATTTATTTTATTTATCTATGTTGTCCAAGGAGTTTGACAAGGAGGTACGTGATACTGTGTATCCTGGAAGATGGCATGAACATGCTGCCTAATTTTAGCTTCTTTTTTTGCTTTTGATTTGTGGAATTGCTGCTGCTTTGGCTATCGAATGGCTTGACCAAACTGAATAGAGCCTGTTTGTTTGTACGGCCCCAGACCTAACCTTGGGTGAGGCCCCTGGGCGCTGCTGGGGCTCTGCTAATCGTGCTGGTTCGCTTTGGCTGCAACCCCGTCTTCAGAAACAGCAGCTGATGTTTTCTGGCACTAGATACCTACGGGTAGTAAAACCTAAGGGCACATATTTTCTGGTGCATTCTCTTTCTGGAAAGTATCTGTATCTCAATCATTCGCAGGGAGATAAAGAGGTCCTTAGAAAAATACTCTATCTTCGATTGCTTTGGAATAAAGCAATTTCAACCGAAGCTTTGTTAAAACACTTAAAGGAACACTGCAAATGCATTTTTCATAACATTTTAAAATAATTTCATGTTATTTACAATACCTCAGAAACGTGCAATTGCAATTATATTCTTTACCAAAAATGTTACTTGGCCTGCACAAACCCCAGCGTGTTAAAGGATGAAATTGCTCGTAAGGAGTGGGTTGTTGGCATTTTTCTTTTTCTCTAAAGACGAAAAAAACCCAAGAAACGGTGAGAGAGAGTGGAGAAGTGCTCTCGTGTACACCAAACTATGTATGTTTAGAGAAGAAACGGAAGATGTAGAGCTTGCGGCAAGCCTGAGCACATTCCTCCTGTAGGATACGTGTGAGGTGCTTGACCTCAGCTGCTGGATTCACGTGCTTCTGATGCCTTGCACACCTGGGCAGCCCGCAGGAACTCTTCTGTGCTCACCAGTAAGCTCACTCTCAAAGATTTGCCTTACTCACTGGCTTGCTCTCGGCCAGGTGAGAACTAGAGCCTGGAATTTAGGCTAAGACAACTTTTTGGTGTTCTCTAGATCTCCAATGCCAAAATTCTATCCGCTTGCCTATGGAAGTAGATTTAGGAAACCTATCTGAGGTGTGGGAAATAAGAAGATGGGGATCTTCAAACAGCGAGACTTGCATCTCTATCTCAGGCAGGGACACTGGGGGACAGGGGGTGGGCCAGAACCTGATGGGCACCCATCTGGGATGGGGAGAGGTTTGGATTCTCTGTTGTCAGCGGAGTTTGTGCATTTTGCATGAGTAATACCTCCATGTGCCGGGGTTTGGGAGGGCTGTGCTCGATGCTGAATCCAGCTCTGCCAATGCGCATTAGGGGAGTTCATGCATGGTGGCCTGGATGGAGCCGGGGGTGCTGCTCAGTGGGTCTGAAAGGTCTGTATGTCCTCCGCCGGAGCTGCGGCAGTTCTGGATGTGCACCTTGGTGGAACTTCTGGAATCCTAAAACTCTTAAACTGCATGTGCCTTTCTGCTTGCAGATGGATTGGATTTTGCATCATGCTGTGACTCGCCCTTGGAGCAAAGTGGAGTTTGCAAATACACAAACACACAGTTTTATTTGTAAAGAGTACCCTGAGATTGGCAGACTTGTGCCCAGAGAGCCAAACCTTTTAAACATAATTCTTAAATCTTAGTGTCATCACTACTTCCATAGTTTTAAGAGGTTACTGGTTTGTTTTTGGAGTCCTGGGCCAGGCTGGACCAGGACTCTGGGACTGGTTCTTCGCCTGTTTTGCCTTCCTAATCCTGGACTGATCATCTCTCTGCTCTGATACTGGGACTGAGCTCCCGTAGCTGTTCTGGTGGTTGGGTTGGTGTGAAGAGGTACCTCTTTGTTTTCCACTGAACCACCAGGTCACTGCGTTTTTAAAAGCCAGTGGTAGCCATGAAGCTGTGATTGAACTTGGCTAACACTAAACATTCAGTAGGGTAATGTCATGGTGCTGGGGTGAATTCGAGTGGGTAACTGACTTGGGAAAAAGTAGCACAGCTTTTATGTATAAATATATATATATGAATTGTTTTTGTTTGGTTTAAATCAGATCAGTTCCCTAATACGGTTCACACCAAGGCAGATAAGGAATTACACGGATGGCATGTTCTAATGTAGCACCGAGCACAGCAATACCTTGAGCTGGAAACCTCTGAAAAGTTGTCTTATATAGAATCATAGAATCATAGAATTGTCTAGGTTGGAAAGGACCTTTCAGATCATCTAGTCCAATCATCAACCTAACTCTGATAAAAAACCATCACTAAACCATGTCTCTAAGCACTATGTCAACCCGTCTTTTAAATCCCTCCAGGGATGATGATTCAACCACTGCCCTGGGCAGCCTGTTCTAATGCTTGACAACCCTTTCAGTGTAAAAATTTTTCCTAATATCCATCCTAAACCTCCCCTGGAGCAACTTGAGGCCATTTCCTCTTGTCCCATCGCCTGTTCCTTGGGAGAGGAGACCGACCCCCCCTGGCTACACCCTCCTTTCAGGGAGTTGTAGAGAGCGAGAAGGTCTCCCCTCAGCCTCCTTTTCTCCAGGCTGAACACCCCCAGCTCCCTCAGCCTCTTATAAGACTTACTCTCCAGACCCCTCACCAGCTCTGTTGCTCTTCTGTGGATCTGCTCCAGCTCCTCAATGTCTTTTTTTGTGGTAAGGGGCCCAAAACTGGACACAGCACTCAGTATGACAATCACAGGACTATTTACTGCCTTGCATTTCTAGATATTTTTGCATTTTCCACTGCTCAGCAGAGAAATGAGGAGGAGTTGTTTTTTACCAAAATTAGGTCTCTGCTGTTTTCGGTGGATCAGCCCTTCCTGCTTGGCTCCTGATGGGATAACCAGAGAGGTGCTGGGGCTTTTCCCTAAACGCAAGAGCCATGGGGCAAGAACACAGCCGTGGGGGTGTAACTGTACATTTTGTGTAGGTCAAACTGTGAGATTGTCACAGAACTAATTGGTCAACTGATGTACCCACTAATTATTTAAATGCCCGTGGGCAATAGACAGTTCAAGTGTTGAGAAGAGGGAAAGTCAAAAATGGAACTGAAACACCAAGAAAAATTTGTGACCGTTTTCCTCTTCAGTATTTATACGAAACTCTTTGGAAGTCTTTTGTCCCATTTTCTCTCTGTAGCCCAGACGGATATTTTTTAAAAGGACTGAGCATTTTTAAAAGGAATACTGCTGTGAGTTTTCCATGGAAGCAGCAATAAAAAAATAGACTGCCCTTGCAAACGGTTTAGCGTTGTGTTGTTTTTGTTTGTTAAAAGATGTGACTCTGCTTGGCTTATTTATGTATTCAGATGGGAACTGCCTGGGCTGCAGAAGGAATAACTGCCTCTTGTTTGACAAGTTTCTGGTTGTATTTGCCTTGATTAGCCTGGCTGGTGCCTACACGTTTTTCTAGCAGGGCACACAGAGAAGACGACTGCACCCTTAGCCTGTAGGAGTCAGGCAGCAGGTGAAATCCCAACTCTCTGAGGCTTTTTTCTCCCTTTAGAAATATGTGTGAGTGAAGGGGAGTGACCTTCGTGGTGAAGATGATGGAACCTTGCACGCGATGCAGTAATCCTTATGATTTTTTTCTTAGCTGGGTAGTATATGAATTATTGATACATGTGGGAATTGTGAAGCGCTGTGGCATTTTATTAATTATCCATATTAAAACGTATAAAGGTTAAAATAAAAACCTCTCTACAAAGAGGTTTCATGCATTTGTGTTTTTGGTTACTGTTGGCTTTATGACCTCCCCATCACCTCAGCCATGCTCGCTGGCAGCCAGTCCGTGTTAGCATAAATAACCTTGGTGCCTTGTTCATCCCTTCAGCAGGGGACCAAATCTCCAAGGCTTTGGGCCAGAGCTGGAGGGAGGTTTATATCCCTCTGAGAACAGGCACCTGGGACCTTTTATGGGAGTCATCATTGTGGTTTGGTTTTTTTTAATCCAGATATCACATTTGGAAAACTTACCCGGTTTGAGTTTATTGTATTAAATGGTGTTACTGCAACTTGTGATTGCTTTAGTTCTTCTGAAATGTTTCCATTCTTAAGTGACACATTTTTCTTTACTCTTCACATCTCCCCTCTGTGGGATAGAAACTGTTTTTGTCCCCACAGCTGCCTTTCTTATTCCTGACAGTCTGTGTTTGCAGTGAATAGGACGGAGAACCGCTCTTGAAACTGTTAATTCTCACTCCACAAACTGTCCTAATGGCAGGTGCAGACTTCCCAGCCATATTAGTGCTGTTTGAATTATTGCTACTTCTCTTTGATTAAAAATAGGTGCAAATTGTGAAAAAAAAGATGTTAACAACACATCTTATTGCATAGTGCTACATTAATTAAATTTGGGGGTCAGGAATGTCTGACAGCAGAACAGACTGATCAGGGACCCAAGTGGTTAATGGCATGTTGTAAAATGAACACAAGTCTTTCAGAAACTGACGTTTTTAAAGCACATTAAATGCTTTTTGAACCAGCATATCTTATTTTCTAAAAGTTGCCAGAATACAGAATTAAATTGACCTGCTAAGGTCAAATATTTGCTAAGCCAGCAATGATAACCCAAGAGTTGTAGTTACCTGTAGAACTATCATTAGGTTATATTGAGATTAGCCCACAAATTATGTAGCTGGAACTTGCTTCTTGCTTGTGTCTTCCATTCTAAACAGAAATGTTAAGAAAATAATTTTCCTTGAAGGGTAGTAGCATGTAGTCTTTAATTTTTTTCCAATCTTCAGGTCTCACCGTAAATCAATACCATGAGAAGATAATAGACCTTCAAACTCTTGAAGTCTAGTTTTTAATAATATTTTCATCAGTATAAAGATTTCAAGGCTTTTAAAGGCTATTTTTGAAATTATGGGGACCTATCAGAAGGGTAACACATGTGCTTTTTACAACCATAATTTTTATGTCCTTGATAATTAGGGCAATTGAAGAATTGCAAAGAGCAACCCTAATTCCAAAGCTGGAATATGGAAGAAGGTGTTGTGTAGCTGGATGACCATAATTATTAGTTAACCTTATCAATAGGTAGAAGCAGACTTTTTTTTGCCTCCTTCTTCAGATGCCATTACGTTAATTAGTGTTCTGGAGTATTAAAACCTTTTTCTGGAGTATTAAAGAAGTTAAACAACCATTGAGCAAATTTAAATCAACATTTCTGAGCAGTTGTGGAACTCCACAGGGAGGGAAGTGCCAGGGGATCAAGGTCAGAATATTTCTGATCCAGTTGAACAAATTTTTCTTAAGCTGAAAACTTTAGGAAAAGGTCGAGAACAGCGATTTGATGTATTTGAATTCCATTTGTTACTTCCATGATGGAGTTTCTTCTTTCTGTCTCTCCATTTGTGACACTCTGATCTTGTTGGTGCTTCCTTCGTAATTGAAATGGATTTACTGGAGTTCAGATTGTTGTGGAAAATGCCATTGACCACAGATTTTTTCCAGCTTCATGCACAATTTTGTATTTATCTTTTCACATATTTCAGTTTCTGTGGGTGAATACCACCTGATCTTTATTCACTGAAGATTTAAAAATGTTCTTTCCTGGAGCCAAGTTTCATTTCTCTCTGAGAGGTTAAGTTTAAACTTATCAGAAAATGGAAGGTTCAAAGAAGGTTCCTTGGCAGGTTGGAGTCTTTTTTTTAGTGCTGACTTTGCAAGGACATGAGGAGAGAACAACAACTGGCACTGTCTGTTCTGTGTTTTTCTTTCTGATGTTGTGTACTGGGAAAAATGTCTGTGGAGTTCAGAATGTGGAGTCATAGAAGGGCACACGTTTCTCTACCTTCTTCCTGACGGTATTTGCATACGGCCTAAAAATGCACTTAGTCAACAGGGGAGGATGCTTTCGCAAGGATGATCCCCAGCCAAATGCCAATCATCTGGCCAGTAGGAGGCAGAAATTTTAATTTTCTTCATATTTAAGTTGCTCTTTCTTATCCCAATTTCTCTTGAACTCTCTCAGCCAATAGAACCATCACTTATTCGGTGTTTTGCCTCAGTCAATGGATATTTAATTCTGGGAAGTCAGCAAATGTGCCCACTTCATCTAAGCAAAGCAGTAAATTAGAGTAGTTTTTAAGGAATAAATTAGAGCAAATCATTCAGTGTTGGAGTAGCTTGAGCGGCATCTGACTACGTCTTTCATCGAAGACTGATGGGCGTTAATCAAACTGCAGGTAACAGCTCCGAAATGTAGAAGGCTGTCAGTGGGATCGTGACGCACAGATTCCATGGCTGTGCACGAGCTCTGGGTTCAAACGTGCTCACACGTGGTTTCCTGCCCTGAGAAATGACATCTCCTGCCTTCATCTTCCCGACACCCAGCTCTGTTTTTAGGACAGAAGAAAAGAGGTCTGAAAATTAGCATTACTGAGCAAACAGCAGGTTATTAGCTATTATTGTCATCTTTCTGTGCCTTGAAAATACGACCTGTTTCCGCTCTTCCCTGGATCCTTGGCTACTAAAAGCTCTTGGTCACGTATTTTATTATTGTACGTCTTTATCGTGTTTGACAACTACCGTTTGATGGAACATCAGTGATTTAACAGATCTTTGGCAGAAGAAACCTTTAAGTGAGGCACCGAGTATGAAAAGCTATTAGAAAAAAACCGCGGTATGTAAAAATACCGTGTCTGGCTGATTCCTGCTCACAGCCCTTTGTGCAGTTTCAATCTGACTAGAGAAATCTTCACGTGTTTAGGGGAAGAAATTTTTGAATAATTTCACATTTCCATTAAAATAGTTTTTGTCACTGACATCAAGTCAGCCTTCCTCCTCCCTGTCACTTCACCTGTCTAACGCTGCTTGCCATTGTGTGTCAGTCTCACTGGAAACTACTTTGTAAAGATCAGGAATTAGTCCCGTGTTGATGCTGTTCAAAAGGGAGAAAAACATGGCAACAACAAACTTTCTACAATTGCTTCTGCTCTGTTCTCACGCCCAAAATCACTTACTGGGGCTGCATCTTTTCTTTCAAGCCCAACTGGTGCAAAGCAGCAGGTTCTGCCTTTTCTGTGTTGTGAATGTTGCACGGCAAAAGTTTTGGGCTTCTCTTTTCTTCTCGTGGGAAAGAAAATGATGGTGACTGTAAATCTCACAGAATCACAGAATGACATGGGGTTGGCAGGGACCTCTGGAGATCATCCAGTCCAACCCCCTGCCAGAGCAGGGTCACCCAGAGCAGCTCCCACAGGAACGTGTCCAGGTGGGGTTTGAATGTCTCCAGAGAAGGAGACTCCACCACCTCTCTGGGCAGCCTCTTCCAGGGCTCTGCCACCCTCACAGGAAAGAAGTTCCTCCTCATGTTCACATGGAACTTCTTATATTCATGTTTGTGCCCGTTCCCTCTTGTCCTGTCCCTGGGCACCACTGAAGAAAGACTGGCCCCATCTTCTTGACACCCACCCTTTAAGTATTTATAGGCATTGATCAGATCCCCCCTCAGTCTTCTCTTCTCCAGACTCAAAAGACCCAAGTCCCTCAGCCTTTCCTCGTAAGAGAGGTGCTCCACGCCCCTAATATTCTTTGTAGCCCTCTGCTGTACCCTCTCCAGCAGTTCCTTGTTCTTGAACTGAAGAGCCCAGAGCTGGACGCGGTGCTCCAGATGGGGCCTCCCCAGGGCAGAGCAGAGGGGGAGGATGACCTTCCTCCACCTGCTGGTCACACTCTTCCTGATGCACCCCAGGATGCCATTGGCCTTCTTGTCCACAAGGGCACATTGCTGGCTCTTGGTCATCCTGTTGTCCACCAGGACTCCCAGGTCTTTCTCCTCAGAGCTGCTCTCCAGCAGGTCACCCCCAACCTGCACTGGTGCAGGGGGTTATTCCTCCTGAGGTGCAGCACCCTACACTTGCCCTTGTTGAACTTCATCAGGTTCCTCTCCGCCCAACTCTCCAGCCTGTCCAGGTCTCGCGCTGTGGCACTGTGCTTTTGGTGCAACTTGTAGATTCAGTATCTCGGTAATGAGAACAGCCCAAACCAGAATACTGAATTCTCAAGTGGGTAGACATTCAACCCAAATACTGTATAATTAAAATAGCACTTAATATTCTGTGTGCCACTGACACGTTAAGGACAGTAAACCAGCTTTTCCCCTTTTTCTTGTGGATACATGAGGAGGGAAAGAGGGCACTGAACTTTTGAAAATGGTGGAAGGAGCTGAGCAAACTGTGCACAAAAAGGCTGTCAAATACACCGTTTTCCTTCAGTGTTTTTAGAAAGTTATATACAGAATATGTGTCTACAATTCTTTTGTGGCTTTGAATTGTGGGGGTCACTTCGCGTTGCGTGTGACCCACAATTGGATTAAACAAAGGGATGGATAATGAGAACGAGTGTGAGGTCTCCTGGCTTTTCTGTGCGCTGTTTGAAGGGTTCCTGGGCCGGCACGGGGTATGAAAATTGTTTAGAGTAACCACTGACTGAGCACCCGGCGTTTCCATGAGACAAAGCATTAATTTTTCCATTTCCAAGGGCTGGATCAACTGGTCAGAAAGAAGGTTTTGGAATTTTACGATGTTTTTGACAGTCAATGACAAAAAAGTAATGAAAGTAATTTGAAGATTATTTTTTTTAAAAAATTCCTGTCTTCAACTCAGAATGCTTAATTGGTGTCCTGGTTTGAGGACATCATCATCGTTTCCACCACAACCAAACAATCCCATAAAAATACTGGGAGAGCTATCCAACAGAAGTAAATTTAGTGTTTTAATGGAACAGTTATTGCTTTATGCAAATATATGTAATAAAATAGGCTCACAGATAAGGAGCCAAAATTATTCAAGCTAAAATCAGAATAGTTTCTAATTAAAATGTATTAAAATGCTGGAAATGTTTCCGCAGTTTCTTAAGGAGATGAGAAGCTTTTAATTATTGTTGTCAGGTACCTTACAACTTCTGCAAATTATGGAGAGTTATTGTGAACTCTTTAATAATTTTGACTGAGTTGCAGCGAGTCAGTGGCAGATAAGCCTTTAGTGTAACAGTCACTGCCGTACATGAATGATTTAGCTCTGCATCAGATTATTTGATATTCTCCCATGAAACTGCAGATTATTTCCAAGTACCCTCTTTGAGAGCTCGACCTTTCTGGTTCTTAGCCAAGAGTGAAGGTCACACGCCCGGAGTGGCCGGTGGCTACTGTGGAATCTGCTGATATTTAAGCACCGAGCGTTTGTCTTATTGTTAACAATGAAGATAAGAATTGTAAAATAAAATGTTGAACTGCCTTTACTTTGTAATTGCCCTGTCCTCGGGGGCATCATCTAATAATTTAAAATGGAAACCCACGTGATGGAAGTTGGACAAACGGTGACACCATTCCTTGCAGGCAAAAGAGAGCGTGTTTGCAGACTCCTGTTTTGGCATATGGATTTTGAGGTGATGGGTAAAAATCTTTAAGGGAGAGAGATATGTTTTGCTATTTGCAAGTCCAGGTTTTCCATAGTCAGAGGTTGACTGTTGGGTTTTGTCTGGGAAAGGAGGGTTGTTACGGTGACTCTTTGAGCTGTGGAAGAGCGTGGGCATGCTCCCTGTGACCCAATACATTAACGTGCTGAGTGTTATATGGGAAGGGAAGGGAAGGGAAAGGAAAAGGAAAAAGGAAAGGGAAGGAAAGGAAAAGGAAAAGAACTATTTTTTTTTTCTTATTGTCTCAAGTACCACAGTGCTATTATTTGCCCAAGCGTGCGTTGGAATGCTGCTGGTATTTTTGTTAGCTATGAGGAACGGTTCCTGACTGGAGGACTTTAGGGTTTTCTTTGAGTCTCTTTAATTTAAAGTTTGCTTTGTGTGTGTGGTGCTGTTTCCATTGTGCAGTCGTCTTTTGTTCTTTTTAAGGTTGTGGAGTTGGATCCATGCAGACGTAGGGATTCACACCCACTCCCACACCCTTCCTAGCGCTCTGAGCTGCTGAGGTGTAGCGTTTTGAATAGCGTTGAATAGATGGATTTGATTATAAATAGGATCTTGAAAAGTGAACTTCTGTGTTCAAAGAAGAAAACACAACACCGAAACAAAATACATTTACCTGTCAGTTATTCCTACATAATCCCTGTCACACAATTATTAGCCAAGACATGTAATGTATAGGAACTTTTCTCTAGCTCATTTCTTTTACTTGCTCAGTCATAAGCACGAAGTCACAAATAACAACAGTTACTCTAGCAACAGCCTGAGACAGACCTTTCCACAAGTTTAGAGGCACCGATTGCACATCTATTATTTTTTTTTTTTCTTTATCACAGAATTAGTGGTTTTCTAAGAGCGAATCATTCTGTTCCAATGCCCCTGTATGGCACCGCTCCAGGTTTGCTTTCTTCAAAGGGCAGGTTTTTGGTTATTGCTGCAAACAATCCTGCTCACTCCCCGGGACCTGGTGTCACAGTACAGCTTCAATTGCATTGGCATCTGGGAGTGAAAATTATGGAGAAACCTTTTGTACCACTGTTCAGCTTGTCTACTCCTGCCATTTTCTTGCTGCCTTGGCTCTGTAATTTATGAAGGTGTCAGATAAAGCGTGGGACACTTCCGTTTAGGTCACTGTGTACGCTGTATGGCATCAGGCACAGCACAGGACTCTCAAGAAGGTCCCTGGTCATGCAGCATCGTGTCTATTATTTGGAATCTCTTGATTGTGACGTCTTGGTAGAAGCACCTGATCATTTAGGCTGTAAAAGTTGCTTTGTGCCATGCCAGGGGCAGAGTGAGCATTTGGGTGTTGGGGACTGGAGAAACCAGGAGTGGGTGACTTCATTGAGCTGTTGGGAACCTTGAGAACAATGAGTGTGGGGACCTTGGCGAAGCTCCTTAGGAGCTTGTATGTTGTGTTCAGGAATGGCTCTGCCAGAGCTGCTGAAGGTGCCACCTTGTGAGAACCACGGTGTTAAATGGCCTTCTGTCTTAATTGTGGCTTGCCCTTTGCTTAATCCTGCTCCAAATACATATTTTATCCTAATAACATTGAGTGCCAGATAAAATCCATGCTCACAGTCTGCCACTTCTCCCTGACAGTTTTTGGGTGATAACAGGTATCTAGTCTTCTGCTTCCTGCAGGTACTACTTTTGATCTTGCTGTTACGCTGGAGAACTTTCCTATCCTTTGCTTCTATGGGTGAAATGACTATTATCCTGCCAGATGTAAGCCTGAAGCTTAGCTCTAGAAGATGACTTGCTGGCACTGGGATGACTTTTGGAAGATGAACATGAGGCAGTTGACGCCTTGAGCTTACGGCCGGTGCCCTGGTTGTATGGTAGTACGGTTGTAAAATAAGAATTCCTGGGAGCATCGAAAAGGAAAGTCTATAAACTGGGTTGAGGTAGCCACCAAATATGCTTTAGCAGATTGACATTCATAATGCTTAGAAACACCTCCATTTCTGAAAGGTGTAAGGAAGGAAAAGGGAGAGCAAAGGAACAGTGTTGGCAGCTCTCGTTCCATCCGTCTGCGGGGAGCAGGAGGAGGGTGTTTTTTGAAAAATACCCATGAGTTAATGGAAATATCATTTGTCCATTCTCATTACTAGCTCGTTTGAGTCACAGAATTGTAGAATCCCAGGTTGGAAGGGACCGCAAGGATCATCTGGTCCGACCTTTCTTGACAAAAGCACAGTCTAGACAAGAGGACCCAGCACCCCATCCAGCTGGATCATAAACGTCTCCAGCGATGGGGAATCCACCACTGCCCTGGGGAGATTATTCCAATCACCGATTGTTCTCATTGTAAACAATTTGGAAATAATTTTTTTTTATTGAAGAACCCCTAATATATCTTACGTATAATTATTACATTTCTTCCAGTGAGTGGTGAGCTTTAGTTTGCTGAGATACATTGGGATATGTTAATATTCCATAATGGCCACAGTAAAGCAGCTTGGTTATGGATCTTTGGATCACAGCCCTCAAGGTCACCAGAGTAAAAACGCGTTGTAGAGGAGCTATGAGACAATAGGGAATATTATTTTGAGCAAGAAGATGGAATGATGCAGTCAGAGCACCATAGCGCTTTGTGAGATAGGTAAAGTCATTGGAGAGCTGAGCTGTTCCTGCCAGCAACGTGAAAAGTGAAAGAGAAGTTTCTGGTTTTTTCACCAAGAGTTGGTTTCCAGATTCATTTTCTCACAGTAATGTAGCACATCATGTTTTGTTGTAGGAATGACAGCAGTTGCATCCTTGCCCCAGTCCAGAGGCTGACTACAAACTAACAGTCCGGTTTGTTCCTAACTGCATCTTCTAATACATGCTTAAAGCTTGGGTTAGATGGTATTGGTCACAGTGTGATGCTTTTTGCTTTTTCTGATTTTTCTGAGCAATGACGGTACCTTGCTATTTTTACCTTAGTATCTGGCTAGTTTTATGGTCCTTCTGTTTTCCAGGTCTTTAAGTAGGAAAATTGTAGAAGTATAGTCTAAATGCCTTTTTACATAGCATTAATTAGCTATTCTGGGAAATTCTCATAGCGATTTTCCTTAAGACATACCCTGCTCCCACCGTGGTTTCTTACCTACTTGGAAGCACTGGACAAACTGGACAAGCATTTTCCCAGATGTATGTAATTGATAACTGCATGTTGGTCCCCAATCAGCTTGTGGGCAAAAATACTGTGGTTTATTGGGAATCTCCTTGTGTGAGAACCATCCTATGAACAAACCAGCTGCGTTTGCTTTGGGACTTTGAAAGCAGGATCAAAGCTGGCAGGTAATTGCCCAATAAAGTGGCTCTGTTGGCTTTGATGCACTTGGGGGAAGTGAGGCTTCAGAAGCTGGACTGGGAATTGCCCAGAGATTTATAATTGGGACAGAGTGAAGATGGAAGTGAATAGGTTTGTTTGAGATTTGCTCTCCCTGTTAGCCAGCAAATTTTCTTCTTCTTCACCGTTGTGTGGGGCAGACCTAGCACAACTCTCTGGTTTCAGTGGGGTTTATTCTGTAGCTCTGTGTACTAAATTAGCCTGTAGGATCTGAGAAGACTTTGTTGATTAGTGTTAATAACATTTCTTTTTCTTAGTAGTGACCAGCTTCTCTTACACTGCTCCTTACTCCAAGCCTTTGGGTAGATATTCCAAATGCCATGTGGTTAACCTTCCCAGGAGAAGTCCTCAGCTCACCCTTAGGGAGGTCTGGCAAGAAGGTCTTTTTGCTCTGCGTTCTGTGCCAGGTCTCCTGCCAGGTGTCTGGTCCTCTGCTTGGTGAGCTGCTCCATATCTCACTTGCAGACTTCTCCGTGATGCCAAGTAGTAGTTCCCTTTCCATCTCAGATCCCAGTCGAGTTCTTTGACTTGGATTCCATCAGACAGAAGGAAGGAGCAGCAGTGATTTTGCTGGGGTGAATGTTGAGCTAATGGAAAATGGTTATTGGGACAACTGAAACTGGAGACAGTGCCCTGGACAGATGTTGATGCAGAATCGCAGAATGGTCAGGATTGGAAGGAACCTCTGGAGATCATCCAGTCTAACACCCTGCCAGAGCAGGGTCACCCAGAGCAGGTTGCATAGGAGAACATCCAGGTGGGTTTTGAATATCTCCAGAGAAGAAGACTCCACCACCTCTCTGGGCAGCCTCTTCCAGGGCTCTGCCACCCTCACAGGAAAGAACACTTGTTTAACTTCTGATGCTGCGTGTGCTGGTGGGAAGTGACCAAGGGGAGTTGTTAGGTTAGAAAAATGAAAGTGGTTGGTTCTGGTAGACTTGTATAAAGAAGGATGTTTCCCATCTAAGTGAGCAAGTCACTTGTATTAAAATTGAAACCAGAGCGTTGCTTTAGCATATTGCTTACACAGTATTGATAGATTTCCGGTCCGAATTCAAACTTGGCCAGTAACTCTGCTTTAACTGGTTTCCCATATTCCAGTCACTCATTTAAACAAGAATGTAAGGTCAAACCCTGGTTTGATCTCCTCTGGAGTGGCACATTTTGAGTGTATATGTATACTTTTAGCCAGAGGGAAACATTATGATGATCTAGTCTGACCATTTCCACAAACTGGGCCACAGGAGTTTGAGTCTTACAGGTGGACTCAATAACTGGTGATGAAACAGAAGAATACCTCTACAAGACATGAGGTTTCAATCTTGGATTGAGCTCTCTCAGTGGTGCCAAATACATCGCGTTCTTTGGTCATGTTTAAGAATGGAAGAACTTCTAAAAAATAATCCTAACTTCAACATGAAGCTACTAGAGTTTGTGATCACTTGTTAGGCCTTTCATCAAACATCTTGTACGTGCCTGCAGATGGTTTTCTCTAGAATTCAACAGACAGCTCACAGTGCCCGGCAGCGAGGCAGAAGGCTGGACGTTTTATGTTTGGCATTAGATTAATGCTATATCGGCATTAATCCTGATTTTCTTATGGCCCTTTTTCTCTCTTGCCCACCCACGTTGTTCTTTCCAGGGGGGAGCACACCCATTACTTTATTAGTCCTTTTGTATCTTTTGATATCATAGACCATCTGACAACCTGTTCCTTCTGCCCTGTGTATGACAAATACATTAATAGAGTTGATGGGAAAAATAATATAAATTTCTTTGATTCCCAGTGGATTCTGTTTTCTTGCATTGTTTTTTGAGGTGTCAGTGTCTGTTACAAAGCATCTCTCTGTAAAGAGCAGTAACAAACGTTGTTTCCCTCAGATCTGCTTTATCAAATGCCTCTTCACGCAACTGGAGAGATGTCACGTCAACCAGCTCGTAGCTGAGCTCATCTCAGGCTGGTTTTTCTCTTTATGGAGAGAAGACAAAGTGAAATGGAGAGGTCTTTCCAGTAAGAAAATGCATCACCTAAGCCCAGTTATGTGAAAGTCAGTAAGTATCAGCTGGGTTGAGTGAAGGAGAAGCAGGTTGTGTCTGTGGGGGCTTTTCATCGGACACGCTACCTGTTGCCTTGTGGTCTTGTTGGCATCAGGTTTCTCAGCCCACCTTCAGCTGCTCATGGAACTGGGAACAATTTCCAGCGATAAATTGTGACCTTTCCCAGAAGGGGAATCTGCTGGTAACACCTGTCATCAGGATCAGTTCATGTGCCGGTATGTGCAGCTCCGGCTTCCGTCCCAGCTGAGGAGGGATGAAAGGCTGAATTAGATACTTCTCCTCCGAGCACTGGTACGTCCACGTCAGCATCGCTCCTCCTGGAGCTGTAACGTAACCTAATAGAGGCTCTTTTCCTTAACTGGGATCAAACAGACCATTTCAAAATGGAGATTGGTGGGTGACACGTGGATAAACCAATTAACGTGGTTTGAGCCATCTCTTTCCTCTCCTGTTTCCTGGGAAATGCCAGAACATGGAAGCAGACTGTGGGAAGTGAAGGAAGCCATGGTCCACGGCCGCTGCCTCTGCCCATGCATTGGCCTGACCATTTTCCAGTGCATGGTTGGAAAGAAACTGGCTGTAAAAAACCCCACCAAAATCCCCTCATAATCAAAGAGGGGCTGAAAAGCAGCAGCTGGGCTATGGGTGTGTTTTGTCTCCCGAGTTTCTCAAGGTTCTTAACAGCAGTGAATCCAAAGGGAAATGGGTGTAAGTTCAGCTCTCAGCAAGGACCCCTTTCGTTCGTTCTTTTCATTCTTCGATTTCTGGGATGGTATAAAATTTAAATTGTAAAGTTGATGAAGTGTGATCCTGATTTATTTTTAATGGCTAGAGGTGTTGGAAGTGTCTTTTCTTTGCCTCTGTAGTGGCAGGATCCCGCGTTGCAGCACTATAGAAATGCTGGGGGTTTTATTTTCCACAAAGTTCCCAATCGCTCTGGTTTTTACAAATGGGGTTAAATTCAATCTCTGCTTAGTACACAGTGATTACATTTAGGACAGCTTGTACTTCAGAAAATACACATTTTTAGATTCCCACCTTCACAATTAAACTTGGATTTTATTTTTTTTTTTTCGCAACTGCCTCCACAGGGATTTCTGTGCAAACACAGAACTGGGGCTCCAGCTGTGGGCTCTGTCCGTTGAGTCCCAGCATAACTTCAGGTGCAGTTTTTCCCTTTTTAAAAAAAACCAAGCTTCTAAGATTTTATAAGAAATCCTATTCATACACTTTTCTTAAAATACTCTGGGGGTTTTGTGTTTGGTTTGGGGTTTTTTTGTCTTTTTTTTTAGTAGTTTTTAAATGACCCGTTTAGGGTGAGGAAATACTAAAGATTCTTCATTAAATGTAGGTATCTAGTGTGCTGCTAGAAGTGCGTTGCACTCACATTCATCTTTGCAGTCTACCCTTGCTCTGGAGAGTCAAGAAAGTAGGTAGTGGTGTTTTATTGATAACGTTTCTCATATTTAATCAAAATCACGGTAATGATTTTACATCTCGCCCTTTGGCTGTTTATTCCCCATTACAGAGATGTCTTCACATGTTTTTTGGAAATCCAGGTTTGCTTGCAAAGTTATTTTTTTTTTTTATTAAAAATGGATTGATGTGTTGAATTGACTTACCGGTTGATGATTATTATGTTGGCAAGCAAGATTTTATCAAAGTATTCTGAAGAAAGGAAGGGAAACTCTATAGCAGGCACAGACCGAGGGGATAGATCCACTTACTTTCAAAAGCAGCAAATGGATGGCCCGGTATGTCAACAAGAGAAATGCTGATAGGCTTACTCCATAGTGGATAGAGAATATTTTGGGGAAAAAAAATAATTCTCATTACTTTGGGTTTGTGGTGATAAACGTAACCTAGATTTTACTTGGAGCTGGCTGATTGTCCGATCTGCAGAAAAAGCTAGATACTGTGCTTTCTGAATTTACCTCATCGAAAAGGTCTATGCTGTAAGTTTAAATAGTTTAAAAAATTGGGAGTAGGAGGTAGAAGTACCAATAAACCAAATAACTATGTTGGAGTTCCGTCTTTTAGGGCGTTGCTTTCTTGGACAATTTTGTAAGTCTGAGTATTTTATTCTTGCCATCTATCGGTTGGGGGCTGCGTATGGTGCTCTGAGATCCTTAGATAAACGATGTTGGAAGTATAAAAATCTGGTAAAGATGGTATAATGCCGGGTCCCAGCAGAGACGTAGGTCAAAAAGGTTTGGTACTTGACTGTCTTTATGTCTCATTAATGTGTGCTTGTTTAAGAATTGCAGGGTTGCAGAGGGGAAGCAGTTACAACAAAAATGGTGACTATAACTTAGTGTAAGTGTGCAATGGGTACAATAAGCACGGCCAGCTAAAGCTGTACCTGACTCCTCTAAGGTGAACATTTATTTTCATCACTCCTCCTGTTGTTTAAATTCTTCCTTTTAAATGACACTTTGACATCTTTTGTATAAATTATGCATATTAATGTAATTGTATTTACTTGTAGGTGGCTTTAACCAAGAGAGCTGATCCAGCTGAGTTGAAAACAATATTTTTGAAGGTATGTATAAAGTAAATATTTTACTCTTTTTGCTTAAATTTTTCATATCTTTTGCTCCTTTATTGCAGCATACAACTCTTGATAGTTTTTCCAACCATTAATCATTCACTGTATTATTACCATGTTAGACTTAAATACCATTATCAGAATTGAACAATGCTCACCAAGAAGTCAGATACATTCCTGAGTGATTATTGTATTGACTCAGGAGAAGTATTACTATCTTAGAGGAAAAAAACCCCGCATTGTTCGGAGAATGTGGTGGGAGTTTCAATATTGTTCCTACCCATGGTAAAACGTTGGTGGAGATACCTTGCTGTTAGACCATTTGGGAAACTTTCTTCTCCCATCTTTGCTTCCTTCCCTCCTTCAGGGACACCTCAGTTTGTAGAGGTGTTGGGAAGATCACCTTGCGAAGTGTTGGCCGTATTTATTGTTTAACTAAAATTCCTTCTGTGTTGGCCTGCCCTAGACGTATGCAAGTAAAGAAATGTCTCGTCTACTTGCCTGGGGACTTGAGAGAAGTGTGCTTTAGAGTTTCGCTGGAAATTGGCTTTCTTTGACCCATTTCCTAAATTTAAATAACTATTTATATAGTTTATAGCAGCCTTCCAATACCTAAAGGGGGCCTACAGGAGAAACAGGGAAGGACTCCTCCAGACTGAGAGAGTTGGGGGGTTCAGCCTGGAGAAGAGAAGGCTCCAGGGAGACCGTAGAGCCCCTTCCAGTCCCTAAAGGGGCTCCAGGAGAGATGGGGAGGGACTCTGGATCAGGGAGGGGAGCCGTAGGACAAGGGGTAACAGTTTGACACTGGAAGAAGGGAGATTGAGATGAGATCTGGGGAAGAACTTCTTTGGTGTGAGGGTGGTGAGAGCCTGGCCCAGGTTGCCCAGAGAAGCTGTGGCTGCCCCATCCCTGGAGGGGTTCAAGGCCAGGCTGGAGGGGGCTTGGAGCAACCTGCTGTGGTGGGAGGTGTCCCTGCCCAGGGCAGGGGGTTTGGAACTGCATGATCGTTAAGGTCCCTTCCAACCCAAACTATTCTATGATTCCTAAGCTTCCTAAGATTTATTAGTTCAGTCTCTGCATTGGTTTGGTACTCTGGTATGAAAAAAGAGCACAGAAATTGGTGGGTCTGGAGAATATAGGTGAGGTAGGTGCCATGGTGCTACTGGGAGTTGTTTTATCTGCATTACTTTTGTGAAGGTGTTGGGTGCCTGAGGGAGCTCATGTGTTTCCAAGTTCCTTCCTCCACCTTCCCTCTCTCCAGCATTGTGCCCCACTCTCCGTGCACTTCTTTGCCTGTTTTCCATTGTCCCTTGTGAGCTATTATTACCAATATGTGTAGGTGTCACTATGTATATTGCCAGTATTTATAGTTTTATCATATACTGTCAGTATTTATAGCTCTGAAATCAGATTTTCAGTTGAGAAAGCCAGGATTTAACTTATTAAGTCCTGGAACTTTTGTCTGTCAGGAGAGCAAAAAAGACTCTTGAAAAAGACTTGGATATTGTGATTTCATAGGTAAATGCTTGAGGAAGAGGAGCAAGGCAGCAGGACAGGCAGAGGGGGAATAGACCACTGACCCAAGAGGGTGGTAGTGTTGGAGAAGGGAATAAAGACAGCAGAGAGAAGCACACTAAATACCACCTCCAGCTCCTTCTTCTTCCTTCTGCCTCCCCTTCCACTGAAAAGAAGGGGTCTCAGTAAAGCAGAGTAATGAAATAGGAGCTAAACGTTTTATTCAGTGTAACGCAGAGATTGTCATGCCCCTTACTACCGAGAAGGGAAAAGGATGAGTGAGTGTGGTCCCTTGTTTTGTGCTCTACAGGTACGCTATGGCCACAGCGTTAGTTAAGCTGCTTCAGGTGATTGTAAGTAGTGAGGCCAGTACAGTTGCTTTTGCATAATGTGGGTTCTTCACTTATAAAATAACTTGACAGGCATTCTTTCTACATCGGTTGAGAATTAACAAATATGATTGCCAGGTAGGAATAGTACCCTCTGTGTAGAAATAAATACGAAGCTACCAGTTTAAATATAGCTGATTACAGTCAACTTTTAGCATATTTAATACATCAAACCCCCAATAAAATGTTTGCAAATCTTATTTAAAATGGGGTTGAACTGGTTAATACTTAACTATCTAAAATGTATGTAAATAAGTTACCAAAAAGCCATTAAGTACTATTGTATAATATCAAATTCTCTGTGGGTATAATTGCCAAAGTGGGGAAAAATACAATTGTAAAGAACCATTTTTTTAAACGTCTCTCCTCCCAAACCAATAGAATTGATGTTTTTCTCTTTTTGTTATGATAATTTCCAAGAGTAACTCTACTTTTTCTAAGTCTTCTACCGTAACCCCTAAGAGATTAGATTTTAGTCAAAGTGATCAAGCTGACATTTTTCCAAGGTCATTTTCTATATGTAGTATAGAGGACGTGATTGGATTTCAGATCCACTCGAGTAAATCACAATGACAAGAAACAGGGGGACACCGAAACCTTGTGCTGCTTTCTCTTATTGAGTGCCCTAGCAGGGGGTTAGCCCACATGAAAAAAAAAAATGAAATAGAGAAGCACAGGCTGTCTGATTTATTTGATTTGTTTCTCGATAGCAGCTGTGTTAAAAGTTTCTGAGGTTGGGATTCTGAAAGATTCTGTCTCCCTGCAAATGATGACATTGAAATCAATTGATCTGCTAGTTCTTATAAAAGTAGACAATTCAGAATTCCGGGCGGTGTATCCACGAGAAGGCTCACCTTACGAACAGCATCTGCTGAAACAAGAATCCTTAAATGCTACCCGATATATAGATGCCAAAGCAAGTTAGGTTTTGTTTGGGCTTGCTTCTGTGAAGCCGCATTTCTCAGAGGTATTGCTGTACCTGAAGACTGTATTTATACAGCACTAGAAGGAAATAATCTACTTTACTGTTAGACTTTGGCATCCCTCTGAGAGTTCTGTGCCTGCAGCAGGTATAACGGAGCTCTGCAGCCACCGACGTGGCTCCGGGAAATAAATATTGGGAGTTTCCTTCCCAGAACGATGTAAAACAAAACATATCTCTTTGAAGTACGCCACAAAATAGCAATAGGCATCTAATTTATTTATTACTTGAGTGTGGATAATGCTCTGTGGGGAGCTGCAGCGATGGTTTATCATCCTACCTTGCCTTCGGAAAAAATAAGAAATTAATAGTTGCTTTCCTGTTCTCAGCACACATTTGTTATCCCAAGACAGACCTGTTTCCCTTAAAGCTAACACATGGTTCTGGAAACGATGCCTGAGATTTTCCCTCCTAATTATTGTCCTTCTTCTTTCCTTAAAAAATGTTTTTAGGGTTGGTTTCAAGTTTACCCTTTTACAGAAAACGTGGGCTTTAAACTTTGAGGGATTACTGAGGAATCAGGGGAAGGGTGGTAACAAAGGCAATTTGATTTTTTTTTTGCATTATCTTCAAAATATTTTAATATTCCTTTTCCTTGGTGTGTAATATGTTACTGGAGGCTTCCCTTGGGAGCAAATACGCTTGTGGATAGCTGTTTTCTGGAGCAATATGACAGTAACTCTGGGATAAGGCAGGAGTAATGGTGCTGGTGGTGTTTGGTGTTGGACCTCTTTGCTTCTTCCTGCAGTGGGTTGAACTATCAAGGATCTTGTTTTCTGTTACATTTTTCTGCAAATGCTATTCTCTGGCCTCCTTTCAGCAGTTCAACCAAGGAGGAGTATCCGTAGGTCCTCCTTTATGTAGGGACCAGCCCTGGCTGAAGGGGATGGGGTGGAGCTCCTCCAAACCAGCACTCACAGGTGGACACTCCTGTGGGACCATTTACTCCTCTAGAACTGCAGTGTCATTGTCTGGGTTAAACCTGCTCGCTCATCCCACAGCAGAACAGCTACCCAAAGAGTCATTTCAGATAAAAATTATACGTTGGAGTGTCCCATTGCTGTTGGGGTTTCAGTGGGCATGAGATGCCATTTTGCAAATGCACGTGTTCTTCTTAGAATCATAGAACCATAGAATGGTTTGGGTTGGAAGGGACCTTAAAGCCCATCCAGTCCCACCCCCTGCCCTGGGCAGGGACACCTCCCACCAGACCAGGGTGCTCCAAGCCCCCTCCAACCTGGCCTTGAACCCCTCCAGGGATGGGGCAGCCACAGCTTCTCTGGGCAACCTGGGCCAGGGTCTCACCACCCTCACAGCAAAGAATTTCTTCCCCAGATCTCATCTCAATCTCCCCTCTTTCAGTGTCAAACCCTTCCCCCTCATCCTATGGCTCCCCTCCCTGATCCAGAGTCCCTCCCCATCTCTCCTGGAGCCCCTTTAGGGACTGGAAGGGGCTCTAAGGTCTCCCTGGAGCCTTCTCTTCTCCAGGCTGAACAACCCCAGCTCTCTCAGCCTGTCCTCACAGCAGAGGGGCTCCAGCCTTCCCAGCATCAAATTCTTGTTCTGCTTCAAAAAACCATTCAGTACTGGAGCATTTCTAGACTCCCATGAGGAAATTGTTGACATGATAAATGAAAAAAAATGATATTTCTGGCAGGGAAGCTGAGCCTTCATCTGCTAGAGCACTCCCCACTCACCCTCTCTTGTTTGGGTGGACGCTGTGGGTTCTTCACAGCAGAATTGCCATCTGCTGTAGTGTAACCCAGCTCTGGATTAGCAACCTTTGGCTGGTGGTAAGAAATGCCTGGAGACGAGTGTATTTGAGGCACTAAATGTTGTGTTCATTTAACAGTATGCCAGTGTGGAGAAGAATGGCGAGTTCTTCATGTCCCCCAATGACTTTGTCACGCGGTACCTGAAGATAATTGGCGATGGTTTGCCCAATGCGAACACTGTGCAGCTCCTGGCAGGAGTGGTGGACCAGACAAAGGATGGGTAAGTGGGGTTTTTTGTGTTTTCTTTTTTTATCTTTTAAGTGGAAAGAGCAGAAACAATGTTTAGGGCTGCAGGTACCATTTAACTGAGCAAACCATCTTCTGTCTGCTATGTATTTTTAATCCATTGACCCTTTCATGTTTGTTGGCCGGCTCCTCGACTCCTGCTTTTTCTTTCCTTCCCTGAGTCTTTCTGTCTTTGTTTACTTTTTATCTGTCACAAACACATTCAAATAGCAATCCCAAATAAGTTTAGATGGTGTAGGAAGAGATCATAGAAAAAAGTGCCCCCGCTAGTGCTAAAGGTTTTTGCCACTGTTATTTTTCCCTTACGAGGGAGGAGGAGGAAGGAAGGTCTTTAGGGAGCTGCTTTGGGAAGACAGGGGTGAGGTTGGGTGCACATGGTTTGCATTTGAAAGGCTGACTTTGCCAATAGGCAAGATTAGCCACCCCTCCGTCTGCCTCCCCCCTTCTTGAATGAAACCCTAGCTTCTGCTTTTGGTACTTGCCCAGGCAAGCTGCCTCTTCGCCCATACGAATGCATTTTTTTTGAACCCTGCCTTTAAAGTATCTTTAGAGAAACTTTCAGAATAATTAGCTACGGACTTAAAGTCTGGAGTTGTGGCATTTTTAGAAACCAGCAAACTTCAGGCGTGACTCATATCAGTGGTTGCAGAGAGTAAAATGTGAGATAAATAAAGCATGAGTAGAGAATGCAGGCTTCCTAGGGAGCTGGGGACTTCTGCTGTCCTTCCTGTGCTCTCTTTCCTGCTCAGCCAGCCCCGTGTGTCTGGGCTCCTTAAGCCTTGCAAGATGAGTTAATGTGATGATTGTTACCCCTGGTAAAAGAGTTGTGTAAAAGGCTGTATTGGTGACACTGGCCTGATGGCAGCAAGAAAGCAGTGGTTTCAGATAGTGTTTGACTGAAAACGTTAAAACGTTTCTCAGATTCCTTCCCTTTGGTTTGATGCCTGCAAAAAATGGCATTTTCCAAATTGCACAGCTTCAAATGTATTTTGTAATAAGGAGATTGAGAGTATAATCCATACCTCGTGATTTGGATCTGCCCCACAAGCAGAAGCTGGCGTCGGGAAGAGCAGAATGGAACCCGGTGAACTTGTTGACGAGTTGGGATTTCATAACTTGGCGTGATCCTGTAGGAGTTTTGCAGTGTAGTATTTGAGGCTTCTAATTGCTGCTTTCTGCCGCGGGTGAGGATCGTTCCTGCAGTCCGGACTCTGCAGTGACAGGGGACTGCGTGTTCCTAACATGTCTTTGGAGAGTCTCCTCTGGTGTTTGGGCTGTCGTCCTGTTTAGCCACTGTGCTCATATGTGAAAGAAGGAGGAAGTTGAGGAAGCGATTGCCATCCATCTCTCTCGAACCTGGATTTGTAGTGGTTTTTGCCACATGGCCAGGCATTTGTCCCTTGTTCTAGCGATGTGTAAAGGAATTCGCAGGGTGATTGTCTGAAGTGAGGGTCGGTCACTTTTTGGTTCCCGGAATGAAATTTCCGAGGGAAAGCAATAGGACCTACTATTTCTTCTACGGAATTCTTTCCAATTTGGCAGTCCAGAACTCCTAGTTTTAAAGTGAAGTGCAAAACTGCTTTTGTGAGTGTTCATTTTTAATAGGTCGGTCAGTGCTTAGAGACTGGCGTGTTTAAGCTCATGAAAGTCTCTTCAGTAGTTTGGCTTTATTTCTAGCATAAAATAGAAGGCAGCTTGCAAGAGCAATGACAAGTTAATTTTTTTTCTAGTGTTAGTAGCTTAAAGTAGTGCATTTCTGCAAATACCCCTAGAAATATTTCTAGAAGCATTTATCCATCTCTTGGATCCATGTTTTGCTCTAAAGAAGCATCTGTTCTTCATGACTGGTGTGACCACTCTTCACTAAGAGTCTGAGTCCAGAACCACCAGGGTTGTTCCTAGTGCTTTTTAAAATGCTTTTTAATTCCTTCTGATTTTGAGGAGAAAGTTAGGTGTAGGTACCAAGCGTAATCCATGAGAAGTACTAAAATGGGTAAGTCACTCGGGTGAAAGGCAGATGGCAAAACAGCTTCTAGCTCATGAGCAGAGCAAATAAACGGGCAAAGAGTTGCTTTCCCCAGGGCTGAAGAAGGTCCTGAGTGTGAAGTGTAAGGAACAGGAGATCTTACATGCAGCCTTACTGGGGTCGCTGTGGACAAAATTTCTTGTGTAGCTCTAGCATGATTCCTGCATTGCCAGAGGGTAAGGATTTGAGGGTGTCTGCAGGAGCTGCTGGTGGTGTGACAAAGGTACGAGACCTTTTAAGGCAGACTCTCTCATTTAATGAATCTCTGTTGCCATGGGAGCAAGTTTTGCCTCCATCTTCAGTCATGGCATGGGGTTATTTGGAGGTGGGCTAGATTTTGATGAGATCTGGGGAAGAACTTCTTTGGTGTGAGGGTGGTGAGAGCCTGGCCCAGGTTGCCCAGAGAAGCTGTGGCTGCCCCATCCCTGGAGGGGTTCAAGGCCAGGCTGGATGGGGCTTGGAGCAACCTGGTCTGGTGGGGGGTGTCCCTGCCCAGGGCAGGGGGTTGGAACTGGGTGGTCTTTAAGGTCCCTTCCCACCCAAACCATTCTGTGATTCTTACGGAGGCATCTTTTTAAGGTCTACTTTAAGAAAAGGAGGTGTTTTTCTTGCCAATGGCCAGAGAAGCCTTGCAAAGTAGTCGATTGGTAATAACACAGATTTTTCAGAAGTATTATATCATGTGGCTGTAGCTTCTATGAAATGGGCTTAAGAGCCTTGGCTGGTTCCTGGCCTTAAGCTTCTTGTTCCTAATTTTAGTTCCAAAAAATGCTTCACTTGGCTTCAGGTGGATCAGAAACTCCCGGAAAATACAGTGGCTTTCTCAAGGCCTGTCAGCAACAGGCTGGGCATTTTCCATCCTGCCTACTGTAACATATTGTTTTTCAGTCTTTTGTTGTACTTTTAAACATCTGTCTAACAAAATAAGTATTTACTGCGGATCTCTGTTTGGACTGTAGTAACTAACACTTTACTGAGAAATACTGTACGCTTTATTTTTAGAAAGGACAAACTATTCAAAAATAACACTTGGAGATGCCAGCATTTCCATTATTATTGGATATAAATTTATCCTCTAATGCACCAATTTACCCTATACTTAGTTTACCCAGGTTGCAGCATAAAATAATAGATGTAGCTTCAATTTGTGTCCCATTATGTTATCATGCTTAAATTGCTGATACAGTAAAAACATATGCATTGATTTCTGAAGAAACCTCCTCATCATTGCATTTGTATGTATTATTACAGTGGGTGATGGCTTTTTTTCCCTTTGCGTGGCGACACGCGGACTTGCTCTGGTGGGAAGGCATCGTGTCTCCCTGGTGCCCAGGTACCACGGATGTGAGCACCAGAAGCAGCAGCCTGGGAGAAAGGAGAGAGTAGAAAACAGTGGGGTTGCTCCACCGTACCCAGTTGTTGTGTTGGGACTGTAGCTCTGCTGTGTATTTGTTTTTAAAATACCAAAAATTCAGCCTTCCTGAATAAATAGTGCAATATTGGCACCGATGATGAGGATGTAAGGTGAAGGAAGACTGTGACCAGTCGGTAGGATATCTTAAAGTAAAATATTGTAAACATTTCAGCTTCCTCTCTTTGTTAAAGAGGAAATCACTGTTAAAATCACTGGGCTTTTCTCTGCTTTTGTAACATAAATGAGCACTTGTTTAGGTAGATAAATTAACTCTTAAGTAGTATATTGAAGTCCATGTTAATATGTGCTGTTTAATGACACCTAATGATATTCAGCCAAGGGTTATGCTAAACCCAAAAGGGTGATGCTAAACCGGAGAGAAAATGTGTTACCCAGGCAACTACCCTTGTGCAGCACAGAGAAGTGAGCATACGGCTATGTAGTACACATTATTTCAGCATCTTTAAGCATTAAGAATCACACGTGTAATTGACTGTGAAAAATTACTGCTCAGTTACTGTATTGTACGGTCATAATAGAAGTAAATGAATACGTCATTGTTGTTAGAATAGATCTGTTGGGAATCACTAGCAGGCTAGTCTACTTAGGGAGCAAAAATACAATAAGAAGAAAATAGCTGGTTTAATTAACATGTAAAAATTGGGTTAATTTGAATTCAGCTGGCACAGCAGATATTAATGTCTCTTCTTTAACATTCTGGCTAGAACCACACAATTTGTACACTTTTAATCTTCCTAGTAATACGAATAATTGTTTTTTAAAATGGATATGGGGTTATTTTAAGAACCTCTCTCTGACTTATTAAGGGGGTTTATTACTTGCCAGCACTGACAAAGAATGCTTCTGCCAGTATAAAATCTTGTAGCAGTGCTAATACGTGGAGTTTTAATCAAATCCAGGTCTGAGAACATAGAATATAAGAAGATAGAATATGTTCTTAGCGTGGTGCTGGGATTCTGCAGGTATTTCTTTTATGTGCTTTCCCCCCCGTGTTGGGATCTGGTGGTAAGGACATATTCTGGTGGCTGTTTCACAGAAAAAACAGCTTTATCAAAATGGTGTTGGTAGAGATTTCACATGTTTATTTCTAAACAATCCCATTGTGGAGTCTTGTCGCCTCCTGTCTATTTTATTCTTTCTATGTGGGGGCTTTGCAATCCTTGGGACAGGAGAATTCAGGGCTTTGTACCTGTTTGCTGTTGTGGAAGTTGTCAGGTGTGTAACCAACAATAATGGAAAATAATGAGCTTTTACAGCCTGTAAGTCACAGAGTAACAATGAATCTGCATAAATGCAGAACTAGGCAGGTTGTGATATATTGGTTTAAAACTGAAGGAAATGTTGCATTTTTAAAAATTTCTTTTGGCTTAGGAGAGGTGGAAGTTTTCTTACCTTTAAAGGCTGAGATTTTGCATGTTGTGTCTCCAACAGTGGGGAGCACCCAGAGCTCCCCAGGAGCTTAAAATGAACAACTTTATGCCCAGCCCCTGTGCTAAGGTGTGTGTACGTAGCAAGTCATTGGCGTCCTTGCCAGGAAAGCTTAGGGCATGTATGAGAAACTGGACCTTACAGCATGCTTCCATGGTCACTGCCATTATCAATTGTGAGTTTAATATTAAGAATACCTGAGGAGGTTTCTTTTTATTTATTTCTCACACTACATAACCTATGGGGGCAAGTTCCCAGAGCTAATTATTTGTTAGACTTTCTGACTCTACATATGCTTTCTTTTATTTAGTGCCTATATATTGAGGGAGGTAAAGTAGAACAGCTTTTTGACCTTCTCCCTGCCATGCTCTTTCTAAAATGTCCTCTTTTGTTCATCTCACGTTTTCACGTTCTTCACAGAAATCGGCATCTGTTCCCCTGTGGCTGTTCTGCTGCTGCTGTGCAGCGAGCGCGCTTTTCTGTGACTTGAAATTAATTCCCTTGAGACAGGGTGACTGGAAATTGCTGTATAGTCATGGGTCGTCATAACTTGATGGAAAGAATGTCTTTTCCAACCTATTCAAACACTTTGTTCTTCACTGCTGTCGCGCTCCTTGTTCAACAAAGTCATTTCCATCCAGGCTTCCTGACAGGGTTGTGATAGTGCATTTTAGGATAAATTTTAATCCCTGTTGATAACATCTTGTACACGTTTCGTTTGTGATCTTATTTCTTTCGTATAATCTATGTCATATTGTGTTTCAGTTTTCTGCAAGCGTGTGGGTTCATAGCTCTTGCCTTTTCCTTCATCCCTCAGGTTGATATCCTTCCAAGAGTTTGTGGCGTTTGAATCGGTCCTGTGTGCTCCAGACGCGTTGTTCATAGTCGCCTTTCAGCTGTTTGACAAGACTGGCAAAGGAGAAGTTACTTTTGGTAAGACTGTTCTTAAATATACACTCTTAATTTAAAAATCCCTACTCTGTTTCACCTCCTGTTACTGTAGGGGACACAGTGATGGGTGGAGGAACCACATGAGTGCCAAGCAACTTCCTGGCCAAGTTTTTTAGTCATTTACACGAGCACAATATGAAGTCAAGGTCATGGTCATCTCCTTGATGATGGTTTTCTCTGGAGAACTGGTCGCTTGGCTTTTTCTCTTCCCCAACGTGCTCATGCAGGTCTTCAGAACAGCAGTGAAAGGTGACCCTAGGAAATGATTGTAAAACCGCAAGAAAGTTGCCAGAAGACTTGGGTGAATGTGGAGCCTGAAATTACCCTGAATTATTTTTTGTTTAAATTGGCTATATTTCAAGCTGGCTTCCTTTTAAGGCTTAAAACTTTCTTCTGTGAGATTTTACAGTAATAAATCCATTATTACCAGCCTCCCACCTGCCTCCCCCCTGAAAATTCAGGAGGTGTGGTGTTTGCACTGACAACATGGGAAATACTCAGGCCAGTTTAAAACTTGATTATGGGGCCTGTTTATTTCTAGATACCATAGAGACAGCTTTTGGTATCTGCAGGACTATCTGCCACCTGCCTGAGGGTGATGGCCATTCTATCTGGAAGGACTCAGAAATTAGCAGTTTTGAATAACTTCAGACATTGAGCTTACGCTTCAAAAAATGGGGGGGATTTTTTCTGCCTAAGTTTCTACACTGGATAAAATTGCTATTTGTAATCTGCTGCGTTTGGATGTGGTTATCCAAATGTCTCAAGTTTTATTAATTGGTTGTTAAACACTTTTAAGTGAAAGGAAAATTGGATGACGTTGACTCTTTGTCTTTCCAAAATGTACAGATCACACGTCCTTTGTTTTTTGCTTTTATTTCCCACACATGGTTTACGCTCAGTTAAAAAAGCCCTTCCCTTTCCATTTGAACTGAGAAGATCCCGGTATCGTTGCTTGAAGCATCATTGTATTCCTTCTGCCGGCTCCAAAAATCCCTATTTGAAGTTGCAGCCGGTGAAAAGCCTTGTGTCTATTTTGGTTTTTCATTATTTTGGGTTGTCTGTTGAGGTTGTGAAAGATGTGCCTTTTGTGTGCAGTATTACCTGTTGGAACAGCTTTTTTAAAAAAAATTACTACGGATGCTAAGGGATTTGAAAGAATTTCAGGAAAAAAGCTCTGCTGGTCAGAACCTTGATGAAGGAAGTATTTTGTGCCTGACAGTCTTGTGCGTGGACAGAGAGGCAGGGAGAGCCGACATACTCTGCAATGGGGAGGCCGTGCATATTTTGCAGAGGTTTTGTTCCAGCGCAGACAAACCGGGGTTCCTGGAATGCCTGTGATGTGCAGGTTCTTGTCTGCGTCAGAGCTCCCCCCCACCCCGCGCCCCAGGTTGCTTGGAGCAGCTCGTTAATAATCTCGGAAGAACCTGGTAGTCGTTTGATGTGAAGGCTGAATCAGCCCCACTTAACTTTTTAACTCTTGGCGTTCCTGTTCGTATTTTCCCTGCTGGCAAAGGCTTCCCCTGGGGTTTGACACAGTGAGTCAAGGGATTTGTTTGGCATTTGAAGTCCATTGAAGTCCTAGCGATGAGAGAAACTCCTGTGCCAGGCTGTAGTTAAGGTATTTGGAAGAGGAGATGTGCCAACGTTGGCAGAATGTCAGATGTCTTTATTTTTTATTTCCTTCCTCTCCCCCTTTGAAAGCTTAAATGGGTTTGTAACTCCTGTGCGGTGCCTTGGGGCTGCCACCCCGGCAGTGCCTGGGGTGAGGAGGATGCGAGGGCTGGCTCCGTGTTGTGCATTCTCAGCAGAAACGGGTGACCTTTAAAGAAAGCTAGTTTCTATTTTCTGTCATAATAGAAAAAAAAGCTTTTTTCCTCCCTAGTATGAAAAAAAAAAAACTAATATTTTCACGACTAAATTATTACAATACTATCCTGTAACTTTGCCGCTCAGAGCCTCAGTCATGCGTCTTTGAGGTTAATTATGAGATCTTTTTCCATTGACTTGAATGGGAGTGGGATCAAGTCCTTATCAAGGTTAGGAGACTTAAATAGGGGTTTTGTGTACTGTGGAATTACAGTGTGAAAGGAAGAGAAGAAAAGGGAAAGGATCGTTTTTCACTCTGCTGCTGTTAAGTGTAGTATCTCAAGGATCCCATTATAAATCTGTGTCTCATTTTATTGTTGTAAAGAAACAGCGTGGCTTTTCTGGGCAGCCATTGTTTCTTCTGTACAGTGAGATAAAGGTATAAATATTTTAGCTCATACCAAACGGAATGCAGGGCTTCACAGCCATGAACTTTGCATTTTCTACTAAGCAAATCATCCAAATCTTATTCTTCCCCAGGTGCACTTAGCTTGGCATCTTTGTAAAACAGATTAATAATGGGCTTTGAAGAAATGAGCTTTTCCACTGAATCCCACATCCAGGCTGTGGGCATTTAGAGAAATGTTCTGGGTAAAGAAGTACCGCTATTTAATACTTTGCACTTGCTTTTCTGGAAGAATGCTGCTCTCTAAGTTTCTGGGATGGAAATACCTTTCCGTTTTAGCCCTATGTTGACATCTCTACAATTTTAAATGTTTAATTTCTTTCAAGTTGGAAGTTAAGGGTGCCTGGTTCCGTGATGGAGCTGGTTAAAGGGGCTGATCTGGCAGCAGTGTGGGTACTTGGCCGGGGGGGGGGTGTGAGAAGAATTTCTGAGTTTATTGCTTTTCCAGGCGAGTGAAATGGCCACTAGTAAATCAGTGGCCAGTGGCCAACTGAGACTACACCTGGCCGTGACATCGTGTCCTAGATTTATCTGCTGCTGAAGTGTCAAAGCTTTGACAGTTTGCAAGGAGTTAAAGCTCTCAGCAGGAAAGTGGGAGGAAGTTTCGCTGGCTTTTAAATTCCAGGCAAAGAGCAAACCATTGCTTCTTACCGTTGAGTGTTGACAGGCACATAAAAGCTGATAATGTAAGTCCAGGGGTTTAAGAGACTTAGTAGAGTTGCTTTTTTGTCGTATGACTGTATTTTAATGCCTCATTAAAGAAGCAGAGCCCTTTGAAATTCTTTACTAGATGGTGTTTAAAAAAAGGCGAGATGGTTGGGTAAAAATGTCAGTGTTTAAAAAACTAAGTCGTCTTAACCTCCATCTCTAATTTTGGATGGATAAATGAAATGATGGGAGGTAAGAGTTCTGAGCTGTGAATAAGACAGTGGTGATAGCCAGGGGCTGGAACTTTCCTCTTCTTATCCCAGTTCTCACAGCCCTCGTGAAGGGCAAAATGAGTGTCGTCCACATTGCTTTTTGCTCACAGAGAAAGGAAAGGCACGAAAAGAGATGGAATTGCCCCAGTCTCTGCTGCCAACCAGGGCTGAACCTGGCTTTGAAGATTTTCATTCTGATTTGGTTTGAAGTAGAATTTCCCACCAGACAGAAATTCTTGCTCTCAGACTTGGTTTAGTCTTTGGGTGTTTGTTGTTTGTTTTGGTTTTTTTTTTTTAAAGTCCTCTAATTCATCCTGAAGTTGTTTCAAAATGGATGCTGTGCTGTGCTGCTGTGGGAAATGAGAGTGTGCTGTAAAACACTGTAAAGAGAGCGTGCTGTAAAGTCAGTCCTTTAATTTAAAAAAAAAAAAAAAAGAAAAAGCAAAGCAAAACACAACCCCCAAACCCAGCAAAAACGCGAAGGGAATGGGGAACCCAAACCCAAAATTGTTGCTTGTTTTGCATAACAGAATGGAGTGATGTGTTCTGCTTTTGTCTCAAAACAAAACTTTATTTACATGCAGACAGCGGCTATTGTGGGTCGCTGCTTCTGGTATTAATTATATCAGTACAGTTCTTGGATAAGCGCATTAATTAAGGGTACATCTTACTAAGCACTCCTGTTTGCTTATCCGATACTTGAGTTGCCTGAATACTTGTTTGTAAACTTTCTGAAAGCACCTGGCTCTTTCCAGAGGTTTGAATAGCTATTGTGGTGAGTTTCGGAGTTTCTCCTCTGCGATAACACTCCGATACTTTTCCAATATGCAAAGAATTATTACCGGAGTCTCACAATTGGCTCTTCTCGTGGGATCTGTAATTCTGGTTTTTCCCTTGTACAACCCCTGGCTTAGCGATGCCCAGCCTGGTACCACGTAGAGCAAGGAAAAGCTAATTCCGACCTACTAAAAGAAATTGCTGAGCCTGTAAGCTTTGATCACTGATAAATCACAATATTCAGTATTTCTCAGTGAAATTTCCATTGCTGGTTTGAATTGGTTAGAAACCGTGTAGTGCTGTGTTAACTCCCACCTACACACCGAAACGCTTGTTGGTTTATAAATGGCAGTTGCCTAGAGATGATGGTCCCAACGGCAATATTTCACATGCAAAATTTGTTATGTCTCTGATATTTTTTTGTGGTTTGTACTGGATTTTGCACAAATAATGGCCAGTTTTAATTAAAAGAGGATGTAAGGTAGACTTGTTAGTATATTTATTTTCTTCAAAACAATTTTTGAAATCTTCTTGATACTGTTTTTGGAGAATTTCGTTTCTAGACATATGTCTACTGGGCAAGTTTTTCTTGTTTTGTTTTTTCCTTTAACTAAACTGTTACGTAGCCAGGCAAGACTGAAGGCAGCTGAAGTAAAACAAAGCCTGTTTAGTCACAAAGTGAATCTCTCATTTTAAATATTAGGAGAAGCTCCATCCTTTTACACAGTTGTGTTTCATTTGCTCTAGAAAATACAATTGAGTTTTCTCAGTCATCCAGAACTGAAATTTGGTGCTTGGATTTGTTCTTTGTTGTTGGTTTTGTGTTGTTTTCTTCTTTTTTCTTTTTTTCTTTTTAAAAAAAAAATCAAAGTTTCCTACTGACAAACACCAGGCTGAAGGCTGAGCGTGTCTCTTGTTCGGTACCAAAACCCAAGGAATGATCAAACAGTTGAGGTTTAAGTTGGAAGGGACCATGGCAGCCACGTGGTTCAAAGCCCTGCAAGGTCATCAACCAGGTTGCTCCAGGGGCAACATCCAGTCAAGGTTTGATCTATTTCTGAGGATGGAGACTCTGCAGCCTCTATGAGAAGCTGTGGCTGCCCCAACCCTGGAGGGGTTCAAGGCCAGGCTGGATGGGGCTTTGAGCAACCTGGTCTGGTGGGAGGTGTCCCTGCCCAGGGCAGGGGGGTGGGACTGGATGATCTTTAAGGTCCCTTCCAACTTGAACCATTCCATGATTCTATGAGAATCATTCCATGATTCTATGAGCATGTGTGGCCATCGTTACAGTGAAGAATAATTTCCTGATGTCTCGTTGGGATTGCCCATGCTGCATCCATTGCCTCTTGTCCTTCCACTGTGCGTCTTCCTCTCCCTGTCACCCTCCCATTGGTAGCTGTAGACACCAAGGAGGTCCTCCTCTAGCGCACCCTTCTCCAGGCTGAGAAACCCCCACACCATCAGCCTCTCCACATACAGCATGTGCATTGACCCCCAGCTATCTTATATGGAGAAAATAGAAGTGGTATTTTATTTTAGCCAGGTTCTGCTATTTACCTTGGTGGAAGTGAATTTTTTTTTTTTATTATTCTTCAGGGCAAAAAGAATAAATTTTAATTTTTATGCCCTTATGGGGCCTAGTGCTTTCCAAACCTGTGGTCTTTGGGCTCTGGCAGTTTGTTGCTCACCTCTAAGGATGCCAGGAAAGGTAATAAAGAAATGTAAGGCTGTTGCCAGTAAACCAAAATTATGGATATGCACAGCTCAAGTAGAAATATTTTTAAGGGTTTGCATCTTGGAAAAATGTTGGAAACCTTTACTGTAAGCCAATTATGTAATATTCCATGTATAAATTAATGTTATTCCCTTACATCCAAGGAGGCCAGAAGAAGCAGATGAGGTTGGATCCAGAGTCATAAGTGCCGAGAGTGATGGTGCTCTTGGAAAGAGCTTGCTTTTTTTTGGAGTATTTGCAACGTTTAGCAGAGGTGACAGAAGTGCTCAGGTGTGTTGGTCAAAAATCAGGGCCAAGAGAACAGGACAGAGTTTGGATATGTCACGAGGAAGGGAATTCATCGTTTTTAGAAGTGACAAGAGCACAACCAACCAGAGCAGGGGTAAAGTAAGAGGGTAAAAAAGTGAGGACATTTTGGGCAGAGGGGTGAAACTTGAAGCTTATCGTGGAGCTTTCGATGGGGAAAAATCACAAAGGCATGAACACGTTCTCTGTGATGCTGTCATTAAAGTAAAATTAACCCATGAGACCGCTCTGTCCTTGTTGAGAAGTTTGGATGGGGCAATGACGGGGCTGTGGCAGGACAGTCCCTTTTCTGCCCGAAGATGTGCTAAGTCAAACAATTCCATCTTCTGAGGGCAGTCCAACAAATCTCATAAGCTTTTACTTTCCGTTGATGTGCTCCAGGTGTTAGTATGTCACCTGGAGGGGAAAAAACATGGTGAAGGCATCCATTTTTTGATGTATGTGGAGTTTTTGCAGTTCTTTAAATCATCTGTTTGTGCTGCAGCAAGAGCCACCCTGATTTTTGGAACTTTTTAAAAATTACTTATGAGTGGTGTTTTCTGAACAACTGAATGTACATGCACATCAGTGTCAGATTGACGTGCACGGAATGGTGTGGTATTGTGTCTTTGCCAAGATCAGAAGACCTGCTCAGAAGCTGTTCCAGTTCAGTGGGTCAAAAATCCACTATTTATGAAAGGCCAACTGTAGATTTACACCATTTACTATAACGGCTCCAATTTGAAAAGACAGAGGTAACAGAGAGCTACTTCCAGTTGGTGAGATAATTCAAGAATGCAACATGCTCAGATGGTTAAAACATGTTTTCTGCTGCTACTTCGTCACACTTAAACAGAAAAAAAAAAAAAAAAAGGTGTGGAAGAGGTGGGAAAAAGCCAATATGAGAATAAATTTCATCTCTGAGGTCACTCTTTGGTTAACAGGGTTGGCCTGTTCCTGTTGGGGAAAGAAAAGCCCAAGGTGATTGATTACCAGGCAGCATTTGGGGAGGAACCGTAAGCTTCCACACCAGAATGTATTTAAACCGTGGCAGCAGCAGTTAAGCTTGATTTTTATTTTAATTTTTTTCCCCATTCCCTTTTCAAATTGTCCTAGAATTACAGATTAGGAGATAAAAAAACTCCAGCAGGCCCTAAGAACTAGGAAAGTGTTTTGTTATTACAAATTTTAATGCGAAATTTCAGGTAGCAAAATACACATATTTTGCAGTGTGTGTAATTTAGTTTTCTAAATTGGAAAATCTGCTGTTACCTAGCAGTTAATGATTATTTTTTTCCAACGTTTGGAATGCAGGACCTGATTTGATAAGCTGATAAAAGAAAACAAAACTGAGAACATGT
This sequence comes from Numenius arquata, assembly GCF_964106895.1. Classification (NCBI taxonomy): domain Eukaryota; kingdom Metazoa; phylum Chordata; class Aves; order Charadriiformes; family Scolopacidae; genus Numenius; species Numenius arquata. Next base: position 61,664,915 of record NC_133582.1, read on the forward strand.
TGGAAATGCTCAAAGTGAAAATTACAGTTTAGGTAGGTTTGGGGGTAGATAGTTAGACATTTTAATTGAACTAAAATAGTTTTATACTAATACAGTACTGTTGTGGGAGTACATTTTGTGGTGCATTTGAAATTGAAGTATTTAAGTGGGGGAAAATGTATGTTAATGCTTTGCAAGAAAGTGATTTTTTTTTTTTTTTTTTTGTAATACCATCTATCTAAGCAAAACAGTTGTTAAAGAAATAGAGCTCTGCAGTCTGTACTGGAGAGTAAATGTAAAGTTGAAGGATAATTTCATCAAGCCGGGAATTTGCTTTTATCACTTTGGTGTATTGAACTGCTGCAGGAAACAACCATGTGAATTGTGGAGTAAATCTGTATTCCTGGACAACTCCAGCGCAATCAGCCCCTGCCGGTGTGAAATAGAGGTGTTGAGTCAGTCTGAAGGTCCTGTGTTTTTAATATCTCCATGACAGGGATAAGGGAAACGAGTCCAGAGGATGATTTCACTTGCCCACGTGAAAACGGGGGCATTGAATTTGATCCCACAGCTCTGGTTACACAACAGCGAGGCGGGCTCGTGGTAAGCGGTGGAAACCCCAGCTTGCCCATTACAACTCAGCACTAGCCCACAGCCGGGCTGGCTCGACATAGTTAAATGGGTTAAAATTACCACTTTTTGTTATTTGAGTTTAGTTGTGCCTTTGGGGATTTTCTCTGAATTTGGAGTAACTACTCCAAATTTATAAAAAATGAGCTACCACTTGCACATGCACGCACACAAAATTACCAAAAGAAGTGAATTTGGGTTTTTTTAGGTGTTCGTACACAAGTGTGTGTGTGCAGCTGCGTTCCTCAGGTGCGGGTGAAACTGGTCTTAGTCTAAAAGGACCGGGTTCACTGATGGAGGCTTTTGCACCCTTTTGAATGAATGTTTTAAAACAGTAGATAAATTGCACCCCATTTTCTTCAAATTATGTGCTCCCTTTCTGCTCTGCCAGTTTCAGTTTGAGTGTTCTAACAGATACTTCATTTGGAATATTTTAAGAAGGAAAGAACCTATTTAATTATTTTATTTTATTCAGAATTGCAGAATAGGTTGTGGTCCGTGTTTTGCAAGGAATTAAGAGGCAGTGAAAATCCAGCATCAGTGTATTATTTCAGGGCTTCTAACCTGTGGGAGAAGGTGCTGGTACAGCCCTTCCTGCTCTTACTGCTTTGTTGAGGGAGGTTGGCGGGATGAGGACCTTTCCTTTGCGACCCTTAGCAATCGAGCTATTCCAGTGTGGGTTTTTATAATTTACAGCATGGCCACTATAGAACTATTTCACCCCATTTCCTTGACAAAGCAGAAGAGAGATGAAGACAGTGATGTCCTTCCAGAGGGTTGTACCTCTTTTGGGTGGATGGGGATAAATGAACATCCCAGTCCGAGGTCTTGGAATAACCAGTGTCCCACATCTCCGTGGAGCAGGTGTGACAGAGACATGTTTTCCAAAATAAAAAGGCATCATTATAGAACACTTAGTGCCAGATGGTAGAAGGATGGACATAAACTCTTAACTAGCTGTGTGTTTGAAGTTCACAACAGGAAATTAAAGAACAACCAAACCAAACCAAAAAACACAAACCAAAAAAGCCAACCCCAGCATTTCCAGTAGAAGAAGATAATGCAAAATATTACGAGGTGAGGAGTTTTGACATGTATGTGTGTCAAAGAGGGTGCACAGCCTGGTGGTGCACTCAGGGTCAGGAAGCTTATGGAGAACGTGGAACTGTTTCAAGTGGTCCATGAGGACCAAAACCTGTGGAAATCATCCTCTTCTCATCTCCACCGAGCTTTAGGTCAGGGCTTGGGGAGCAGCTGGCAAGGTGCTGGGGTTTCTGGTCGTGATGGTGAAATGGCTGCTCTCATCGGTAGTTTAATTTGACCAACTGGATTTCCTTCTTTGCCTTTTCTTCTGTGTAGGATTTATTTTAAATGACTTTGGAAAAAAAAAAACGCACTTTTTATTACAGCCATTTAAAGGGAACAAAACTGTTTTCAAATGCGCGAACAGAAATGCTTAACCATTAACAAAACACGATTTTTTAAAGGTATCACCTTTTGTCTGAGCAGAATGACAGGGATTTGCATATTTGGGTTTAAAAAACCTTATCTCTTTATACTAAAATATCTATTCCACACTCTGCATTAATTTTGCCTCGTTAATCCAAGTTGTAGCTATAATGCTCCTATGTTCCTCTTCGGGGCCTTAAGTGTGATGAACATAGAATCGGTCGCCAGGAGGGTTGGGGAAGGTTATTGGTGCATGGGGAACTCTCGTTAACTTCTGGTAATTCGTGTATTTTCACATTTGTCTTTTGTTTTCCTCTTTGCTGAAGGTTCTTTGGTTCTTTACAGAAGTTGCTATTACCAATATCATCAGGGTAATCTCATTTTTTTCTCAAGACCCAGGGATTTGGTACAGGTTTTCTATACCGTGCACAAATCGCTTGATTGTGTAAAGGTATAGCATATATAAAATGTATAGAATTTATATAAAACAGAGCCAATGATGACAGCTTCTCTGCAAAAATGGTGCAGCAATTTTGTAAGGGTAGTGGGATTTTTGTAGAAGATCATGAATTTTTTTCTAGCTCTACGTTGAGATAGTATTAACTTCATTGGACTTAATGATGACACTGCATGAAAACTGTATGTCCTTGCTCAAATAAATAGTTTGAAAGAATTTCAGATTTAATATATCATAGAATCATATATATATATATCATCTATATATCTCAATAGATCAGATATTTATGGACTGTACCCTGTAAAGTTTTTAGTTGTTTGTTCTGCCAAGTGACTTTTTTCTTAAATATAGTGGGAGAGTGACTTTCAGTTTTTTCCTTTTAAAATTTCAGATTTCCAGATAGATAATTTTTCACTGGGGGAATATTGGTGGTCTTTGTTGTGCCAAGTGCCTGTAGTATTCCAAAAGATGCTTTATTTCTGTTCTAATTCTTAAGGACGGTATGGAAATGTGAATGCAGCGTGCTTGTTTGTACAGTACGCATGTATGGGTAGGCAGCAGTACACTGGGGAGAAGAAAGTCCCCACGACTCAACGGACCAAAAACCAGTCCACTGGCGTCAGTTCCCAGGGGGGGAAATAGCACAACTTTTCTGTGCAGTGCTCAGAAACCAATGACAAGGTACCTGGTTTTTAATTAGAGGCAGCATGGGGCCAAAACAGCTATTTGTTCTAGAACTTTGCCATTTAACTTAAAATTGAGTTTGAAAGTTTAATTTTTTTTTTAAAGATTGGCACAAATGACGGCACAAATTTCTAAAAATGAGTATTTAAAATCTTCTTCAACCTGTTGTTCCTTTTGTTTTCTGACAGCTCTGCTCCAAACAATGCAAATGCAGAAATGGCTGTGTCTTTTGCTGGCTTGAGATCTTGTGCTCTTGTGGCTCCAGGCACTGGGGCATCAACATTTTGCATTTTTAAACCTAAAACTAAAACAATTAAACAGTGTTCTCATATGGATTTAAAAACTTCCATTTATCAGATATTTTGATTAAATATGGGTTTAGGATGAAGCCACGGTTGCCCAGAGAGGTTGAAGCATCTCCATGGTTGGAGATACCCAAACCTCAGCTGAGCAACCTGACCTGATTGGACCTTCTGTGGAGGAGGTTGGTCCAGGTGTCATTTTCATCACAAATGATGCTGTAACTCTGTGAAACAGGTTCCTTTAAAACCATCTAAACAAAAATAACTCCTGGCTACTGAAGGACATTGCTACTTGCTTATGTTTTACTGGGTTTAGTATGGCAGCTTGCGGGGACCCATGGAGCTTCAGCTGCAGGTTTAAGGCAAAGCTACATTTCAATACTGTCCCTTTTTTATTTTAATACTGGATTTGGATGATGAGGAGATGATACTGTTAGAACTGAGAAATGACTTGCAGTGAGTTCTAGTAATTGGATCTCTTTTGGTGGTTAAATCACAGACTAAAACACTTCACAGTTGTTCATGGAGTATGAACAGTCATTAACGCCTGAATGGGCCAATGTGGCTACGGATGGGACCTGGGTCAGTGACGTTGGTGTAGGTGAACGGGTAATGAGACCTGGCAAGGAAAGAGGAAAAACACTGTCCACTGAGCGTATATAGGAGTTTGTGAACCGTAAATAGTTGCGGAAAGGAAGTAGAGGGCGTGTGTGAAAAGGCAGTGGCGAGCAGGGTACCAGGTCTCGTGCCATCAGAGGGTCCGTAGAACACGCGCTCTGTCGGAAAAGCGCCTGGTGTTAGTCACCAAGTCGTATGGGCACCAGTATGCAGTATGAGTTTGAGAAGATCAAGTAGTGTAGGGGGGTTTCTTACTATTGTACTAAATACCTACGCTAACGTGATAGTCTTTGCTTTCCAAGTCATAGCAAGAATTAAGTGTCGTTGCCTGATCGGATGGCTCAGAGGGATATTTGTGCTTACATCAACTCCTGAGGCTTCTGCAGGCTTTCATCTCTAAAATAGACCAGGAAATGCAAAAGCCCTGGATATAGGCCTTACTATATTCCTGGCTTGATGAGCTTTTAAGTTCCATTGCTATGGGTTCCTTTGCCGTTTATAACGCCAATGATTAAACGTTGTATTTGGTCTGAAATTACTGTTGTTTTCACTTGTTGATGTTTGATTTTCTTGAGTTGGAATTTTTATTTTGGGGCCTGGCTAAGGAAGGTTTACAAGGCACAGAGTTGGGCGAGCAAGATGCATTGTTCCTTCAAGATAGCTAATGTATGATAACCAATTAAAATAAAATTCCAGTAGCATAATCAGAGGACACTGCGTAACTTTCATATGTTAACAAGTCAAAGTAAAGGTTGTGAGGAGCCTGGGCCCATCAAAAGGCATTTGAGGCTGCTTTTATGCTAGCTAAGATTTTCCTATCTCTTACTTTGCATTGAATAAGAAAGCGCCTTTTTTCTCTGACAAAGAGAAACCTGGAGTCCAACCAAACATAGTTCTTGGTAAATGGTGACTTGTTCCTAATCTTATCCAAACATTGTCGGTATCTTGCTCTGGGAAACTTCAGGAGGTGGGGAGAGAGGAAAAGAGGAAGCAGATGAGTGTCTGATTTCTGTGCAAGACAGGTACTAGAGCTGTTCTGGGAATATCTTCATTCCTCTGGAAAACCAGAGATGGAGGCTGTCTCTTCCTGGCTACCAGGAAGAGACAGCCTCTGTTTCCTCTTTATTTATGGACAAGACAGGAGGCTCTCCTCTTCACGCTGGTTCCCTTCTTTGAAGCAAATCTGGCAGAAAGCAGGAACTTTATAAAGGTGATCTGGGATGACCTGTGGCAAGGTGCCTCGAGATGTGTCAGTGGAAAGCATCCTAAATAAAAGACTTTCAACAGAGGGACAGGACCTCACCCTGAACCGATTGGCTTTTCCTCCTGGTGCATTGAGAGCAGAATTTTGCTCCTGGAGAATGCTGGCGGACAAGGTCCCAGCTGGCTGTGATGGAGCTTGAAGACATGAAGGAACAATGCTGTCCTGGGGGCACTGATGTGGCTTGGAGAAAATTCTCATAGGGCATTAGGGCTTGAAGTTCTGAATTTTGAGAATTTGCGGTTAACTGGGGTCAGTCTTTCTGTTTGTAAGTTAAATCCAACTTGTTCTTTCACCACTGATTCCCCGGGATCTCTGTGTGGGGGGGTGTTTACTGACTGTGTTGAGGGATGGGAAGAGGTCTGCAGCACCATCTCTGCTCTCTGTGAAGCCCCCTTGCTTGAGAACAAGCTGTCCTTGTGGGTAACACCTTTTGGGTCTGTGCAGCAGGACACTTGCCTCTTTCACCTCCTCGGGACCATTTCTTCCTATGTCTTTACCGTCATTCCCTTCGGCTCTTCCTGATGCCTTCCTGGCTCTCGGCTGTGCCGCCGTGCTCTCACTTCTTCCTGCTTCCTTGGCTAAAAGTGGGAATTCCACCCTGGCTGGGTTTCCTCAGGTCACCCTGGCTGCCATGGGTTTGAACCAAAAGCCAAAACTCAGCTTGCCCAGGAGACGGAACCTCATGGCCCTGAGGAGTCAGCTCCCACCTCTGCTTGTGGCGCTGGGGTGAGCTGGAAGGTGGCCCCCAGGCCTGGCTGGTGGGCAGAGGCTGGCTCCACGAGGTGGCTCCCAGCTTGTTCCACACAAAGCTGAGCTGATTTCCTCAACCCCAGGCACCAGCCACGCTTGGGAACTGGTTTCCAGCTCTGCTGCTCGCAGACAGACAGGAGCTCAGGGTTTGGGCTCCTGGTCTTTCTTCCCCAAAGCGTGAAGGCACCAGGAGACCTGTGGGCAGGGAGTGTCTCCTGGGAACCAGCTCTCCGTGCCCACAGGAACTCGCCGGAGATGAGAATTGGCTCTTGGCTGGCGTTGCTGGAGGAGCCATGCGGCAATTAGGAAGGTCTGTAGCAGTTGGGAGCCTCTGGCCTGGAGCTTGTCTTCAGAAGATCTTTGCCCTGTGTTTTTGGCCGAGACAGACTGTCCCATTGAAGTGGGCGCTGTCATGTGAGACGAGTAGTTCCTCAGATCTTCTTGCTGTTTCCATTAGCTAAAATATGTACAGTACAATACGTTCCAGCGATGCATGCTCCTTATTAGTGATTGTACGACTTCCTCTGGTTCAGGTGGTTGTTTCTTCACCAAAAATGCCATGTTTTACCAAAAACTCTGCCAAGCTTTAATAAACCATTGCCCAGTAGCAATGGCTAAACTGAACTACACAATGGAACTTGCTATAAACTTGAAACTATAAACCTGAACTTGAACTTTAGGTGTGATCAAACCAACCCCCTCCTTGTGGCAGAGGTCTGGGGCTGGAGGTGGTGCCCAGTTTGTGTTCCTGCCCACCGTGTCCCCCCCGTGCCCGTCCCTGTGCATCACTGCCCCTGTAAGGGAGCTCCAGAAAAGTGGATCTTAAAATACTGATATTTTTTGTAGTTGGTTTGTTTGAACGTGGAGAACTCTGGGAATAATACAAAAGCCTGAATTATAAGTGACACAAAACTTTGATTGTTAGCAGTGTGAAAAGCTTATGTTGAAAATTGCTTAGCTTTAGTCATTTTTTTAAAAATTTGTCTTTTAATTTTAATCTTTTCTTGCTTGACTTTGAAATATCTAGTTGAGTCTCTTCTAATCAAATGCTGTGAGTGTAAAACTTCACAAATAAAGAGATTATTCAGAGATTGTGTTTGTGAGGGTGTTCCAAACTTCATTTGTTTTGATTTTGGTAAACAAAAAAATCAGGTTTGCTTTACAATATATTACTAATTTGTATAAACAGTATTGCTTTCCTGTTAGAAAATATATTTATTTACTCATATAAATATATGCTTGTATCTATTGTTATTTAATTTTATTATTTAAATGAACATTTTTCTTTTCTTCCTAGAGGATGCCAAGCAAGTTTTTGGCCAGACCACAATTCATCAGCACATTCCGTTTAACTGGAATTCAGAGTTCGTGCAGCTGCACTTTGGAAAGGATAGAAAAAGACACCTCACGTACGCGGAGTTCACCCAGTTTTTACTGGTGGGTCTGATACGATACAGTTTGACAAGAGTATCTCAGGGAGATGTGATGTACAGAGAATAAAATACAATCTCTCTTTTGTAAGGACTCTTTGGCTATTCACACTTTAGGGTATTTTGTTACAGAAGACAAAATATTGCGCTAATAAACGAAATAAACAGGTTGTCTGTATTTCAGCAGCACTGTTACAAATAGTCTTCAGTAGGAAAAGTGATCCTTGAAGTGGTAAAACACGTGAGTTTCTTATTTGTATTCCTTCTGAATCCTTAATGCCTGTATTTACACTAGAGAGTTTTAAAATGGGAACTGCTTCAAGACTGCGCGGTTTCTTTTTTTCTTGTTTACACAAGTCTGTTAGTTCACAGTAGGAGGTGGTATCATTTTGATGAGGAATAATTAAGATAATGCTATTGAGACAAATGTTTCAAATTGACTTTGTAGAACAGAGCCTAATTAACTTTGTATGAAGAGGACGTCAGGTATCACATGATTAAATTGTATTCCCTTGGGTTTTGTATTGACTGTTGTAACTCCTGAGTAGCTAAGACATAGACCAGTTTTGTGACTGAATAGCGGAACTAGAACCTCTTTTGGATGAAAAAGCAAACGTGTCACTTGATTAGTGTCAGTAACCACAGCAATTAGGGAAAAATGTCTCTGGCCACATGTTCTGGTGTTCACGTATCCTGATTTTGGTGGATTAAAATCACAGTCTTAACAGAGCACCAGTCCTGGTTGCCTAGTGCATCTAGAGATCTGAGGAAAACATGAATAAAACCTAGAATGAAAATAGGACACTTTTTTTGCCAAAAAAAAAAAAGGGGAGGGAGGGAAGGGGAGTGGTGAGGGAGGTTAGAGCCACAGGCCTAAAGAGCCCATAACCTCGTGGCTGGGTATGTGGAAGATTTGAGTTCTTTCTTTGTGTTTTTGGGTTCTTCCGTGTTTTTTCTTTGAATTAGGAAAAGCAAGAGCTGAGGCAGGATTTTCCAACTTTGGGGAGGAATCCTAATGACCAAGGTTTCTCGTCCCCTGGAGGGGTGTTTCTCTTTCCTTGCCTAAAAACATTTTTCTTGGATGTGATCGTATTCTTGGGAGAATTGTATTTGGGTTTGGTGGTGCAGGGACACCTCCATATAGAACAGAAAGAGGGAGGAAGAGTGATGGAGGACAAAGATGACGATTCTGGGTGTCCTCTAGAGAGGTGAGATGCATTCTGGAGAAGTTCTGAGGCTGCTAATAAAGATGCTCTCGGCATTGGTGCAGGCAGCAAGGACTTTCCAATAAATTAACTGTCCTCAGGCTCTGCTGAAGTTGCCCGTTGTCGGTACAGTCTGTCAGGATGCTCCGTCAGTCACAGCAATTGGGTACATCTTTCTAGAACTGTAAATCTTCGAAACACATAAGTTCCCTTGCTGATTCTTGCCTTGCAGCGGTGTATGATAGATACTGAAGTCTGGGCACGGGAATGAGTCTCAGCACAAATTGAAGACTCTTTTCACAGAGACAGAAATCTTCCTTGAAGGTCTGTAACCTTTGGGACTCGAGCTTTGCTTTGGAGTCAGTCTTCTTGGTCTGACGTCTAGACCTTGGACCTCAGACAGCGGGAGACCACAGTGGAGACCAAACTACCTTCCTGCACATTCCTGATGCGTGAATGGTCTTTACATTGCATTTAACGTGGCCCAGATGGGTCTGTAAGGCGCGTCAGGTTCTGCTTTGTAAGTACAATGCGATTTGCAACTTTTAATGAAATAATCCAGCTGGATTCAAATTCATTCACATTGGGTCCTGTTATGCCACGTAAAGTTGTTACATATTCATCATCTGTCACAGCAGTTGGGCTCATCACCACTTCTGGCAAAGCTGAAGGCATGTGGAAAATAACATTGGTATATTTTAGCCGTGCACAAGATGGATCTCTTCTGGCTTTCAATAAGAAGAGTTTTATATGGGATTCTGAAAATTTATATCCTGCCAGCACTTTTTTTTTTTTTGTCTACAGTAACAGAGGTGCCCAAAAGTAGAGCCTCCAAACTGTGTGGCTGTAATACAGTTAACAATGTGTTTGTTAACCCAGAGCTCAGGGTTTGTTGTTGTACCCTGCTGCTTGTTCTGTGAGCTTAAAATTATATCTTGGGGGATATAGCTCTGCTAAATATCCGTCACATCGAGATCTGTTTGCATATGGCCAAGTTCCATCATCGCTTAAGTGGCGAGTCTGCTTCATGAAGAGCAACACTGGTCCCTTTCTTGGTGTGTAAAATCTATTCTGCGGGATGAATTTTAACATATGCTTAAATGTGGGCCTGGTAAATCCATTTCCACGTTGCCTGGGAATTTATTTGTGCCCAGCGTATTAGTTGATGAAGTTGTGCTGTTTAATTGAGCCCCAGGATCTCCTCCAGTGGAAAGGGTTGTGCTGTATCTGATGACTTGGAGATCCATTGGGATGGAACCCAAACATAAATTTCTATCGAAGTGGGAACTAAAGAAGCTTTTAATGAGCTGTAAGTGAATGCTGGGGTAAAATTTCTAGATAGGAAATAAGTTCATGAAAATTCTGCTGCCAGCGTGTCTGCCACGATGTGCAAATTAATTTTTCACATAGTCTTATGCTACCTGGGGGAATTCTGGACTTCCAGCGCCAAGGGAGAGCTTGCTTTCTGAGTAAATCTTAAGTTTACAGAAAGTCTAGTCGGAGAAGGTTCTGTAGGATGTGTAATTTGTGTTGCAAAGCAGAGAGGATTGTATTTCTGTGAACTTTAATCTGTCTCGGTAAACAATGATGGACTGAAGTAGATGGAACACTAAAAATTATTGCAAATCAGATAGCATCTCTGAACACTAGCACTTTGCTTTAATGTGGTATTTTTTATGCTAGCTGCACATAGACAGCATAGGTGATGTTATGAACATCTCGTAAAGATTTCCCTCATAAATTGCTGGTAGCTGCTGAGCCACTTTTGAAAGGCTGTGAGATGGCTCAGCTTTCAGCCTGGAGACCGAGGGAATAGATAGCCTTTTGGAGTTAAACACTTTAAATAGAGTTTATTACGTTGGTATGCATATATAGTGATTAGAGAAGTGATATCGCTCTGTTTTTTTTCTGGGTGAAATGTAGTTTTGAGTAATGGGCTGCATGTCCTTGTGTGCCACGTCACCGCCTTGGTTGTGGTTTGGGAATGTCTTTGCCTGAAGGTCCCTGTGCTTTTTTCATCCTCCCCCTCTGCTCTGCCCTGGTGAGGCCCCATCTGGAGCACTGGGTCCAGTTCTGGGCTCCCCAGTTCAAGAAGGACAGGGAACTGCTGGAGAGGGTACAGCAGAGGACTACAAAGATGATGAGGGGCCTGGAGCATCTCTCTGATGAGGAAAGGCTGAGGGACTTGGGTCTTTTGAGTCTGGAGAAGAGAAGACTGAGGGGGGATCTGATCAACACCTATAAATACTTAACGGGTGGGTGTCAGGAGGATGGGGCCAGTCTTTTTTCAGTGGTGCCCAGGGACAGGACAAGAGGGAACAGGCACAAACTGGAACATGGGAAGTTCCATCTAAACATGAGGAGGAACTTTTTTCCTGTGAGGGTGGCAGAGCCCTGGAAGAGGCTCCCCGGAGAGAGTGTGGAGTCTCCTTCTCTGGAGACATTCAAACCCCACCTGGACACGTTCCTGTGGGACCTGCTCTGGGTGGACCTGCTTTGGCAAGGGGGTTGGACTGGATGATCTCCAGAGGTCCCTTTCAATCCCATATCATTGTGTGATTCTGTGAACTAAGGAGGAGGTGCCAATAGGGAGCTCCAGAATACAGACATCATCCTATGCAGAGTTTTTCAGTTGATTCATTCTTCCCTGGCTATCGAGAGCATGGGCACGTGGCACCACCGCATCCTTCACCATGTGTTTGACCAGTTCTTCTGTCTGGTGGGTTCCACGTGTAGCAAGAAGATTGAAAGGAATCACATTAGCAAGGAGAGGATGGGGTGTTACGGCTTGTATTAATTGTAGTACTAACAGCCTTTTTGCAATTAGCTGGGTGATGAGGAGAAACACGTTCTCAACCTGCATCTCTGGAACGTGGGCCCCGCTTTGCTTCTGGGTCAGCCAAGTTCCCCCTGATGGTACCTGCACCTCCAGACCCGCTGGTGGGGACACACAGATGGTGACAGACTGGGCTTCTGCAAGTGGTGCCCAGGTTTTTTACAGCATTTTAGCGCTGGATTCTGCCAGCACAACAGCGCCAGCGGTTTCAGTGGTTAAAACAAATTGAACGAGGGAAGGATTTGAAAGCAACATTCACAGTTTCCCATGTAAGCCTTCTGCTAAATTACATTTATTTTTTCCTTTGGTGACGCTGCCACTTAATGACAAACATTTTTGTTCATTTATTCATATGTTTCCCCCTGCCAGGTGGTGAGTATTTGGGAATACAGGAGTGATTATACCTACCTCTCCCTCAGAGCTCTCTGCCCCCCCTGTAGCTGCCTGCCTCAGCTGATGAATTTTTTCTGTTTTCTTGTGCTCCTCCCACCATAAACCTCCCAAAATTGCTTGCTTCCAAATTTCTGTTGAGATTCTAGTCACAATTGGAGTGAAGCAAGAGCTTACGTGGCTGCATCCAGCCGGAGTGAACATTACTGCTGAATCGTAACACCTCCCTGCGGAGGGCTGGGATGGGCAGGAAACGGGACAGAACTGAAATTGTAACACTTTGAATTCTAACCCCCACAAGCGTTTCTCATCGAAAGCAGAAATTTCTGAATAATTCTATAAGTGAAACGCAGCCTTGGAACACTGATCCATCCTTCCCCCTGCCCCTCTTTTTCCTTCTTCGCCTAATATATCAGGAGGTTTTCATCGTACCTCACAGGTTAGGTGTTTTAATTAGAAATTAGGACTAAAGTTGGAGAGGTCAGGATCTCCGGCAGGTCTGATCCTACGCCAGCTGAATTTTTCTTTCACCCTTCTCTCTCCATTCCCCTGAACGCTGCTGCTGTTCCTGCAACTTACAGGAGATCGCATTCACCAAGAAGACATCCTGCTGGTGATCTTTGACTAGCCCGAGTCTTAGCTTAATATGACTTTAAGGCATATTTGCAAATAGATGGAAATAATAGGATGGTGTCACGGTCCACTGCAAGACTTTCATAGTATTGCTGTGACGTACTTTTGCTCTGATTCAATTTTTGGAGTAACTCATTATGAGTGTGTATTCAGACTAAGCACTGTATTGCCAGTGAAGAAGTTTTTATAAGCCTTGGAATTTAAAGGGAGGACGTGGCGATGATTTGTTTTCCTCTATTCAGCAAAGAAATCTCAATGGGAAAGTCTAACTGCATCACCAAAATGTGGTTCTGGTTTTGGCAAAACCGTTGAGCTGAACAAAAAGTTCCTCTGTATTACCAGGTTCCTGTCTGTGCTGGGTTGTTCCTTTGAAATGAAAAATAAAATAATAAGAAAGTAGTCTAAGAGTAATTTATGAAGAAAAGGATGAAGGTCACAATAGGAAAAGATACAATTTTGAGAGATTAAATGCCTTTTTTTCCTCCCCTCTTCTCTCAGGGGTACATTTGAATCACAAAATGAGATTATCAGGTGGTTGCATCAGATAACGCTTGTGAGTGATCTCTGTTACTGCTGCGGAAATATTGAGAGCTGGTCTTTAATCAGTCCTGATACAAGGAGTCCTAAGTTAAACTGCTGGTGGCTTTTGTAGACAAATAACTTGATGTTTTAAATGAGGATGCTTTTTGAGGGAATGCTTTCAAGATTAGTGGGTGTCTGCGTGGAGATCTCTGATGATGGCATTGTCCTCGCTCAAGGAGTAGCAAACGCTTTCACAGGAAGTATTTTGACCTGCTGTGACACAGGAGATAAACTGGAGAATGCACATCGTGGAACACTTTAATGTTCACGAGTAGGAGATCACCCGCACTGGTGTGTTGATACGTGTCCTTCCTTTCTCAGTTCAATGAATTGTGCGACCCAATGTCCAGACAGCAGAGAAATCATGATGGTTGTCCCAAATTTTGAGCTCGGTGACAGAGTCCATATGTGCCACCGATAGAACAGGCTTAAAGTTGTGCATACAATATCCAATTAAAATCTGATTACATGTAATCGCGTTTTGTTAAGTATGAGATATCTTGTACGATTGCATTATTTGAAATCTAACTATTAAGGTGATGAATTTGAACTAACATTATTTTTCCCCCTCTGTGTTTTCAGGAGATACAGTTAGAACATGCAAAACAAGCTTTTGTGCAGAGAGACAATGCGCAGGCTGGAAGAGTCACAGCCATGGACTTCAGGGACATTATGGTCACTATTCGGCCACACATGCTGACACCGTTTGTAGAAGAATGTCTCGTAGCTGTGAGTAGTCCTGGTATCCCAACTGGGAAGGAGTCAGGATACAGACCTGGGATTCCTTTCTTATGTATCTTGACCACTACATGTGGCACGCAGTCCAGCTTATGGATGGGTGGTTTTAAGTTTAGCATTTATTATCTACACATATGAAAGTTAACCCTTATTGCAGAATATGTGTCCACAATGTTCTTGGTCTTGTTAGACAAAAGAAAAGCAGGTAGATGGACCTTAGCAATGGCCTACACAGATAGAGTTTGCCTGAGGATTTCCAGTCATTCCGTCATAGTGTAGTCTGTGTCAAATATGTCAAAATGCCCTTGCGTCCCCCTTAGGAAATCATCCCCAAAGGACTGGCTGTGTAAATAAGGATTTGGCCTTGCACAAGGCCAAGTGCAAGGTCCTGCATGTGGGTCTGGGCAATCCCAAGCACAAATACAGGCTGGGTGGAGAAGGGATTGAGAGCAGCCCTAAGGAGAAGCACTTGGGGGTGTTGGTGGATGAGAAGCTCAACATGAGCCAGCAACGTGCTCTGGCAGCTCAGAAAGCCCCCTGCACCCTGGGCTGCACCCCCAGCAGTGTGGCCACCAGGGTGAGGGGGGGGATTCTGCCCCTCTGCTCCGCTCTGGGGAGACCTCCCCCCCGAGTGCTGCCTCTGGCTCTGGGGCCACCAACATCAGAAGGACATGGACCTGTTGGAGCGGGGCCAGAGGAGGCCACAGAGATGCTGGGAGGGCTGGAGCCCCTCTGCTGTGAGGACGGGCTGAGAGAGTTGGGGGGGTTCAGCCTGGAGAAGAGAAGGCTCCGGGGAGACCTTAGAGCCCCTTCCAGTCCCTAAAGGGGCTCCAGGAGAGACGGGGAGGGACCCTTGATCGGGGAGGGGAGTGGAGCCATAGGACAAGGGGATGGGAGCTGCAAGTGGTGGGAACTGCAACCCAGTGACAGGATATTAGAAGGAGCCCACAGCAAAAAGTGTAGCCAGAAGCCTTGGGGACTGACAGGGAGATCTGATATTTTCTTCCTCAGTTCTCTCCCCAGTCTTGTTATCAGCTTTTCTGGGAGATGTACTTTCTCATAAAACATAAGATTTTTGATTCTTCCTCAAGGTCAATCAAATTTTATCAAGCTTATGCATTGTTATCAGGAATTTGCTGGATCACCTATCTTATATTTTAAATAGGGAATTCATCCAGTCATTTTTCTGTGCGCAGACCCAACACCGCTTTAAAATAGAGGTTTAGCCTCTGTTCTTAGTTGAGAATGAATAACTGTTCAAACCTTCTTGTTCCCGTTTTCTTTGAATGCCTGATATAAGCCCGAGAGCTTATTGCTGGATTTCCACGACTTGAAATGTCTGTGAATTTAAATGTTTCAGTTGACCTTTTTCAGAATATGTTTTGATTTTGTTGAAACTTTCTGTATAGTAATATACTTGACGTGTAGAAGTAGATTTCCTCATTACTAGAAATAAGCCAACTTATGAAACATTTCCAACTGAAGCAGTACTGAAACTTGAACTTTGTAAATTACTACTGGTTATGTTGTTCTAATCCTGCATATGTATTTGTTTAGGTTTGTAGGGTGGGGAGAGTTTTACATTCTGGTCATGATTAGTTTCAGTAACATAAGAATCTTTCATAGTTTTCTTTATTTTGCAGGTTTTTTGTTTTGTTTTGTTTTTTTGAAAAAGCAACCCTGTGCTACTGTTGCTCTTGTAAAATAAGATCATTTGAAAAGCTTTATTTCAAGATTTTTTTCTTAGTCATGTAACAGGCTCCTTTCTCTTTTCTTCTTTTACTGTCTCTACTCTAGGCTGCTGGAGGTACCACTTCCCATCAGGTCAGCTTTTCCTATTTTAATGGATTTAATTCTCTCCTTAACAACATGGAGCTCATTAGAAAGATCTACAGTACTCTGGCTGGAAACAGAAAAGATGTGGAAGTCACTAAGGGTTGGTAGAAATGTTTGCAGTCTGGAAGTTTCCTTGGGCATTTGGTTTGGGGGAGGGGGATGGAGGGGAAGACCTCATCTCTCTGCTTTTAAATCAATGGGATTGAAAATCAGTGCCTCGTTAGCGTTCCTTGGGACGCCGCTCACTTTTGTACCCTCCCGTTGGAGTCCACCCTCCAGGTTTTTCATTTTGTTTCAATCAGGAAAAAAAGGTCCTAGTAAACTGGGGGCAGGGGAAGGAAACTATGTAAAGATATTTAAAAGTTTAAAAAACTTCCTAGGACTCCTGCCAAATTGGCAGCCCATTAAAGTGACCTTCAAGGGTAGTTGAAGAATTCCATAAACTTGTATTGGCGGCACAGTAAGCTGATCTACAAGCTTGGAACAAGATGTTATCTGCTCTATCTAACCACTTTTATAGAGAATTCCCTGTGCAACGCCAGAGTTTCATTAATGTGGCCTACTGGGACTATGCATGAAAAGTTCCACATCTCTCGACTCCTGGGGTTTTTTTTCTGTTTGCCTTTTATTTTATTTTTTTCCCTCTGCCCCGCAACTGATTGATACCGTATGTCAAATATCCTAAATCCTGCTGATAGCGCTAAGCTTTAAGACCAGAGAGTTGAACTTACTTGCATGAAGGATATACATTTAAAACCATACATTTATGTAGTGGCAGGAACCCTTTTGTGGCGGGTCACTTTTATTCTTCTTCTTCTGCCCCCACACAGCATCTTCTACTTTATATTAAAGTGTAAAGCAGCTCTGGGGTGCTCTGGATGACTTCTTCTGGTTTGATTCGTTTTTCTCTTCTGTGTTTTTATTCTGTTGCAGAGGAGTTTGTTCTGGCAGCTCAGAAATTTGGTCAGGTTACACCCATGGAGGTTGACATCTTGTTCCAGTTGGCAGATCTCTATGAGCCACGGGGGTAAGTGGGGAATTCTCCTCCATCCTCCTCTTTCCTTCTCTGCAGGGGTGGGAGGTGGTGGTGGGGAACGGGAGAGTGTAGTGTCGTGGTCACGTGCAGGTAACTTCTCGTGATGTGAAACCCCATCTGTGAGGAAATACTAGGCTGAATTAATTTCCCCAGGCGCATGACGTTGGCTGATATTGAGAGAATCGCTCCTCTGGAGGAGGGGACGCTGCCCTACAACCTGGCTGAGGCACAGAGGCAGGTAAGAACAGAAGCCAGATGATGCTACTATCTGTGTCCAGTGCCAGGTAAATAGAGAGCCAGCCTCCTTCTGTGTTCTGTAATATCTGTGAGGAAGACCTTGTTAGAATTTATTTTTAACCCGTGTCATGTCTTCTCTGTGCCCCTTTCGGGCTGCATTTTGACAGGTTAAATGTGATTTACTTTGGAAAGATAAAATATATATGAGTGTCATCCAGCCATTCAGTAAATATTAGGTGTATACCTAATTTAGGTGTTTATGTTTTGTGATTCTGTTGCTCTCTGTTCTTTTCAATGAGGAAAGAAGACTTCCCCTTTCCAATACGGATGGTAAATTCGGCATCAGCCCTTGTTCTGAACACACATTTCTGGCTTGAGAGTGTTCTCTGCTTTGCCTTCTGCTCTGCTGAATATCAAAATAGGAGAGATTGTGTTTAGTCTGCCATCAGGGTTTCAGTAAAAGCATTAATATTCTCTACATTTCCAAAACCTGAAGGTTATTGACTTTCCATGGTGTAACAGCAAATGAACTCGTGTTGTATTTGAGGCAAAAAGAAATAGGAGTGTTCCTTAAATGTCAAACCTGTTGATGTTTTAGTTTTGATATTATTTTAGCGTATCATATTTTCATTGACACAAGTTTTTAAACAGATAGATTTTAAACTAACCCTCTTGTTTCTCTGTCTCTATATTAAGGCAGCCTTAACTTTGTGTCTTGTGAAACTAAGGGTTTTTTTGGTTGGGTTTTTTTTTTTTTTCCCCTGCTCTGAGTCTGTGCGGAGACGCCAGTTTGACCACAATGGGTTGATGCAGGCTACATTTTTAGGACTCCCAGGCCATCAGCCAGGCCTCTGTGTGTGTGTGTGTGTCTGTACAGACACGTCTCTTTGGCTTCTCTTTCTCTTTCTTCTTGCCCTCCCTCCCCGAGGTGTGAACACCCCCACCACCTCTCCAGGACGCTATCTGGGGCGGTGGTTTTCTGTTTGTTTGCGCAGTGACTAAATGTTGACTGTGCTGGGAAGAATTCAAAGGAGTTGGCTCCCAAAAGCTCCACCATCTATTCCTAGAAGACTCCTAAAGGAGTTAAAAGCCTTTGGGTTGGGGTGAATATTACAGAATGGGAGTTACAATAGGTGGCAGTAAAACGTAGCCAAAAATGCAGTGGTGAAAGTAGCAGCTTCTTCAGTTTTTGCTTTGGGGCCACTGACTTCGCTTGTATGATTTATGCCATTTTAAGAGGCATAATGAGGACATGTGAGTCTGCTTACCATTTCTTCTGCATACGTGTCCTACCTTTTCATTTTTCTCCCCAATTCCTTTTAATGTCAGCTACTTGCTGTTGAGACAGAAGATTTGCAGCTACGTTGATACCTTCAATTTATTTTCTGGCCTATTCCAGCTACATTGGAATATTAGCTAAAACCTAAACACATTTTCAGGAAAAAATATATCCATATTTTTATTTTGTCCTTTTACTTGTAGTATCTTGAAAAAAAAAAAGTATTTCAAAAATTGTTAGTGAGTATGGAAGACTTCACACCCCTGCTGAACTGCTGTTTTCTTAATTCTTCTCTTTCATTAAATAGCAATTTTAAATCTGGAGCATCTGAATAAATCTGAAATATATTTTGAAATCTGGCACTCACAGTCTGTGAGCAAAATGAAATTGTGGGGGGTGCTTTATGAAACCTTACTTTTCTTCAGCTAATCTGCATGAACAGTGCTTGCACTCTTGTTTTGAGAGCCTGACAGGTAGTAGATATACCTGCGCTTGGCCACAGTAGAGGGAAATTCCAAACTGGAGTCGCTTTTAGCTGTGGAAAATTAATGACTTAAGATGCAATATGTGTGCCCTCCTCTGCACATTTGGGCCATTGATTTTGGAGTTGTATAATTTTGTTGTAGTATTGGTATTTCTTTTCTTTGCTATTCCAGTCTGAAGAGGCTACATTATATGGCACTTAGAAATCAGTGGAAAAGAAATAATAATTGAAAACAAAACCCTCAGTGTATTGGGGGATTTTCTCTGGGTTTCTCTGTACTGATATCATGAGATGTTCTCTCATGAAATACCATATTCTGATTATTTGTCTTGTCTTCCCTTTTGTTTTAAATCCTGCCTTGACAGAAAGCTCCAGGCGATGTGTCCCGACCTGTTCTCATCCAGATTGCAGAGTCAGCGTACAGGTTTGCCCTGGGCTCCGTTGCTGGAGGTTAGTCATGGGCTGAGCACAAGAATATTATTCTTCACTCTTTGGGGTTTTTTTTCTTTTCTTCTGCCCTCCTTCCTCTTCTGCCTTCAGCGTGGATGGGTTCTCAGTCTTGCCCTTGGAGCTTTGTCTAAGGGATGGGATGACTAAGATGGAAGAGGAAGGGCTCATCTGATCTACAAGAGTTTGGGGATTTATGAGCCATAACGAGGTAGGGCCAGGCAGTGCTTTTGGTTAAAACCGTGGGAGATACCTTGTTGTATCCAGAACATATCATGGAGAAAAAAAAGATACAACTGGTATTTGAGATGTAAATGTGGAGGATGACAGTTGTGGTCAAACACCACAAGTGCAAAATCATGTTTTCTTACCGTTTGGTTTTTCTTTGCAGCTGTTGGTGCCACTGCAGTCTACCCAATCGACCTGGTGAAAACTCGAATGCAGAACCAGCGCTCTACGGGGTCTTTTGTGGGAGAACTTATGTATAAAAACAGCTTTGATTGCTTCAAGAAAGTGCTACGTTATGAAGGTTTCTTTGGGCTTTACAGAGGTAAGTTTAAAATGTGGTATATACTAATGATAAGATAGTAATAAGAGTTCAGGAACCCTGGATTTTTAAGCCTATTTTGTTAAGACTTAAATTTTTCCTCATTTGTGCTTTTGCTTCTATTCTGTTATAGATGAAGGATTTGCAGACTTCTTGATAACTAATACCTCATTGTGATGAGGCCATTTCTGTGCGACTTCACTGTCCTTTCTTTCCTCATCTGCAATAGGGCAACAACGGCAATTTCCTACGACAAAAATGTACTGTTGGTCAAGTTTTCATTTCCTTAGCAGTCCATAGTACCAAGAATATTTTCTCCTGTTTGTTAGGAAGTTAGGTCATTGCCAGAAGCAGTTGAGTCAGGAATGAAGAGTGGAGGATTTCAGTATAATATTGTTATGATCTGGCAAAGCTTTACGCACCTGGAAAAAACCTGAACAGTTTATAAGACAAGGTGTGAAACACCTTTAAAATTAAGTGGTGTGATACACGTGCACTCTGTAACGTATGACCTGAGTTACTGGATGTTGGCTAAATAGCTCCTCTGCAAAATACAGACTGTTTTTGTTATTTCAGCAGAATTGGAGATGGGAAGGCTCTGTTATTATTGATGGAGGTTAAGGCAGTTTTTTGAGTAGGCCTAGTAATTTAATAAAGGCTATTGACATGGTTTCTGTTTTGTCAGGATTTATAGCAATCAGAATCGTAAAAAGTCCCAGTTATTGGCTAAAGAACAAATCGTCTTCCCTGCAAATGTATGTCTCCTTCTTCCAGGATCCTGGAAGAATAAATGTGCAGAATTCCATTATTACCTGCTTCTGTCTCACTGAAACTCTAAAGCGTGATTTTTTCACCTGGAAAAACAAACCTCAGAAATGACATAACTGCGTATTCTTAACTCCATTTGCTTGTCGTGTTTGTGGAGTGCAAATTTGGGGAGCTTTAGGAACCTTCATCAGTGTAGCTTGTCTCTCTGTTCCCCATCCCCTTTACTACTTTTCCATCTTCCAAGGTGTACTGAAGAGTGAAATCTCGGACAGTTTGGTGGAGCTGAACCTCTAAACCCAGGGCAATAATCTCATTTCTGGATTATATGGTAGAAATTGTGTGATGGCAAAGAACACCATAATTTCAGAGGCAAATTGAGACCCGTGTTTCTACGGATTCTCTACTAAAAGGGCACCCTGATTTAACTTCTCTTTTTAAAAGAGTCAAATAGAGAAAACTCCTTAAAAATGTGGAGCTTCCTCTGTGGAGTTCTGTAAATTCGGGCTGTTTCTAAGGAGATGATGTTGGAGAAAGTTGAGCAACTGAGCGCAGAATGAAGGTTTCCTGTTAAGCTTGAGAGGGCAAACAGACGTGAAAGGAACATTTTCTAGATTAGTATACTCACCCTATCTAATGCAGTAAAGTTACAGTTTATATATTTAGGAATCATTTTGTTCTGGTCTTAAATACTACACCAGGTAGGACAGACTGCAGAGTACATTACTTTTTGCTGCTGGCTGGTAACTGGTTTTCTTTCTCACACCGTGGTAGGTTCCCAGTTCAGTAAAAGGGGGGTTTTTCCCATGCTGGAGGAGGGAGCAGTGGCAGAGCTCTCCTGCTTAGCTGAATAGCGATGCAAAAACCTTGTAAAAAAATTATAGTAGAAACATTTGGAGCAGTGGTCTCTGTGTTACGCCGTGTCGCAAGGAGGAATGATAAACCCTGCTCTCAACTCAGCCATTTCAGATGATATTTTTAATGCAAAGCACGTATTTCAATCCAGGGAAGCAAACCGATTTTTCTTTTTTGTGTCGTTATTTTATTTCAAACTTGAAAAAGGCAAAACCACCATGTTCTAAACCACCATCTCAGATAAGGATAAATTACACCATCTTGTGGATATAAAGAGAGCACTAAATTTTGTTTAGTGTGAATTCGATTCTAAGAATAATCAGTGTTTCCACTGAGAAGATACTTTGATTTAAAAAAAACCAAACCCAAACATGATATAAAACTCTGTAGAATGTTTGTGAGATGCATTATTTGAATGCTGTGTTGTTAGATTAATATTTTTTTTAAAGACTTCACACCTGAGATAAGTTTTTCATGTCTGTTTCTCAGCATGGCTGAAAAGAACACTCATCTGCTATACCTATAAATTACTGTTCTGTCTACATTTATACCTGAAATACGTATTCAGAAACTTACAAGTATTTAAACATATGTAAATACAGGAAAATTTTGGAAGCTGGGATTTGTCGTCTCTTCCAGCTGATGAGGCCACCTATGTTTCTTAATACCTTTTTAATCAGAAGTCCACCTAATGAGTGAGGGAATGCTTCACGGTCTTAAGCGGTGTGTGTAGTAGAGATTATTTCACCTACACTTGATAGAAATTCCATGGGAAATTTAAGTACCAGAGATAAAACGTAGCTGATAGAAACGTTCTGTAGCGATGCTGTTAGTGCCGCTTCTCCGAGAGGCTGAGAAAGACAGGAGATGCTGCGGGGGACTCCGTTATCTGTGATCGTTAACTCTTAAGGAACTTATTTGTTTCATTTATTCCAATGGTGCCTCTAGCCCTGCAGTAACTCCAGCTGCCTCCTAGTCTGATTTTAATCACCCACGTTCATTATTAGTGGGGGACTCCCATGCTAATGGTACAACAAGGCCACGGCAGGAGCTTCCCTCCAGAAGAATGCAATGAAGTACCATTTTTGGAGAATGGATGTACAAGCCTGTTCCTACCCCAAAGTTTGTCAAAGAACAAAATCTCCAAGAGACTGGCAACTGGTGATTAATTGTCCAATTTATTGTGTGAATCATGTAGTATTAAAACGTGGCAGCATACTGTTACCACCTCTCTGTCAGATGTCCATCTTCATCACGGTCAGAAATCTTTCGACAATGTTTCAGGGCTCCCACCAAAAGGAGAATCACAGAATCACATGGGGTTGGAAGGACCTCTGGAGATCATCTCGTCCAACCCCCTGCCAAAGCAGGCCCACCCAGAGCAGGTTGCACAGGAACATGTCCAGGCGGGTTTTGAATGTCGCCACAGATGGAGACTCTACCACCTCCGTGGTGAAAGGTGGTGGAGAAAGAAAAGATGATTTAGTTTTGATAGTTGTAATGTATAGAATGCCCAGGTACCATTCACAGAGAGCTTTATTGTGTAGGCATGAGAGCAAACGAAGAGTCCCGCTACCTTCTTAAGATGCTGGAGACAGCAGACCCAGCTGGTATCTGGCAAGGCTATAAAATGCTTTAAATGTATTAAAATTAATGCTACCTTTTTTAGAATCCTGTGTGCTGTCTTGCAGTAGACATAGCATTATCTATAATTAAACTTACAAAAACTTTCATCCTATAAAACCATGTGTGAAGTAGAGAAAGAGAAAAACGCTCTGGGTTTTTAGTTGTTTAATTGGATTTTTTTGGTTTTTTTTAGTGGTGAGGGGTTGAGGTTTTTTTGTAACTGCTACCTATTCGGGTTCATCTTTCTCTTCTAGACTGAAGTTTTATGGCAAGGTTTGAGTCATAACAGTCCCGTTCAGATTTGAGTGCCAAAGGAACGGACTAGATGGGAAAAAAAGGAACTTGTGCCAAGATAAACATGTTTTTCCGGAGATTTTACAAGTTCCTTTTACAAATGCAAAGCCTTAGGAGCTGGAAAAATAAAAAATGGTAAAAAGGCCATCTTTAGGTCAGGGCAGTGAAAATGAATTTGCTTTGTCCTGTTTATGTGGCTTCCAAAACGGAAGGTTCATCCAGATCTCCAGATGGAATATTTTTTAGAATTCTCTATCTTAATATTTTAGAATGTCTTTTTCTGTAATTTATTTGATATGATATAACTTGAAAGCCATGCTACATGTATAGCATAGTCGTAATATATGATTTTAAAATCATACGTATGTATATATGATTTTAAAATTTATGATCTCCAGATTCTGTTGGGAATTATGTATCTGTTTCCAGACTTGCTCTAGTTCTACCGGATTAGATCGGGTACTGTGTTTGTAAAGTAAACGGAACACCTTTTTAATCTCGGAAGATACAAATTCATTAGCCGTAACATCTGTACAAAACCACACGTAACCTGTAGAAAAGTGTTTATTTAGATTAATATCACAGCACTTACAAAGAGAATTTCATCTGTACAAGGCTAAAACAGTACAAATCTCATTCACTGTATATATTTGTGTTTTCTTCAGTGCTGCAGAAAATTCCATATTTAATTACGTAATTCTGACTGTCTTAATAGTTTTTCATTGAGGGCCGGATTCAAGTCACCTGTGAAACTAAAACTCTCACAGAAATTCAAATTTTGAAATTTAACTTATTCTGCAGAATCTCTTTTTTTGAGCAACTCTGTGTGAACTTAGCGTTACTGTAGGCTTTGGTTTGAATATTCAGCCGTATGAACATAAGTCTTGGGTAGATGTTAGGTGAGTATATGCAGTTAATTACTATTGTTTGTTACTTGAAATCAACAAAAATGCGAATACAAGTACAACTTTTAAAGGCATTAGTATATAAATAGGGCTGGCCCTTCTGCTGTCGCAAGCCAAATGGTGCTATTCCCCGATGTCTTTTCCTTAATTAATAAGAGCGTGTTTGAATGTTTTGCATTATTTTCATCCCTATCCCCTCGGGTCCTGCCATCTAATGCCGTTGGTTTTGCCCCAAAAAGGTACCGCACTCTTAATTTTTGGAATGCACACATGGTGTATCTCACAAAATTCATTAGAAAGTCTTAATTTTTGTGTGATGATGCAGAAAATGAATGTTAGTGTAGGACAGGGTGCTGAAACATTGTTGGCAAATCTGTATTAGAGTTTAAGGGTAAAGTGAGCTAATTTCACGGGCTTAGAAAAGCTAAAGTAACAAATATGTAAAGGCAGCTCCTCTGACTTGAAGTGGTAGCACAAAGTTTGTTCTCAAAATGGAATGTTTAAGTACTCTCATTAAATGTAATAACACAAAATTGCTGTAAAAATTGCCCGTTTCTAGGTGGTGATCTCTACATACAGTTGTTGATTTGTTTAGTTAATGCAGAGTTCCTCGATGCATTGACTTCTCCATTTCCACGTTCCAGGTCTCCTACCGCAGCTGTTGGGAGTAGCACCAGAGAAGGCCATAAAACTCACCGTAAGTGTGCAAATGGGTTGTTTTCACATTTCTCCACATTGTAAAGTCCATCTAATTCCAATTAGCATGTTGAGGATTTTCATCCTTAATGTGTCAGCAACACAGTAGAGTGTATTCCATCAGTTTTGCTTGATACGCCTTAAATTACAAAAGCACAACGCATTACAAGTGACATACAAGTCACATGCATAAATATATATATATGTGTGTACATTTGAAAAATCTTATGGAAAACTTATTTCTGGACTCACTTCAAAACACGTAACAAGATTATTCAACTTGCTCAGCTCATCCACTTGTTTGTAAATAGCCCAGACCTTTGGTTTCACTTCTTAGCAAAAATAAAGAATTATTTATTGGCCTTGGAGGGCTTTTGGTTTTGCGTCTCCACGTGGTTCCTGCACGTTTAGTTCTAGCACATCGGGAGATAATATGAGCATGAAGTGAAGTGTTGGTGAGAAAGGAACTTGTTTGCTTGCATTTTTTTTCCCTGAATGTTTTGCTTCTGTGATTTTGTTATTTCTTGAATTGTTTTAAGGCACCGACGTATTTCTTATTATAACCCAATGGTAAGGTATTGGTATTCACTGATAGGTTAGTATTCACCGAAGCGTTTTAGGAAGAGAAAGGTATTTAATGCTATTAACTGAATTACTATTGTGTTAAAACTTATTCTTGAACATTCTGATATTAATTTGAAATTATATCTAATTTGTAACTGTAGCTAGCATTTCCAAAATCTTACGTGATTTTATCATTAATTTTCAGACAATGATTTTACTATTTAATTAGTGATTGATGTCTTTCTTTCAATAATAAATATTTGAATTATGCTGCAAATCTCTGTTAGAAAGGAAAACATAGTCAGTTTTACAATATTTCATATAAAATCTAAGATTTGTGTGCTATCCGGTGGTTCGGCAGCTTCGCGGATGTATTTGCGCTTCCGGTTGTGCAGAATTTGCAGCAGACGAGTGTTTTCCCCAACCTTTTAATTCCTCAGCTCCCATAAAACGTTTGGTTTTTTTCAGGTTAATGATTTTGTGCGAGACAAGTTTATGAGTAAAGACGGCTCCGTCCCGCTGGCAGCCGAAATCCTTGCTGGTGGCTGCGTAAGTATCTTTACTTCCATCTCCTCCGCGCGAGACAGGCGAAGCGCGGCGTGCGAGACGCAGCGCGGGGACTAAGGCTTGTGTTTAACCGCAGATCCGGGTCCTGAGCAGAGGCCACTAGAGCAGCTCAGTTCTTTCCTAGATAACCAGCCGCTCTTGGTGAGAGGGTAAATGTTTCTCTGCATCCCGCCTTTCAGCCGCGCTCTTTAATTCTCACGGCTTGGAGTTTGTTCCCTTTAATAAAGAATGTGCCTTTATTCACGTTGGCTGTAGCTCGTGGCCTGAAGAGGATTCATGCTAACCTTTCCAGGAGTTAATAATTAGATACTACTTTGTGGCACCCACTCTGCCACGTCACTTCTTTCCTGATGTGTGATTGCGCCCACTAATTTTCACTTTTTTTTGCAGTGATACTGGCTTTTTGAAATGGCAAAAACTACTCATGCTTCTTTGAGTTCGCAGCAGACGTGGGCTGGGTACTGCTAACTCGGTACATAACGCATTCCTCAATGTAGGCTGTATTTAAAGCCCACTGAATTTTGAAGAGTGTTTTGCTTGCACGAAGTAGTATCTTAATGAACAACTGGGTAAATGATAACGCTTCACGGTTTGGTCTGGTTCTGCCTGTTCGTATTACAGCTTACTTTATCTGCTGTATTGATTTTGTTCAAGCAAATGTAAATACTTTAGGTAAAATGAATAGCTGTTCAAAGACCAGTGCACTTTACAGATAAAGAACGGTGTTTATTTAAACGGGCTTTGATCAGCGGGGCAGAGCCACGCCGCTGTATGTTCAATCCATCTTTGTTTCTGCTCTCATGAGACAGGTGAGGTCACGTTTTCATGCAGCTTCTCCCTCTGTCGAAAACCAGGGTGAGCAGCGACTTAAAAAACATAATCCTTGTGCGTTAACCCGAGCGGGTGCAGAGATTTGTGCCGTGTGCGCTCGTGGAGAGCACCCCCGGATTATGGGGGCCCCCGGGGAGCGCTGAGAAGCCCCCGCCTTGCCGTAATTCTCAGGAGATGGGGCAGGGTTTGGCTGCCGTCTCCCTGCTCCTTCTGTTTGATCACTGACCTGGTGCAGACTGCCAGGTAGGATCCCCTTGTTCTGAAACTTTAGGAGCAATCAGGGGAGGGAAAAAAAAAAAAGGACGGGGCTGGGGGGGAAGAGAAGAATGTGGGTCTCTAAAGCCCTAGATAAAAAGCATGCTGTAAATGAAGGAAAAATGCAATAAAGTGCTCGTAGAGTAAAAAGTATTTGCCCCTTACACTAATAAAACGTCTTATGAATGTAGCAGCCATAGAGAATTCAGCAAAAATTTCATTTAAAATGTCATTTGATCTAGAGTTTTTATTTTTTACAGACTGATGTGAATTTTTTAATGCAGCACAAAAAGCACTCTTTGCAGAGAGCTGTCATTCACGAGAGCGCTGCAGCGAGCTTCTTGCCAGTCGTTCCTTGGGAAACGGAAGGATCTGCTTTAAGAGATAGGTGGCTTGAGACGTATTTTAAACGTGCTGCAAATGTTGGCTTGTCCTATGGGGTATTTGAAATAAAATAACTGTTAACAGCGAGATGCTGCATAAAGCTGTAGCAGGAGACGTGTGGTGGCAGAATGCCCTGAGTTTTCTTTTAACTGGAGTTCTCCACTTCAGGGCAGGGTCTAGTGCCAGGTAGAGAGGTTGCGACTTGTCTTTTCTGCAGGTGGTCTTTGGGGGGTTTTTTTTGGTAATTTTAAACCCAATTCAGACTAGCAACAGAGACTCTCCTTACGAGTGGTGCCTGGGTTTTTTGGGGGGGGAGAATTTTTCTCTCCTGGTGTAAATATATGCATAAAATAGGAGATGCCAGAGACAGGGTTTTTCCTGTAGCTTTCAGCGTTGAATTTTGCCTAACTTTTTGCCCCTGTTTAAGCCAATGTGGAACCTGCGATTTCACTGGGGAGGCAGTAAGGACACTGCATTGGAAATATTCACTCTTGGATTTGTACCTCCTTTCACAATGTGCTAATCGCTTACGTGGGAGGCGAGAAGGCAGGAGGGCACGACGTGTTAGTGTCTGAAAAGGGGCAGGCAACTAAGATGTATTTTATAAAAGCCACCTGCCCTCTCACCTTTCTGCTCTCCACATCTAATTCTCGGCTATGGTTGTGTTTCAAACACAGATGTTGAATTTTTCCTCCTCCTGTGCTCCCGTTTCCTTGGCGGGTATTCATCGCCTGTGCGAGAGCCGTGTGCCGGGATGCTGCGGGATTCCAGGGGTTTAAATACCAGCCCCGTGAGCCCAGTATCACTTCAGTTCCTAAGAAAGGGGAGGACGGAGCAGATGCTTGGATGGTTTGGGTTGTTTTAACACAAAGGGCTTTGAAGGGGTCAGTATCACCTGAGCAGCTCCGCTCCCGCTGTTTGCCCAACCATTGCCAGGCCTTGACTTTTTAAGTCCCCAAGGAGTTCGCTTTGCATCATAATTACTGAGAATTAGTACACATGGCTGACTTTTGCACTTGTAACTAAAGCTGATTGTTTCATTGAACAAGTCTTTTTCTGTTTTGTAAACTGTTTTCTCTCCTGAAAAAAAAAGAAAAGAAAAGAAGCAAAATAGAAAGATCTTTTAGTTGGTGACCCGGTGGCACTTAGCTCGGTTAACAGCCTGTTTCATCGCTTTTCATTATGTCAAGATAAAAGTGAGAGGTTGGTTGAGATTTATTTTTTTTTGAGACCCCCGAGAATATAATTAAAAGTATAACCTTGATATTTTTATCCGGAATCTTAAGGAGGGTTGTTACGTAAATTACTACATCAAAATTTCCATCTCCTTTGTTTGTAAGAATTTTTCCTAGTGACTGCGGTATTTGTTACCCATAAAAATACCTGTGAGTTCCCGGTTAGCAGGGTGCCTGGCAGCCCCCGGGGGCTCGGGGCTCTGCCTTTAGGGCTCTCATCGTTCATGCGAATCCTATACAGCCCTTATCGTTGTTAGACCAGTAAAAAGCTTCGGTTCCAAGCCATGGTGTGATGATACTATAGAGCTATAGGATCCACTGAGCATCTCAACCACAAACCCGACTTTACCTCCTTGAAAGAAAAAGTGCACAAAGATGCTAGATTTGAAGTTTCCCTAAGCCTTTTTTCCATGGTCTTTCAATTTCTTTTATATTTTAAATAAAAAATAATCTCTAGTCATACCAAGTTTAGCTGCTTGCTTCTTTTAAACTTAATTCCATTAAAAGCTTCTGTTAAAAGTAATCTGATTATTTTTTTTTAGAGAGCACTGGCCATTATTCTTATTTTTTGAGTTATATTAACCAGTTGAAACCACTGTCTGTAAAAGTGGCATAAACATTATTTTGAGGGTTTTGAAGTGTTGCCTTTGACACTAAGCTTTTAGGTGAGACCATCGTTTTGATTAGTTCCTTAAATAAAGCAGTTCCACATTTAATGGAACATTTACATTGTGTGTCTGGAAGTAACCGAGAAAGAGATGCAAAACTGCAAAATAAAGAGTCATCATGAAACACGTAAAAAATATTAAGAAGTATTATAGCCTGACGAAAAAGAAATAGCTATATCATAGATGTTGCCTTGTCGGCGTATAGTAACACAATTATATAGGTAAATCGGAAGCTTAATTTTCAGCAAGAGAAAAAATATTTTGCTTTATTAACCTTTCCTTCTGCTCTCCCTCCTCTTTCCAAGCACACGCAGCCTTTCCCTTCCCAGCTGCTCAGTGTGTGCTCACTATTAGCCCCTTTAAATCATGTAGCACAGTACAATTACAGACCCCGTACAGATCTGCTTTTATTTAAGTTGTCAAGACAATTTTAGGCGTATTTCTAGAGACTTTATAGTAATCGGAATAAAGTTGAAACATATTGGACCTGCTTGGACAACCTCAACTCTGCTATGGAACATAAAAATTAGATACGGTTAAGATGGAGTTCATCTAGAAAGTGCAAAATGCTGTCCAGAATTAACTTCTGTAAAGGGATATGATGTGAAATTCCAGATGAATTGTGCCAAATGACCAATCCAGTGCAAATAGTTTTATTAAGCTACTTACAGCATTTATTTTATGTTTCAGAGAGTAATAAAGATAAGTCCACATCTGAGCTGCATTTTCTCTGCGGCATTGTAGTGGAGGTAGAGGGTGCAGGGACCGCAGTTCCCACACTTCTTACATCTCCTGCTTGCAAAAATTCAGACATTTCTACGTCGTCAACTGAAGGTGTCATTCTTGCTTTCATTATTCAGAAACCTAAATCTGATAAAATTCTATTCTCTTAGGCAAGGAAGGCTGAGCTGTGGGTAAAATGAAGCTGAGTGTGTGTGTGCCAAGGGGAAAAAATCTCTGCGTGTGTATCTGAAGCCAAAAAGAACAACTGCTGTCGCATGGAAAAGTTTGGGTGTAGTTTATTGAGATAGTTAAATAGGGATGGTCTTCTCGCTGATGGCTCATCTTAGCTCTGAAAGCCAATGGCTACGTCTCTTGAGCGTCTCTTGAGCTCGTAACAGATTTATTCTCAGAGGTCTGTTCTCCCTGCACTCAGGGAATCTAAATTCCAGCACTTCCCAGGGCAGTTCTGCCTGCACGTGTAAAAACCCAACATTCACGTTTCTTGCTGAAGGAAAACTTCAGAAGCTCCTAATTTTTTTTCCTTGATTAAATTTAACATAAATTTTATGTAGAAAGAAAATAGCTTTGTTAAATAAATTAATTAGATTTAAAGTGTATTTAATGTAATTAATATAATGTAACAGAATATACTATAATTAATTAGGTATTTTTAAAGTAGTTTTCTCCTCTGAACCACTATAATTGTAGTTATTTTCAGCATACTGAAAATAATTTAAACTAATTGTAAACTTCTGGTACAAAAAACCCCCAGCTAGATCTGGACTTAAATTTAACTCCACAATTGCAAACCCGTGCTATGTCGACCCTGCTCTGTTTTAATTCGCTCTGATTAATTTTCAGCTGATCTTAGATTTAAGCCTTAGAATGAAGTTTGGGAAAGCAACGTACAGGAACGTGATCGCCCTTCCCAGAGGTTGTAGCGAAAGGCGGGGGAGTCCCTGCTTCTCTCTGACCTCACCCCCCATTTCCTTGCAGGTTTGGATGTTTTTAAAAAATAGTTTACTGAAATTTTCACCCAGTCATACCTGGTTAAACTGGCCTTTCCTGAAAGCAGTAAGGAACGTGAATTTATGTAGAATGTGATTTCACTCTATTTTGAATTTTCCTTTTGAATCAGTTAATTTAATTTTATTTTTTTTCCTAAGATATTTTCCCATAAAGTTAGAGGCTCTTTCCCCTTTTGCTTCCCCTCTCTTCTTCCTTGTCATTTCCCTTCTCCCCTAAAAAAAAGAAAAGAGAAGGAGAGGAAAAAGAGAGGAAATTTTTCAAACTGTCAAACAAGAAGAGATGCACAGGTTTAGGTTGATACGTTTCTGACTGCATAATCAAACCATTCTGAACTCTTAAAAAGACCGTTTTTTTTATCCCGAAAACATACTAAATATTCTTTCCATTTTAAATGTGTTCTTTTTTTTCCTATTATGTTAGAAATAATGACTGCAGAATTTTATATGAACATACATTACAGTTTAACACAGGTATTTGTTTTGACAATTGTATTTTATTATACATCCCTTTCTCCTATTACTCCTCCTTTTACTGGCAGTAAAATATTTTAGTGTTTACCAGTGTATGTTCAAAAAAAAAAAAAATACACCCCAAAAAACAAAGCCTCCAACTCAAATCAGGAATTAAAATCTAGCTTTCTATGAGAAAAAGGAAGATATTTATGATGTCACAGTAATTTATGATGTGACCAAGAAATAATGGGTCAGAGTTTTAATACAGCTACCATGCCTGAAGACTTGAAAGGTCTGTAAATCATTAAATGATTCTACAACTAGTCAAAATAGACAAGTAGAGCAGACAGAGCCAAATGTTAACATATTTGACAGGTCTGTAACTTAATTGCTTTTATAATGCCAATCAAGTAGGCTCCACTTTGATTTTTTGGCTCGGCTTCTGAGAACTGAATTACCAATAACGGGGAAAATAGCAAATGCACAATTTTAATTTAGTTTTTTCTTTTCCCCCCACTGCAGACTTGGTCAGTGCTTATAAACAAACCACGCTCCTCTTGGGTTCTCCTATGGTCATTAACGGCCAGGTCGTTAATGAACTATTGTAGGGCAGTCGTCCCCAGTTTTATCCCAGTCTTGGAAATGTGTCTGAAGCAGTAGCAGGAACGAACCTCTGCTCAGCCTAATTGCGATCCTATTTATGAGCCCTTTTACGTGAGCGTTTGAAGGAGCTTACTTTATGGTTTATGTACACTTGGAGCTTAACGAGACTCTGCAATTCTAGTTTGAGCTGCCCAAAGTAAAAAACCTCAGCCAGACCGAGAGAAGGAGAGAAGAAGACGGGAAAGATTAGCTGGAGAAACACACCCTTCTGCCCGAGCAGCGCGAAAGCTGGGTCTGTGCGAGCCTGCTCAGGGTGGTGAAAAGCAGGTGATGGAGGGCCCAGGAAACCTCCTCCTGATCCGAAGAAAAGGTATTTACTGTATGAAATCCTGTTGCTAAAGAGCATTATCGGGATGCTGTGTAGATAGGACCACAGACGAGAGGACACAGAATAGCGTGGGGTGGATTGTCTGGGTTTTTGAAGTCTGGCTTTATCGGGAAAATAGGTAACATAGAAGCAAGCCTGTGAGAGCCCAGTGTGCTCTGCCCTGGACATGCAGCACCACGTAATTAAGGTTGTCACCTCTGAAATCTGTAAGAAAGCCAGTCCCTTTGGACAGATGTCTGTTGCTCGGTGGCTCTTCTGGTAACGGGAAAGTCCATAGTGAGATCAGCGTCTTTCATGTGATGCTCTCGGGGTCTCCTGCCGTGCAAACACCAGGACTTTCAGGAGTGGTCTGAAGCCCTGCAGTGTCACTCCGTAAATCTGGCTTCTAAGCCTTGCCTGTCACAGAGTTAGTATGTGATTTTGTGGTAAAATCAGTGAAAAGTTCTGTGCCTTAATTGCCCTTTAGTATCCAACGAGGATGGTCATTCTTCCACTGTTGCATCTGTCGAGTGCGTTTTTAATTTTTTATTTATTTTTTTTATAACAGGGAACTATATTTTGTGGCTGCACAGTGCTCAGCACTTTAATTGGGATTAATGGACACTAGCAAACGTACAGGAAAACAAGGTGCATCTGGCAACAGACGAGGAGTAAGGGCCGGAGGTAGCGAACGGTATTCGGTGTGACTGAATGTGATAAAGTTGACCAAAAATTCTGGAACTTGCACCTGCTTGTCTTTTTGTAACTGGAATGAGTAACCAAGACATTGTAGATGATTTCTTTTGCAGAGGTTGATTTTGGATCGTTTATATAATACGTTGCTGATGTATTTTAATGGTTACCGTTAATTGCCATAATTGCTATCCCTAGGTGATATTGTTGGGAAGTACTAGCCCTCGGATAGCCGTAGTAATCCTTTCTTCATCCATGAAACTTTAAAAGGTGATATATGACACGTTGGGTGGGACGCAGGAGGAAGGTCTGGGCTGACCCTAAATACTCTTAGCCAAGAACAGGAAAAAGGCTATGATTTGTAGTAGGTAATAAGGTTAATTAGAGGCACAAGAACAGCTGATGGTCAGTAGCAATGAAGGGAAAAGAATCTAGTACTTGCTGCTGGGATGGAAAACACAGAATTTTTCTTCCTGAGCTGGAAGCTGTTACTTTCTTCAGCACCTACAGCCCTAGGAGAGCTGGGTCTGGCATGCTCACTTCTTACCTGATCTCATAAGGGTGCAAAATGCATGTACATTTAAAAGAACAGGAATTTCTTGTCTAAGTGTAATGAGGGGGGTGAAAACCTGTTTATTTCCCAGTAAAATTTATTACAAGGTGATTTGAACAGGCGGAGAAGTAGAAAACATTCTAACTTCTTAAACTGGAGTGTTAAGCAGTTGTTATTAATTTTTTTTTTTCACTACAGAAGGGATTTTATTTCCCCATGGACAAAAAAATAAATACCTCAACTGTTTCTGCTTCTCCCTTCTGTTCAGTGAAGTAGGAAAGTAGGAGGAGGTGTGTGATAGACAGTCGTGTGTTACTGTACAAGACTATACTGCCATCGAGAGGTGCTGGGTGATACCAAACCAAGCGCAGAGTTGAAGAACTGTAAAAATTTAAATAAATGGATTGTTTTTAAAAATTGACAGGTGTGTGGATGCATAGCTAGCTGTCTGTGTGGTAAAGCACATGGAACATTTCATAGGCATGCCGGTTTCCATGTGCGTATGAGGAATTTTTGGATGACGGAGGTATTTCCCTTTCCTTTTCTTGCTTTACATCAAACAAGACCAGAAGTGCTTGTGATTAGGTCAAGTGTTAAATTCTTTCAGAATATTATAGGCCCTTTGTGGGCCCGTACAGGTAATTCTCTGTGCAGTACCTCTAGGTAGCTACTCCTGTAAATAAGTCAAAATTGTAGTTTTTATTTTAATCACATGATAATAACTGAAAAGTAATAGGTTTGCTTTTACAGTCAGATCATTTCTTTCTTTAAAAAATGATTGGAAGAGGTGATGAGGAATTAAAAGTTGAGAGTATTCAAGTTTGTAACTTCAGGATGGAAAACCTAGTGTTACTGGGAACTACAGATGATAAAGTTGATCCCAGAATGAGTTTTGTGGCACTTAGTGGAGAAATCATTCAGCTCGAGCAACCTGGGCTTCATCTGTGTTTATTCTGGGCACAAAAATAGTTTCCAAGTTCTGACCTTTGGGACCATATTTTAAAATGAGATGCACTTTCAACTGCAAAAGTTCACAACAAGAAGGTATGTTCTTCAGCTTCTGGCCAAACACCACGAATGAGTGGGGTGACACGATGCGCTGATGGTGTTTTGTCTGGTTTTCCCACAACAATTTATACCAGCACCTTGAAGAGACTGGGGGAAAAAAAAATAGATTAATGAGATTTCTTTCCTTGCGTTCACTGTGCAAAAACTCAGGAAGAGGACAGGAGCCCTGCTATTGGGATTCAAGTTTGGAGATGGGGATGTCTGGAGACTCTCAGAAGTTGTGTGTTTGAGTGAGGGGACAATTAACCTCTTTACCTCAAATCCCCTTGGTGTGAAACTGGAATCATTGTACTTTCCTCACAGGAGCACTGGGAGAAAATAGCCATTAATATTTATGAGACACTTGCATACTATGATGGTGAATAACACAACAGGAGCTACCAGCGCTAGACCAGCAAGAAATCATTTCATTAGAGAGCGTAGTAGCCATCTCCAGTTGGCTTTGAGAGTAAGGAGCTGCAGTTCCCAGCGGAGACGGTTAAATAACAGGGGGAGAACAGTTCCCATCAGGCGACCCTACTCATTACCCCTAAATAGCCTCTGCCCGGGCTGAAAAACCAGCCTTCCTCCCCATCGCAGAGCAGGTAGGTGGTGGGAACCCTCTGCCCAAGACCCTCTGGCAGGTATTGTCCAGCTCCTCGCATTCCGTTATTCACCCCCTGAGTGGTGGAGTGGATCTTTGAGCGAGTTCGGAGGGTGATGGAGGTTGTTCAGGGAGCTCTGGGCGGTTCTGTGGAAAGCCTTCGTTGGAAATTTCCAAGGTCTTTCTTCAGGCCTGTGTTCTGGGCAACACAACTGAGTCTTTTTAGTAACGTCCCATGCATGCAGGTCTAGGGGTTTAAAAGTTTGAATGTAGGAGCTTGATTGGAGGAGGTGGGTAAATAATAGCATCCCCTTTCTTCAAACAGCAGAGATAATCTTGTGTGATCTACCTAGAGCCACAAACATCCAATACGGCGAGTGTCGACACAGCCAGGTGGGACGTGCAAACACAGACGTTTATATATATGACCACCTGAAGTACTTCCCGTTTGCTTGAATTCAGAAATTATTTGCCTTTATTATCCTTTAAAATCACTTATAAGTTTCTATTTCTCTAAATATGGCATTCACTTAAACATTTTTTCTCAATTTTTAAATTACTCAGTGTTTTGGTGCATTAATAATCCTAAATTAAACTTAATTTTGTTGTCATCTTTTAAATTTTGATACGGTTTTCCTGTAGCGAAAATTAAAAGAGCCCTTCCCATGGAGTCACGGCACAATGAACCGCATCGATATCCCACTGAGGGAGAGGAGTTTCTTTGTGCCAACACAGAGCAGTTGGTGTGAGTTTTTAAGTAGTAGTTTGTAGAGGAGGGCTGTGGTTTAGCAAACTTGCAAATGAACATTATCACCTGCGATTGGGATTTTATCCCAAAATATGTTTGATGGTGTGTGGGAATGCTTAATATTTGTAATACACCAAAAATGTTTATTATACAGGAATTTATAATTCACCGTAAGGACCTTTCCAGGTTTTTTTTTTATTTTATTTTATTTTCAGACTTTGCAAGATGAGGAGACGAGTAAAAGAAACTGTCTCAATTTCCAGATTTGAATGCTCACTTACCCAATGTGTTTCAGTTTAAGTGCAAAACTGAAGTCAGGTTATGTGCCAAATAATTTATCAGTCTAATTTCTGATGGCAACAAGAATAGCAGTTTTATATGTACCAGGATTCTGGTTTGGTAAAAGCAGTTAAATTAAATTATGCCAATTTGAAAGTCAAAACCAGTTGAGTTACACAAGAGTATGCTTTTTCTGGTCAAAATAGGAAACATTTGGGATATTTTGGGGGTTATGTAAAGACTTTAATTTGTAACCACACTGTGTATGCTCAGTCGAAGTGGTAGACAAGAATAGTTGTTCGTGCGATTTGCCATTTCTTCAGCACATTATTTAAACCATATTACCGGGCATATTTTTTATTTTGAATGATAGTTAATCTGAGCTCTGATTAATTCTTTTAACATTTGGATAATTTGAAAAAGATGTGCACGTACTGTGTACACGCTAGACATGGCTGGATGCAAGCGCTTTCCAATGAAGCTTATTTCATTCTAGTCATTACCTTCTAGAAAAAAAATAGTTCCTGTTTTGTCGTGGGGAGGGCGAGGGTTGCCCTTTGCGTGGTTTGTGTGATTTCAAAACCCGGAGAAGGGCATGGCTGTTGGGCCACGTAATTAAGAAATTAAGAGAAGTTAGAGTGACACTTTTTAATTTGGGCCAGACAGAGTTTGAATGAGTATTTTTGTGAATACATTGAAGTAACATTCATGTTACCTTTTTTTCCCTTGTTTCATATTTTTAACTGGGGATCTGTCAGTGGAGCAGAAAGGTCCTGCCCTACAGTAGAATTGTGAATGAGATGAACTTCACTGGGACTAGTAGGGAGTCTAAAACGCTTGCCACTGTTTTAAATCTCACTTTCAAAATCAGTTCAGTGGTATCTTTCCAACAAATGGACGCTGCCTGGTTAAAAACATCTACCAGTTCTTCATTAATGGAATCCTGAGGTCTGCAGACCTTCTTTATCACCTGGTGCACAAATAGCAATGTGGAGCTCAGGCTCTTGAATCAAACAGCATTTAATGACGCTGAAACCGGTAGTTTGGTGGGGTTTTAAAAAGGTATCTGCAGTTCTGCTCTTTGGAATCCATGTCTTCATAGAATCATAGAATGGTTCAAGTTGGAAGGGAGCTTAAAGCCCATCCAGTGCTACCCCCTGCCCTGGGCAGGGACACCTCCCACCAGACCAGGTTGCTCCAAGCCCCCTCCAACCTGGCCTTGAACCCCTCCAGGGATGGGGCAGCCACAGCTTCTCTGGGCAACCTGGGCCAGGCTCTCACCACCCTCACAGCAAAGAAGTTCTTCCCCAGATCTCATCTCAGTCTCCCCTTTTTCAATTTAAAACCATTACCCCTCGTACTATCACTATATTCCCTGATCCAGAGTCCCTCCCCATCTCTCCTGGAGCCCCTTTAGGGACTGGAAGGGGCTCTAAGGTCTCCCCGGAGCCTTCTCTTCTCCAGGCTGAACCCCCCCAACTCTCTCAGCCTGTCCTCTTAGGAGAAATGCTCCAGCCCTTGTATCATCTTTGTTTTATGAACTCATGCCAAAATCAAAAAAAGCTTCTCTCAGACTTCTACTCTTCAAGAGTCTGTTTTCACTCTCTAAGTGCTGGCCTGCACATGCACATCTCAGGTACTAATTCTTCCTTTCACTTTGTTACCTGTTTTATAGTGCTTTTGGCTTGTCAGCAGTGTGTAAATTGGTGTTGGTGAATGCATTCTCCCGGTGAGAATGGAGCGGGTGTCCCTCTGATGTCCCTCTGATGTCCTGCAGGGCCTGACCCATGTCCTCCCTGCTTTTCCTGACTGCACTTCTCATGACCTGCAGTTGATTAACTAATGCTAAAACCTGTCTGCTAGTAGCTTATAACCGATGGCAGCAGAGTTAAAAATGTCTTCTCTTGGATGTACCAGGACATACGCTGCAAATAATGTACCGGGTTAACGTGCTGCCTCCCACTTTTAATTCCAGGCTGGAGGTTCTCAAGTGATCTTTACCAATCCACTGGAAATCGTGAAGATTCGGTTACAGGTGGCTGGAGAAATTACCACTGGTCCACGAGTGAGTGCCCTCACTGTCTTACGGGACTTAGGCTTCTTTGGTCTCTACAAGGTACGTTTTTTTTATATATATATATATGTATATATATATATACACAAGAATTAAAGCCAATGGTGAATGTTTCAAACCAAAAGATCATTTCATTGTTCTCACAAGCTTTCATATGTGGACATAGTTGTATTTTTTTTAAAAAATCTTCCTTGTTATGTGATATTATGTCTTCATTTTTCATTTCTAATCGAGGGAAGAAAGAAACTGCCTTGTGTATTTAAGCGTGTGGATCTTACTAAGATTTCTCCCTTCAGCAGGTGTAAGTGTTGTTCGTTGAGGGTTAATTTGTGATTCTTGATGTTCTACCTGGTGTAAAAATAAACTTATTCTCATCTACGTCATGATATGGAGCTTAAAGTTTTGGAGCTGTGCTTTCGCTCCTCTTTGTTGGATTCAGCAGCTTTCCCAGATGTCATCGTTAATCTGGTGATGGGAATCAATTGCAGCGCAATAAGAGTGAAGAAATACAGACAGTGGGAGCCTGACATAAAAATAAACTACTAAAGCAAGCGTCCCCTTGCTAGTTTAGAAGAACATCACCACAAATAATATCAGGAAAAGCTGCTTTTATGGGTCTATACTGCAAACTCTACAATTCTTCTTTCTACGTTGCTTTCCTCACATAGATTTGTAAATATATAGAAATAAAGTTAAGTTTAGTGTTCGGCTGCAGCGGGATTAGAATCATTTGCTGTTGAATCCAATGGTCTCTATGCCACAAATAATGTAAAGGATTTAACATAGCAACTTCTGCTTTGAGATGAAGGGGACTAGATACGGAGGGGTATGAATGGTCTGGGGGTGCTTTGAGACAGCCATTACACAGGGTACCGGAACAAAAACTGCAGAGAGTGCCATATACTGCAGGTTCTGGAGCCAACTTCTGGGGAGGAAGCTCTCACGCCACCCCTTTGTCCCCATATTCCTGTGCAACAGGCAGAATTCCTCTGATTCTCATTTCCAGCAGCGCAACTGTAAACTGAAGATGCTTCAAAACCCTCCAAATGAGCCCCATCCCCCTCCTCCACAACATTTAAATTCCATCTCCATTTTTTAAGCATCCAATCCTTTTAAATTGTCCTTTTATCATTCCAAAGAGGAAGCCTGCCCTGCCCGGGAGTAGATGTATGTGTGTTTTGGCCTGGAGAGAAGTTGCTGGTCTGAATGGGATTTAGTGGGGAGTTGTTTTTCCCTTTAAATTGACTTGCTAATTTTTTAGGTGTTTTACTGAAGGGGAGGCTATTGTGTGAACTCCTGGTAAATGGCATTATGGTGTTGATCGGGTCAACATTTACAACTGAAAAGGGGGTTATGGTAAACAGCCTGCACCCCCGGGGCTGTGCGGGAACGGAGGGCAGCCACCGACTTTTACTTAGACCAGTAAAAATAAAACATGAAATGAGAAAGAGCAATGAACTAGTTTACTGAAGTTTGCATTTTTTAGATTTTCTTTTTTTTTCCTGGATACCTGTTCGCGGTGGCTGAGCAAAATTTGCTACATTTATCCATTTTTAAATGGCATTTAAATCCATTTTAGACAGCACTGCGTTGCATTGAAAAGGGCAGTTATTTAATCACAAGCTACACGCTTTTGTTGGATCATTCATTTCAGTCCATTTACCTCCACAAAAAAAGCTGTAGAATGGTTTGGTTTTGTTCTTACTCTTCCGTGGCCTCTGCTTCTGTCTGTCCCCACCCCTCCACCCCGCTCCTTGTGCTCATGTCCTTTCCTGTGTCTGATTTGGATTCATTGCCAGCAAAAACTTGAGGGATTTGACAAAACTGGAGAATTTAACCTGGCAACCACAGTCATCCACCCACAGAATCACAGAATTGTAGGGATTGGAAGGGGCCTCTGGAGATCATCCAGTCCAGCCCCTTGCCAGAGAAGGTCCACCCAGAGCAGGTCCCACAGGAACGTGTCCAGGCGGGTTTTGAATGTCTCCAGAGAAGGAGACTCCACCACCTCTCTGGGCAGCCTCTGCCAGGGCTCTGCCACCCTCACAGGAAAAAAGTTCCTCCTCATGTTTAGATGGAACTTCCCATGTTCCAGTTTGTGCCCGTTTCCTCTTGTCCTGTCCCTGGGCACCACTGAAAAAAGACTG
Source organism: Numenius arquata (assembly GCF_964106895.1). Lineage (NCBI taxonomy): Eukaryota > Metazoa > Chordata > Aves > Charadriiformes > Scolopacidae > Numenius > Numenius arquata. The sequence continues at coordinate 61,705,692 of NC_133582.1, forward strand.
GCCCCATCCTCCTGACACCCACCCTTGAAGTATTTATAGGCGTTGATCAGATCCCCCCTCAGTCTTCTCTTCTCCAGACTAAACTGACCCAAATCCCTCAGCCTCTCCTCATCAGAGAGACATTCCAGGCCCCTCATCATCTTTGTAGTCCTCTGCTGTACCCTCTCCAGCAGTCCCCTGTCCTACTTGAACTGGGGAGCCCAGAGCTGGACCCAGTGCTCCAGATGGGGCCTCCCCAGGGCAGAGTAGAGAGGGAGAATGACCTCCCTCCACCTGCTTGCCACACTCTTCCTCATGCACGCCAGGATGACATTGGCCTCCTTGGCCACAAGGGCGTATTGCTGGCATCCTGTTGTCCACCAGGACTCCCAGATCTTTTTCCTCAGAGCTGCTCTCCAGCAGGTCAGCCCCCAGCTGTAAGCCCAAGAGAACCCAGGCCGTGTCAGGAGGCTTGTGTCCGAGTCCACCCTTAGTCACAGCTGGCTCCATCACCGGTTGTCCACCCAACACTTTGGCACTGTAGCCCCCCCAAAAAGTGGCTATCCTTTCTGCCCTCTCTCCTGTACACCAGCAACTGTTGGTGCAGCCACGTAATGACCTGGAAACTCATTAGAACGAAAGCCTCCTCCTCCTGATGCCTGAGTTTATTTCAAACCCAGACCAGGATGGTTGTACCCAGGCGAAGGGAGGGATGGCTCCATGGTACGGGGAACCCACCGCTCTGTCTCACAGGAGTTTTACGCTGCCTTGAGATGCTTGTGGAAGTGTCAGAGGGAAAATGCTGGTGCTGAAGCTGGCAGGTCTGGTGAGACCAGGCAGGGATTGATAACTCATTGCATCCAAGTCACCAGCCCCAGAAAACGCTGCCCAGAGATATCAATGCTCTAAAATTAATTTCAGAGGAGACTAGATTTTTGGTAGGTGCTACCTCCTCTGGTGGTGCTTCTGGTAAATTAATTTAGTGAGTATAATGACCAAGTGAGCATCAAATAATAATAAATGTTTTACTAATGAGAACTGAAATATCCCAGTCCACTTGGAATGTTTGTACTCTTAATGACTCAAATTAGCTTTCAAACTGTAAAACAGGAATGAGGATTTTGTGTCTATCTCAGTACTTTCCGTGCTGTTCACTCCAACATGAACAACTCTCATTTGCATCTTAAGTCTTTGGTTTAGCTTTGTCTTTTGTGCCTCAGGACACAAGGCTTATACCTCAACCCCTGAATGTACTTATTTTAGTAGATGAAGGACAAGAATAGGTACTTGTTTTATGAAACAGTTTTATTTGTGAATCTTGGAGTTTGTTTAGAAGCTTAATGGGCCTCCATGTAAGTATTCCAACTGTTTAAACGCTGATCTCTCTTAGCCATGATTTAGGACCGACTGATTCACTTTCTTTTGCAGGTGTTGAAAGCAAAATTCTAGACTTTTCAGGAATTTTCATTTGAAATAAATGAATGTAGGTTTTTTCCCTCCTAAGTTTTCTTTAAAAAAGTTGTTTAACAATGCAAAATTTAAATTTAGTATTTTAAGTCATAATTGATTACAAAATTTTTTGTTTTCATTTTTTTTCAGTTTGATACGGCCTGAATTTTTATTTTGCAAGGACTGCAGTGAAAATTCTCTTTATTTTCAAGAAATAAATCATCTTGAAAGCTGTTTGTACCACCGTAGATCAATCAGGCACGCTCTGCTTAGTTCCTGTGAATCTTTTATGCTTAAATTTGGGTGAAAATCTCTTGAGTCCCATGTAGTAGTCAGCAAGGAAGAATTTACTTTCATTAATTTTAACTGCAGCCAGAAGATGCGAAGAATTATGTCTGTCAGTCTTAGCTACATGAGGCAAATTCTTGTATGTCTTAACAAGACCTGCTGGTTGTTATTTGAATTCTTATGTTTTGTATTAATTTCTACCTATGAAGCACTTTCTGGGGATTTTAAAATAAAATGCCCACGCCGCCCCCCCCCCCCCCCCGATATAGGTAATTTCAATTTTTCTGTCTTGCATTAACAGAGATAACCGAGGCGCAGACAAATCTTCTGTCACATGTCAACAAATTTACAAGGGAAATGCTATGTAAACCCTTTTTGCATCCAGCTGAGTGGATCTTGTATTGATTATGATCATAATTATCCCAGCATTCTCGGCTGAATGAATAGCCATTTGAGGATCAGGGAGAAGCCGGGCTGCAGAGTTTTGATGCCCCTCTGTATTAGTGAGATTAATGTTCTTTTGGGTCAGTCTTTGGCATGTTAATGTGGTGCTTTACCATGTGAGTGACTCGAACCAATTCACAGTAGTAAGGTCTCTGCTTCACTGTATTTGCGGGCTTGATGTTAGAATCAGAATAATCTGTCCTGAAAGCCAGTCTGGAGGTCTTCTTGGCAACCCAACCCCGGTATTTGACCACCTTCATGGTTTATAACAAATAAACAAACAAATCAGAAAAAACAGTTACTCTTTTCCTCTTTTCTGGGCATGTTCCAGCTTCTGTCCATTGCCTCTAATCCTTCCACTGGGCACCTCCAAGAAGAGATGTCTTCTCTGCACCCTCCCTCCAAGTAGCTGAGGAGATGGGCTTGACCCAACTGGCTTGATGGCCTTGCGTTGGACTCACTCCAGTGTAGCAACGTCTTGTCTTGTACTGGAGAGCCCAAAACTGGACACAGGACTCCAGATGTGGTCTCACCAGTGCTGAAAGGAGGGGAATTCCAGAGGTGCACCTCCCTTGCACCCTCGCTTGAAGGGTGCAGCTTCACTGCAAAGAGGTATTGCTGACCCATAGGATCATAGAATGATTTGCGTTGGAAGGGACCTTAAAGACCATCCAATTCCAACCCCCTGCCCTGGGCAGGGACATCTCCCACCAGACCAGGTTGCTCCAAGCCCCCTCCAACCTGGCCTTGAACCCCTCCAGGGATGGGGCAGCCACAGCTTCTCTGGGCAACCTGGGCCAGGCTCTCACCACCCTCACAGGAAAGGGTTTATGTCATCTAAATCTCCCCTCTTTCAGTTCAAAACTGTTGCCCCTCATCCTGTGGCTCCCCTCCTGATCCAGAGTCCCTCCCCATCTCTCCTGGAGCCCCTTTAGGGACTGGAAGGGGTTCTAAGGTCTCCCCGGAGCCTTCTCTTCTCCAGGCTGAACCCCCGAACTCTCTCAGCCTGTCCTCACAGTAGAGGGGCTCCAGCCCTTGCAGTGTCTTTGTGGCCCTGTCATCAGGACCCCCCCTTGACTGACTTGACCTTTTGAAAGTAATAACAGCCTCACAGCAGACTATCTTGGCACCACTGGAAGTGTCTTTTCTGGTCTCAGGGGTTGTCTATGTGCCGATGGCTTAAGTGCTGTGTCTGAAGGTAACCCTGTGCTCCTGCAGACCTTTCTGATAGGTTCGTGGAGCCGAGAGGCCTGAGGGCAGATTTTACTAGTAAAAAAGCAAGGCAAAAGTAATTTCTCTGCCTTTTCCATGTACTTTGTCACTAGGTTTCCTACCCCCATTGAGCAACAGCCTCACAATTTATTTAGTTGTCCTTTTACTGCTGATGCACATACTTATAGAAGCCCTTTTTCCTCCCTCTTCACATCCTTTACTAGATCCAGCTCCAGCTGACCCTTGCTATTTCTGTGTGCCCAAACAGCGGTTCTGTATTTCTCCTGGGGAGCCCATTCCCACCTCTGCTTTCTTTTGACTTTCCACATCTGAACTCAACCATGAGTTCCCCTGGCCCTGACGTGGTCACTCAACCTTCTGCACCATGGAATGGACCTTCATAGTGCTTGGAGGAGACTGTCCTTGAAGATCAGTATTTTCTTGGCGCACCTTTGTGATTCTTAAAAGTTTTTGTTTGGGGGAAAATTGCTATCAGGGTGCATAGAGGTCTGGGTCAGATAATTTAGATCTCATCTCCTTCTTCCCCATCAAAGAAGTAAAGACCAGAAGGTCTGGAAAAACAGAGGTGGTTTTTTTTTTTAACTTCAACTAACTGTCCGTCATAATAGAGTACAACGATTTGAAATCAAAGCTTCCTCCCAGACTCCCTGTGCCTTCCCTAGGTGTTCAGATACCAGCGATTCTGTAATGATATGCAGCTTAGAAATAAAACGCTCGGTAATTCCAGCAATAAAATGATTGGAGACACACAGCTCGTTAGGCTGACTGCTGGCCTCAGCCCCTCTAGTTCTTTAAAGCTAGAAAGCAAATAGGGGTTTTTCTGCCTTTGTCTAAAATTTGGGACTACTTGTGTAAATAAGTATTTTAAAATGTTGTACTTCTCAAAATCCAGCTGCTCCTTTGCAGAAGGAATTTGCTTCCTCTGTTTGTCTTCTTCCTGCCAGTAATTGTTGCTGTGGAAGCACCAGGCCATGGAAGCTTGTGACTAGAAAATTCTTCTTTAGCTACAGACGTTCCGTAGATGACAGCTTTTCTTAAAAATATAGAGACGACGTATCCCAGTCAGGGAAAATAGCATTTAACCTAACATGAAATGTCATTTGTGTTGGCAGAAATGGGAAAGGATACATTTCTGATTTTATTTAGATTTTATTTAATTTCTGGTCACGGCAGAACATTGAAGTGATCGTAGGAGATTAGCTAATACATTTTCTGTCTCCTGCCTGTCTTACACAGCAATATGCATAAAGTCCCGTTAAAGTCATTTGAATTTATATTCTATTGGTTTCGAAAGATCATCTTTAAAGTGCTTACGTAAATACACACTGTAAGCATACCTACTTATTTTCTACATCATAGAAACTCATATCCATCTAGTATCTGCCATGAAATGTTTAATAAAATATCATTTTTTTATAAATAATCATTCTGAATAGTGCTTTACAGCATAACAGACAGTGCCCCTCTGTAATTCTGCACAGCGAGGTTATCCGGTGATCCCGAGACAACGGTGAATAATGCGGTAGTAAATGATTCTTGGAGGACAGGGTATGTTGGTTGTGGTAATGTCGATGATTATAATTACTAGAAGGTAATTAGCTCAGATTTGTGCTTTGGCACAGTTTGTATTTCCAGAACCAGTCAGAAAAGCTTCCAAAAGTCTCCTCTTCATTTTTTTTCTGGTTTTTTTTTTTTTGGACAACTTCATCAATGGGTTTGTGGTGTGTTGACCTGGAAAGTGTAATCTGGGTTGACAGGATGAGCGTTGAGCTCCCGCCTGGGAGCTTTGATAACAGCCCAGGGTATTTCACCTCCTGCAGCTGCGGCTTTACAGCGGGATGATACAAAACTTTTACTGCTACAAAACGGAACAGTAAAAGTTTTGAGTTACGTTAATTTGCATCCTCTGTGCCTATTTGTGACTGTGTTCTCCTACGGGAGAACCTGCTCTTCAGAAATTTTTCTTTGAAAATAAGCATTAAAAAAAAAAGCCCTTCCTCCTAATAAGTAAGTGCTATATATGTATTTTTTTTTTTATCTGCAAACTGAATGGAAATTGCTGGCACCGCATTCGAAATCAGGGTTTTATTCCTCTAACTTGATGTGCTAAATCAGTTTTGCTTATCAGTTGGTATCAATATACGTGAATGAAAACCTATAGCAGTTTTTAAGGCAATGTTATTTTACAGTAGAAAAAATTACAGCCCTGGAAAGGAAATGCTGGTAATATTTGACGGAGTGTTACCAAACCTGTTGGGTGCTGTGGGGGCTCCGATTCCAAAGGGTTAAGTCTGTAGTAAAACCCAAGAAGAATGCAAAATGATCAAGAAATGACATGCTGCCTATTGTTTGTAGCTATAGGATCAAAATAACAATTATACATGCCAAATAAATTCTAAACCTGTAAAGGAGGAGGAGAAAAGGGGGGTTGGGAGGGGTGGGGGGGTGGCTGTAAGTACAGGTGCCAGGAGCATTAAATAACCCTCCCAGACAAGGTGCACCACTGTTGTCTCCAGCGCTGCTGGGTCCCCCCCCCCCCCGCCCCGGCTCTGGCATTTTTCCCCCTGCCCCAGACAATGTGCATTCACTGCAGGAGACTGGGTTAAGCCACCGTCTCCCAGACCTGCCGGCTCCTTCTGCCCGGCCCGACACAGAGGTGCCTTTGTCACTCTAATTACCCTCCCCTTGTAGTAGAAATAGTTTGTTTAGAGCCTTATTCGCAGGTAGAGCTGGTGTAAGCAGGAATTAGCATGTTAAAGAACCTGCCCCAGCGCTGACTTGCTCTTATTTATCCCCATCTTTGACAGTCGGGGTGGGGGGGTGGGGGTGTGCGTTGGTTTTTTTTTCCCCTCCCTGGGTTTATTCAGTGAGATACTACCCGAGATTAAGAGCTTTAAGGTTATTAAAGGGATTGAAGATGGGAGCCAACTGGCGCATGGCTGGTGTGGAGGATCTCCCAACAATTTCATGCCTGGCAGGTCCTCACCTTGGCTGCCAGGAGGAACGGGGGCGGATGATCCCTTAGGACTTGCTGGGGATCGATTAAAACTCCCTTTTGGCTTTCAGCACCTTGTCCACATCAAAAAGGTGCGAGGAGGAAAAGAAATGTGTTTTGGTTTTTTTTTCTTTTTTCTTTTCAAGATACTGTGGCTGATCTCCCTAAGCCTTCCTAATTGGCCGAGGCCGGTTGCGGATGATTAACTTGAAGTTAAATGAGGCCTTGCTTTTAAACATGCTTTTCCCAGACTTTTAAATGGGACGAGGAGAGGGGGGGAAACTTTAGACTGTTGCGATACTGGACCGGGGCCAAGCTGGGTTATTATTAAAGTGGATCCAAGTTTTAATCCAGGTTTGGTTTACACTGAGCCAACTAAGTTGATGGACATCCCTCCCTCTCTGCATACCTGAACGTATATTATTAGTGTTATTAACAATACGCCGTTTCTGCCCCAAGAAAAAGAGCCTTTTAACGAAGGGGGGGGAATATGAGCGGCTCGGGCCGAGTTAAGAGTTGCTCGCCTTTGGAGTTTATTGATTTCCTTAAGTTATTTTAACTCTGTCAAAGATATTTCGGAGTATGAAAAAAACGCAGAGGAAAAAATGCGCGCGGTGTTTAATGCCAACATGGCCAAGAAAATACCAGTAATGTGTCCCGAGGGCAGAGGCGGTGAGATTTGCTCTGAGGAACAGCATGCTCTGAACATAAATCTCTGAAGAGACCACGTTGGGCTGTGAGTGTTTCGTAATGTTTCTGTGAGGTAAATGCAGTGCAGACGTTGGATCATTAAAAAGTTGGGGTTTCATCCAGAACTTGATAAAGCCCGAGTCCTTTCTTTTTATGTCCAGATAAAAGGTAAAGTGTAAAACAGGTTTCTATTGCGCAGGAGAGACCAGAATTTGGGGGGTGACCTGCTGGAGAGCAGCTCTGAGGAAAAAGACCTGGGACTCCTGGTGGACAACAGGATGACCAAGAGCCAGCAATGTGCCCTTGTGGCCAAGAAGGCCAATGGCATCCTGGGGGGCATCAAGAAGAGTCTGACCAGCAGGTGGAGGGAGGTCATCCTCCCCCTCTGCTCTGCCCTGGGGAGGCCCCATCTGGAGCACTGGGTCCAGTTCTGGGCTCCCCAGTTCAAGCACGACAGGGGACTGATGGAGAGGGTACAGCAGAGGGCTACAAGGATGCTGAGGGGCCTGGAGCATCTCCCTTACGAGGAAAGGCTGAGGGACTTGGGTCTGTTTAGTCTGGAGAAGAGAAAACTGAGGGGGGATCTGATCAACGCGTATAAATACTTCAAGGGTGGGTGTCAGGAGGATGGGGCCAGTCTTTTTTCAGTGGTGCCCAGGGACAGGGCAAGAGGTAACAGGCACAAACTGGAACATGGGAAGTTCCATCTAAACATGAGGAGGAACTTTTTTCCTGTGAGGGTGGCAGAGCCCTGGAAGAGGCTGCCCAGAGAGGTGGTGGAGTCTCCTTCTCTGGGGACATTCAAACCCACCTGGACACGTTCCTGTAGGACCTGCTCTGGGTGACCCTGCTCTGGCAGGGGGTTGGACTAGATGGTCTCCAGAGGTCCCTTCCAACCCCATATCATTCTGTGATTCTGTGAATTCTTCTGTCTCTGGTGCATACAAAAGATTCACCTTCTCTGTGCCGTCAAGGCAAAGCTATGGGCTTTCCAGGGAGCTTGGACAGGAGAATCCAGCCCAGCATCGCTCTGTTTTCTGGCTGATAACCCCCTTCAGCACGGGCAGGCAGTGCTTTGAGGGCCTTGGTGGCATTTTCCTTCGTGGATCTCGAAAGGCATAAGGAGAACCAGCGACTGGCAGCATAAATCAGACAAATCCAGCTGAGCAACAAGGCAAAGAGTCTCCATGGCAGAGTCGTTAACCTCCAAAGGGACTGGCAGGGGAAGCGGTCGCTTCTCAGCCTGAAAATGTCAAGAAATAAGCTGAGAATTAAGGTGGAAATCAGCTGGGGTTGGAGCACTGCCCCCACCGCCTTCCGTACCTGGGTCTGTGACACACAGAAAGTCTGACTAGAAGATCCAATGGCTGGTTTTAGATAAATCTTGATGTTCTCAGAGGGATTCTCTGACAACAAACAGGACTTCTTAGCATCTGCTGTCATCTGGCTTGCGAGACCTTGTCTCCCCTTCGCATGTCCTGCTCGCCTGCCCCAACTTCTCTGTTCTTCTGACACCTTGCAGCTCTTGAGTCTTTGCTTGATAACCAGCATCCAGCTTGGATGAGCACTGTACTTTAATGGCTGTTATATTACAAGTGAAGCTTTACAGATACCTCCAGGCGTATCATTAGGTTTAATTAAATTCTGTGGATGTTAGCATGTCCCCTGTGAAATGGCTGGCCCTGAGCCATGCCCTGGTAGACCACTACACAAGAGACGTACGGTCAGAAAGGCACCCTGGGAGGGCTCATGGATGAACCTCAAGCAGTTTCACCACAACTCCATCCCTCGCCTCAAAAAGCAAAGGCTTAGGCTCATCCATGACCATCATGAAGACCAGGCTGGATGGGGCTTTGAGCAACCTGGTCTGGTGGGAGGTGTCCCTGCCCAGGGCAGGGGGTGGCACTGGATGAACTTTAAGGTCCAACCCAAACCATTCTATGAACCACTTCTTTCTCAAGCTTGAAAGATTTTACCTGTTTTCCAAAGCCACCTCCTTCCTGTTTGTCCCTTCCCGCTGGTCTCAGTCCTGGTGTGTTGAGGCTCTGGTGGCCTCTGGATCTCTGTACTGAGGACAGGCAGACTGCAAGTCCCTCTTGCTGTTGGAACATTGATGTTATTTTGGTGTTTTATTTTAGTTGACCTTCCCTAGTGGCTTTTTTGCTTTTCCCCTCGCTTGAAAACCAGGCGATTGCTTGCTTCTACCCCAAAACTTTCCTTGCCTGTTGGCTACCCACTTAGGTTTGAAGCCAGCGTGGCTGGTAACGTTGTTGGCTGGCTGTACCCCTTAAAAAATTGATAGCCAGGCAAATTTAACCGTGTCAATCATCCTGTTAGCCTTCTGCAAAGGAGTTTGTGTTAGGGCCCTACTCTCTTTCTTTCCCTCGATTTATGTTGCATTATGAATTGCAATGTCTATATGGATGTATGGGCCGGGCAGTGTTTTCCCCGAAGTATTTATTGTGAGTGGGAACGAGAGGGGACAGACCTGTCCCGTGGCTCAGGCTTCTTCAGACACGTCTTAAAACTCCCGCTGTATCAACGACTTAAAGTTCTGCCAAGGTGTTATCAGGGTTTACTCCAGCACGGAGCATTTTCTCTATTATCAGCAAATAACTCCAGTACCGGGGAGGGAGGGAGGACGAGCAGAGGAGATAAATGCAGTGACAGAAATTACGGAAGAGAAACAACACGCAGGCGCTCCTCAGCAGGGTGAAATACATGGATTTCTCCAATTTTTCAGGGGAGAAATTGCTTTTCTATAAGCCCTTTGCAACAAAACAAAAAACCCACAGCCTTGCTCTGTTCTCTTACGTTCATAGTTCATCCCGTTAAATCTGCTCATTCTCCAAACTTGGTCTCTTTTTCCACACAGGGTGCTAAGGCCTGTTTTTTGCGTGACATCCCCTTCTCTGCCATTTACTTCCCCTGTTACGCTCATTTGAAAGCTTCCTTTGCGAATGAAGACGGGAGGGTGAGCCCTGGGAACCTGCTCCTGGCGGGATCAATCGCCGGTAAGTGCCCAAATTCCTTTTTTGCGTGGCATTTCTGAAAAGCTCTGTATGCATAGAAGAACTATATGCAACTATACCATATTTTGCAAACTTATGCCCAAATAACCGAAAGCCGCCGTGCTGTAGAGGGAGTTGATGTTAAAAATAAATATACCGTAAGTTCCTGGTATAATCACACTGTTCAGAAGGCAAAAGAAGGGGAAAAATTTAGGTGCTGATGGTTTTTTATCCTCTGTCATCATTCCTGGTGGAGGTACCGTGCTGGTTTGGGCTGTGTCTGACTGACTGGTAATGTTTTGTTGAAATAAAATGGTGGCATTTGTGAAATTCCTCACCATCAAAGCAAAAATCTTGAATTTTGGTCGTGGTTTAACCCTGGCCAGAGACTGGGACCACACAGCCGCTCCTTGCTCCCCCCGCAGTAGGGTAGGGAGAAAAAGGGGGGGAACAACGAAAAAACAACAACAGAACCCACTCATGGGTTGGGATAAAGACATAATTTAATGGAACAGTAACGGAAGAGGAGGAGGATGATGATGATGGGACAGTTTAATAGAACAGTAACAGATGATGATGATAATAATAAAAAATATCATAAATATATAAAATAAAGTTATAAACCACAAGTTGGTCTCACCACCCAATGATTGATTGCCCAGCCCATCCCGAGCAGCGATCGCAGATCCCTGACGCCCCTGGCCACCCTACATTTCTATACTGAGCCTGACATCTATGGTATGGGATATCCCTTTGGCCAGCCCGTCCTGTCTGTGCTCCCTCTCGGCTTCTGTGGGAAGCCAAATCGTGCTTAACTTGTCCCAGATGCATTGAATTTGAATGCATCAGAGCCTGAGGGAAAAGGCAGAGACGCTCTTGGTAGAACTCCATCGTGTTCCTCAGGGTCTATGTGGTCTCTCCGAGCTGCCTCCAGCGTGGCCCCGACGGGCTGCTGGGACCTGGATGATGGAAAATGATGGTGGCATGAAGCCAGTAGAGATAGGTGGTCTAGCTATGCTTTGTTGTTTGATTTTAAGCTTTCTTCTCCCTGGGGAAACTGTTCTTGGTCAGGATTATACGTGGGGCCACATCTTTTGAGGAGCAAGGACCTTTTATAGCCTGTATCTGGGTTTAGGATAGAGCTAAGATGATTGGTGTGTCTTGCTCTGTGTTCAGTAGCTCATGGCCCAAAGAAATCAGCCTGGCACGAGGAAAACCAGCTGTGTTCAAATCACTGGTGCTTAAACCCCCACCTTGTCCTCTCCCTTGTCCCCACCCCAAACCAGCCTCCGAGCCCCCCAACAGGAGCTTCCAGCCAGCTTATTTCTCACCCACTTTAACGGAACGAAACAATTTTTGAACTTAGATCATATTTACAGACTTGAAACATAAGCTGGCATTTTCAAGCCAAGCCATTTCTTAGATTTTCCTATTTTTTTCTCTTTCTGGCCATTGTCAGGTGATTGCAGACTGAGATAACTGTCCCTTTGAAGCTGGGGCACAGAAGGGGCCCTATTGATAGGGCTCACCAAACCAGGTAGAATGTGGATTTTATCCAGGGCTTCCTGTGAATCCCATCCTGGGTGAACTCCCATGAGCAAACTACAGCGTTAAAGACGCGAGGCTCCTGGTGCTGTTTACAAAAACAAGGCATTGCTTTTATTGGGCACAAGTAGAGCGTGGCGGGGGCGTGTGTGTCCGCTCTGGTTTAGCCACGAGAAAGCCACGGGGAAAGACAAGACAAAGCCCCCACCACCTCTGGAAACGCTGGCTCAGTCCCTGGGCTGATGTCTCTGCTCTGCCCGGGGGTCTCACCCCATCGTGGGAGTTGGGACATGTGTGTGAGCTCCGTCCTCCCCATGGCCCATGGAGCCAGGATGTTCACCTGGCCGGGCTTGGACACGGGTCCTGTCTCTGCCTCTCAGTCTCCTGACAGTGTATGTGAGAATCCCCACAGATAGTCCACAGTTTCTGATACTCGGTTTTCTTTAATCATAGAGTCACAGAATGGTTTGGGTGGGAAGGGACCTTAAAGACCATCAAGTCCCACCCCCTGCCCTGGGCAGGGACACCTCCCACCAGACCAGGTTGCTCCAAGCCCCCTCCAACCTGGCCTTGAACCCCTCCAGGGATGGGGCAGCCACAGCTTCTCTGGGCAACCTGGGCCAGGCTCTCACCACCCTCACAGCAAAGAAGTTCCTCCCCACATCTCATCTCCATCTCCCCTCTTTCAGTGTCAAACCCTTCCCCCTCCTCCTATGGCTCCCCTCCCTGATCAAGAGTCCCTCCCCATCTCTCCTGGAGCGCCTTGAGGGACTGGAAGGGGCTCTAAGGTCTCCCCGGAGCCTTCTCTTCTCCAGGCTGAACCCCCCAACTCTCTCAGCCTGTCCTTATAGGAGACAATAAACAACATTTAAGCAATGTTATTTCCGTTATTCTGCTGCTAATAAGCAGTTCCTTTCCTTTCTGGGTGCCAGTGCCAGGGACGGGCGTCCTCCATTCCCCAGAGAACTTTCTCTTTCCCTCTGATTCCCTCCATCTTTTTATCACAAAATGGAAGCCAATGATTGACAGCCCAATTTAAGCTTTTGTTTAATATTGCAATCAAGAGCGATATTTTGTGTTTGCTTTTTGAAGTGAGGAGAAAGGGCAGGAGGATTTCCCTTCTCGCAGTCATCTCACCCACAGAAGTGAATGCATCCAGTAAAGTGAGATTTTGCTGGTGAAGAAGAAAAAGAAAAGGAGACCAGAGGAGAAATGCCGTGTATGTGATATCATTAGCGAAGCACTTTGGGATCCTTTAGGGAGAAAAGCTTGGTTTAGAGTTAATGTAGATTAGGACAAGAGGAAACGGCCTCAAGTTGCCCCAGGGGAGGTTCAGATTGGATATTAGGAAAAATTTTTACACTGAAAGGGTTATTAAACCTTGGAATGGGCTGCCCAGGGAAGTGGTGGAGTCACCATCCCTGGAGGGATTTCAAAGCCGGGCAAACGTGGTGCTGAGGGACATGGGTTAGTGGTGGGTTTGTCAGTGTTGGGTCGATGGTTGGACTTGATGATCTGAAATGTCCTTTCCAACCTGGGCAATTCTATGGTTCTATGATTCTGTTTTCTTCCTTTTCCCTGTTGTTGGGGACACACCCATCCCATCCAGCTCCATCTGCTGCTGCCTTGCCCTGCTCTCCAGATGTCTCAACCTGTTGTGCCCTGGCATTTTCTGGGGAGATGATCTAATATCAGCTATGGGGTTTCTCCTTAATTGGCTCCACCTGCCTATTGTCTCCACAAACTTCCTTCTCCTCCCCTCTCTCCTCTTTTTTATTGTCCGTTCCTGCTGTGCCCAGTGTCTCGTTTCCATCGTAGGCTCCTCGTGGCAGCGACCTGTAAGTTTTTGTCTGTAGAATCACAGAATGAATGGGGTTGGAAGGGACCTCTGGAGATCATCTAGTCCAAGACTGTAAAGTCTTTTGTCTTGCACACGTAGCTCCTAAAAACAGGACTGGAAACCTCTTTAACTGCAAAATGTCCTCAGTAATAAAGAATGAGGAGCGAGGAGGTGGAAGGCCCTGGGCAGTAAAGCAGAATCGTTTCTAAGTACGTCCTTTGGTTTTCCTTGAAAACACTGGTTGGCTTTTGAAGGACAAAAGTCCAGCTTTAATTTGAAGGCTCAACCCATATCCCGGGGCGGGTGAGGGTGAGCGGAGAGGAATTTCAGCCTTTCTGGAGTTCAGGAACCTTTCCCGGGGCTTTAGCAGCTGCCTGCCAGGCTGAGCACCCTGCAAGTGCAGACTGTGCCTTATTTTGGGGGGTCTGGGAGAGGAGGGGGGGTTCTGATTCGGGTGCTATGCACACCCCTCCCTCCCCCGGAGCAGGGCTGCGGGAAGGGCGCCCCGGTGCCCGATGCCAGATCATGCTGGTTTGGACAAAAGTTGTTACAGAATTATTAACCCTCCCCCCCAAAAAAAAACAATCCAAAAAGCAGAGGAGATTTATGCATCTCCATCTGCCCACGTTGGTTTGGAACAGACGCAGAGTGGAAAAGTAATAAAACCAGAAGAGACAGTGTCTTCTGGGTACCGTCTCGGTGCACTTTTTTTGGCTTTTTTTTTTTATTTTTTTTTTTTTTTTAATTCTAAACATGGGCAGCCCCGGTTTGGATAGGAACGAGTTTAGGAATACCGCCCATTGGCAATTCGGTGCATTTTTTTTCTTGCTCTCGGTTGATTATCCGCCAGGGTAAATTTAAGTCTTCCTCCAAGTGTCACGCTGAGGATGCCAGCGGTGGCTTTGCAGCTGAGCAGAGCCGTTCCTCGGCAGAAAAAAATGACCCTTTTTTTGCAAACCTGGGCTCTCGTGCCTTGCTGAGGTTACCTGCTTCTCAGTGACATTTCTCTGTGTGTGTGTGTGTGTGTTGGTGTGAGTGTGCACGGGCCACTCTAGCCCAGCGCACAACCAGAGTGCCAGGAACCACCGAGAGGTGGGAAAAGGAGCAGGAAAGATCGACCTCACCTCCAAAAACTTTGTGCAAGTTTCTGGTCAGCGCTGAAGAACCCAGGCCCTGCCTCCCCGCTCTGCAGGACACGGAGGATATGGTCCATGGAATAGAGTCATAGAATGATGGAATTATTTGGGTTGGAAGGTACCTTAAAAATCATCCAATGCCACCCCCTGCCCTGGGCAGGGACACCTCCCACCAGACCAGGTTGCTCCAAGCCCCCTCCAACCTGGCCTTGAACCCCTCCAGGGATGGGGCAGCCACAGCTTCTCTGGGCAACCTGGGCCAGGCTCTCACCACCCTCACAGCAAAGAAGTTCTTCCCCAGATCTCATCTCAATCTCTCTTCTTTCAGTGTCAAACCCTTCCCCCCCGTCCTATGGCTCCCCTCCCTGATCCAGAGTCCCTCTCCATCTCTCCTGTAGGCCCTGAAGTTCTCTCTGGGTGAAGCCATGTCCACAACAGCTTCCTCTTGTTGCTCATTGTTCTTCTCAGCTTCTGCTTAAATCAAACATGGCTGGATTGTCCCGGTGTAAGGACGAAAGGCAGGGTTACTGGGGGTAAATGAGGTGTGTAGCAGGTGGTCCCCCCCTGATGGTTTTCGTGTTGTGTGTAGGTATGCCGGCGGCCTCTCTGGTGACCCCTGCAGATGTCATCAAAACAAGGCTCCAAGTGGCAGCCCGGGCGGGACAGACCACCTACAGCGGCGTTGTGGACTGCTTTGCCAAGATCCTTCGTGAGGAAGGTCCCAAGGCTCTGTGGAAAGGAGCGGGAGGTGCGTAAAAGAGCTTCGATTACTTAGTGATTTCCAGTTGTGGTTTTTGTCACTTAGGAACTCTTCTTTTCTTTCCAGCTCGGGTATTTCGGTCTTCTCCTCAGTTTGGTGTAACCCTGGTGACTTACGAACTGCTGCAGAGATGGTTTTACGTGGACTTCGGGGGAGTGTAAGTATGTGGTGTCTGAATCCGCCTGGGACCCTGAAGCTGCACCGTGTGGGTCTTGGTGCTCCTCAGTATGTCACAGAATGATACGGGGTTGGAAGGGACCTCTGGAGATCATCCAGTCCAACCCCCTGCCAGAGCAGGGTCACCCAGAGCAGGTCCCACAGGAACGTGTCCAGGTGGGTTTGAATGTCTCCAGAGAAGGAGACTCCACCACCTCTCTGGGGAGCCTCTTCCAGGGCTCTGCCACCCTCACAGCAAAGAAGTTCCTCCTCATGTTTAGATGGAACGTCTTAAGTTCAAGTTTGTGCCCGTTGCCCCTTGTCCTGTCACTGGGCACCACTGAGAAGATCCTGACCCCCATCCTCTTGCCACCCTGGGTCTTGCTATTACACAGGGCACATTGCAAAGGCTTTGTAAATCCTCGTGCAGCCACACCGCGCTGCTTCGACTCTACGAAAATCAATGTCTTGTTTTTTATGATTTTGCAGAAAACCAGCGGGGTCGGAGCCAGTCCCCAAGTCCAGGATCACGCTCCCTGCTCCTAACCCTGACCACGTCGGCGGATACAAATTGGCCGTCGCCACTTTCGCAGGGATTGAAAACAAGTTTGGACTTTACCTACCTCGGTTTAAGCCATCGCCACCTACCTCAAAGGCTGCCGCAGCAGTAGCACCCTAGGTTTATTGCTGTAGGGTGGGGTGTTTTTTTTTTTGTTATTAGTCGGGAAAGAGCCACTTTTCTAATTGGTTGATACTTTTGTTCCTTTTGCTTCTCAACATTTACCAGTTCAGCTTCATTTGAGTTTTAAGGCGATTGTCATCTTCATTGTAATCATTTGTCTTTGTGCTTCCTTAACCAGATCACTGTGAAATTCTTACCAGTTGTTTTAAGTTCGGGGACCATGAATGTATTTGTCCGCATCCGACGCGTGCCCGTGTTTGAGAATTTGAGAAGACACTAATTTTAGGTTCCGTTAATTGGGGAAGGGGGTAGAGGGGAGAGCTGTGGAGCAGATCGTTCTCACGTCAGGCAATTACCGGGGCTGATGTCGCACATCGGGGGGGGGGGAAACTCAGCGGATACTGGCGGTGCTCCCGGCGGAACCACCCGGGCTGAGCGTATCGACTGGATCTAAACCCCCTGCGTGGCTGTAGAGGTCGGCAAATCCCAACCCCGTGCCCAGGTACGCCAGGACGGCTCCCGCTTTTTAACTCCGCACACGCACAAGTTCTGCTCCTGCGTTGCGTTACGAAGCTTTTACGTGGAACGTGGGGTTTGTGGGGTGGTGGTTGTTTTTTTTTTTTTTTCCTTCGTAACGGGAACCACATTTCTAACCGTCTAAGCCGCTCTATTATGTTACTGGTATCGAAACGCTCAAAGGAAAGTGTTATTGTCCATAGTCTTTGCACTTTATGGCAGTACTTCTGGCATCCTGCTACACACACGAGGAGATCTCCTGACTGGGTGCCTCCCTGGGGTTGCTGGTGTCCGGAATTCAGTTTGTAAATGCACTTCTAGAGTAAAAACGCTGCTTGTTTAAATAACTGCAATAGAAAAATTCATGCACTGTATCAATGGTACCTGCCTTAACTGCTGGCTTGTAATTGGCAAATAGGTGGTTTCAGATTCTTATTAACTTCATGGAGTCAAAAGAGATTAAAATACTCTAAAAGAAAAGATTTTACTTAATTTTTTGGTGCCTTGCACAGTGTTTAGAGAATTATGTATTTATGAAGATAGAAATAAACCTTTCAAACAGACGCACACATGGTATTCTCTTACAGCAACAGAACGAGGGCTCGTTCAGCTCCCGATCCCGAGCCAGGGTGAGGTGCAGGTGATGGCCGGACGCGAAGGCTCTAAAACCACCTGCAGCTCGAGAACAAATTGCCCGACTTCCCCTGGGCAGAAAGGGCCTCTCTTGGTGTCGGTGTCACTGGAAAAGATACATTTTTCCTCAGTCAAAACCCAGGATTGGAGTAAGCTGTGATATTTTACTTTTGGGAGGGGGTTTAACGTGTTACAGCCAGTCCGGCTGCCAGTGTTGTCTGTGGTACCTCCTGAGACCAGGGACAACCTGCTTTCTCCCTCTCCCTCTCCTCCTCTCCTCTCCTCTCCCTCTCCTCCTCTCCTCTCCCTCTCCTCCTCTCCTCTCCTCTCCTCTCCTCTCCTCTCCTCTCCTCTCCTCTCCTCTCCTCTCCTCTCCTCTCCTCTCCTCTCCTCTCCTCTCCCTCTCCTCTCCCTCTCCTCTCCCTCTCCTCTCCCTCTCCTCTCCCTCTCCTCTCCCTCTCCTCTCCCTCTCCTCTCCCTCTCCTCTCCCTCTCCTCTCCCTCTCCTCTCCCTCTCCTCTCCCTCTCCTCTCCCTCTCCTCTCCCTCTCCTCTCCCTCTCCTCTCTTTTCCCTTCCCTTCCCTCCTCTTCTCTTCCACTCCCTCTTCTACTCCCTCTCCTCGGGGTGGGGTTGGGGGCCCACAGCGTCGGCTGTGACTGTGCGGGTGCGGTGTCGCTGCGGGTGGGAGGGGACGGCATGGGGTATCAGTGTTGTACCGTAACATGTGGAAATACTGAGCTGGAGATCACGCTGTTACTGTCTGTGGGTCACCGTGAAATTATACTCTCAGCCTGATTTATGTTTTGAAGTCACCGGTGGAATGGAGTCGTGGCAGGAGGAGCATCTTGCAGTGTCACACACGGGAAAGGGAGGGGAGGAGATGACACCTACCTGCAGCTGCACCTTGGAGCCTGGCTTTTCCTGGATATTAGGAAAAATTTTCACACTGAAAGGGTTATTGAACCTTGGAATGGGCTGCCCAGGGAAGTAGTGGAGTCACCATCCCTGGAGGGATTTAAAAGCCGGGCAGACATGGTGCTGAGGGACATGGGGGCTTTGTCAGTGTTGGGTTGATGGTTGGACTCGATGCTCTGAAAGGTCTCTTCCAACCTGGGCAACTCTGTGGTTCTGTAACCTGTGAGCAGGGACCACACTGGCTCCAGCAGCTGCCGGCTGCTGCCTCCCAACCCTCTGGATCTGAGTCTCTCCCCAAGGGGCGGCTCCTTCCTTTCAGAAATGGGGGGGGGAGAAGGGCAAAGCTGCCCCCTTGTATTACTCCAAAATTACCTGGCAGGATTTGTGGCTAAGGCTTGTCATAAAACTTAAACTTTCTCACTGGAAGCGGCCAGTGCTGGACAGTTGAGATTTTAGGCTGGAGCCCCTCTGCTGTGAGGACAGGCTGAGAGAGCTGGGGGGTTCAGCCTGGAGAAGAGAAGGCTCCGGGGAGACCTTAGAGCCCCTTCCAGTCCCTAAAGGGGCTCCAGGAGAGATGGGGAGGGACTCTGGATCAGGGAGGGGAGCCACAGGACAGGGCGGGAAGGATGAACCACGCTGCAACAGAAGGGGCTGGACACATTTTATTGGCAACACCAGCGTCACAGGCGGGAACCACAACCCTCCGTCAGGCTGTTGGCGTTAACAGTGACAAGGATCAGTGACCGACTGTATTTGAAATACAGTCACGGTGCCCAGGAATAATAGGCAGCTTAAAAATTTAAAAAAAAAAAAAAAAAAAAAAGGAAAGGAAAGGAAACTCATTCCATCCGCTCAAGGCAACCTTTATGGATCTTACATCTTAAGCACAACTGATGCACCGTTAATTGTGATGTGGAGGTTAATGTACCCTCTGCAGCAGCACAGACAATGCCGGTCTCTCGTTACGCACATGCTTTAGGATCGTTTATTTTAATGCTTTCAAATAAATATGTTCCATGCAGCACACCGCAATAAATAAGGAGCAGCGACTTTCGTATAGTACATCCATTCATAATGTAAGTCACCATGGGAAACACCACATCTAAAGCCTTTGGCCCGGGCCCATACAGTGAAGCACATACATCTGCACACAATCATATCTGCCTTCATATGGATTTAATAGCGCTCTGCCAGACGGGCAACGCCAGCACGAGCTTAACCAGGGGTTCCTAGCTATTAAATGCAGCTACTAAGTAGTTAAAAGGCAACAACTAAACCCATAAAGGGTTGATTTGTCTTTTCTTCCTCACCGGTCAGACAGAAATATAAAGTATGAGAATGCTCTGGGTATCGTCAGCCCCCGTGGGAAGCAGCAGCGTGATGAATGCGGGATGCTCGGAGCGACACTGGCACGTTACACGGGCGGCGAAAGCCACGGCAGGACCCACTCGGACACGGGACACCGGCGTGCTCGGCGGGGGAAAGCGGCTGTCCTGGCGACGGCGGGCACTGCTCCTCCTCCTCCTCCTCCTCCTCCTCCTCCTCCTCCTCCTCCTCTAGGCCGACAGCTCCACCGCCCCTTCCTCCTCGCTGTCGGCCCGGTTGGCGCGGATTTCCACCAGGGTGCGAGCGAAGCGGGTCCATTCGTCGTTGTGGGGAAGGGCCAGCTGGGGGAGAGACCCGCAGGGAGTGAGGAGAGGGCCCCGGGAGGCCGGTTCCCTCCCTGGCCCAAAACTGAGGCTCCTCCTTTGAGGGGAGCCCCTGCCGCAGCTCTGCAGGGCGAAGGACGGGGGCACGGACCTCACCAACCCACCCTGGGCTGGAGACGCTCTGAAGTGCCACCGAGCTCCCAGGACAAACCTGGTGGCTTCCTGCTCGATGCCAGCCAGAAGGTGGCAGAGAAAAAAAAAGAAAAGCTTTATCTGCTCAATTTTAAGGACTAAAGTTTCTGGCTGGAGCCTTGTCATAAAGTCTACCCTTCGGTTAAAATATTTCAGATTTTTCCACACTCAGTCTCTCCAGGTAGGCACCCGCATGTGGAACTGGCCTGTCTCAAGCTAGGGGGCTGTCCCCCACCGTGCCCGTTTGCAGGACCCGGGTCCATGGGCACAGGGAGCAGAGCTTTTACAGCACCGCACTGAAACCCTTCCCCTGGAGTTCATTAAAGCTCTTTGCAGTAAAATCGCAGAATCCCAGAATGATACGGGGTTGGAAAGGAACCCTGGAGATCATCCAGTCCAACCCCCTGCCAGAGCAGGTCCACCCAGAGCAGGTCCCACAGGAACGTGTCCAGGTGGGTTTGAATGTCCCCAGAGAAGGAGACTCCACCACCTCTCTGGGCAGCCTCTTCCAGGGCTCTGCCACCCTCACAGGAAAGAAGTTCCTCCTCATGTTTAGATGGAACTTCTTATGTTCAAGTTTGTGCCCGTTCCCTCTTGTCCTGTCCCTGGGCACCACTGAAAAAGACTGGCCCCATCCTCCTGACACCCACCCTTGAAGTATTTATAGGCGTTGATCAGATCCCCCCTCAGTCTTCTCTTCTCCAGACTAAACAGACCCAAGTCCCTCAGCCTCTCCTCGTAAGAGAGATGCTCCAGGCCCCTCATCATTTTGTGGTCCTATAAATACATTGCGTTATTTTTGTTACCCTCCTCTACACTAAGGAATCCCCAACTACACCAAATACACTCTAGAGGCAAAGTTCCAGCCACCGGACACTGCGTTACTGCCCTCATTTTCTCTATCGCTGTGCAAGAGCCGCCTCCGGTTAACACCACCGAGGTTTCTGGTGAAGAGCTCTTGAACACGAGGCTTCAAGAGGGACGTGTCATCCCAACAGCTGAACTTCCCGGCAAAACGCCTTAGTGCTACGGCAAAATAACAGTGCGGTCGTTGCCAGCGGCACCCAGCGCGGCCATTTCCAGCAGGTAACGCAAGCTGGGACCCGCATCGTTTGAAAAATAAATCAATCAATGCAAGCGGTCTTCTCAAACTTTGCTGTCATTAACTCCAATTCCAGCAAACGCCAAGGAGCAGCCAGGGGAACCCCCCGCGTGTC
Organism: Numenius arquata; assembly: GCF_964106895.1. NCBI lineage: Eukaryota > Metazoa > Chordata > Aves > Charadriiformes > Scolopacidae > Numenius > Numenius arquata. The sequence continues at coordinate 61,727,022 of NC_133582.1, forward strand.
TCCTGCCCTCCTGAAGCCCCGCGATCCTGCACCGAGTATAATATGAAAAAACCAACTCTTTCCAGATATTTTGCAGCGCCTGGAACCGAGAGAAGAAAAGGCGGCCACGGCCGGGAAACTGCGGGGGGTTTAACGAACGGCTGCCCACCGCGGGCACGGGAGGGCTGGGGAGTGAGGAGGGAGCACGACCGGCGCTAACCCAGCCTGCGGCCCCCAGTACTGGGGCTGTGGGGACCGACTGCTCTGAAACCACCCAAACTGCCCCAGAACGACCCCCGTTCGGCACTGGAAGGCTGTGGGTGCACACGGTGCTGGAACACAGTCCTGGATCTCAGCATCCGCTCCGTATCTCATCCACCCAGGAGTTTTCCAAGTGTTTTGTACCTACCTTTGCCCCTATGTCCAGTATTTTGGGGGAAAACCACAGCAGGTGATTTAAAGCTTCCCAGGTGCAGTGGGGACAGAACAAGTTGGGCTTTTTGTCTGTCGAAACACTGAATATAGAATATTTCAGCATTTGCCGAGGCTACAGACCTGTGTGAAAGCCACCCCGGCCCGTGGTAACCAGTGTCGCTGCACCCTCAGGGTTTTCCCTTCTTTTGGCATTTTTCTCCTTCACTTTTCCCGGGAACAGAGGCAGAAGTTCAGGGAGAGGGCAGGGATCCTCCCGTCACAGACGCCCCCAGCCCAGCGATTGCCCTGCTCCTATCCCTTGCGTCCCGAAAGATGTGATTTCTTGGGATGTGCCCGGCGCTATCGTTTATCAAACTCTTGAATGAAAACACGAAATGAGTCTCACTTATCCCAAGCAGTAAAATCGTTACGGCGGAAAAATATCCTAGGGCAAAGGACTTACTGAATTTATTAAAGCCTCATTTCTCCTTGTCTTTTAAAGTTCTGAACGGCACGATATTGTATTAAGCGGCTGAAGAGGACAATATGTCATTGTAAAGCAAAGAAAAATGAAATATATTAATGACATTGAGATAATTTAATTTCTTTTACTCCACAGCACGGCCACAGACGAACAAAATCAAAGCCCAGCCTATTAAAACAACTCGGTACCTCAAATTTGAAGAGTCTCCCCACAAATTACCTGCGTTATCTGTAACAGCGTTAGCAGGGCCTGGGCCGATTTTAATGACTCGGTTCACAAACCAGTAAATGCCTGGAGAGAACCCCTTCAGCAGAGAGAGGGACACGTTCGGTCACCACACGCAATCGAATTACTTCGAACTTGGTCTTATTTTACCTTGTTTAATCTCAGGCGCTGCGTCGCGCTTTCGAGGAGGGGCCAATCCTGCTAATAGGCTGTTAGCAGAATAAACCCCTCCAATACCAACTCCTCGGGGATGCGGAGGGAAACCCTGGCAATCATGAAGCCAAAGGAACATGGGACTTTTATTCCCACCCTGCTTCTTTCTGTGAAGGCCCCAACACCGAACCACCACAGCTACACACCAAAAGACCACAAATAAAACCGAAAGCATCCGCACATCCAAATTCTGATCTGAATTCTGATTTTCAGATCATTTAACACCTTCCAGTAACATTTGCTCTTTCAAGTTAGGTCTATTAAAAAAAAAAAAAAAGAAAAGAAAAAGGAAGGATTTTGAGAACAAAAAAAAAAAAAAGAAGCTTTAAATGTTGCTTTTAAAGGAATCTATGCAGAAGGTTGAAATAAGATATTACAACATATTTCAAGATTTCCCTACATTCCCCTCCTCTCCATCTTTTTTATGGCTGAGAATGTTTCAGCTCAATTTGTCCAAATCTCTGCGTACCTTCAGTTTCCCTGAAAAACCACTTTCCAGCAAATGAATTATTCATTGAGGATATTTCACTTTATTCCTGGCTCCTCGCCTTGCCTGGAGCCTGTAAATCTTTGGGATGGGAACGGAGAAACCCTTCCTGCCTTCGCCCCTCCAGCCCACCTCTCCTCCGAGGGCTGGGGACCCTCAGGAGGAAGAAACAAGATGCAATTTCAGGAGCAGGAGCCTCCACTTTGGAGGAACCAGTGTCCCGCATGTGTCAAAGGGAGCACGGTCATCTGTGTTCAACTCACTGCGTTTCCTTCTAATGACCTCCTGGGTCAATCTACCTGTCACCGAGACACTGGGTCATAACCTGCAGCACCCACCACCGGTGAAAATATTGTGCAATCCCAACCACCAGGTTCATAATCACGTTATTTTTCATCTTCACCAGGAGTTCAGACGCCTCAAAGCAAAAATATTGCTGGGAAGAACCTCTTCAGCGTTGGGGGTCATTCTCAGGGGATGAATTTTTCCAACCAGAAGGGTCTAGAACCGCTTCTAACACACGTGTCCCGTGGACACAGGTATGAAAGGAGACCCTGAAAATGAACCCTTAGGCCCTGGTAGGGAATGCCCTGCTGAAGCCTGAGGTTCTCAGCTGGTCCATGAGACTCTGGTTTCAGTTAGAGCCTTGCAGCCGCGGTCCACAAGCCACTCCAAGGGTGACAGTGGGTCCCACGTCAAAAATCCGCAGCACGTTTTGTGGAAGCCCAATGCTTTCTTATTTTTGTGTATAGAAAACCTTGTTCTGACCTAATTCGATGGGTTTCTACAGTCACCACGGCCCGAGAGAACCAGAAACTTCCCAATGAACACACCTTTTGTTGTCTGGAGGCAAAGGCTGATCTTACTTCCGACCATCCTGTTCACTCCTCTCCGCTTCAACACAGCCGGGTTTGCAAAAAAATCTCATATCCAGCAGGGGAAAAGAAAAGCTATATGAAAATTCATGTTCCTCCCATCTCTAAAATACTCTCCTGCCATTATAACTTTTGAGTAGGGCAAGTTCAACACCCTTTGAAGAGATAGCTAATTAAAGCTTAGAAAGTATTCAGATTAATTTGAGTTTGTGGAAAACAGTAAGTCTGGCAAACTAACTTCAATGACTAAAACCTCAGACTCCACACTAAGTTATTTGCGCATGTGGTTTATCACCATTTTTATATTCTTTCAGTTTAACGGCACCATCAAATAAAGGGAGCTCCAGGCAAATATCATTTTAGCCATTTTCTCCAAGCAGAATTTCTGTCAGCCTATATTGCCCATATCACCCTCTAAAACAAAGTGCTGTATTGAAAAGAAATCTGCTGCAAATACTCTCTGCAATGGATTAACATCTGAATGCAGTTATGACACTGTAGGTAAAAATAATTGTAACCATTATGAAATATAACTACTCCAGCTTGATGTTTTCTAAGAAGTGGAAGAGACAATCGGTCTAATTTTTCCAGGTGAAAGACAGCACTTGCAGACTGAGGATCATAACACCTATCTAGGAGAAACAAGAATTATAGCTCTGCTGCTCTGCTTTAAGTGACTGATCCTGCCTTCCAGAGTTCAACGGATGTTTTATCGCTGGCATTGAGGTGAAAACAGACAGGTAAAGGTAAATATTAAATACCCTGATGCACACACACAGAGCAGGCCCCGCTCTTGCCCCCCAGAATCAATCACAGACCGCCTTTGAGAGTTTTCTCAACCTATATGGGTCTTTTCTTTCTTTTTTTTTTTTTTTCCCCCTGAAAAAGCCTATATTTTTCCAGGCAACACCCCTATGCCACACACATGGATGGAAGCAAAGTGGGAGGTAACACGCAATGCAGCGGCCACCAAAGTAACCGAGAGCACCCTTTTCACATCACCGAGGTCCCACCGCGTTTCGCTCCTGGGAGAGCCCAGCATCACCGCGAACAATGGCTGGAACCACTGGCAGGAACCCAAACCCCACACACTGCCTGCAGATGATTTTAATAAGACACAGTGTTTAGACCACAAAGGATACACTCCCGAGTAGCTCTATATATATTTGTTTACTTAATTGAAGGGGTGGAATGCCATAGGCAGCATAAATACGGCATTTATTCTACGCGCAGCAGTCAGTCTAGTGTCACAGACACAGTATACGCCACCCTTCCATGAAGTTAATTACTTAGCCCTCATCTAGATTAATGTCTGTTGTGATTTATTTCTTTGCAATTCACCAGCAGGGTCTGATTTAACTAGTGCTGCCATAGTAAAAAGAAGACAAAAATATTAGCTTATATGACAAAAAAAAAAAAAGCAGCTTAATCTCAAACAGAAACTGAATCCGTTTTCAGCAACCTTGGAGTTTTTCTCCCAAGGAGAACAGTAGCTGCTGAATTGTTACATCGTTAATGGTAAATTATGTTTTGAATACCAAGCGAACAATGGTGTTATTTTAATAATTTATGTGCAATGTGCAAAGATACACTGCGTAAGGGCCTGCACAGGAACTCAAGCATTTGAATGCCCATTAATTCTTCCCCAAGCGCAGTCCCCTCTGTCTGCAGCGGCCGCCTCGATGCCGGTCCAACAGGAGCCCAGGCTAAAGACTATAAAGCCCATAAATTATGCATCCGTGACACACAACCGCATGTCAACAGAGCATTACGACTGCAGACTGCAACACTTCAAAGATAGGAAGTGTCAGGGTTAAAACTCCCTCAGTCTGAGCATGGTACTCATTTTGTGTTCTGATACTGTCTTTAATCTTTGGAAAAAAAGAAGGGAAAAAGTAAGAAACAATAAAACCTGTGCTGGAAGCAAACACCAATTATGGAAAACTTCAGCCTGAAGGATTAAAACTTGACAGGGCACATGGGAAAGAAAACAAGGAAGGAGAAAGTATCTTCAACTGTAGACAATGCTCCAGTTCCACCTATATCAGGGGTGGTTCAGGCTCCCCTGAATTAACCAGAAAGACCGATGTCCAGGCTATCAAACAGATTACGCGTCCCTCAACTGATGTATCAAAATCCTGCACTTGATATCAACCACAGAGGATCAACCATTGAGTCATCTTGACTCAAGTCATCTCAAGATGACCAGTCATCTTGAAAGAGATGACCGAAAGGTGAAATTCAGATTACTTTTGTCCCCTTAGATCACCTCTTACTGTTAAAATACAAACATTAAGCTATAACCTTATGGCCTGTTCTTTATAAAATCACAGAATGGTTTGGGTTGGAAGGTCCTTAAAGCTCATCCAGTCCTACTCCCTGCCCTGGGCAGGGACACCTCCCACCAGACCAGGGTGCTCCAAGCCCCATCCAACCTGGCCTTGAACCCCTCCAGGGATGGGGCAGCCACAGCTTCTCTGGGCAACCTGGGCCAGGCTCTCACCACCCTCACAGCAAAGAATTTCTTTCTAATATCTAGTCAGGAGGAAATTCTTAAGCAGACCAGGGTGCTTTCACCAGTCACATTGTGGGGATCCTCTCCTGTGGATCTCCTCAAATCATACTTTCAATGGCAGAGACAGCTGGCCTGTTTAAGTCCTCGGAAATAAAAGAGATTTAATATAATTAATCAGCTTTGGGAGCAGAAAGAGCCACACTTCAGAAAAGCTAACCATTTTGCTTCAAAAGAGGTGTTGCCCCAAGCAGCAAAGTCCTTGTGGTTCCTGCCTTCCCACCCCTCCTGTAATGCCACCAGGTTTTTTGCATGAGTTTCAGGACATTGAGAGCTTGGAGCTAAGGGACCAGGAGAATTCCTCCTCTACCAAATTATGTTGTCAGTTCTCCTCATCGCACTAGAAAGCCTAAAAGTACCGAATGGATCAAAACTAGAAGGTAAGGAGCCTTCAACCTATGGCTCTTTCCAATATCTACATATTTTTTTTTGCTGACAGCTACGTTGTTGGGAAGAACTGTCCCATCATTTTCACATGAAATCCTAGAGCTTCAGCAAAGGTGAAGTTCAGCTGAGTGAAGGACTATTGCCCCAGGGAAGAAATAGATCAGGGTGTCTTCAGCTCAGCTCACTTCCTTTTCCAAACCAAGCAGGTCACATCCACGCCGTGATTCACCCCAGGAAATCTGGCAGAACAGGAAAAGTAAAGGACTTTTTGCCACGGCTTTTCTGGTTCCCAGTTGGCAAACTCACCCTCTCCAGAAGTAGCCCATGGACCGCTCACAGATTTTTGGTTTGCAGGAGAGTTGTTGGCCTCCCGGAGACTTTGTACACAATTCCATTATGTGCCAAAGCTCATCCATGAAATAGCAGGGGTTTGGTTTTGTTGTTTGTGGGTTGGGGTTTTTTTTCCATTTCAGACAGACTTTTCCATCACTTTAGGCATTGGAGGATACATTTCACATTTAAATTAAACACCAAATATGGAATTTTAGCCACTGAATAGGATGTATGAAGGCCCAGAGTTATCCTCAGTTGATATTTTAGGTTTAAACGTTACTTTCCAAGTCACAAATTAAATACTTTTTCATGTTCAAAACACAGACCATTTTGCAAACCATAAAAAGAGATTGAAAATATAGTTAAGGATTCTCAAAATGAAAACTGCTACTGGATGTGACAGGTTGAAACCACAGAAGCATCACGAAGAAAATTAATTATACAAAGCAGCTCTTGTTTCAGAATTGTTTTAACACCACAACGATAACACACAAATTCCAATAAATTTGCAAATTGCTGCACACAAACGGAGCTTAGACTAAATTTTGTATTTGGTGCTTTTCCCCTTCCATCCTCTCTGTTACTTAAAGCTATGGACGTTTTTCAGCAACACTTCTTTTTACATCAGAAAGGGGTAAAAACTTTGGGAGAAAATACCACCCAACAGACCGAGCAGATATTTAAAACACATATTCTCTGACACTGTGAACAGGCATCGGCTTCAGCTCTGTCTCCCGCCAGGATGGGAGATGCAGGGATGGGGCAGACCAGCTAAAGCCCCGCTTGGCTTCTGCTGCCTCAGCCACAGCTACCACAGAAAGCCTGGAGACGGATGATCTTTTCCTCTTGAAAGGCTTTTGGGAGAAGCTTCACTGAAGAATGAAGCCACCAGTAGTGCCACTGGACGGACTGGTATGTCCGACCTGGAGCCTGCCTTTCTCCTTTCTTGCCCTTTATAGCATTTTCCAGCTCAGGAGGAAAATACCAGCAGGAATATTGTCACACACAGCTCTCCCTTCTCCCCCCCCTGGCCCCGCGGGCTTTACTGTGCGAGAAGGGAACGATCTCTTCCAGCTTCTCCTCTGCCGCTCTCATCACTTCGTTATCTGAGTGCCTTCTAATCGTGCATTAAGCGACATGATTAACTCCTGTCACATGTGGCTTGTTCTCTCTGATCCTCTCTGCAGGGGGAGGATCTGGGCCTTTGCAGGGGAAAAGGAAACACACGTCAGCTTTAAAAGTAGTCTGCAAATGAATAAAAAGGACTGGAGCCAGATTTTTGTTGGTTGGCTGACTGGGTTTCCTTAGGCTTTTTTATTTCCTATGATGAGGAGTTGAAGAATTCTTACAGAAGATATTTGTATCATATTGGAAACTCATGTCTTTTTACCCCATGAAATTCCCCAGGGAGCCGGTAAGCTCTCTCTGGGCAACTACTGAAATATTTCATCAGAAGCAACTGGAAGGTAAGGATAAAGAATCAATTACGGTTTTAGGATGACTGTTGAACGCCCCCCCCCCCCCCCCTTTTCTGTCTGTTTTCACTAACGCCCCTTTAACTCCACTGTCTGATCAGCAAATGAGAGAAAGGGCATCTTCATTAAAAATCTGGTACTTCCTCCTTCAGTTTTAACAAGTGATATTCTGGTAGTAAAATGAAGGGGAAATTCACGTTTGTTTACATATATATAGTGAAAGAGAAGAACTCTGTCATTACCAAGACCCAGCGTACACCATGGCATGAGCAAGAGTGACACCAGGCGGGACCCACAGATCCATCACATACAAGGAGGTCACCAAATCCTGCTGACAGGCTCCAGTTTGAGAGGTTCTTTGTCCCACTGTCCTTTACCCGCTCTGGAACTTCAGCATTCTAATCATTAAGAGCATTCTGCTAATTTTTTGACTGAAGTGAGTACACAGCCAGTTGCAGCCATGTGTGCTGGTGGCACAGCTGGTCCTCAGGTTCACTAGTTGTCCCCCTCCAGCCCCAGGTACTCCTGTCTCTGTAAGTACATGAGCCATCTACGTTGCCACCAGGCTCGGGCTTCTTTGGCTAGCAGCCTTTTTCTATAGGCTACTCTCCTGTCCCAGTAGCCCAGACCCACATCGTATCATAGAATGGCTCGAGTTGGAAGGGTCCTTGAAGATCTCTCTCCCTGATACATTCTATGGGTTGATTTTTAAAAAAAGAGGGGAAATGATTTTGAGGTCATCTTTTAAACAGCATGGGTTGTATGAAGCTGCTGTGTCAGTCAGAAGGCCGTGACGAAGGTGATCCGGAAGGGCAGGGAGGCAAACCCGGGTAAATTACCCTGCTTTGGGACAACAGTGATGCCCCGTGATGTGCAAGAGGTGGCGGGGAAAGGGAAACGCAAGGCCCTGGACTGGCGCTGGAGAAAAACAGCTCCAACCCCCAGCACCCACATCAGTGGGATCATGGCTCGGTTCTCCCTCTTGAGAAGCACTTCCTTACTAAAGGTTGTTATGAGGAACCCAAACCTCCACTCCAGCTTATTTAAGTACCAAAATAGACTGAAAGAACAAGGTGACTCCCATCCTTTTCCATTTCTTATCAGAAATCCCATGAACAGGAGAGTTCAGGGGTACTCACAGGCCTAAGTGGATGCATTTCTGTCTCTGGTTGTAGCAAAGCCCTGTTTTACATTGTAAAAGTATAAATAAATGCTTGGTTTTAACTTATCAACATAACATTGTTTTTCTACAGGAGAATAAACCAGTGCTTACATAAAGACCTCAAAGCATTCACAGTAACCTAAAGTAATGAATATTGTAATGAGAAACACAAGGATTTAGGGTGATAATGACTGGACTTTGCTCTACTTAGATCGGCTCACCCCCTATGGAGGCTACCAAAGCTTAAAGATTTTATCACCCTAGTAATCAGCAATGGGTAATGGCCTTCATAAAACACAGTAATTAAATTGACTGATTTCAAACTAGTGCATTTTTTTCATTAGGGAGTTCTTATTTAACCTACTTCAAAAATCCCTTTGTGAATACTGGCTGTATCAGTCAAAATTCAAATGGCGAGGGATGAAGAGCTTGTTCTGGTCAGTATTTCAGTTATTCAAGTAAAAAGCTGGAATTCCTAGTATGCTGTCATTCTCTCTTTTTGGTTTGGTTTTTTTTTTTTTTTTGGTCATCTCTAAGAGCTTCCAGTTTTAAAAGTCTCTCAAGACTGAACATTATAAAACTGGGGGCAGAGGGGAAGCAAATCAAAACCTTAGCTCTTTACATTTTCCAACAACTAAAAGAGATTCTGCTTTGTTAAAACATGCTTTTAAATTTTTCCGAGGCCAGTATTCCAACCTCCCTAGCAAAAATATCACTGGTGAAATTCAGGCACTGCCTCACAATCTATTTAATTATCCTTTATGCCTGGATTGTGTGTGTTGTTGTAACTACTGTATCTTACTTGATCTTTGAACGCTGTTGAATAAAACCTGGTTGTAAGCACAACCCCTTATTATTGCTCAAATTTGCCTTCACAATACGTGTGCGAGCCATTTATCTGTGTTCCAAGAATACTTGTAACTCAACACAGATTTTAAAATAAAATATTTTATGGCAAGTCTCAACTCTGCTTCTGTGGCAAAAACATTTCCTAACTCAATATATGCTCTACAGGAGCCTTATGACAGCAGAAGTAAACCTACTGGAAAATCTACCTGGATAACTACAGGACACAAAACCCAGTTTCATATTTCTCTTTTTCTGGGCTACAGCAGGTTTCAACTGCACAAAAGAGACACTGGATCTGTTTTCTGTATGAAATCTAGAGTGAAACATGGGGATCTCGAGATAGGAGCACAAAGAACCAGCCCTTCCCCGCTCTACCCAGAAAAAAATACGTGACTCGATACGTGAAAGTTGGTCCCAAAGATGCATTTCTGTCTGTCCGGAACCCTAGGAATCCCCAAGCAGCCGTTAAAGGCTGCTGAAATCAAAGGAAATTGTTGGATATTCCTCACTGTACCCCTTCATCCCCAGACCTCAGACAGTTGCCAGCTCCTCCTTCCCATGTCATGTCCTTGAAAACGGGATATGGGGACTAACAGCCACTGCAGAGCAAACGGGGAAGCACGCAAAGAACAAGCCCTAAAAGGCCTTAAGGAGATACTAACTCTGAAACCTAACAAAGTCGCACAAAAATAACAGGATTCTGATTTTGCTGCAAGGAGACGAGGACAGAGGCAGTAACTGTGTACAGAATCCCAGGTAACTGCTTCCTTTGGGAGACTGGAAGACCTTTCCTTACTTTTCTCTAGTTTAATAAAATAATGCACTCCTTGTGACTACAGTGGCAAACTCTCCAATCCCGTGCTGCAAAACTTACTTTATATTTTATTACAATCACATAATAAATCATGGATTTAATTTCTGTCTATCTATTCACGGCACAAGCAGAATATGACCTGGAAGAGATTAATGGGGGGGGGGGGGGGGGAAGAAAAAATGGAAGGTGGATGAGAAGTTGCTTCTTTCGCAACCAAAGGTGCAAAGAGCTTTCTCAGTAAGCCAAGGTAAGCAACAAATGGGGTTGTTAGAGAATATTTATGACAGCGGCAACTGTGTAACATCACTGAAGCATGCACAACGGGAGCAGGCTTTCTAGAAAATCTATCTCCGAGAGAGACACGCAGTTAGGTGCAACTATCAATCACCTGGGCAGGTGAATAAATCTATAGGCAGCAGCCCATGTTCTCTTGGACCGTACAGAAAACTTGCTGCCCAGTAAATAAGCTGTAAAGCCCCAGAAGCTAAAGCACATTATACACTCTATTACAATAATAATATCTCAACTACTAGATCGGCAAAAGTTTGAATACTTTGTTCTTACAGAGTAAAAGTGTATTTACAATGACTGGTTATATTCTCTGGTTAAGTTATATAGGTTTAAGATCCCACCACACTGAAACAATCAGATTTTTGTGTGTTTGTTTGGGTTTCTGTTTCATTTTGTAATTCCCATTCTTTAAATCAGTGGTTACTGATCCACAAGATTCACATCTATGTGGACTATTTAAGTCTCCTCTCCCCTGGAAGTGTGTGTGTAACTCCCATTAATGCTAATGGGCATAAAGCACACGCATGAGGGGAAAATAGACCCCTCACTGTGAAAATAAATGTGTTCGGTTATTTTCAGACACGATGCTGAAATCAAACAACTAAAAGTACATACTCTAAGGAGATAACATTGTATAGCCTAACTGAAAATGTCACCAGTCTTTTTAACTCCCTGGTCATGGACCCTGCCACGTCCTTCACGTTTGTGCCCTTTCCTGTGCCATAAAACCTATGACTGGGTAATGTATCAAAAAGGGCCAAATCCTAAATTCTTACACAAGTGAAACAGCCCTGACCTCCCCCTCCTTGCCTTCACAAAGGATAAAAGGTTAGGCCTCATTTTCACTTAGGCCATACAATATTTTCTCTTTATACCATATGGGCTAATAGCAGCAGTAAACTTCACTGTTCCCGATAACAGTTCCTTAAAACTGTGACGAATCTACCAAAGTAAAGATTCCTATCACTTGAATTTTTTCCTTAATGATTTGATACCCTGGTGTTTTCTGCTCTGATCAAAATTCATGGAGTCCATTCTCCCTGTTCAAACGGGTAAGAAAATTGCTTATATAGTCATGTGAAATTCAAAGATACTGCGCTTTATTATAATACAAATATAATCACAGGTTTTTTCTGACGGAACCAACGTTTTATGAATTTACAGCTGACCTAATGCAGTACTGGGAACAGACATGAGAAAAGAAAGGTTTTAAAAAGGGTGCATTGGTGTTTTTGGTGAGTGTATTTAGGGTCTTTGTAAAGCAGCCCAGTGACTTTCTAATGCGAGTAATCGCACCCACCTTCCTGAATCAGAGAGATGTACCCTCAAATAAGTGGATGCTACTGAGTTACCATCAGGGGGATGAGTTACTCCAGTGATGAGCAGCAAAGTATCAGCTGTGCTGGAGAATATATGAGCACCCTTCTTTTTTAAAGCAGAAACAGCCACTAAGGACACAGCAGAGCAGCTCTGGTGGTATCTGAAGCTGCTGAAGCCCAGGCCACCTCTCCTAAACTTGGTACAGGAGTTACTGCAGCGACTGACAGTGCAAAAACAAACCAGGCAACACATTAATGAGCTCCTTCATTCGTTACAGAGGAGGAGGGGTAGCAATGGTCCATGACCTGTCAGCAGCTGTGTGGATGGACATCCCTCTGTTTGCCCCAGTGTGTACGGAGGTGAACTGGAGACGCTGGGGAACAGCAGAACACTTCATGTAGCACTGATCCGGACTCACACAAATAAGCACCACTGAATGACTCTCTTTTAGTTTTCCCTTTTCAAGTAATAGAAGCCCCTCTTCCTTTCCGATCTGAGTGTATCACCGTGACTCATTCTGCAAGTTGAAGTCTCATTATAGTATAGAGGAAAGGCCAAAAACTTAAATGTTACTTCTTCTGCATAGGACACTAAATCTATTTTCTCCTGGGTGAGCTTGCAGGGATAAACAATGCTATGAATAATTTGGTGTATGATATGCAAAAAGCGGCATTTCCACAGCCTGTCTAGACTCCCAGACAAGATCAGACTGCGCTGTCATCAGAGACGTTTCCACAGCACGTCCTATCACTTGGAAGGCAACCCCCCCCCACACACCTTTTTGGAACAGTCATGCAGAAATGAAAAATAAATAAAAACAGCCTGACCTGCCAGTGTCACGGTGGAAATCTGAACGCAGTAACCTCAGACAATTTAGAAATTACGCTAACAATACGGCAAGAAGTTTCAGCAAACATTTGTGAGGAAAGGCAACTCCTGCACAAGTGAATACAATCCAAAAATATGAGTCATGCACAAGCAATTTTGCTATGGGCCATAAAATCACTTTATGAGAGTTACAGATAATTCTGTATGTATTCTATAATGTTTCCCTACTGTGTAGAGATGGATATCTCCGTATCCTATCACAGATAATGATGGAAAACAAATTCCCTACATAAAAGCTGATTGCTCAGAGATTCACCCTGAACTGCTCCAAAGGGTTGTAATGCTGACAGAACACTTTATACCGCATTCATCAACAAAGAGGCAGATTCCATCAGTGCCAAACATGCTGCAGTATAGATGATTTTTGTAAGAGGTAGCGGGGTGAATGGAGAGCAGCCTTAGATATAGAACACGCATCCTGCTGTTTCTCAGCACCTACATTCTCTTCATCACACACACACCTACCATCCTCTGCAAGGACACCTCTCATTCCCCCCTGTTGGCACTCTTGCACATATTCAGACACATTCAGCAATATTCAGTATTAAAAGAACAGACGTGTTCTGTACATGTCATGCTGAGAAAAATCTACAGCATTACGCCAGTGATGAAATAGTAGTCACTAAAGTATATAAAGGGTGAACCCTTCAGGACCAGCATCAGAACAACACAGGTTCTTTTTGCACCTCTATTTTCCTCTTTATGTTCCTTTGTAACTTTTTCCAACTGTACCCACAGAAGCATTAAAAAAAAAAATGTTTTAAAAACACTGAAAACTTTCAAAAAAAGACCTCTCTCATGAGACTTAAACTAGTTAACTCTTCTGCAAGGTAGCTTCGTGACTAACGCGCTGTTGGCAACCCAAACGCAACAGGGACTCCATCTGGCTGCTTCTTTGGAGGTGTCCTACTCGTGTGTTACCAAACCTGATCTTTCTTCAAACTTGGATGCGGCACTCTCCAGGAGCCGAACTTTAAAAAAAACCACCCCAAAACAAGAATAATACCTCTCCAACGTCATAGATCCATATGCGACCTTCTGAATCACCAACTGCCACCTCCTTCCCAGCCTGGGCCCAGCGGACACGGTTGAGGGCAGAAGCTCCTTCTATGGTGACGCTGGCTGTGGGAACCTGTCGAAAGAATAGGAACAAGGAAGGACAATAAAATCACGCTGCCTGCAAAGCCGGGGGGTCAGTTCTGAACATGCTGCTGAGCTGGGTGAGTCACAAGTCCCTTGGCATTTCTGGAAGTAACACACAATCCTCGTTGCGGGGGGGGGAGAAAAAAAAGGGTTCATTGTTTCTTCAATCACATGTGCTAAAAAGAGGAAAGAGTAAGAGATTGCTTGGAATGAGCAGGGAAGAGTTTTCCACAGTAAAGGGCTATAAATGAAACCGTTTTTTTCCCCTAAACCTCAGAGACAGGCGAAACCACATCTGCCTCTTTCCTCAGAAGTCACCAACTTACGACCAAGAACCAACTGAGTGTAGGACCTGACTTCCGACCTGCTCTGGCTCCTGGCCTCCAACTGGGGCCCAGGTAACCTGACGGTGGGCAGATGCATCCCTGTAATTCGTGCTGACACCACCTTTAAATCCGTATTCGCCTCTGCGGTGAGATACAGAGGTCGAAACTCAGGTATTACATCAGGAAAGTCCTGAGCTAATCACTTCGGGGCCAGGACACAGCCAGAAGTGAGAACAGCTGAGCTGACAGTTAGGAACTCCTACAAAATATTCCCACAATTCTCTTTTACATCCCCAGGAGGTAAATTCTGCTTTAAATACATCTGGATGCTGCCTAATTTCCAAGACCTCCTCCCCACCCCAAGTCAACCAACTTAACAGGCGACCCACAAGAATACATAAAGATTCTGGTTGATGCGTGGGATGAATAAAGTGATGAAGATGATCTTGGGAGAAGCATTTGTAATCTACGCTGGAATGAGGGCATCAACAGATGCTGCAGGAGGAAGGAACCGTGTGGGTGTTTGTCCCAGATCGGTAGATCACTCAGTTGATTTAGGTCACCTCGTAAGACAAATGCCAGTAACCTGCAAGCCTGCTAACGCTCCACCCAGACACCTTTAATGGGAGAACCTGCCCCAGCAAAGAGCCTGTAGCTCAGCACAATGGTCTTCCAAACAAGGCTTTTTAGGTCAGGGCAAAGGGGACAGGAGAGCTGCAAAAGCAGCTCCTCCACCAGAGCCATCTGTTGGAACAGGTCTCGGGCACAAGAGGGACAAGGGAAATGTCCTGGGATCTACAAATGGAGGTGGACTTGGAGAGCAGTCCAGGCAAGAAGAGGGAGTTGTGCAGGAACCAGAGTCTGGGCTGCCTCTGGAGGAATGACAGGAGTGACTCCTTCTGTCCTCGCTGTCAGCACGGTGCAGCAGATGCAGGGAGAAAGCAGCTTGAAGGTGGTACGAAAGTCTGCTCTGAACATTGACAAACTGACAGGATTAACAAAAGCCAACATTTTGCCGGCTTCCTCACAGTTCTCTGGCTGTAGCTTTGTATCGTAGTTGTGAGATAGGTCCAAAGAGCCAGGAGAAAAATAATTTTAAAACAAACATTGAGTAGTTCCCATGCCAATCTCCTTCTCCTCAGCTCTAACGCCTTTCACAGTGTCACACGAGATGAGTGACAGTGGGAAGCTGGACCTCTGCAGACCTCCTGAGACCCTGGTTACAGCCACAGGGTGTGGGCAGCCAGGCAAGCAGCAGGACGAGG
This sequence comes from Numenius arquata, assembly GCF_964106895.1. Lineage (NCBI taxonomy): Eukaryota > Metazoa > Chordata > Aves > Charadriiformes > Scolopacidae > Numenius > Numenius arquata. The sequence continues at coordinate 61,742,524 of NC_133582.1, forward strand.
ACTTGGACCTGCCTTGTCCCTCCACCCCTGGAGACACCCCGCTCATCCTCCTCCTCCTCACTGACCCTGACACACGGCTGCGACACCAACCTGGCACCTGGAGCACAAGGAGCCACCCAAGCTGAAGCACCACCTCTGCAAAGGGCTTCACGGTGGTGTCCTGAGCCCCACCATGAGAAATGCAAGAGGGTTGTGCTGGCAGAACGATTGAGAAATGATGCAGGACAGCAATGAGAAAGCAGACGCTGCCTTTCCTTTAAAAAGTCATTAAAATGCAAATAAGCCGCCGGGCTCATCTCCCCATCCTGCAAGGCCTAGGTCCTGTCCGAGGCAGCATCACCCCAAAAAAGCTGGCACCCTCTAAGCCCCCCGTCCCCTCTGCTCCTGCTGAGAGTCGACGGCCCAAACCTGACACAGCGTCATCGAGCCATCATAAAATCACAGCAGAAAACAAGCAAGTTTTATTCCTGAGATCACCAATTTCTTAAAAAAAAAAAAGAAAAAAAGAAAAAAAAAAAAGCTATTTTAATTCCAGCCAAAATTAATTTCGTAACATTTGGAAATGGGTTTCTTCAAACAACAACTAAATGCCACGTTTCAGGACTCATCCACTACCCAGCTGTTTCTCAGAAAACTGTAGATCAAAGATACTTGTTTCATATACAAATACACGCTGCGTATATTGAAGGCACTCAATTTTCACAAAATCTTTCTGAAGGCTGAAATACATAATTCTAGAGCTGTTTTTTTATATATATGTATTTGTTAATACAGCATTCTTTCAGTGTTCCACAGAAAAACAAGCAGCACGCATGCCGCAGACACGAGACGCAGCCCATGCTTTTTTTCCAAAACCCGATGGTTTTGTAAAATCCTGTTACTATTCCACAAAGCCATGTAACAAAATCAAAAAGAAATAGTGAAACAGCCTTTAAAAATCTAAATAAAAAGCCTTTTCTCCAGTGATACGGAGAGAAACACAGTGAAACTGTAGTATCTTAAAATAGATTTGCCTGCTCTCTGCAGTGATAGGTTAAATTACACATGCCTATTTTAGATTTCAAAGATAAAGAGTTTATTTTATAATGGTGGCATTATGTTTTTAAAATCACATTTGAAATACTTTATAAATTCTCTCAAGTTGGTGCTTGTCAGATTTTTAACGATTCTGAAACGAGATTTTAACAGGTAAGATTAAGAAAGATGCAGTTAGGAAAACCTGCGTTATAAGAATATACTTTTTATTTTTTTTTTACTTTTATTGCTTACGTAGTGTCAAAACCTGCTTGCAAATACGTCTATTATCTGTTTCTAGAAATAGACACCATCGTCACCCTTTCAAAGCTAAAATACGGCACGTAAAAAAAAACAACAAACGTTTGAACGGGATATAACACAGCAGAAATAAGCAATTTTGCAAGTCAATTTAATAGCAGTTCATAGATAAATGAGACTCATCAATAACCCAGAGACCTTCCCCGAGCTTGATCAAAAAAGAAATGTTAGGAAACATAGATAAGAAATTGCCATTTGGTATCCTGAAACTATCTGCAAACCCCACTGTACTGACCCATACAACTAATACTCGGTTTGCAAAAGAACGAAGGAGTGGGTAAGGATTTTTTTGCTTTTTAAGGCTTTTTTATATTCATTTATCAAATATAAATTAAAACGTGATGACTTTCATTGCTATTACAAAAATCAGTTTCTGGCACCCACAGATCAACACAAAGCACACAAATACCCTTGTTACTTTAAATTGAGATTTTGAGAATAATTAAATTGATTAAACCCATGGTACAGTTAAAATGATTTTAGTTATTTTGGCCAGAAAGCACCTAGCTCTCAGGAGAGCTTTTTTTAATAGATACGGGGAGTAACACTAGTGGAAACTGTGTTACAGTTCCAAAATTTTAAGGTAGTGTCTTGTAACTAAAACCAGGTATTTTCTTAATTGATTTACAAAATAAAACCTAAATAAAAATGTGGCTTATTTCCCAAATTAAACAAAACCAGGTCTCATTAATAACAATCATACCTAGCTCTTACAGAGATTTTTATCAACAGCTGGCAGTTAAACACATTAATATACCTGTCAGTTTCTCCCGTCTTCACAAATACTTTGACATCACGTATCTGACATCCAAAAGTAATAATGATCTAAAAAATAGGTGTTTCAAGATTTCTTATTACTAAAGGCAAAAGTGCTGACAAGGAGTTTTTCTCAGTAAACGGCAGCACACACTCAAGCGCTGGAATCAACTGCAGAAATCTTGAAAATTATAAACTAATTATGACCTACCAGATAGAGGGTGAAAGCAAACAGCAATCGCTGTCGGTTGTGAGGTTTGGTACTTTGACTGCTTCTCCCGCCTCACAAAACCTCACATCTACTCACAGTCTGCCAGTTTATCATTTCTAGAGATTTTTTAAAAATTTGTTTCATCAGTGCTTAGTAAGGAAACCAAATGGTGTTTCTGCCTCCGGAGCCCCGAACTTGATTCTCATAAAAATACAAAGCTCGGGTACCACGGAAATAATCCCACTCTGATCCTCACCTGGGAGCTGCTTCTGACCTGATCATTTGTGAAATCAGGGGTGGCCTTGCACGCAGAAGAAAAGCAGGATCAAGCTTGAAATTAATTTTTTTTTTCCGATGTTCCTTTGTATTTATATGTAAACATGCAGGAAAACGTATCAGCAGTTTTCTATGTACAGCCTTATTATTGATGGGAATGGGATCAAGCGGTCCATACTAATTTTTTAGAAAGAAATTATGGTCTCAGTGAGTTAAATGGCAAAACATCAGTTGATTTCTAGCAGAGCAGGATTTCAGCCCTGGTATTTGGGGGGAAAGAGTTTTTTGTTGTTTTGGTTTTGGTTTTTTTTTTTTTTTTCTTCTTAAAATGCTGGGTTTTATGCTCTGTGTTTAAGCCTGCATTAATGAGAACACCTGAAGGATATGTCCCTCCCTTCCCAAAATAAATTCTGAGGAGACTCCTCCTGTATATCCTCCAGCTGTATGTGCTCTAATTAAAAAGGCTGTGCTGCTTCCTGCTCCCAGCACTTCAAAAGGCCTCGCTGCTCCCCTCGACAGCCCAGCGCCCGGCCCCGGTTCCTCTTACCTGTCCCTGCTTATTTATGGCAAAGCACCGCTCACTGGACGCCATAAACTGCGCCTGTATTTTACCTCGGCTGAAACGTACAGCGTCTTTATGTGAAAGGCCTATTAATGAGCAAACTAAGCTTAAAAAATCCCCCCAGAATTGGAAAAAGTTGGGTGTATGGAAGGAGGGAATACTGCCGCTTGCCCTTCAGTCTTCTTTTTTTTTTTGGAAATACAAAGAAACTGTCGTTAATTGGTTTATATGTGATTTTTTTTTTTTTTACAGTCTGTTTGTTCTTAATTTTACACGGCATTAAGTAAAAATATGCAAGGCTTCAGTTGTGGAAAAAATGTTGTGATTCTCTGCTGAAGAGGGCTTGCTGGCCATTTGAGACTGACCTCCTGCGACACGACCGGGTTTCTCGAAACCATTTCTGGGGGAAACTCAAACCCAGAAAAAAAATAGTATTAATATAAGTCTGCAGCATTTTTTTTTAAATCTGAAATAGCAGGAGGAAAAAGGGGTGTCCAGCACGTTTAGAAAATTACTTTTTTAAAAAATACAGTATTTATCATTACAAATATTTGCCAAAAGCTGATTAATCCTTTCTCGTCAGTGAAATTCAAAGGTGTGATGTTTCCTCCCGAACTGGCCCCCGCTATTTAGTTTTAATAGCAACAGGAGGAAAACTTGTTATTTTTGTCATTTGCGTTTGTGCCTTCAAGTTCCACAGCGAATTTTGAAGAGAAAAATAAAAAAAAAAAAAAAAACAAAAAAAAGGTGAGGGTGTAAAAATCACAGACCGCAGGTGAGAGAGATGCTGCTGTGCTGAAAGGAACCACCCCTCAAGGGGAGTCCCTGGGGGCTCAGAGGCGGGGAGGGAGGGCGCCGGGTTTGTGACAGGATTGGAGGCACTGGCGGGGGGGCTGTTCGCAGGTTAAAAATGTCCAGAGGGTTTGGAGAAGGGAGAGAAAGCAAGGGACATGAAGGGACATGAAGGGACATGAAGGGACACGAAGGCCGAGCACCTCCCGGGCTGGGGGTGCCGGCGAGGGGCTGCCCGGCGCCATGGGCCCAAAGCCGCGGGCCCAAGGTGTGAGGCCAGAAACGGGGGGGGGGGGGGGGCGCGGAGAGAAATTAAAAAACCCCAAAAAACTACCAAACGGGGGTGGCTTAAAAGTGCAGGGAAAGGAGAAGGAGGCTCCTTCCCCAGCCAGCACGGCGGCTATTTATTCGTGCTGGCTTTTTGCCGGGGGTGGCGGGGGAGCAAGCCCTCCCCACCCCTGACAGGTAGCCGGGAGCAGCCGCCCCGCCGGCGGGGGAGGCGGGAAGGAGGGCGGGAAGGAAAGATGAAGGGAGGCAGGCGGGGCAGGCAGGGGGACGGCCAGCAGCACCCCCCCGCCAGCGGGACCTGCCCTCCCCATCGCCCTGAGGGGTGGTAGGGGGGTGGCCGGGCCGCGGGGGGGTGGCTGGGGGGGGGGTGGCGGGGCCGTCGGCCCTCAGAGGGTTAAGGTGTCTTCCCCCGCCGCCCTCGCCCTGCCATGGCCGCCGCCGCCGCCGCCTCACCTCGGTGTCGTTATTCAGGTTCCACAGATCCAGGCGCCCCATCCCGTCCACGCAGGCGAAGAGCGCGGGATGCACTGGCGACCACATGACATCGTAGACATAGTCGGCATTGTCTTCAAAGGAGTAGAGCGGCTTGTTGTGCTGTTAACAAAAAAAAAAAAAAAAAAAAAAAAAAAAGACAAGAAAAAAAACCCGTGGAGAAAGCAAAGCATGAAGACTTCGTGGCGCTAGTGCCGCCCGGGGGCTGTCTGGCGAAGTCTAATTAAAAACTTTGCACGTTTACCCAAAGTGTCATAAAATTTCCCCCCAGATGAAAGGTCCCGGGCGAAGGGTGGGGACGGCGCTTTCATGGGATGGGGGGCAACGGCTCTCCGCTGGGGAGAAACGAGATGCCCGGCGTGGGGGGGGGGGGGGGAAACGCCCGCGGCTTCTCCCCGCTGCGGGTGGGTGGGTGGGGGGACACGGACGCGGGATGCCCTGTGTTCCCCCACCCCGCAGTAAGGATGGGGGGAGCCGCCGGTCCCTCCGCGCAACCTCCGCGCACCGCGGGCGGCGCCTGCCACCTAGCGGCGGGAGCGGGCACCGCCCGCGGGGACACCCTCCCCGCCCCGCGGCTCCCCGGGGGGCGGCGGGACCCCGGCCCCGGCGGCCGTCACCTCCCCGCAGGAAGTCGGAGGGAAGAAATACACCGGGAATAAAGTGTTAATTATCCGCCATGAATTATTCATGGAGTCGGGGATCGCCTAATTTTTTTCTTTTTTTTTTTTTTTTTTTTTTTTGGCGGAGTAATGGCTTCGCTAATCCCCGATCAATTAATGGGAAATGAAATTTGAATGATAATGAAAACTCCAGAGATGAAAGGAATTAAGTAATTCTCGCGGCTGGCGACAGAAATCTAAACAATGGGGCTTCTCGCGGGGTCTCCCCCCCCCCCCCCACTCCCTCCAGCTGCCTGCCCCCCCCCTTCCCCCGGCAAAGGGGGGTGCGGGGGGGGGGAGGAGGGTCCGCAGCCCCCTCCGGCCCCCACCGAGGCTCCTGCCACCAATAAACCATCCCCGAGAGTGCAGCTGGAAATGCCGGAGTTTTATCTGTAAAATACCTCGGTCAGGTCCCTCCAGAACACCCCCCCCCCTTCATCCCACAATTTTGGGAACCCCTCAACCCCTTACCTGGCTGCGCATTGTTTTTCCCCAAAGGGGAGCGACTGATCGCAATTATTCTATCGCTTTTCTTTAGTACATTGTTAATTTAGAGCAATACAGCAGGGGGTTTAATCTCTATTTGCGGCTGGGTCCTGGCGGGTTTGGGGGTTCGGTCCTCGCTGGATGTCGCGGCTCGGCACGCGGACGGGTACACCCCTACATCCCTGTATGTCCCTATACATGACTTCATCTTTCGGAAAAAAAATACTAAAAGTACTGAAAATACAAAGAGATTGATTCCATAGGCTAGTTTTCCCTCTGCTTGAATTAATGAAAGACACTTTGAATGATTTACAGGATCAGGTCCCAAATTGTTTTTTTGTGCATTTCCTAAGAGTAGCAAACATTTTTGTTTTGCGTGGCAATAATGTGAAATTAGAGCTCGAGCTTATTACCTCAAATGTATACATTTTTATTTCTTTTCCAGAGCTGGAGTTTTGCAAAAGAAAAGGGAAAATATCACAAGACTATTTTCTTACCTAAAAAAAAAAAAGGTCTTGTTCTCCAACCACATATGTATCTGCTTAGAATATTATCAGTGCCAGCGGAGTTCCTTACACGTGCTAATGGAATTACTGACATGCCTGGGCTAAAGCATCTGCAGGGTTGAGAGCCAAAGGAAGACTATGCTTTTGAAGAGGTATTTCATAGGAAATTTCAAAGCGAATCCTTACAGCTGTGAGCTGGAAAACAGCGTTTGGAGCGGGCCACGCAGATCCACAAGGTCTGTCTGCTGTATTGTGTATTTTCACTGAATCCCCCCCCTCATTTAGGTTCAAGTACACCAACTGTTTAAATGCTGGGAAAATGGGCATTGGACACAGTAGTACACCGAAGGGAAAGGGAATCTGCTCAGCTGCTCGGTGGCTGGTATTTTTTCTTGTTTCCGGGAAATGTGCTGCACATATAGCTCTTTAACATTTAATGACACGGGAGAAGTTACAAAATTCCACAGAAGTAAGAAGACTATTAAGATATAAGTCAATCCAGGGCAGATCTCACAGAACCATAGAATGGTTCAGGTTGGAAGGGACCTTAGAGATCATCCAGTTCCAAACCCCTGCCATTGGCATTTCCTTTTTGTTAACATACCAAAACCTGGTTTCATCTCATTTTGAGTGTGATGCTTTTTAAATGCTCTTTTTATTCCTGCCTAGTTTATTTTCCAATTCCTAGAGACCCAGGCATTAGAAGGAAGGGTCAGGAACATGGTCTGGTGGGAGATGTCCCTGCCCAGGCCAGGGGGTTGGAACTGGATGGGCTTTAAGGTCCCTTCCAACCTGAACCTTTCCATAATTCTATGATTCTGTGATTTGGTTCTAGCCTGTATCTTGCTGTTCGCGTGCTATAGAGTCTCTGGCAAACAGCTTTAGCTGATGTGCCTCAGTTTCCCTGTTAGGAAAATGAAAATGCTGGTATTTGAGTTGAAAAATGTAGCAGATACGCAATGCGCGTTGTTTTTACTGTAAGAGGGGAAATAGTCCGATAGGAAGTCAGAGGGACAGTCTGGACAACGGAAATAATACGGCCTTTGAGAAAGATCTCAGCCATGCCAGGAATGACACACAAACAGGGTGTGGAGCACTGTCAGGGAGTAAGAAGTTGCAGCCGCGTGAGCAGCCCAAGGAAAAGGCAAGATCAACCACAGTGGGCTTGGAGAAACGGGGAGAAAGACCTTTGATACGGCACCACCAGGCAGCGGTGGAGGAGCTGAGCTACAGCCTTCGCAGCCCCTCCAGTGTATCCCAGCTTGAACAGCATCCAGGGGGGAAAAATGAAGTATTTCCCAGACTCTCTCTTTCTGCCTCGCACCCTTTAACTAGAGAAGAACCCGAGGACTGCGTTGGGCCAGTCTGCAGGTCACAGAATCACAGAATGATATGGGGTTGGAAGGGACCTCTGGAGATCATCCAGTCCAACCCCCTGCCAGAGCAGGGTCACCCAGAGCAGCTCCCACAGGAACGTGTCCAGGGGGAGTCTGAATGTCTCCAGAGACGGAGACTCCACCACCTCTCTGGGCAGCCTCTTCCAGGGCTCTGCCACCCTCACAGGAAAGAAGTTCCTCCTTATGTTTAGGTGGAACTTCCCATGTTCAAGTTTGTGCCCGTTCCCTCTTGTCCTGTCCCTGGGCACCACTGAAAAAAGACTGGCCCCATCCTCCCGACGCTCACCCTTTAAGTATTTATAGGCATTGATGAGATCCTCCCTCAGTCTTCTCCAGGGTAAAAAGACCCAAGTCCCTCAGCCTTTCCTCATCAGAGAGATGTTCCAGTCCCCTCATCATCTTTGTAGCCCTCTGCTGTACCCTCTCCAGCAAGTCCCTCTTGCTGAAGCGTCCTGCCTTCACCAGTGGGAGTGAGTGACCTTTCTTACAAGCTGAGATTTCCTCCGGCTCTGATTTTGCCCGCTGAGAGCAGTTATGCTGATTTCATCACCAAGGCTGGATTTGGAAGGTTAAGTGTGGATGTAAATGTTTGCAGGACGTCCTTACTGCGAGCCTGTTCGCTGCGGGCCCAGGCCTGCATATTCTTTTAATGTAAGGATTTATGAGTAAGGACCGATACCGACTGCTTTGAGAAAATGCTGAAATGTGGAACCATGTAAAGGTCACTTTAAAGCAGTTTTAAATTACCCAAACTTCAGACTTACACAATCTATAACCAACATATGGCTATTATTATAAAACAACTGAAATTTAAACTTGATGAGCTTTCATTCTTAAATATCAACCCACTCCGTTATTCAATAGAGCAGAAGAAATAGTTTAAAGCAGTATCTTCAGACAAACTTGGGCCAAACCTACTTATTACTGAAGAAGGGAGTTTGGGGTGAAAACGTGGCCCTACTGAATCAATGGAGTTTTGCCATCGATTTCAATAGGACAGGATCTGAGTGTTTAGTGGGAAAAATGAAAAAGCCAATTCCAAGACACGTGGTTGTGTCTCATTTATTTAAGCGTGTCGTCATCATTTTGTGGTTCCTCCTCAGTGTTTGTACACGGGCATTGTTTAAAAGAACAACGCAGAGTGAAGATTTTCAATACATGGGAGCTGTCTAGGAATTAGCCCTTCTCTATGAAACAAGAAACTCACCTAAATAAACACTATGGATTTATACAAAAGAGCTCTTTTTTTTTTTCCACACATAAAATTGACCAGTCTATTCCACTTCTTATTTGCATAGAAGAATTTTCTTTAATCCAGGAGGCGCCACACATAAAGCAGCTAATTATCCATGTGAAGGAATGCTCACACATCCACAGGTTTTAACTAGCAGCTGACTTCGGAAAAGCCATGGAAAAACCTATTGGCTTTGCCTGTTTCGTGAAAGGAGTGTTTTACACCTCGGCACCACTTCTGTGGGTGTCAGCTCCACCTAAAAGTACTTCCCCAGGCTGCACCTTCAGTGGCAGAGATATATGGTGACACCACACACTCCGTTATGTCCCCTTTTTTCTTTCCACTCCATCGTCTCCCATTCCAAAGACAATAAGCCAAGCCCACACTTCTGGCTCCCGCCATATTAACAACAGCCACGAGCGTTGCGACGTGTTATAAGTTTGATTCAAGCTAATTTGCTTTTTCTAGGTGTGCAGCAAATATGACAAATTCACTAGTCCTTGGCACAGAAACTTTCCCAACAAGCCGATGTGTTTGTTTAGGCTCAAGCTCCGGCTCTCGGGCCCTTGGAAAGGGCAGAGGCAGAGCGGACCCGAGCAGAGTGGCTCCTCTGAATCTGGCCCCTGAACAAACCCGGGAACAGGGGGATGGAATCGGATGACCTTTAAGGTCCCTTCCAACCCAAACCATTCTACGATTTTATGAACTTGGCCCCTATGGGACCCAATATTCTCTATATACCCTTTGTTTGATGATCCAAGGACTGGAGCCCCTCTCCTATGAGGACAGGCTGAGAGAGTTGCGGGGGTTCAGCCTGGAGAAGAGAAGGCTCCGGGGAGACCTTAGAGCCCCTTCCAGTCCCTCAAGGGGCTCCAGGAGAGATGGGGAGGGACTCTTGATCAGGGAGGGGAGCCATAGGATGGATGGGAATGGTTTGACACTGAAAGAGGGGAGATTGAGATGAGATGTGAGGAAGATTTCCAGTGGATTGGTAAAGATCACTTGAGAACCTCCAGCCTGGAATTAAAAGTGGGAGGCAGCACGTTAACCCGGTACATTATTTGCAGCGTATGTCCTGGTACATCCAAGAGAAGACATTTTTAACTCTGCTGCCATCGGTTATAAGCTACTAGCAGACAGGTTTTAGCATTAGTTAATCAACTGCAGGTCATGAGAAGTGCAGTCAGGAAAAGCAGGGAGGACATGGGTCAGGCCCTGCAGGACATCAGAGGGACATCAGAGGGACACCCGTTCCATTCTCACCGCGAGAATGCATTCACCAACACCAATTTACACACTGCTGACAAGCCAAAAGCACTATAAAACAGGTAACAAAGTGAAAGGAAGAATTAGTACCTGAGATGTGCATGTGCAGGCCAGCACTTAGAGAGTGAAAACAGACTCTTGAAGAGTAGAAGTCTGAGAGAAGCTTTTTTTGATTTTGGCATGAGTTCATAAAACAAAGATGATACAAGGGCTGGAGCATTTCTCCTAAGAGGACAGGCTGAGAGAGTTGGGGGGGTTCAGCCTGGAGAAGAGAAGGCTCCGGGGAGACCTTAGAGCCCCTTCCAGTCCCTAAAGGGGCTCCAGGAGAGATGGGGAGGGACTCTGGATCAGGGAATATAGTGATAGTACGAGGGGTAATGGTTTTAAATTGAAAAAGGGGAGACTGAGATGAGATCTGGGAAGAACTTCTTTGCTGTGAGGGTGGTGAGAGCCTGGCCCAGGTTGCCCAGAGAAGCTGTGGCTGCCCCATCCCTGGAGGGGTTCAAGGCCAGGTTGGACGGGGCTTTGAGCACCCTGGTCTGGTGGGAGGTGTCCCTGCCCAGGGCAGGGGGTGGGACTGGATGATCTTTAAGGTCCCTTCCAACCCAAGCCATTCTATTTAGATGTGGTGTTGGGTATAGGGGAGAACTTTGTAGAGTAGGGTAGATGGTTGGACTCGATGATCCCAAGGGTCTCTTCCAACCTAGACGATTCTATGATTCTATGATTCTATGATCCATTAAAAAAACAGAAAACCTACAAAATGGTGTCAAAGGAAGACATCTCCTCCGGCACAGAAAACACGCAGGGAAGCAGAACTCCGCTGTCTGTATGTAATGCAAGTGTCAGGGCATTGCACTGACCAGAGGGATGCCAAAGGAACTGGGACAGGGTATGGCATGTGGGGCTCCCACCCACGTTAGGATCTGAGCTCTCTCACTGTTCTATAGCCCCTGGCTGCTAGGACAAGTCTTCTCCACCTCGAGAGAGACATCCTACTACTTTGTTGAGTCCAGCCTCATCTTTTCCTTTCCGACCCCGCCAGTCAGCCCGGCCAACCCAAAAGAGACAGGCAGTACAAGCAGAAACTAAAAGCTGCTAGGAATTTTGAGGTGAATGCTCCTCAAATCATCTTTACCCTGGTCTTGACCCTTTTCTCCTTCCACGGTCTCCTTCCTGGGCCACCAGCTGTTTGGGGTTACTTGCGCATACCTCTTGTGGTGGGGAGTAAATCCTCTGCTGTGGCTAAGGCTCTACGGCTCTTGTAAGCCTTCATGTTCTCCATTTGTGTGGAGTCAGAGAGGCCCTGGTTTTTATTCAGATGGATTGATCTCCATGGGAATTTTGCCAGTTCTGGACTGCCATGTGTCTCCCAAATCTGTTTTCTAAGATTTATGATAATTTAGAATAATCCAATAGTTCCTACTTTCATCCTGTACTTATGGGACTGGACTTTGTTCAGATTATGCTAGCTTTTAAAAGCTACAGCAATCCCAGGAGCTGTTAGGAGATGCCATAAATCAGAGGCATTGCCAGTCGCAGGGACATCGCTGATGGCTCAGCAGAGCCTGTCTGTGTTCTCCCCAGAGGGTATCGTTATCCCACAGACCCCCGTACTCTGCAGCTCACAACTCGCAGCCTGAGCCTCCTCTTCCAGGACCAGCCAGACCCTCAAGGATGGCAACGGGAAAGCACAAGGGGGATGTTTATGCTCTTCAGCTTTAGCCACCCAGTGTCACTGGCCAACCGAGGTGCCCTAAATTGAGTAGAATGAGAATGTTACCTGTCTTTAAATTCCTCCTGGCAGTCAGATTCGGTGCTGAATCACAGATGAGCCTCTGGGGCTTGATGGACATTTCGCTGGGCTGTGACCCATGTGCACGTTGTATTATCTCACCCTCAGATGATGATTAGGTCACTGAATCAAATCTAAATTGCATTTTTTGGGCAAGGGAACAGGCTTCGTTTTGCGATTCAGTAACAACAGGGGGAAAGAAATGAGAGTGGAAACGATCCCTAAACTCTTCGCAGCCTCGTTTTATTTAAGTACTATAGTATTACTATGCTGATTGGTTTTTGGCATCCTGAAAGTTGCAGAAAGTCAAGGCAGGAAACTGTTCACTTCTAGAAATTATTGTTCTTGCAGAGATGCTAAAACTGTTGCCTCTCTTAATTGCCAATAATATAAGAAAGTCCAATATTTTTGCATAAACATATGGGAATTATTATGGATGGAGGAGGGAGGGGACAAGGGTGAGACTGAAAGGAAAGGGGCTCTGAGAGCAGACCGAGTCTGGAGATAACATGACGATAACATTTTTGTGGTTTCCTTCAAAGTCAAAGCGTCACGGGTGAGCGTACAAGAAGGAAGCAAAGGGAAAAAAAAGGTTCGATGATTGGCACAGACGGTTTTAATGAGAACCGATCTTAATGTCTAATACCGTGGCATGAAGAAAAAATAATAATAAAAGAACTTGGGAAGTCAGACATCACCTGACTTCGAGGAGCGTCAGAAAGTCAGACAGCAGAGCTTCTGGGGTCTGTGGAGATGGCCTGGAAGCGGTACTGACAGGTAAACTGCTGATTTGGTTAATCCTCCTGAACCTTTTTAAGTCCTCTGCAGAGATGCGACACCTTCAGGCTGTGCTGCCAGGCTCCAGCTGTTCGCTTTGGTCTTCCATCTCCCTTCTGCCCTGCCCTTCTGCTCACTCAATGGGAAAAGACCTTTTTTTCTATCTTCTGAAGAAAAAAAGCAGAAAGTACGGCATTCCTCCTCACCGCTGCGTGTTAGCTGAGGAACTGTTTTCAGTGAGTTCGATAGAAATCTGTATTATTTGGTGTCGAATGTAAATTTAAATGAAGTAATGATAAGTTTCCAGTTTCATTCCCAGTCTGGAGCCCCTTCTTACTCCCCACTTGCCAGAGTTGTGCCTGCAGGTTTCCACTGCTTGAGGTTCAACGCCTCCTGCTCCGCTCGCCCACGCCAGGCTGGGTGTAGCGGGGATGGCGACAGCGGAGAAGCCCATTACAGGTATTTGCCATTTGTTCTGTATTTCCTCAGAACTGTTGACTTCATCGCTAAACGTTAATCAAGTTTTCCACCTTTTATTTAAAACATGCTTTAAGCAAGGCAGCACTTCTTCCTATCCTGCTGTGCATTTCAGTCAGGAGATTTCTTTAGAAAAACTGTAATTTTCCTTTGGAATTTCTACCTGCTTCTACGGATGGCTCAGTTTCTTCTTTGAGAGGCTCAAAACTCTACAGAAGGTCTTATTGCTTCTGCCCAGTGAACTGATTCTCAGCTTCTGTAGCTCAGACTCCTGCCTTTATATTACTATATTCTTGGATTTTTTTCAGAGAAGGACTCGGGGGACTTGCTGAGAAACACGAGCCAGGTATGGTTTTGCTGGACGGCTGGAAGAATCTCCAAATCCTGGTCAGAGAGAAACACCAAACAGAGGGAAACACTGAAGAAAGGGGGGATTTGGTCTTTTTCCTCTGGCTGTCGCTCCCGGTTTATGTCCCACGTTGGTGGGACCCGGCAGCGGAGCTGGAGAGCGAGTGGGATGCTGTGGGAGAAGCTGGATGTCTCCCGAGCTGTGTCCCGAGCCTGCTCCTGTTGGAATCACTGGCACCTGTGTCCCTGCTCCGGGCCTCAAGTCATTAAAACAAGGGAGTTTAGCTCAAATTGAGAGGCGAGGAGGGGAGCGGGATACCGTGGCTGCAGTTCAGGGGGTTGTTTCCCACCCCTGTGACTCTGACAGGAACGTTCAGCACGATACCCCTGAAAATCCGATTTTTCTTTTCAATGGAAGATGCTGCTTCACGACCAAGGTCCCCGGCCCAGCCTTGCATGTGGACTCGGCCAATTTCTAGGTTTTCGAGCAATTCTGCCGCTGCCATTCCCGCTGCCAGGAGGCGCGGGCAGGAGGATGGGGAACGTTGGAGGACGGCACCATCAGCTCAATGCTCAAGATCAGTATTTGTACCTGCTGCCACCAGGATGCCCGCAGAGCTCTCACGGGTCAGCAAGCAGTGATTTTTGAGGCTAATTATTACTGAAGAGAACTCCCATCTTGCAGGATTTGGAATACAGTTCCCTTTTCCTTACTGATAACAAAAGTCTCTCCCGTGGCAGAGAAAGGATGGCAGGTGGGAGAAAATTTCCATTAGGGAAGATTCCTGGACTTTATATATTGATAGTTTTCCCAAAACGTTTCACTATGACATGCGAGCCCAATCCTCCAGCACAATTCTGCGACAGATCAGCCAGCGGGAGGTTTGTGTTTTGATTTCAGGGGAAAAAGGGAATCACGACTTTGTTTTGTACAGATTCTATGAGCTCCCGAAATCCAATTCTGCTTTCCACGTGCAAGTAAAGCTTTCACTGGTTACAGCTGGATTTATGTTGGGGTTTTCTGAAACAGAGTTTAGCCTGGTGAGTTTTTTTTTCAGAACAGCCTCAGTATTTTAGATGACTTATTTTTATGTGTGTGTGTGTGCACCATTCTGTACGAAAGGTTTCACAAAGGAGCAGCACGGTTCGCGTGGGTAAATGAAGAATGTCGGCCGGCTGAGGAATATTTTCCTATCACTTTTCAAACATGGCTACGCTGAAAACAAAAATCATGAGAAACATTTCATGTGAAGAACTCGGGCCTGATTTTGAGCCACCTGACTTCACTTTGGTTTTGCTCTGTAAAATTACCTAGAAAATACCATAATCTTCTTTTTTGTACAGCTGGATGAGAGCCAGACCTCTGGCTCCAGAGGTAAAGGGCAAAAACTAAAAAAATCCTGTCTGAACAGGCAACTCCACCCTCTTCCCCAAGTCAGCTTGGCCTTTTGACAGAAAGTGAGCTCTGAAGCAAATTCATTCATTGCCTTGTTTTTGGACAAAACTCAAAATTCTGAACTCACGCCACAGAGAGACCGTTTCCATGAAATCCAGAACGCTATTTTATCACCCTTTGTCTGTGCCTATAATCGGACAAAATAAGCATTTTGGACAGTGATTAATCGGATTAATCATTTTAATTGCTTTTATCAAAGAGAACAGCCTGCACTGGAAATGCGGTGTTGTCGAAGAAAGGTGGTTGCCTTATGAGCAGCGGCAAGAAGGAGCCCCATGTTGTGATGCAGCAGTGGATGGCGGGGGACAGGTCTAGCCAGGTATCCAAAGTAAGAGGGGTTAAATAACCCCCTGAGCTATTTGAGCCTCACCAAAATCCATGGGAGGGAGGAATTAGCAAAAGATTCCATGGATACAAGAAAATAGGCAGAACTGTCTGTATTCAGCCCACCTACTCCCAAAACAGGCTGGAGTTTTGGTCTCCCTCACAGTACATTGCTTCTTTTCCTCTTTTTTTTTCTGGATATTATTCCTTGTGCCTCCCCAAACTCTCCAGACCCTTTTGAGATCCCCCACCGTGGCACTAGAGACAGACCCAGATGCAGGGGGGTGCAGAGACCCAGAGGTCCTGACACCCCTACAGTTGGGTTTAGCATCTCCTTGGAGCACGCTCTGCCTTTCTTCTGCTCGTATCTCAGCTTTTCTGGCTGCAGAATCAAGGTATGTGACATGCGTGTGACGTGGGATAAAGAGGCTGAGTCCTTCTTGGGGGTGGTTTGGGAGAAGCCAGAATAAAAAGACAGACTCAGGAGCTCAGACGTGCGGCCACATCTGCCGGTTTAGATATGAGCTGAGGCTGGTCCAGATGCAAGAAAGCCATCAAAAGCTACAACAACTGATTGTCTGCCAGATTTGGGCTCCTGCGTAAGTCACTTGTGGGAAGTAATGATGGTACCTCTAAGAGACGTTCTGATGTATGCACTGCAATCACTTCCCAGAGGCTGCACAAGAAATCAAAGTACAGAAGCCTGAAATAATAAAGGATCCAGGAGGATCCAACTTCATATGCAGGAAGAGCCATACGAAGTGCCTCATGTGCTAAGGCGAGAAGACTGAATACAGCCCAGAGGATTTATGAAAGCTTAGAAAATAGCATTAAGGATGAACAGGTTCAAGACTGAAAGCAGTGATACTTTCTAAATGTCACAAAGTCCAGCTCTCATCTACACTTCAGTGTATGCAAGACAAGGTACAGGAGTAACTCTGCATCTCCCCGGTCCATCTTGCTGCCGGAGACCAGTCTGATCCTGTTACAAACCAGAGAAGCAGGGCTGGCCCCCAGTGGACAAAACTGGTTTTCATCAGGAAGCGTCAGCGCGTTACAATCAAAGCTTTCCTTTGAGAAGATCCTACTTTCTGTGAAAGCGGAGTTGTTCACAGGCACAAGATACAGCTCAGGGCAAAATGGCACCATCATCACAGCCTTTCCTGCCCTTGGGGAAGACACGTGTTCCAGGCCCACTCAGGCAGACCTTTGCAGCATGGCTTGGTGCCCAAACCACTGCCTTATGGAATGGTCTCGTGGAGCTCCTCACAAATAACTGCGCATTCACTGGGACAAGAACATCTTCCATAAGGCAGGGAAGCGCTATAAACCATTAAGCACTGATGTGGGGTCTCTAATTGTGATCCACTCTAATCACCTGCCACGGCACCTCACTAAATCAAATCATTGACGCCAACATTTCCAGTTACAGTTAAAACAACTTTCATGAGGGAGAATTCAGCAAGTTGTAATAGTTCACCAAGTTTCCTGTTCTTTTATCACGACTCCATGTTTGACTTCACTTCGGTTTGGATCTTTAACTTCAGGCCATGCTGTCTATAACACGAGAGGCTCTCACTCACCCACTTAATGTGACTGAAATTATACTAGAAAAAAATCTGAGCCAGTAACCTGGCATCTTGATTCATGGTATTTCTAAAGTAAAAAATGGTAAGTCCTTAATTTTTCAAAAAAGTGATGACCCGACCCTGTTATTTTAGTAAACTTTAAAAACTGCCCATTTGTGAGTGCATTCTTTTCTGCTTGACTCATCTACACCATCCTGTAATGCTCTGATTCATTCTGCTACACCATTTTCCACCACAGTAAGGTTGGTCTATCAGGTTGATCCCATCAGATCCCATCAGCCAGGGGGCTGGGGGGCAGAGGTACCTCTCTTTAGCACCACCACCACCCGCTTCTTTGCGTTGTTCTAGTGGTAGGCTTCAGCTTGACCTCTGACGAGATATTGTTCAACCTTTAGGCTGAACTAAAACCAGCGGAGTTTGAAGTTATATGCTGATAGGAAGGTATGAAAGTGCAAGGTAAAATAATTAACTCCAAGAGTCAAGAGGACTGGGTTATAGCAAGATAATCTGCAAACAGATGGGTATAAGATATTGAAGGTTCATAAAGGCACATAGTATAGAAATGTGAATTTTTTGCTGTTTAAAATGTGATTTCTCAAAAAGCACAACAGACTGCAGTCTGGAACAACAGAGGACACCAAAAATAAAGAAGGGCATTGTGTGAAGAGCATAAGAAAGTGAAGATGGAGGAGAGGGAATAGGAAGGAACTACCATTGATGGACATGCTAGTAAGGCAGGACTGAGCAGGGACACAAGAGTAGGCAGTCTGTCACTGAAGGCACACGTGTCATTTGGCTCGATTAGTCCTTGCTAATGGTTATGTGGTGGTCCTACTACTAGTTTACTCCCCTGTGTCCTTTCTTGTGATTAAGGCACTCACCACCATTACTTAAATATTAGGCAAAGAGAGCAATGTGCGTGCATGGGGATTAGGCAAAGAGGGCGATGAGCGTGGATGGGGATACAGCGATGCTGTTACAACTACTCCAATCTCTCTTCTAGTCAACTGCCCACCTGAGCGTGACTTAGGTGTAGATGCAAGAGGAGAGAAACACAGTCATCCTACCCTCAATGGAAGGGTAAGACGTAAAGGAGATGTGTGAAGGATGAAAGAGTTAACAAAATCCATCTCTCTATCCAGACCTTTATTAGCTCCCTCAGCAGCAAACGAGCCATCTTCTAGGCTTTAGCTGAAACTATGCCTTGACAATTCCAGGCCAGCTCCTGTCCCTTGACACAAGATCTAAAAATCCACACTCCAAGCAGCAATTGCTGTAGTAATAACAATACTTACATTTCATTATTTAACCTCATGCTATTCGTTCATGAGGATTAGTGCTTAATTAATTAACAACACTTAGCATTTCCACTTAGCACTCTACCTCTCCAGAGCATCATACAGACAATACCTAATTAAGGGCAGAGCTCCACAGACACTTCCCATGAGGACTTCCCCCTGACAGCTCTGCGTCCAAGGCTTGCTCACGTGGTGTAACATGAATTCAAGCTGAAAGCCCTGTTGACTTCACCAGGAACCAGGCGATGCCCTGGCTATCAAGTGACTACCTTTGCAACCTCCTTTTCTTTCCCTGTTGCTCCTGGTTGCTTGCTATTCACCCAGGGATCTAATTATTGGCTAATGTGATGGGTGATAATGCGAACCTTATATTAGTGTTATCTACAAAACCTTCACTCTTCCGTTAGTGAAAACCTTACTCTCGGCCACCTGGCTGAACTGCCTTTGGATAGAAAATGTGTTAACCACAAAAAAAAACCAGATTATAAAATGTCAAGCGAGTTTTTAAGGGAGATGGTGCTTTCAATCCATCAGTCAAATGCCTGCTATGAAAGTGCCTTTCTTGTAAGCACCCCAGGGTGCTAGACAACATCAATAGACAATATAAACACAGAGCTTTTATGGTTCACTTTACAATTGGACATTGACTCTGAACCTGTGAAACAGAAAGGAATTGAATTTCATGACCAAAGAGGATAATGTGCACAGGATTAAGTAGACAACACCGGTAGAAGCAGGAAAGCAATATGGCACGGCTATCAGAGAGAGATTAAATTTACGAATGAGAAACCAAAGGAATAAACCAGTTCTGAGTAAACTCTCATAAACCAGCAGTAGCACTCAATGCTTCCTACCAATCCACTGTCTTTTTCAGAGAATTAAACGTGCTGATGGGTTTACTCAAAGCCCACTGATTGACCAGGCCCTGACTATGGGAACTGAACAAAGAAAGCCCTAAATACGTAAAAGCTCCAACCAAGAGCTGTACAGAAAGAAAATTCCATCCAGACAGTATGGAAACAACCTTCCTCTGGAATCAAAGTGGAAGAAAAAGAAAAGAAAACATTCATCGCAGTTGAAGAACTTGTCCAATGCCTCGGAGGATGTGTTGGGAGGGCAGTGGCCTGGGGCTGCTGCTTCTCAGACCTGCTCCAGGAGAAGGCCAGGGACACACTACAGCAATGTGGTTCCTCAGGAAGCCCCTCTTGCCAGAGGAGCCACGGCTCGAGAGATACCAGAAATTTAAATGGTTTGGTTCTTTGAAAACTGACCGTATTGAACAGAATGTGACCTAACCATTTTTGGCACTTAATTCCTGCGCAAGGGTAACTGTGTGCTGCTAACTGCAGTGTCTGTGTCCCAAAATATGCTGTGTTACTGTTACTGCTAAATCCTAAAGTCCCAGGAGTTCAAAATAAAAGAAAACAGGCCTTATTATCCCTTAATATAATTTCATTTAAGCTGCAGATGGATAAGACCCTTATTGCCATATTCAGCCTCAAGCTGAGGGTCAGATACCCATCCCAGACTTTTCTGGACATGTATGTTTGGAATTCAGTACCTGCCTTTCATCTTCCCCCCAGTCACCACCAATTCTTTTCCCCTTACCTACCTTCACCTTCAACCCTCCAATATTCCCCTGCCACCAGTTACCACTGCCCAGGACCCCCTTATCTCAGACACCAACCAGTCCAGCCAGCCCCGACCAGCGAACACCTCTCCATCACTTGGTTTTCCTGCATCCCTTTCTAACGTTTACCACCCAGGACCCACCCCAGACCCACTCCAGCCTGCCCGCAACCACTCTCCAGGACCACTTCTGCGCTGGTTAAGGCTGGGTCCACTGATGTACGTAGCTACATGTGAATTAGGTAAAATGTGCACCTTTCTTACAATGAGTTTCCTAAAATGTAACACTCAACACAAAACCATCAGCTGTGGTCACTGTTGATCAGGAAAAGATATCCGTTAATTAGCACGGTGGATCAGGTCACCAACAAATGCGTTGTGAAGCTACTATGGAGGCTGATTCAAGTCACTATCTAGGTAACTGTGCTTCTGTTTCCAGCACAAGGCTGTCACATGAGCCCTTTCTGGTGACTTTTGTATTTACATTTGCCGTGCATCTGTCCTGGCATCTCTGAGCCCTGATGTCTTGGAGGAACACACACTGAGAAACTTCCTGACTGGGGTCAGCCTCCAGCACTGGGAACTCTGATGGCTGCAGCTCAAGATGTGAACCAAACGCAGGCGTAAAACCATGGTTCAGAATAAACCCATCAGCATGGGTTTTGGCATTTGGAAGGCAGTTCCCTACCCTGGTGCATGACAAAAATAACTCTTTGGATGACTTACGTAATTAGGATTTTCCCTCTCATTCTCCTGGTTTACTCAGCCTGTACAATAAAACAGGTTGGTCTGGGATTTAAAAATCCCACAGTTTTTCCTCATGCTGTCATTACCCTGTATTCATACGGTTCTGAAGAGTGCTGGGGTTTCAAAGCTTCATGGGGTTGTGTATTCATTTCTGTTGTTCCAGGGCTTTCCCTGTAAGGGGTCACGGTGACACGTCCGTAGAGTAGTCGGCAACAGATCCATGGTGGTCATCACTCTGAGTTCCAGCGTGTGCCTCCTCCCCGCTTACAACCATCAGTGTCTGATGTCACTGGGACAATTTATACTTTTTGGCTACCACAACCTCCTACAGCAATGAACAGCACTCCTGAAGGAGTGATATTGATTGTGTGAAGTCGTACACATGCTTCCCCTGTCGCTTCATCAGAGGAAAGGGCTCCTGCTGCTGCAGCACCGTCGTGTGTGGCATTACCCTGCTCAGGGAGGGCTGGATGGGTTGTTTGGTGACTCGCAGTACGAGACATCTCCTCGCCCAGTGAAATTGCTCAGCACCAGGGTTAATACTGAAGTGCAGATCAGCTGAAGCTACCTTTAAAGGGCAGGGTGCGCTCCAGGGCGAATATGGTTGACATGGTTACACAAGGTGTAGATTTTACTTACAATTTTATCACTACGCCTATTCTAAGCACAGCCTTTCCATTAATTAACTCTCAGGACTCAATACAGACAATATTGACAAATTTCTGACCAAGGCATTTTCAGAAGTAGCGTTACCCACCCCATCCCAGCACGGGCCTCTCACCTTTGTGGTCCACAGCTTGACTGTCCAGTCAAACGACGATGTGACAAAGAGGTGGGAGAAGTCAATTGGACCCACTGCCATGTGACAGTTGATTCCTGTGACAGGTCCTTGGTGGCCTTCAAAAATTTCACCAATGCCAGCTTTACTGCAGGAAGAAGAGACATTGACATTCAGAGAGCGATTTCACATCATTTCTCTTCACTCTTAGGTTCCTGTTTCCTTTTGAAGTTCCAATTAACCTGTAAACCTCTCTCCTTTCAGCAGGGCCTTTCCCTGCAGAGGTTTACTGCTGTGGGCACAATTAATGCTCAGGATCCAGCACAGGAAGACCTTCTCTTACTTCTGAAGGTTTGCCTTACCCACTTTTACATGCACCATCTACTACTGCAGCTTGAAATAACATTTATGTGTAATTATAAAATAATTCTAAATTATAATTCTACTATAGCTTATGCCTCTAAGTAAGCCATTATCACAAGGAATAACCATTAAATAAAAATGCAAATATGTTAATGACTTATCAAGAGCAATTATTTTCCTCTTAAATATCTAAAACAACTTTCCACAGCAACCAATCGAGTCACTAGGAAACAAATCGTTTTTCACAAGAAGTGAAGGAACTCTTCTCTTCCCATGACCAGGTATCAGACAGTCATCACTTTGAACAAGGGGAGATGTGCGTTTCATCGGCCTGAGGCTGGACTAGCTGTTAGGAAGGGAAAATACAAGGCTATGTAGGAGAGAATGTATGCAGGTTTTTTGTTCCTGGAAGCCAAAGACACCAGATCAGTTGTCAGTCGTGTCTCACAGCGTATACAGAAAGGGGAGCCATGAAATTACCCTTGTAGTTACATTATAGAAAAATTGCCAGTGGAAAAAAATACATTAAAAACAGTCACAACTCTGATAAAGCTGCTGGCCCCGTGCCGGTGTGAACACAATGTACCCAAAGAGATGAGGAGCTTCACTGGAGGACACTGGTCACAGAATCACACAATGATATGGGGTTGGAAGGGACCTCTGGAGATCATCCAGTCCAACCCCCTGCCAGAGCAGGGTCACCCAGAGCAGGTCCCACAGGAACGTGTCCAGGTGGGGTTTGAATGTCTCCAAAGAAGGAGACTCCACCACCTCTCTGGGCAGCCTCTTCCAGGGCTCTGCCACCCTCACAGGAAAGAAGTTCCTCCTCATGTTTAGATGGAACTTCCAATGTTCCAGTTTGTGCCTGTTCCCTCTTGTTCTGTCCCTGAGCACCACTGAAAAAAGACTGGCCCCATCCTCCTGACACCCACCCTTGAAGTATTTATAGGCATTGATGAGATCCTCCCTCAGTCTTCTCCAGGGTAAAAAGACCCAAGTCCCTCAGCCTTTCCTCATCAGAGAGATGTTCCAGTCCCCTCATCATGTTCTGGTGTATCCTCTCCAGTAGTTCCCTGTCCTTCTTGAACTGGGGAGCCCAGAACTGGTCCCAGTGCTCCAGATGGGGCCTCCCCAGGGCAGAGCAGAGGGGGAGGATGACCTCTCTCCACCTGCTGGTCACACATCTCCTGATGCCCCCCAGGATGCCATTGGCCTTCTTGGCCACAAGGGCACATTGCTGGCTCATTGGCATCCTGTTGTCCACCAGGAGTCCCAGGTCTTTTTCCTCAGAGCTGCTCTCCAGCAGGTCAGCCCCAATCTGTACTGGCACAGGGGGTTATTCCTCCTGAGGTGCAGCACCCTATACTTGCCCTTGTTGAACTTCATCAGGTTCCTCTCTGCCCAATGAAGTCCCTCATATTGCCAGCGTGGTGTCCCTTCACTTCTGGTGACCACGAAAGTGTGGCTCCCCTTGGGCTGCCCCGCCAGCCCTCGCAGCACATGCTGGAGCTTGGAAATACAAGGAGGGTGACAGCAAAAAAGCTTCATGAAAGACAGGCGTGAGCAGAAAAGGGGTGTGTTTGTCGATGGGCAGGAGAAGGTTTGCTAAAAAGGTGGGCCAACGAGAGGGTCTGACACCTTCTCGCTCTTGTGAGGAACAAACCAGGCGTCTCTGAAAGAGCAGAAGTGAGAAATGCCCTTGGGCGTGCTTCATTTCTCCTGGCAGCCCAAGACTAATTCAAACCATCAGCCACCACGCGCCCACCAGTATTATGCCAAAATAGCTACAATTTCGTGATACTGGTCAGCCATCAGGCTAAAATAAAAGTATTTTAAAATAAAAAAATATATTGAACAAAATATATGTCAAACTATTTATACAAAATTGGGGATGTGTAATAGACTGGAAGCACTGGATGGCCATGCCTCAGGGCACGCGTGCTCTGGTTCTCATGTGCATGGATGCCCATGGTGGCTTTTCTCTGATACACATCTGTGGAGACTGAAGATGGAGCTGAGGATGGTGAAAAATGAAGTGGATTACCATCTCTTGTGCATGATTTAGGACCGATTACCCTGCAACAGAACTGTCTCCTAGGATGTCTGATTCAGCCTGCCCAGACATAGATACCTACATCTCAGCTGGCTGTCTAGACCTCCGTCTCACCTCACAGGTGAGAAAGGGGCATTTCTTAGGTCCCAGTCATCTCCTTCAGGGAGATGTCTGAAAAGGCAAAGGAAATCCAGCCCTAAGAGCAGTCATTGCTCCCCACACAGTACACAGGGAGCCTGGGGCAACTCCCCAAGGATTACCAGCTGTAGCACGGATGCTCCAAGTCAGAAGACTCCTGTCCTGGTTGCGCCACAAAGTACAGACACCATGGATCCAAAAGAAAAACTATGAAACACTCTCCACACACACCTGGCTACCTCACACCAGTATAGGCAGACAATGTTATTTAAGTACAAATCACTGAGCATCACCTTCCGTGGCGACAGGCCGTGTAGACTGTTCCCTCTTCACTGCCCACGACGAAGTTATTGACGTCTCCGGTTGGGAAAGCCATTCCTGTAACCGCCACTGGCTTGGACTTATTGTACACCAGCTCCATGCTCTCCTACCAAAACAGGTCTTCATTAGTATTATTCTGCAGATTTCCTTTGGTTTTTGTGTTTTTTATTTTTTCTAATTCATTTCTAAGTGTCACACAGGGTAGCAGAAGGGGAAGAAGAAATCACTTGACCCAGCCACAGGAATTCTACAGGGTTTCTACACAGGACCTTGCAAGAAGATGCAATGTCACCAACTAGGATGGCTCCTGCCATCCCCACCACCCTCTGTCACGCGTTTGAGAGTGGCGGGAAAGCACTGGTCCTTGTGACATCATCCAAAATCAGGCAGGGATGACAGGCGAGAATTTGAGATCGAATGGTGTAGAAACTGAAGGTAATACCTTAATGGATACACTTGCCAGCCCCGGGCTCTAATAAAACATGCAGTACCCTTCTATTTACAAACATTTTTGAAATCGGTTAATGTCAGGTAACACGTGTCATATCGTGTGCACCTGAGGCATTTATCCGACTGTGCCATTTGACCCTTTGCAGAATAAAATTAAAAAGTCGGGGCCCTGCCCCTACCACCATTCTAAGCATTGCTTTTCAGGGATTTTCTGAGGTAACCACAAACATTCCCTCTAGATGCCACCATCAAGCGACGAACCAGCAAGCATGTTTTCTTTTTTTTTCTTATTTGATAGCTACATTTCAAAGCGAACCAGCATGCCCGTTTCTGCTATTGCCAGTACAACAAGCGTGAACGGTCTGTGGGCGTTGCAAGACGTGGATGCTTTTGAACAGATTCTGCTCAGTTCTCAACTTTTTGGTTGTTCAGCCTATATGGTGTAACCCAAGATCCACAAAGGGGCTGAACGATTTAGCAATTTTCATTTTTAGCTATTTAAGTGGGTATGTTTTCTACGTTTAAAATGCCTAAGCTGCTATTCTTCTAGGGCCAAAGCCCGGAGCATTTTTCTCAGAAGGGCTTTTTTGCTGTGGCTGAAGAAAGTGGACGTCCCTCTGAGAGGAGAGGGCTGCAAATCCATAGGGAAATACTTCTGCCTGATTTATACTTTTCTTTGAAATACATTTGGTTCTATTAAAAAGGCAAAATGAGACCTGGAAAACGCATCGGCAGAGCACCTGTGGGCCATATATTTCTGTGAAAATCTTCTGGGGTGAGATCATCATTTAGTGGAGACACGGCCAGCCACTGTGGTGGACTCTCTCCTCCCAGCACCTACACCGTGACTGTACACCAGTGCTCTGGTTTCTGTGTCTTCAGAAAGTTTCAGACTGGCAGACACCAGCAACAGTCTGCTCCTCACAATTTAAAGCTATAGCATGTAGCCTGACATCAAGTCCTGTGCCTTTCTTCTCTAGATCACCATGAACATGATGAACAAACTGCAGTGTTACGTGGGGTGTGTTCCCACCATTGGTGAAAGCCAATTATGGAGCTGGGAGATTCCATCTGAGTGATGAGGTGCCGGAACTGAGATGTTCACAAATCTTTCCTTCAGAATTTAGTATCCCAGTAAGCAAATACGTAAGGGTGGGACTTATCTTCTTGATGTTTAAGTGAGAAACTAGGGAAGGGATTCAGGTGCCTGAAGATAGATCTCTGGGCATTTAGATCATAGAATGGTTTGAGTTGGAAAGGACCTTAAAGATCATCCAGTTCCAAACCCCCTGCCCCATGCAGGGACACCTCCCCCAGACAAGATTGCTCAAAGCCCCCTCCAACCTGGCCTTGAACCCCTCCAGGGATGGGGCAGCCACAGCTTCTCTGGGCAACCTGGGCCAGGGTCTCACCACCCTCACAGCAAAGAATTTCTTCCTGAGAAGAAATCTAAATCTCCCCTCTTTCAATTCAAAACCCTTCCCCTTGTCCTATGGCTCCCTTCCCTGATCAAGAGTCCCTCCCCATCTCTCCTGGAGCCCCTTTAGGGACTGGAAGGGGCTCTGAGGTCCCCCCAGAGCCTTCTCTTCTCCAGGCTGAAACCCCCCCCAGCTCTCTCAGCCTGTCCTCACAGCAGAGGGGCTCCAGCCCTCTGAGCATCTTCGTGGCCCTCTGCTGGACCCGTTCCAACAGGTCCATGTCCTTCCTGTGCTGAGGACTCCAAAGCTGGATGCAGGACTCCAGGTGGGGTCTCACAAGAGCAGAGCAGAGGGCAGAATCCACCCCCTCGACCTGCTGGCCACGCTTCTTTTGGTATCTCCACTTCTGTTCCAGAAGAGCACTGGTTTCCCCTGGTCCCAGGACACAACTACCAGGCCTGTACTGTTGCCTCAAATGAGCATGAGCCATATGATCCGACTTTGAAGTTGGCCTCACTCTGAGTAGGGGGTGACTTCCAGAAGCCCCTTCCATACTTAGATTGGACAGGTCTGCTCCCCAGGGTGTCTGAAATGGTGTTTCACACCGGGGTGGGATGAGTTGGCCTCCAGAACTGCCTAGTCTTTCTCTGCATTAACTGCAAAGGGAACCCAAATCACTAGCTTGGACTTGACAGGGACCTAGCTTTTAGGTGGCTCAGGTTAGGATAGAGGAGTCCCACTTCTTGTGTCAACAATGAAAAGCAAATAATTCGACACTAATTGCACATTAATGCATGATTAATGGGTGATTAATGGAATCATTAAGAGGAGTTTCTATGCAGCATTTTGAAACGAGATCAGATCTCATGCTGCTTAGCAAAAATAATAGTAATTATTTTTTTTTCCCTAAGAAATTATGTATAAAAAAAGAGTGATGGATTGGAGTAGAAAATGTAAAACTCCAGAAGATAACACTGAAAAGATGCTTTCCATAGACCGTTTTCAGCATCAGATTCTTTGTGTAGTTCCCATTATTATAATCACTAGTGGTTTGGATGATTTTCCTGGATTTCCTTTCATTTCTGATACAAAGAAGAGGATGAGGGGAGGGGTTAGAGAGACAATAGTAGCAAACAGTCCGGAGTCAGGGGCGGGGAGGGGGAGGGAGCGAAATTAGTCCTAAAACTTTTACTTTGCATTGTTTGTTCCTTTGGCTACTGAGGGCAGGCAGGAAAGCCAGCCTGGAAACCCGTCGTGCCTGGGGTGTGCTCGGGAGCACCACAATCCCCTCCGTATTTGTTAAACAACGCTGTGGAGTAAGTACAATTTATACCACAGGCGACTTCTGTAATTACCCTGCTTTAAAATGGATTATTTCATTTTCACTTGAAACTGACCTATGTATTAACGTATTACAATAATTACATGATTTGTGGTAAAGGAAATGGGTTTTGGCTCTCAGCGGAGACGGCTGGAAGCGAGCTCTACTCTTTCAAGTGCATCCATTGGCTTTAGCTTGTACAGGACGTGCGGGTTTGGCTTTTAGGAGCTATGTGCCATTTAGCAGGTATCTTCCTCTACTGAAGGTGCTTTTTTTTCCCCGTAGAGGTGACAACAAACCCACCTGTGGAGTTGAGAGCATGTCCAGGCTCCAGGAGCACATTTTGCCATCCGTGGAGACGGTGATGAGATTGTGCGCGTTCTGCGTCCCAACGACATTCACACAATACACAGGATGCTGAAAAGACATGAACAATCAGAGCGCCATTCTGACATCTTCGCAAGTTCCTAATGTCTTCTCCTAATGTTACTCTAAAGAATGATTAAGTAGTCACATAATGCCTGGAAAATACAGGACTCGGCTTTTGCCAGATAGGAACTGTTTTGTGATTTATTTTTTTTCAATTTAAATTTTTAGAGGTAAATTATGGAGGTGGAAATGTTTTCAAAGTTTCATTTTCCTCATAATAAAACAACCCAGCTGAGTAATGCTGTGAAAACACTGAATTATGTGGATGAGATTTCACCCACGGGGACATGTATCATTCTACTGATGGCTTTTGACACTGAAAATAGCCAGCAGAAAGAGGCAAATAGTCCAAATGGAATCAAAATGAATACTTTATTCAAGAAAACAGCTGCACAAAACTTGAACTTTTGCAGAATTTGGCTTGCATGCTAAGTATTTGCAAATGCACTCCGGCAGAAAAACATGCACGAGTCCATCAGCGCTCTCCAGCACTGGCCAATATACCTTTTTGGAGCTGTCATTCAAAGTGTGGAGTGACCAAATTCAGGGTGTTACACCTGGGTCACCACAGTAGAGTCATTCCGTGGAGGCTGAATTCCACTTAGTATGAAATAA
This sequence comes from Numenius arquata, assembly GCF_964106895.1. Lineage (NCBI taxonomy): Eukaryota > Metazoa > Chordata > Aves > Charadriiformes > Scolopacidae > Numenius > Numenius arquata. The sequence continues at coordinate 61,771,110 of NC_133582.1, forward strand.
TGAAACTTGGCCTGTTCCTTTTCCAAGGAACCTGGTAACATTTTAAGCCTGGAGTGTCATCTGATATCCGATGGTGACCCATGAGGGATGGTTCACATTCAGCAATCTCCAGGGTGAAAAATCTGAAGAACAGACTGAACAATAAGATTTAATTTCCTTTGGCCAGTACAAGTGATACTGCTGAATTAAGGGTAAGACATATACCCAAGTCAAGCAAAGAAAAATTGTATTTCTCTGCCTCTTTTGCTGATGACTAGAAGAGCTGCGTCTGCAGGAAGAAAAAGTGCTTTTCACTAATGCTTTCCTTACTTAAAGAAAATTAGGACCAAAGTTACAAGAGACCCCTACAGAGCTTCTAAGCCAACTCCATGTAGGGTTAGAAACCTAGAATTTGCTCCTACTGAAAGGAACGGCAGAACTACCACTTATTTTAGACTCCTTTAAGATCCAGTCACCTACCCAGTCCATAGGGAAAGGCAGAAGCACTGGCGAACTCTCGGGCTCAACACCCGAGGGGGCTCAGTAAATGTCCCCCCCTGCACAAAGGGCAGCATCTGGATGCAGAGTGTGCACACACCGAAGGTGGACTCAGAAATGGTACCTTGTGCTCGGGGCCCACCCGTGCACACCAGTAAGTCTCCAGGTCCATTCTGATGCTGATTTTTCTCTTTTTTTCCCCAAGATTGCCAAGCACCAGGTTTCCCCTGGATCGTCCAATGGGCCCCAATCTGAGCCTCACACATTTCATGCTCTCGCCCTTGTACATGCGACCTTCCTCCTGCCTGGAGGTGAGCTATTGACCACAGGGCTAAATATGATGAGTGCACCCTGATCATAGAATTGTCCAGGTTGGAAGGGACATTCAAGATCATCTAGTCCAACCATCAACCTAACTCTGGTAAAAAAACATCACTAAACCATGTCTCTAAGCTCTGTGTCAACCCGTCTTTTAAATCCCTCCAGGGATGGTGCCTCAACCACTTCCCTGGGCAGCCCATTCCAAGGCTTAATGACCCTTTCTGTGTAAAAATTGTTCCTAATATCCAATCTGAACCTCCCCTGGTGCAACTTGAGGCCATTTCCTCTTGTCCCATCGCCTGTTCCTTGGGAGAAGAGACCAACCCCCCCGGCTACACCTTCCTTTCAGGGAGTTGTAGAGAGCGAGAAGGTCTCCCCTCAGCCTCCTTTTCTCCAGGCTGAACAACTGCAGGCTGATGCATGAAATAAGCCCAGTCCCATTTTTTAACAGCTGTTTGACCCCCACTGGTGCAAATGGGCAGGTATAGAGCGGGTTGGAGGAAGCTAAAGAAGGCAGTGGAGCACCTAGAATACGTAGGGGACAGGGAAAGAGCAAGCCATGTCATTCCAGAAGCACCTCAGTGGTGCCAGATCTGGCTTCAATCAGGGCTACCAGCCATCAATTGCACGCACAATAAAACTCACGGCTGAAATGAAAAAAAAAAAAACAGTAAGGAAAAATGGATGAAAAAGACACCCAAATGTATGTAACAGAAAGTGTAACCAGGCTCCTTCCTTTCAAAGGGTGGCTGCCAGCTTGCTTTTATTTATTTTGGAAATGAAATCATCATGCAAAAGGGTTCTGTCTTAATTAAAATTTCCTGTTGTCCCCAAGTGCAGATGTGTGGTGGGTGTGAAAGGAAATTAGTGAGTAAGCTGTGGGTAGAATTCTCTTTCCTGGTGAATCCAGGCGGCAATCAGTGATACTAAACTTTGGGAAGGCTTAAGTCAGTGATAACAACACACTCTATCTGTTTCAAATCAACAAAGCAAGAGAAAGAAAAGAGAAAAATCATTTTTTTTTTACATATAGCATAAGTTCAATTAAAAAATTACTATTCAACTCACGTATCTAGCAGTACTTAAAGTAACATTGCTGCAGTGGAGTTGTCTTAATTTAATCCTTTTTTTTTTTCCCTTGGCAGCTAGGATTCAAGCCAGCCTTTTGCAACCAAGACTTCGCTTACAGTTTATGTAAGTGATTCCTACATACGAACATAAAGTAAGCATTCTTTTATTGTAAAATCTGATCACTCCTTAAAAACAACATGCCTCCTCATGTTAGACTGCGTAAACACTTATTTATACCAATCCCTGACAGCACATAAAGTGCCCATCCACAACTAAAAGTCATTTATTTATATTTATCAAAAGCAAAACATCACATATTGTTCTATTGCAATAATAAAACTAGTTTAATATGTAATTCCAGGAGGTACAATTTTCTCTCAAACGTTTTTTTCGGTGTAAACAAATTACTTCCCATTAATCTTTTTTTTTTTTTTCCACTAGATTTTGAGTCCCAGTTGTTCCATTTTCAGTGATAGCCAGCTTCTCGCCACTAGTTTTCTGCTCTGCTGCATCTCTAAATAGCACTGCCAGGAGAGACTGGGGGGGGGGGTTCATGCAGATTGAACAACATTGCTGGGGACAAAATGAGCAAAATCACTAGGGAGAGGGAACAGCAATGTTGAAGTTGCAACCTGTGGCACAGATCAGTAGATTATTACATCAACATCCATGATAGCGGAAATTTAGGGAATGGTACTTGTGCTGCCTGGCCCGCTGAGCGCGTTCTGTCCACATCTGTCATTTTTTAATTGAAGAGACTTCCCATCATAACACTGAATCTTTTCTATTAATTCACGTAGCTTCTGGAGTTGTCTTTTAACTCCAGGGATTATGCTGTCACGGTCAACTAAAAGCTGAACCTTGATCTGCAAATTCCAACGATAAGAATCACGGAATAGTAAAAGCTGGAAGTGCAAAAGACCCATCACTTTGATCCTTGGTCTGCTAGAACAAGATTATTGTCTTATCTCTCAGAGTGCTTTGTGTGGTTCAGTTTCTTTCCTTTCAGGAAATCTGCATTTTTCTGCATTCTTATATCACACTATTCCATTTTTCTCCTCCTTTCAGCCTGCATTTTCTTTTCCGCTTCCACTCAGGAATGGTCCCAAGCCCATTCCCAAGATGAGATACATTTACCATCCACAGAGCACACCTTCCAGCTCTTAGGAAGAGGCTGCCTGAGCCCAAACTCTGGGAAGAGAGCTCAAGAAGGCACAACGTCTTAGAGCAGGATGTGCTGGAAGTCCAGCAGAGCGAGGACACTTCAGCAGGTAATCCAGGGTTGTCTCTTCTCCAGCACAATATGAGTACTTCGCAACGTAAAAGAGTCTTCTACCACTGACATCATCTTTGTATCACAGAGAAACTCTCTTCCTTCTCAGGAATTTTATCATAGAATCATAGAATGGTTTGGGTTAGAAGGGACCTTAAAGATCATCGAGTTCCAAACCCCCTGCCCTGGGCAGGGACACCTCCCACCAGACCAGGTTGCTCCAAGCCCCCTCCAACCTGGCCTTGAACCCCTCCAGGGATGGGGCAGCCACAGCTTCTCTGGGCAACCTGGGCCAGGCTCTCACCACCCTCACAGCAAAGAATTTCTTCCCCAGATCTCATCTCAATCTCCCCTCTTTCAGTGTCAAACCCTTCCCCCTCCTCCTATGGCTCCCCTCCCTCATCAAGAGTCCCTCCCCATCTCTCCTGTAGGGCCCCTTCAGGGACTGGAAGGGGCTCTAAGGTCTCCCCGGAGCCTTCTCTTCTCCAGGCTGAATCCCCCAACTCTCTCAGCCTGTCTTCATAGGAGTATAATCTCCTGGCCTGACTGTCCAAAATGTGATGGTTAAGCACTTATAGGAGGTGGTTGTACATCTCCCGTATCTATTTCTTTCCTTTCAAGGGTGACACTTGCGTTTTCATCTGTGTGGCAACCAGCATCATAGAGAACACTAGACAGGTCATCTTACCTGCCAACCCTTTCCTCTAAGGAAAGGAGGAGATGAAAATCACCCTTACCGTGTGAGCAGCAGCAGATAAGGGAGTTCTCTGAACTGGAGTGCGCCTGTGGCTACGATTATCCCACAAGACGATTTGGCCAGAGTATGTTCCACCAACGACCAGGTTTGGGTGAAACCGGGCAAAGCAGACAGACATCACGGAGGACTGTAGGTAGAGAAAAAGAGAGGGGTTAATTGGTCAGTCTCCTTAAGGAAGCATATTGTAATTAGCATTTTGTACTTTAGAAATCACCATATGAGCTCTGTTCATATTCCTTGCATGCTGGTAATTCTACTAAAGCCAACAGGACACATGCAAAGAGCTAATTTTGACTCCAAAATATGTAGTTCCATTGGTCTTAGGGAAAATATGGACCATAGGATGAGTCTTAGCATGATGCTAAAAACCTGAGATAATCTCTCCATCACAGTAATGTCAAAATGCTTAATTTCAGTTCCAAAAGCAAGAACTTCAAGTAATCACATGCCAACCCAACAGAGGTCAGCATCCCGGCCCATGATTTCCCATCAGGGAGAGCTCTTCCCTGGTTGCTCCTCTTGCTTTTAGCTCTCAAACAATTTGAGGTGAGTTTGTAAGACCCTCCAAAGTTCACCTCAGGGTGCGTTGCCTCGAGAGCACCAGCTGAGGAGCTGCATCTCATTGCTGGGTCAATCACTGATTTCTCTGCTACAGAGAGGTCTTCTTTCTTCTAACAGCAGAGGGAATCACACTTTCCCTTGCACTGTTTGAGCAGAAACGTGTTTTTCCTCTTTTCAATGACAGCTGAGCTGGGTTTGTACATTTGTACGGTTACCCTGGCTATGGGGTAGAGTGCCCCTACAAGCCAGCATGGAGATGGGTATCCATCCCAACCACCGCCTTCCAGGCTCTTTAAAATAACACACAACATCTGAAGTCCTCAAGGGAACAGTCCCCAGAACCTTCGTGTGCCAACAGGCTTCAGCCAAGAGCAACAAGCTCTAACTCCATCCTCTTTCTAAGGAATTATTTCCCGTTTTTCTCTAATTGATCCTGGATGTTATGTCTTTGTTTTATGCAAATTGGGAAGCAAAAGTTACAGCATTCATATAATTTCCTAAGAATTCACATACTAATAAAGAAAGTTTGCAAACAGAAGCAGATGCCATTTTTTCATGGGCAGTTTTTGTGACGCTTAGAAGCCACAGAGCAAGACTTGAACTGCCGCGGCAATTCCAGTCAGAAACTGAAATTCAGTGTTAGCGGTCGCATTCTTAAAAATTCATTTTCTGGATGCTTTCAATGAGTTTTGGTAACCAATCTTTATTATAGTTTAATGTCTGGATATTTTGAAGTGGTGATGTTCCTACGTGCGAGTCCCTTTTCCAAAGGGTTAACTAAACTACCATGTTCCAGTTGCATTAAAAAGCATTGCAGACATTTAAGAAAACTTTGTTGAACTGGAAACACAGGAGCTGCGGAGCTGAACGAGACCTAACGCCTACCTGGCAGGTGACCTCGTCTCTGGCAGGAGTGGATGGAGTTGTAAAATCCTAGACGTGGCCAGATGTCTTCCTTCCTCACTGCTCCTCACCTTGATCTCTAGCAGCTGGAGACTGCTTTGAACTCTTACACTAGAGGTTTCAATCCCCTTCTGACAGGGCTAGAATTAATTACGCTAGCTCTTGATGTCCGTAACTAGGTTAATGAGAATAAATCAGAATGTGAAGTTTAAATGGTTTTTACTGAATTCATGTGGTTGCCTGATATCTACTGTTTAAACCCAGATGATATGCTAAATTAACTTGGTAGACATACTTACAGCACACAGCAGTAAATTCAATGCTGTTTTTTTGACCTAATAAGGTCGCCCAGAGAATGAAATAAGCTGCCACTACCTTCTGCCTTCCCCATTCTCTCTGGATTCTCGTTCACTGGACACCTTTGATCCCTTCTTGACTAAAGCTTTTGCATACGTTTCTCTGATGTTATATAGCCTAGTGTCTAATGACTAGATGATTAGTACACGTAATTGCCTATTTTAGTCCATATCTAAGTGCTTGAGCACAGCAATTACATTATGGTCAGCTGTAACAACCAAAGGTAGTTTCCAAACACCATTTCCAAAGGACCTATGAGCTTTCCAGATAAGAAAACCTAACCCTGAGAAACAGGACTTCGGGACTGCTAAGAGGGGCTTAAAACCCAGCTCCAACGCAGCTGCCATCCGCTTTCCACAGATCCCCCATACATTATAATTAAAACGACCCTACAGCACATGTTCTACATTTTATCTCTTTGTTTAATGGCTTCGTGAGTTGTTTCAATCAACCCCTCTCGTTCCTTATAACCGAGCTGACAGATATTCTTACATGGAGTGAAATAGCCAGATGATTTTAAAATAGTACAGCTCCACCACTGTGTACACCCTGCAGCAGCTACACGGCTCCACATGTATTTTAAGAAACCCCAATTCAAACAGTCATTCCACAACAAAGTTCTCAGTTTGTCCGAAACAAACTCGGGAGACTCTGAAGCAGGGCAAAGCAGCCAAGCGGACAGTGTATTTTTAAATGTTGTGTTTTCATGGTTAGCATGTTTTTGAATTTAGAATCCCAGAATACAGTTGAATGGTCAGGACGTAAACTGCTAAAGTGTGTTTTTCATAAAGTTCAAAAATAACCTACAGGCGTGACACGGACTTAAGCCCTCTGCACTGCTTCTAGTTTTACATATTGCTCCAAAGTAACTCACGCTCTTCAGCTGATGAAATGTTCACATCCTTTTAATTATGTCAATATTATTTTTCTGCCGAGGAAAAACTTCCGTCAAATATTAGAATTTAACAATTTAAGAACTCCACTCCATAGCACTTAATACAGTGATTATTTTCTTAAAGTTAATGGCAGTACTCAGATGAGTAAGGGCTGTAAGAACCAGCCCATTCATTTAACAGCTTTAAAAGCATTCATTTCTTAGCCTTAATGGGAGAGAGCGGCAGACAGGTCTCCAGTCTGTCTGAGCAGCTCTGTGCTCGAGGAGAGCGGCAGAAACCATTCCCTGTGAACCTCTTCTGCCTCCAGGCTGCCTCTCCTTTACCTCTATTCAAGCTCCTCTAAAAGAGAGTTTTGCCGCTGACTTCAAAGGGGGAGGAACCAGCGCACGGGTCAGGTTCTAAAATAACCGCGTATCCCTCTTTGCACGTCTACCACACCGTTCTAGAGAAATCTCACGGCCCTTTCCAAGAACGACGGTAAAGCTTCCCAGTTTTTCAGTCAGGCATATTTTATCTGCTGTAGGCGCTTGGTTCCCCGTTGCAGAGGAGAGAAGCAGCGAGTTTCACAGCGTATGGCAAGAGTGCACAAAGAAATGTCAGAGGGATCATTCCACAGGGAGTTTAGTGACCACGGTACAAAAGCAGCATTTAGAATCAGAGAATCACAGAATGGTTCGGGTTGGAAGGGACCTTAAAGAACATCGAGTTCCAACCCCCCTGCCCTGGGCAGGGACACCTCCCACCAGACCAGGTTGCTCCAAGCCCCCTCCAACCTGGCCTTGAACCCCTCCAGGGATGGGGCAGCCACAGCTTCTCTGGGCAACCTGGGCCAGGCTCTCACCACCCTCACAGCAAAGTTCTTCCCCAGATCTCATCTCAATCTCCCCTCTTTCAGTGTCAAACCATTACCCCTCGCCCTATCAAAGAGATTTAGAACAGGAAGTTCCCAGCATTATCTTTTTATAGGTGCCACAGAGCACCCGTGTCTGCAAGTTGTCAGGACCTGCAAGAGCCAGGCAAAGCCCAGTGTTTGATCACCTTCATTCCTCCCGATCGCTCTGTGCAGTGAATCACTTCATTAGTCACTTCATCTTAACACTCTGGTGTTTTCACCCTCCCTGCAAATATAATCTACTGGGTTTAGCTTCGTCTGTCCTCAGCTTTCCCAGCAACCCTGCTGCAGTACTGCTGGTACTGCTGGCTTTGTGATCTTCCACCCCGATCATCTGCTCCCGTGTCTTGGCCATGGCTTTCTGGTGGTGCTGCTGCCTCACCCTCCCGTCCATGTGGGCCAGCATCTCTCCAAGGGCTCTCAGACAAGCCACCAAGCCCCCATTCACTCCAGGTGGGACCACAACCCCAGCCAAAGGGAGAGCCATGCCCAGGGCTGCTAAACCTCAAATTTGGGTCCAGAAAATGGGAAATCCTGCTCCCAGATGTTGCAAGAGCCGCCCTGAAAACGTAATTGAGGAACAAAGCATGCAACGCCCGTGCTCTTGTCATGGCAAAGAAGAGGCTTGGCCACACAGAACATCAGTGCTGCCCAGCCCTTGGAGAGGCCTGGTTTGGAGGCTGTTGGTCCATCTTGGCCCATACGGAGGGGGCGAATGCTCAGCCACCTCCTCCTCCTTTTTCTCTTCCTCCTCCTCCTCCTCCTCACTGATGCTCTCCACTCCACCAGGCCCTGAGCCCTCTTCAAATGGTGGGCAGAGCTGTTTTTTATTTTAGCAGCTTAATCCAGCCCAGATTTGGATTAATGGTGGCGTATCCCTCCAACCACAGATGCACATGCTCGGGACAGACAGCCATTTGGATTCTCCTTGCTGAGAAGCCTGACCTCAGTACCCACATCTGATGCCTGTGAGGCCCCAGAGAGCCAGCTGGCTGTGCTCATGGCCGTGGATGCGGATGGCACTCTGCCCAGCCACCAGCTGAACAAGTTCACAAAGACCTGGGTGCTAAACAATAATGACTTTCAATAGGACGACGACTACTGCATCCAGCGAGACCTCTTCTGCAGGAAACCACCCCCGTAGGCCGGTGCTGCCATACTGGTGCCATATGCCTACACTTGACACCAGATGGATCTCAAAACAATACTTCCTCAGTGGGAAGAAGCGATCTGAGGAGTTCACAGGCATTTCTAGACTCCAAAACACCAGGTTAGATTGCAGCAGGCACTCAGGAAACTCCTGGGTAGATCTTCTAGCTGAGCAAACACATGTGAAGAAACTCTACAGTCCGAGGCATGCTAGTACAGGGCAGTCTAACACAGACAACAGCGGGCAATAAAATTAACTGCAGCTGAGATGAAGAGGCAGATACTTTTCCATGCTTGAGGGAATCAGCTTAGAGGGACTGAGGACAGAGGGACAAAGCTGTGGTACTGCCACTTAGCCAGAACCACGAGAAGGTGCCAAACTCATCGTCCTTCATCCCTAGGAACTGAAGAACAGGGACTGGCCCTCTGATCACCTGTGCCCACCATCCTACGGAATTAATAAATAAAGACAAAGGGCAAAACAGTTTACAGTTTACTCATAACCTTTTGCTCTCACTCCCCCTCATTAAGAGCAGCGTTTAAAGAGTCTAGGCACTCCCAGTCCCTCTGAGACCTGCCCCAGTTTCTTCTGGCCAGGGAAGCAGATCAGCTCCTCAGGCTTGCATTGCTACATACACTCGTCTGTGGCCCCAGAACAAACACAGACGATAGACCTCAACTGCAAAGGTGGATTAAAATCCTCATCTGGAAACAAAACAGCAGCTGAGTTACTAAATAAAGCCCTTTTCTTTTCCTGCCAGGCCAAGGAACCGAGCATCAGCATGGAAAGAATCGGTACCAGATCTGAACACCGGTTTGACTGGTTTAGTGCCCTATTACAGCCTTTTTGCACCACAAAAGAAGGTGTGAGATACCTTGAAAGAGGCAATTCTAAGGTGGCTTTGCCCTGGCTACTGAGATACCTGGATTTGTACACTGAAATAGAGACTATGTTCCTTCCAAGAGCCTCGCTTAGTTTTAGTATCAACTGTTATGAATCTGGATATTTCTGTGTTTCACATAAATATCTTCATATAATTAATAGTAATAAGAAAACGGCACAGAGGATAGCACCGGAATTACAACTCTTTTTCCCAATTAAATTTGAAAAGGTACCTAAAACATGATTTACATGTACGAATACCTTTAGTAAAGAGGTTAACCCATAATTCTAAAAGCTTTAAATGCCTAAATAGCTTCCTATTCAACTACGAAATAGCATTTGAAATACTCTGTGCTAGGCATTATTTGTGGTACCATTCGTCTTCTACTAAAAATAAAATAAAAGCAGTTGACATACTTCACGTATTAAAAAAAAATAAATAAAACCAAACAAACACTTCTTCAAACCAAATGTCAGAATCCTGTTTAATTAAAAAAAGGAAGTTTATACTTGGTTATGGTGTGTGTCGACATCTATCCCTTTGATTTACAAGAGTACGGACTGGAAAGAACAGATTGCTTTATTCAAGAGAAAGAAAGGAGGGAGGGGGGCCCAGTGTGACAGGAAAGAGTGTAGGCTGTATTAACTTCAGTGCTTGTTAAAACATGAAGGATTAATGGTAGAAAGGGAGGGAAGAATTGTGAATGTCTCCAGTTTAGGATCTTCAAAAATGTTTGGGGATTCTAAGAATGTCTCACCCGACCACATGAAAGCTGCGCAGAGAGGCTCAGCCACACGACTGCTCTAAATCCAAAGCTGGTATTGCTCCACTTATACCATCAAACCAACGGAGCTGAAACGCAGCCACAAATTAAATTTATTTTTATTGAAAAAGTACTAAGTCCTTAAACAGAAGGAAAAGAGTATGTTAGGAAACACAGCTCTCGCTCTTGGCCGAATTCACAGGGTAGGTAACTCTGACATAGAATCATAGAATCATGGAATGGTTTGGGTTGGAAGGGACCTTAAAGCCCATCCAGTCCCACCCCCTGCCCTGGGCAGGGACACCTCCCACCAGACCAGGGTGCTCCAAGCTCCCTCCAACCTGGCCTTGAACCCCTCCAGGGATGGGGCAGCCACAGCTTCTCTGGGCAACCTGGGCCAGGCTCTCACCACCCTCACAGCAAAGAAGTTCTTTCTAGTATCTAATCTAAATCTCTCCTCTTTCAATTTAAAACCCTTCCCCTTGTCCTATGGCTCCCCTCCCTGATCAAGAGTCCCTTCCCATCTCTCCTGTAGCCCCCTTCAGATATTGGAAGGCCATTATAATGTCTCCCCAGAGCCTTCTCTTCTCTAGGCTGAACAACCCCAACTCTCTCAGCCTGTCCTCATAGGACATCTATGTCCTATGACATCTATGTCCTATGACATCTAACCCCGACATCTAACCTCAGCGCTGACACCCGAGTGCTGCAGCAGAATCGGAGCACTCTGCCCAGGTCCACAGAAAGGCAATGCCCGGCCCCATGCCGTCATTTGGAGCAGGGCAGAAAGCTGGAGCTTTCAACCTTCATCTCCATAAGCGCAGGTTCAGCCCATGTAAGCACAAGCATAAAATAATCAGAAGAAAGTCCACCAGCTGCTTTGCCAAAAGGGAATCTGCACTTTGGCACTTTTGGAAAGTGCATTTGCTAATGTTCATCCCCCTGAGTTGGGATGACTCAGAAAAGCAGCAGAACTGTTTGCTCTGTTGCAAAAAGCAAATAAACATGATACTTCTCCAACGCCACATGGGGAGATCCTGCTTGCCCTTATCCATGACTGCAACTACAAATCAGCTTGGTAATCCCAAATTACTATGCATATGTGCAAGCCTGAGAATACAATCTTTGCTGAATATCCTACTTTGTCTGTTAGGTTGAGGACGAGGGAACTTTGTCTGTTAGACTGAGGATGAGCCTGGAGAAATAAGGAGCAGTTTCATAACAAAAAATCAGGCACATAAAAATCAAGTTTTCTTTCCACCCAGCTGCTTACACACCAAGTACCCAAATTCGTCCTTTTTCTCTGGTTAGGAATTGGCTGCTTATCAAATTGCAGGGTCAAATCCTCAATGTCCATGCGCCTGCCTGTTGGAGAAGCAAGTTCTTCCTTGGTTTGTCTGTTTGACTTAGGCCAGCTCAGGGCATGGGTGACAGTGTCACTGCCTGCCACCACCCACAACGGCGGCTGCAAGGTCCTGGGGACAGAGACTGCTTTGATACGACAGGTTTGTACCAAATTCCTTTCAAAGGCATCTGTCTGGTTGAGGCCTCTGAGATCCACCAAATAATAACATTACATGAAAAGTTTCCTTGGGTAAGAAGCTGTTCTGACACTGAAGAGTCTTCACTTGTTTTCTGAAAACAGGGGGCTGGTGGCAGAATGTTCCTACCAACCACCTGAAATCTTTTAGAAATAAGTCATCACGCACATTAGATAGGACAAAACAGAAGGTGTCTGGCATGTTTCTACTGACACTTTTGATTCTGTTAACTAATGGTTGCCATTTTCACACAGAGGGAAATTCCAAGAGATTTTAGAAGGTAAAATCTCCGGTGAATTGCAGCTGGAATAATTTCCTAGCGATGACACCTCCTTGACGTTCTGCCCACATTTACATTTAGTCACTTTGACTTCTGCTTTAAAAAGCACATCAGACACAAAAGGTGTCCATCCACGCACTGGCTGGGTGGTGAGACAAAGGTATTTAGGTGCTGCAAAGTGCCTCGGCAAATCCCACTGCTTGCCCTTCTCTTCACCTTGAGGCACCCAACCACATTTATAAACCTAGCTCAACACCACTGGAATTTAATGGAATGTAAATTAATGTCCTCACAGTTTTGGTCTGCCAGCAGCCAAAATTCAGATTCAGCAGCAATCAGTTCCCAACTGTATTTCATTGTTAATTCAGGGCAAGATGCGAGTCTTCTATTTTGTTTGCTATGGAGAATGTATAGAGATTTCCTTCTGACAGTAAGTAATGTCAGGTTGCAATTGTCACCCCTCTTTTTTTTTTTTAAGGTCAGAAAAGGGCTTATTGGACTGGATTTCTAATATTAAAGGGCTGTTTACCAGAGATAGTTCCCCCAAATAAAGAATCACACAATCTGCATGATAGCTTAGTTGTGTTGAACTCAGAACATCAGTAAGATAAGTTACAGTGAACTCTGCAGCAATTCACAAAGGGGCAGTAACTGAAGAGAAACAAAAGATTTTACATTCAACTTTGAAATGCTTAATTCTCCATTCCCCCCAGCCTCTAAAGAAATATACTTAAGGACACAGTCTTTGCGGAATTTTAGGGACACTTTAACTAAGACACGAACAATTGCTGTGGCAAATACCCCTAATGCCATGCACTGAGTCTTCAAAACTCAGTGCATAGTCTACGCATAGACCCTACGCATAGTCTGCTGTGTATATATTCAACCTACTGTAAGTACATGCTGATAATATAATAAAGAATGAAAACTGATGCTTGGCTAATCCTCTCTCATTTTCTTTAGCACTCATTTTGGCAAGCAGGGCAGAGATTGCAGCGTTCAGTGCCAGAAGGTCCTGAAGAAGGCAGAGTATTCAGTATAGGACAAGTTTTCAAAAGCCATCTCCATCTGCATAGCCCTAAAGTACTGTCTACGTCTCCATGCATTATCATCCACATGAGGATGGAAGAATAGAGATAGCAAGATCAGAGTCCATAGTGAAAAAGAGAGGAAGCGTTCAGTTTAGCCTGTTTTGGCACCTGATGGCACGTTCTGGAAATATCAGAGTTGGACTTTTCAGAGCACATAGAGATAGCCAATTCCAGGCTTGGAGAACAGAAATAGAAACATGAGCTGTTCTTGAACTGTGGTGGTAGCTTGGTAGTTTCTATGGCAGCAGTTCCACGCGTTTAATCAATCAAACTACGTGAAGCCAGAGATGAATTAGAAGCCAGTACAGATGCTGCAAGAACAATTATCTACAACTCAGCCTGTGAAGTTGGGCATAGCGGTCACAGCTGCTAATAAAGGAGTTGCAGATAAATCTCAAGTGTGACACTTAGTCCAGAACCCCCGAATAAACGCACAGGCCATGAGAACCCAGGCACAGTCAGAAGACTGGACATATCAGAACAAGAACACTTCAAGACCCCAGCTCAGGAAAGAACTTATCTTTTCTCAGAAGGATGTTTGTCCATGAACTTAATTGTAGGTAATTCTTCTAAGTCCCTCATGACTTCAGTGACTCAAGAGCTGTTCTCACGGCCAAGCAAATTGCCTAAATGGGCTTTCTTGATGTAGGACTTGTGAGAGCCAGTGACCTCCTTTCAGAGAGGAAGGAAGGAGGCCCTCATGTTCAGCTGACACTAGGAAGGCTCTGTAGAATCAGAGACAGTCGTGGCCCAGCTGCCTTCTGCATAACCCCAGAATTCCAGGGAAGGGAGAAGGAGCATGAAGTGTCAGGGACAGACTCACTGAATCGTCAAGGTTGGAAGGCACCTCTGGAGATAATCTAGTCTAACCCATTGCTCAGAGCTGGGTCAGCTGGAGCAGACTGCTCAGGACTGTGTCCAGTTGGGTTCTGAGGATCTCCATGAATGGAGACTCCATGACCTCTCTGGGCAACCTGTGCCAATGCTCAATCACCCTCACAGTAAAAGAAGGTTTTTTTCTTATGTTTAAATGCTATTTCCTGTATTTCTAATTTTGCCCTTTGCCTCTTGTCCTGTCACTGGGTGCCACTGAGAACAGCCCAGCTCCATCCTCTTTCCTCCCCCATCGGATATTTGTACACACTGAGAAGATGAGTCTTCTCTAGGCCGAGCAGCCACAGCCCTCTCAGCCTCTCCTTAGACGGGAGATGATCCATTCCCTAAATCATCTTAGAGGCCCTTTGCTGGACTTGCTCCAGTATCTCTAAGTCTCTCTTGCACTGGGGAGCCTAGAATTGAACGAATCTCTACTTACTGGACCCCTCTTTACTTATCAAGGACTTTGACTGAATGGAGCTTTGCCTGATCCTGGAGATAGGTCACTCGATTTTCCAGGCTAAGGCTATGAGGAGACTTCTGCAGGAAGTCCTATGGCAGCAGAAGGACAATGTTATATCTCATGTTACTTGTTTCTAAGCTATTGGCATTTTGTACTCTGTAGTCTGTGTCACTTGGGCAAACTTCTATCAGTTCACTGTCAAAATAATTACAGTAATCTTATCTTTTTGATTTAATTGTAGCTTCTAGTGAAGACTGACAGGCTATTATATTTGCCCAAATCCATCACTTTCACTGATGTATCATTTATAAATAGTGTCACTACATCATTGGAAATAATTGAAAACTAATTAAACATTGCACATAGATATGAGGATTGCGAGACTGAGAGGCACAGATAAACAGCTATCTAGTGCAAGTGCAGAAGATAACACAGGCAAGAATTACTATTAAGGGCAGGAACACGAGTTGCCTTCACACTGTTCACATCTCCTACAGTAAATGACTGTACAAACTCCGATAGGAGTCTCCTGGCTCTGCACCCAGACAGCATTATGGAGCAGCCCAGGCCACGTGGGGGTACTTCCCATCACAGATCCAATTTTTAATCCCTCTTTCTCCAAACAAACCTTAGTTTCCTGCAATTTCACATCCTGCTTTCCTCACCTGCAAGGTTCTGCAGTTTGGTTGCTGCTATTTTTTTTTCCATGAGTAGTCTTGGAGGGGAGAAAGGAATGAGAGAAGTGTTTTTCCTGTCTCAGGGTCAAAGCCGTAGTTACAAGAAATCAGCACAGTTATGCCAGCTTACGTTTTCTGACTCGCAGAGTCACAGAAAACCACATCTTGCTCAAAACCAGCTCACCTGGGTCATCCGTTCTCACCAGAGATGGGACATTTTGTAACGCATCACTCTCCTGCCCGGAGGAATGGATTTACCCCAGACAGCTCATGGCAAACGGCAATTCTGCACAGCTCCTGCACATCACTGACTCAGTTCGAACTCAGCTTACTCTATTTATTTGCAGATGCAAACATGAGATAGCAAATGTTAAGCGTGTTCCTCTCCACGTGTAATGACTGGTGATTCAGCCTGTGCTCGTGAACAATATGGAACTCGAGTGGAATTGATATTTATCTCAGTTACAAAAATACTAAACGTTGTTATAGGAGCAATCAAAACGAGTTAATCGCAGCTCCCAATGTGCCCTGGCGCATTTTGCTGTAGAGATAATGAAAACACTCTGATCTCTTCAATATGACAAGTTTCTAAAAGTGTATTGCCTCTTGCACGTAGGACATTTGCTTGTCATCTTACGCTAAAATAAAGGCACTTTAACTTTTCTTCCCCGATATTTTTCATGATAAAGACAATCCTGTTTTAATAAAATTTCATGAGAAAGGTCTGCTTTGTGAAAGTTAAATCGATGGTATTTGTTATCACTCGTACTCCGTTATTATGGTTATATAATGGATCGTGAAATTTTTGCAAAACACTACAAACGACTTCATATGGGCACTCATAACAAAGGCTCCCTTTTTATAATCCTCATTATAGTGACAGCGATTATGACATCATTATGCAGAGTAGCGCTCGTCCAGTAAGAATCCCTGGGCAGTCTCTGAGGGGGCTGACAGAGACTCCCCTTTTTGTCGCTTCTCGGAAGACTCTCTGCCCCACACAGGAAACGTCTTCCAAGGATAATACTGGCATCTCCGCCAGTCGGCACGTGCTTCTGCCTTCCCTTTGTGGGGAGCCGGGAGCGTTAATCATCATTAAATCAATGGTGCTCGTATACAAAAGTTCTTTTCAGGGAAGTACTTGTCCATCATCCAGTGGGGGCAGAGGGTGGAAAACTGTTGATTTTAGACCGAAGGCAGAGGACAGTTGTATCCCGGGCTGTAATGATGGATTCCTTGGTTTCTGGGGCCTTTTACAGCACTTTAGAAGAGTAAATGGTTTATATTTTGTGCCAGGTGACACAGAAAGAGGCTTCACTCCACACACAGAGCTCACACAGAGACAAAACTCATGAGGTGAAAATAATTTTTCCAAATTTGGACCAAATGTACTCTCCATTGCCAGTCGCTTGCACCGAGCACAGTTCCTTAACCCAAACAGAAAAGTCGTGCCTATGGCTGTTTATCCATCATTTGCAGTGCGGCAAGGGAATTGCATGGTGGTTTATATCCTTTGTGGAAAACAATTCTGTGGAAGGATCCCAGTGACTTATTGATTTCACATCTGATCCTGCATCTTGTGTTCACCCAAACCCCTCTCAGCACTGGGAGTTTCAGATATACCAGAAAAACTTTAAAACGCAATGTTCACATCAACAAAGGAAAGTCATGGTCTTTTTTCCCTTCCTTCCTCCCTCCCTTTTTTTAAAACTATTTTACATTAGGTCATGTTGAAATGCAACTAAATCAACAACTACAAACCCATAAAACACCCTCAAGAACAATTGCAGGATTTGGTGCTTTTTTTTTTCTCTGCAACTTTGGGATAGTTTGACAAATCTGTGTCTTTTTCTCGACAGAATTTTTAAAAATTCTGAGCCGAAGGAATAATGTCATGTGTTTATAAGTATCAATAATCCAAGCCATCTGCAAAGGAATGGTTTTGCAAAAGCATCTCTTTCAGGACACTCTGTGGATTTTGTCACTGCTTGAGGTTTTGGCAAACCATCAATATCACTATAATTTTCTCTTATGAAATATAGTTTTTGACTGAGATCTTTTCTTTTTTTTTTTTTTTTCCTTAGCTAGCTAAAGTTTAAAAATAACTGCATGTCTAACTCCGCAAATTCAAAGGTTAGGTTTTCTCCAAATTACATTATTTGTATATCACATATTAGATGCCAGTAGTTCAGAAAGGTACAATGCAAGTTGCCAGTGAAACAAAGAAACTTAAAAAAAAAAAAAGGAATGCCTGCCGTATCGAGTGGCCAACATATTCTTTATATTTGGTCTGAAAGGAAGAATACATGAACTTTAAGAAGAGAAAGAGCACCTTTAAGTACAGATTCATTGCAAATCACTATTTTAACACCTAGAAAAAGCCCAATGCGATCGCTAGTAGTGACAGCATATCATTTAAGCATTATGATAATCTACCCCCTCCAAAAAAGGCTTAGAAGCAGGAACCGCCTAAAAATTTTCTACCCAAGACAAGCAAATTTGTCGCTTCCCAATTCTTTGATTCCTAATTGGAGTCTCAGTTTCCAATGAGGAAGATGATCTGTGCTAAGCATTTCTCTGAGCAAAGGAGCATTCTGTTGCTAGTGGGCTTTGTGTGCACAAACACAGCCCTGAAGTAATTCAGAATGTTAATTACTGACAAGGGAACTGCACCCCCCTTTTGTATGAGTAGTCATTTCACAGCCCAATGGGTACAGCACACAATTTTGCTGTTACGGTGAGCACGTTGGCTCTGCTAAGGGTTCGGAAAGATGGAGGTAAGCCCAAGGGAAGGCATACAACTCCGTGGATCCAACTGAAATCCCTTCCATCTAATAAGGTCTCTCCAAGGGGAGACCTTCTCGCTCTCTACAACTCCCTGAAAGGAAGGTGTAGCCGGGGGGGGTGGTCTCTTCTCCCAAGGAACAGGTGATGGGACAAGAAGAAGTGGCCTCAAGTTGCTCCAGGGGAGGTTCAGATTGGAGATTAGGAACAATTTTTACATGGAAAGGGTCATTAAGCCTTGGAATGGGCTGCCCAGGGAAGTGGTTGAGGCACCATCCCTGGAGGTATTCAAAAGACGGGTTGACATAGAGCTTAGTGACATGGTTTACTGATGTTTTTTATCAGAGTTAGGTTGATGGTTGGACTAGATGATCTTAAAGGTCCCTTCCAACCCAGACAATTCTATGATTCTAAATAATGATGCTCAGTTTCTCTCCAGCCTTGCCTGGGAGGAGGTTTCCTCCTCCCACTCCTGGTAGGAAAAATACTATGATTTGATTTTGTGTGAAAATGAAGTGATTTTTAAAAGATTTTAGGACTGAAAGGATATGTAGAAGACATAGCATACTTTTTTCTTGAGGTGCAGATGCCACGTTAATGGCTGTGGCATTTCAGCAATAAAGCAGGACTTGAGGTTCACCTGGGGCCTTTCATACTGGTGACTTCAGGACTGTGTAAGACACTGTAGCACCCAAGATAAAACATACATTTCCACCTTTTCAGTGCCTTTTTCTGTCCTCCCCCACTGATGCCACGGAGTTCAGTAGCATCCAGGAGACTTTGCTCCTGTGTATTTGGTCCCCTGTGCCCTCCTCTACCACTCTGCTGTGGGCAGCTCTCTCACCTGAGACACCAAAAACCATTCTCCAAATACTAAATTCAGCCTTCAGATGCGTGGGCGTAACCTCTACTGACTCACACACAATCTCTCCACCACTATTGGAGCACTAATCTCAGGCCAAATGATTGTTATTTTTAATCACCAGAGGCAGAAGTGGTGTAAACTCCAATCAGAGGAGCAAAAAAAAAAAAAGAGCCATTATCAGCTGAGAGCAGGATGAAGATTCTAAACCAAAAGCCTCAGAGGCAAGACATGGGCTCTTGTTGCTCTTGTTTACTGAAATCCTCACAGCACAAACTGTGCTCTGCATTTCAGCCTGGATAAACACAACAGGACAGAGGAAAACAGTTTTAAAATAAGAAGAGAATGAAATGAGTGTGTCCTTCTGTCACAAGCCACAGCTGAAACTGCTCTCCACCCCCAGTAGCACAGCTGGAAATTCCCCCAAATTTTAATTCAAAACCGTGCCCCTATACATCTGCATGAATTATCACAGTTTGCAAATGGCCACGTAGTCACAAATGTCATAGCAGCAAAGTGGTGTCCTAGAGAACGGGCACCGAAGAGCCCTACGCAGCTCCACAAAGATCATCCCACCAACAATGTCCAGCAGGAAATGAAACAGAAATGAAAACAAAACAAAACTACCTCTGTATCCATGAAGAAGTCCCTACCTGGTTCTTTTTACAACATTTCGGTATGTGTTAGAGAAATTCTGCAACCAGTTTGGGTCCCGGGGTACTGGAGCCTTCCCAGCATGGGAGCTGCCCCAGCATCTTCAAAGGCAGACATTCAGAGGTCCACTTGCCAGAGAACGGCTACAAATGTCCAGGGTCATAGGATCACAGGACAATTTGGGTTGGAAAAGACTTCAGGAGATTTCTAGTCCAACCTTCTGTTCAAAGCAGGGCCAGCCGTGAGGTTAGATGAAGTTGCTCAGGGCTTCATTGAGCCTGCCTTGAGAAGACGATGATGGAGACTGGACAACCTGTTCGGACAACTCGCTTCAGTGCTTGACTGTCCTCATGGGGAAAAGCCTTCTCCTTCCATGTACTCTGAACTTCTCCTCTTCCATTGTTTCTCGTTCTCCCACCATGCACCAAGCCTACTCATCTTCTGTTGAACAGTTCTATTCTAACAACTGGACACTTTTGGATGAAAAAGCCTTTTTCAAAGCTGCGTGGGGTTTTTTTTCAGAAAATTTTCTGTGAGCTCAGAGCCACATATCTTCTCTGAGATGTGCAGCACTTTAAAGACCAACTACAGGTGCCCTCTCACTAGAAACTGAGGAACTGGACAAGTCAGCTCTGGGACTGGACATGCTGCTGGCTCTTCAGATTGATTTGACTTAGGAAATTCTGAGAAGCTTGGAGGGAATTTTGGGGTTGTCATTTCTCTTATGGCTCTGAAGAGCTGAATCCTTTCTTGAAGCTTAAACAGCAGCAACAAAGTGAGGAAGCCTTTGTGGAAAAACACCAATATAATTATCAGAGAAAATTTTCTCTATTTTTTAAGTATTCCAAGCATACTTTCTTGACAATTAAACTTCTTGTAATCCTTTTCTTTTAAAGTTCTGGGACTGAGCTCTGCTCTGGCTTCCACAGCAAAGGAAACTCAAGGACAAGAGGAAAAAGAGGGTATTAGTCATTCCTGCTGTTACCTCAGCCTGCTCTGCACACAAGTCTTGTGGATTTGGGTGCTCAGCACCTTCAGAAGGCAGGCTGCTGGAGCAAAAAGCACATCTGAAGGAATTTATGTTGATTTTGAAAGAGCAGACAACAACAAAGGAACCAAATCAGGAAAAAAAAAGTCAACTCCGGCCAATATCAGCCACTAAATATAGCCCTCCCCTTACCTCAGTGCATCTAATTCTAAGATACGCATTTCTGACTCCATCCACTCAGTTGAAAAGGGAAAGACCACACCAGGATAAGCAATGAAGAGCGGTCAAACACATAACTTAATGACAGTGTATAGAAGCCACTACAAAAAAAGCGAGGGGAGAATGAAACATTTTGTGGTGCGGCTGAGCGGTTGATTTCTGTACCCAATCCACCAATATTTTCCAAGCATGGACAGCTTTTCTTGAAATTAAAATAGAAAACACAAGTCCCATATCCCACAAAAAACCTGACAGTTTAGTAAAGAGATGGAACCAACTGAGTAAATCTGACTGCATGGCATTTTAGGAAAAGGACAGAAATAGCTGCAGCTATTAAAAGTGATATACTGCTGAAATCTTTTTGTGATTATGCTAAAAGTCGATCTGACTTCTTGAAAGAACTCTTAAATGGTTACTGCTTCCTCAAATAAAAGCTACTTCACATGTGCTCTTCTTCCTTAAAAATATGCTGAATGGACTTACTTCTAAGTGTCAGATTTGTACTTTTTACTGCCCTTTGGAGACATGTGGAAAAGACATAGCTGAGAAAGAGGAAATTAATAGACCAGGGAATAAACTATAATAAATCAAAATGCAGTCAGTGTAGTAACTTTTTTGTGTTGCTGCTATCATTAGACTGGGTGAAGGGAAGCAGAATTCATCAAACTTTCCAAACACAGTTTATGCAGAGTCCTCCAAATCAGAAAGTAACATTCAATTTGGTTTATTTGCATGAAACTAATATCTTTAGCCATCTTCCCCCCCCCCCCCCCCCTTAATGTGATGGATGTTTGAAGCTGAGGTCCAGATGCCTCAACCAACTTTAATAACCCCTCTTTTGTTCCAGAAGAAAGGAAACCGTTTGCGATATCCTAAAGTCCACTAGACCCACTGATTACTTTCCCTTGTATCTTCAGTCTCTGTAGATCAGCTCCAACCCAAAAGCTGTGAGATCTGGTATAAGAGCAGTGCTGCATCCACGCTAACAGGCCCTGCTGAAATGAGGGGTGTAACAGTTGAGACTTCAACTTTAGGGCAAAGCCAGTCTGAGTTCTCATTTGCTTCACTCAAGCAGATATGTTGGTGCGAAGTTTCAGATCCTTCTTCAGGTCACTTTAGCTTTGAAAGCTTAGATCAGTCCACCAGGAAATGGAAACAACATCACAGGCAGAGATGACTACTAGTAGTAAACAATGGGCATTGCATTATAAATGATCCTCGTAATCAATGGATAATGTCGATTTTTATTTGTTTGTTCACTGAACAAAACACATTACGGACATACAAGCACCTTCTAAGAAAGAAAGTAAGACTGAGAAATATCATTGACGCTACTCTATCAATCAATGGTAGAGGAATGTTCCCATACCAGGCCAGACCCATGCATTGCATAAATCAATACAGGACTGAGCTCATGTTGAGTCATGCCATCAATAACCGTGCCATACTATTCTCGTTTCTGTCACCCCCACCTAAACGCAGACCAACAGTAGCTGAGAGCAGCAGCGTGAACCGCTGCTTAAAATTCTCCCACCAAAATGAGGGAGAGTCAATGCGATTTCCATGTCTTTGCTGGAACTCATTCCCTCTCTGGATACTGCCAAACCAACCCGACCAGCAATGACTCATAAAGTACTGCTGAAAACCTTGGGTTTTGCCTTTGGAATGCACTGGGTTACACTGAGAGTTTGTGATGCTCCAGCATGGGGAAAGAGGACATCCCTGGCTCGTCCCTACAAGGACATTCCCGGTCTGCACTCCGCAGTATTAACTGTGTGGTCAACTTATTCTTCCCTACCTAAGGAAAGCACTGAGCATTCCTTTGGCAAATGATATCACCCTTCCACTTTGATTTTGCTTCTGAGACATTTTTTTGCTTGCATAGGAAAACAAACGAACAAATTGTCCGATCCCTCATTCTTCCTTGCTTTCCCATTTCTAACCTTGTGGTAAAGAGATGTATGATGAGCTACAGAGGAAAAAATCTGTGGGGCTCCCAGCTAAAACGCTGGCAGCACATCACTGGGTGAAGTAGAATCATAGAATTGTTTGGGTTGGAAGGGACCTTTAAAGGCCATCTAGTCCAACCTCCCCTGCCCTGGGCAGGGACACCTCCCACCAGACCAGGTTGCTCAGAGCCCCATCCAACCTGCCCTTGAATGTTCCCAGGGATGGGGCATCTACCACCTCTCTGGGCAACCTGGGCCAGGGTCTCACCACCCTCAGTGTAAAAAATTTCTTCCTTATATCTAGTCTAACTCTACCCTCTTTCAGTTTAAAGACATTACCCCTTGTCCTGTCAACAGGTCCTGCTAAAAAGTTTGTCCCCATCTCTCCTGTAGGCACCCTGTAAGTACTGAAAGGCCACAATAAGGTCACTCCAGAGCCTTCTCTTCTCCAGGCTGAACCCCCCCAACTCTCTCAGCCTGTCCTCACAGCAGAGGGGCTCCAGCCCTCCCAGCATCTCCTCAGGCCCCACTCCAAGAGGTCCATGTCCTTCCTGTGCTGAGGACTCCAGAGCTGGACTCAGTGCTCCAGGTGGGGTCTCACCAGAGCAGAGTTTGTCATATCTGGGCAATCTGGCTGTAATGATAAGGTGCATGCTCATCTCTAGCTGCTGGGCTGAACTGTTCTAAGTTCATGTGTTGCGGAGGAAAAATTGGGCCTGTCTCACAGAAGACTGAGAGAAAAGACTGAATCAGGACTGAACAAGGGAATGTTTCTCTTGCAAAATGGTAATATAAATGATATGGGGCTGACTAATAATACAGTTGGTTTCCACTAACTAACAGAATAACATGATGATCTACAGAACTGAATGCCAGGCTCCAGGATAGTTTTTTTTCCTTATTTTCCATCTGAGTCAGAACAGAACCTGTGTTCAAGAGACCAAGTCTCATGCTTTTTGGTTCCCCATTTAATCTCATGTGGGTATGCCCATCTGATCAGATCTGCAGAAGATATTCCACATGTCAGAAGCCCCATAATGGTGGTTCAAACACGGTTCCAACCCCTAACGGAGTTATAATGCAAATTATCTGTGGACAGTTTGACCAAGAAAATAAATATTTCCCATGGACAGAAGAACTGATTCTATGGAACCGAAAGATGATGAATCCAGGATGCATGTGGAAGCATGGTGCCATATGTGTCTCTCCATTCACAGGTTTTAAGGTTCCAGTTCTAAAAAGAGGATGTCCAATTCAATAGGAGAATTAGACGGCAGCTCAGCCCGGCCAAATCTCTGGCCACCACTTTGTCCCAGGTGTTTTTTAGCCTGCCTCAATACCTTCAATTTAGTGAGTCATACCCTGTTTCAGTGAACCCACTTTTAAAACTAGATAGAATTTTTAACTAATGGAGCGCATCATTGTGTCTGTCATCAATCTCCCCTCTGTGTACTCAGAAGGGCTACCCTGAATCTGGTTATTATCTTGCAAAATCAATCTAGTTTAAGGATTATTCTTCCTGAAAATGCAACGGGCAATCTCTTCTTTCGAATATTTTGTTCAAAACATTAAGCTGCATGTACATCCTAGAAGAATTTGAACATGGGATCCGAGCTAAGATCTTAAGCGGTCTGAAAGAACACATCAGTCTGCTGAATATGATATCCAGAAAAATACAAGTTCTCATTTCAAAGGTAATACACACACACACACACACATACATATATATGTATATAAATCTGTATGGCATGTTTGCTGTGCAGGCCTAGACTCCTTGTGAAGTTGTTTTTCAGTATAGCAAATTAGAAAAACATGCCCAGAATTAAAGGTTACTTAATCGGGTTGAAGCACTAACTTCAGTTCCAGCAGCTCCCTCCCACTACGTTACATCTGATAATGTACCCAAGTCCAAACATAAACTTAGTTCAAAAAGATGTTTGGTCCTTGAATGTAAAATGACACTTAGCTTACACAATTAGCCAGGTAATACATATCCTTCCAAGAGAAGCAATTTTTACCACAGAATAATCTGCATTTTACTAATCTCGGATTGTTAAATTTTACTTGCTGAAACTTTTCCATATGGTTTTTTGAATACCACTGTCCTGTATTTAATTACCACAGAAGGATATTAATGAGGAGGTTGGAAATTTGGCCCAAGCCCTGTTCCACAGTTAGGACAGTTTGATGGAGGTAAAGCCAACGAGCAGAACATTTCTGTCAATACCAGGCTGTGCCACTTCACACAAAAAAGCAGCGGCAAAAGAGGAGTAAACAGACCTAGAAAAATAAAACAACTGACTTTTTTTTGGGAATTGTTCATAAACTTCTAGAACATTATGGTCATAAAGCAGCACTGAGTGAAGTGAAACACTAAAGGATGGTCAAACAGGAACTGGTGGAGTAGCCCTTGTAATGGAGACCACCATTTTTATAAAGCTGGAACTAAGATGCAGAAATGCAAAGTTCACTTCCTGATTTTGAAGGCAAAAGATGATATTGAGCAGAACCAAGGCATGGGTGGGCAGCCTGGAGAGCAGAGGGTGGGCGGAAGCTAACGTGGGAGGGAGAGCACATGTCGCCTGGGTGAGGAAGTGGTACACCACAGATACTTCATCAGCGTGAGGGCTTTGCAAACGCAGTCTCCTGGGGACTGTTTTAAATACACAAAGAATGACACACAGCCCTGACAGGCCCTCGGTGTTGTCTGAGAAGGATGGTTGCCTTCTAAAAACACTGGACTGACGCTTGTACTTCTTCCAAAAATGCCTATTTTTAACCTCAATCTCTTCATATAAACAGTGGGCAGATGCACCGTGTAGTAAGCTCTGTTTTGTCTAGCATGAAATTAATGGCTTCCTCGGCCTTACCTGACAATGGAAAACATATTCCGGTGTGGTTTTCTTGAACTTCATGTTCCATACCAAGGCTACCCCGTCAGGCTCATGTGGAGCATCTTCATTATTGTTATAAGATGCAACCATCAACTCTGGGTACTAGAAAGAAAAAGGAAAAGCAAATCAAATGAGATGGGTGATGAAGAACCTATGCAAAATCAGACGAGACAGAAATGATCTACACTAAATGTGCAATATCTGGATTTAATTATAATACACACTAGTCCGATCATAGTATTCAGCTTCATTTGGGTTTTATATTTTACTCGTCCCTGACATCCTTAAAGCCCCTGCTCCTTGCTGTCTATCAGTTATCCTCAGGTACCAAGAAGGCAATGTTATTTTCTGTAGGTAATTCTCAGAAAAGACAACTAGCAGGATATTCATAACGAGAATGCAAAGCAAGGAAGAGGAGAAATCTGAAAGCTTGAGTAATTCTAATGTATTTGCTTAACCATTTCCTCAGGGAAAAACCCGTGTCTTAATTGATTTTGATAATAAAAACCACTCTGAGCATAGCGTGGACTTGCTTTTATTCTGAAATTCAGAGTTTTTTCAGTATCCCTGAAAAACTCGTCTTTCTTATTTCACTATGCCCTCTCCCTATTCACTTACGCGTAGACTCAACTCGAAAGCTCTTCTTGACGATTCAAATAGCAAACAAAACATTTTCTTCACAGAAGCTCAATTTTGCAAGACGCTGAGGTCACCTTGTAAAGCACAGGGTGACCTCAAGTTCCACTGACTGGGTAAGACTCAGGCAATGAGGGCTCTAAAATCAGATCCGTATTCTCTCATGCGCCCATTATCCACTGACGCATAGAAGTAGATGTGCAACACGCACATATGCATTTGCTCTGTTTATATATATATATACACACACACACATAGTATCATATCTGAAAAAATCAGATTTTCATGTTCTGTTGATGACTTTGTATCGTTTCAAAACACCGTAAGAAGTAACAATTTGCCCACAAAAATTTGATTACTTTCTGCCTGTACAATCGCACCCGGTTCTCCACTCCCACGTGTTTGACACCAGGCTCCTCTGGTGGCCTCCATCCTTCCCTCTAAATCATCAAAGGCAGGCAGTGGACCTTATGGCACCTGGCTTCTGCAAACCCACGAGCCAACAGCCCAAGCTCTGCAGACCCACACCCTCCTCTTGTAAACCAGGAATGCTTTCCCTCAAAATTTCTCAGTAATCTCTGCAAATCACTGTCACTTTTTGTCTTTCCTGGGTAAGTTCCTGCCAAACCACCCGCAGCTTTATAGGGGAACGGCGCAGCTGGGAAATGTAGAGGAAGTGGGACAAAGAAAGTGCCAATAGTGCTATTGGGAGCTGTGAATTTGGTCCACACCAGGCATTTTAAAAATAAAGAAAACCCCACAGCACCCTTTATATCATTATCACTGGGGTTTGAACCTCTCTGCTCTCGAAGTCCATTTGGAAGAAATAATGCGCACAGCTATAACTTTTGCCATCAGCAGCTGCTCCTTCCCACTTTGTGTACACTTGCATGGATAATACATCACGGAGCTGAGGATTTTTCTATCCAAGCTCATCAATCCAAATGAGCCAGGACCCACGTGTGGGAGAAACCAGCAATGACATGTGGCCACTGAAAGCTGCCTCTTTCCCCTTTTGGGGCAGCTCTGACTGGGTTGTACCTCCATCCCAGCAGACCTTGGCTTCAGGAACAGTTTCTGAGGGCAAATTCATAGAATCATAGAATGCTTTGGTTTGGAAGGGACCTTAAAGCCCATCCAGTCCCACACCCTGCCCTGGGCAGGGACATCTCCCACCAGACCTGGTTGCTCAAAGCCCCATCCAACCTGGCCTTGAACCCCTCCAGGGATGGGTCATTTAGCACCCATATCACTTGCATGGGACTCAGTGCATGCAGCACACCAAACGCCTCTTCTCTCTCCTTAAGACTGAAGAAGCACCAAGCCCTTCCACCGGCACCACTGCAGCCAGCTGGGGTGTGCGACCGGCTCTGCAGCACCAGTTTAGAGGCATTTTGGCGTCAGTTCACGCTCCTGGAAAGTTTAGGGAGCGTGTTCTGGTTGGCACCACGTCTGGCCATACACAAACACTGACTCAGCCCTTGCGGGTCTATGCGTAGGTTTTGCAATCACAGCGTTTATGCATCTGACTGGAAATACAGTTTCAAGCTCACACAGACGCTGGGGTCATACCCAGCTGGGCAATACTATGGTGAGGCTTTTGGACTCTTAAAAAACCCCAGAGCGAAGGGCAGGACCCTAAATGCCCGCTGGCATTGCATACTTGCCTCTTCACTCAATCTACTTGCATTTATGGAATTTGGGTCCTCACCAGGTGCCCGGCTGGGACTGAGACCAAAAACAACGTGGAAACGGTGCTGTGGGAAACGGCGTTCAAGGCTGCTGCCCGAGAGTCGAGAGAGACAGAGCAGTATCCCTGAGACGGTAGTTTTCTTGGCTGCAGATGAGCTAAGCTACCTCCTCACGGACAGAACAAGGTGATCCCACTCTCTGTGTTTACGCTTGGTCTGTTGGGCCTTTCCCTTAGATCCCTGATGAAGCATCTAAGCCGTTTTCCCTTTGCTCTGCAAAGGAATCCAGGGGCTAGTGGGTTAGATTTAATGGTATGAACGATCCCACATGTTTGGGACCGTATTTTACATGTGACTGGGAACAGCATAACTTGTTTAATCAATGCATCAAGGTCCTTTGTTTGATTAAGCTTCTATTTGCCCTGGGGCTGTTTTGCAGCGACAGTTTTATCGCGGGAAAATTGAGCAACATGTTCTGCAGTTCCCACGATTATTCGAGTTATCCTGTGGTAGACTGGACACTGCCCTGTCCTGGAGCGAGAGTGAGGAACGGGAGCTAGAGGTTGGGTGAAATACCTCCGTACACCTCAAAGCAGGCAAGGAGAGGAGGGGAGTCCCTCCTCCCAAGCCGAAGCAGAAGTGCCCCCCCCCTGGCACGGAGAAGCCCCCACTGGGGTGCCGGGGAGCTGAGCGTGAAGAGTTAACGGAGGGGAAGGCAGGAGGGGCCACCCTGGAACAAAGAGGTGGGAAGCAGAACATGCCTGGGAGCCCCAGGGGCTGAGCAATTACATTTGGCAGTGCTCTTCTGAGGCGGCTTTTTTTCTTGCTGCCCTGGGAATACAGTAAGAACTGCCTGTTAGGAAAATATCAGATAAGAATTCCATGTAATTTCCAGCCCCTGAACAAGTGAACAACCTCAGATAAGTGTTTCCTCAGGCTTATATTTGATTTCTGTGGAAATCCATATGTGCTTAAAGGCCACCCACGTCACACCAGTGCATACCTGTTGTTAAGCTGATATTTTGTATGAAAGCAAAGGGATAAATCCCTCGTTTCACACAGGGGGCGCGAGCTGGATATTACAAGCTGGCTTGTGTCTCTGCAGCTGGCTGTTGTGGGGAACACCAGACCTGCACAGCCTACCAGCGATGCTCAGGGAGACCCTCCAACTCCTTCAGCATGGGAAGGACATGGACCTCTTGGAGCAGGGCCAGAGGAGGCCACAGAGATGCTGGGAGGGCTGGAGCCCCTCTGCTGTGAGGACAGGCTGAGAGAGTTGGGGCGTTCAGCCTGGAGAAGAGAAGGCTCCGGGGAGACCTTAGAGCCCCTTCCAGTCCCTCAAGGGGCTCCAGGAGAGATGGGGAGGGACTCTGGATCAGGGAGGGAAGCCATAGGACAAGGGAGAAGGGTTTGACACTGAAAGAGGGGAGATTGAGATGAGATCTCAGGAAGAAATTCTTTGCTGTGAGGGTGGTGAGAGCCTGGCCCAGGTTGCCCAGAGAAGCTGTGGCTGCCCCATCCCTGGAGGGGTTCAAGGCCAGGTTGGATGGGGCTTGGAGCAACCTGGTCTGGTGGGGGGTGTCCCTGCCCAGGGCAGGGGGTGGCACTGGGTGGGCTTTAAGGTCCCTTCCAACCCAAACTATTCTATGATTTTATGACCCTCCATGCAGTCAGCTGCCACCTCCCCTGAGCAGATCCCAGAGGGATGGAAGCAGGGGAAGGAGAAGGACGGATGATAGAGTCACTGTGCTCCTCATCCACCACCTCTCCCTCTACTTAACCTGGCTTCTGTGCTTTGGGGATGGAGCTGTGTTGGTTTGGAGAAGCTGAAGCAGCTCTGTCCTCAGCTGTATTTCGCAATATGACAATGCTTTGCGGTGCACAGGGACTGGATGCCTTCCCAGCTCGCTGCTTTAGCGTGCCCCCCGGCCAGCTCCAGCCTCCTCTTCCATCACTGGAAGAGAGGACCCAGCATTTTTCAAAAAACCTCTTTTCAGTCTTCTCAAGTTGTTCAGATACTTTGACATTTTGAGTTTTAGCATACTAGAAAAATAAGTTTTATTCCTCACTATTCTTAATTTTTATTTTCTATATTATTATGCATAACTATTTATTAAATCAATTGCCACATATTTAGTAAATTATTTTTTATTAGTTTAATTTTAAATATTTTGTCCTACAAAAATTTCCATGTGATGAAGGTGTGGAGGTGGGGGAGGAAAACTAAAGACTTCTAAATCTTAGTATGTTTGTTACCCTACAGTTTTAATACAACATCCTGGTTTTGAAGACCAAGTAACATATACCAAAAAAAAAAAAAGACAGCTTCGTTATCGCCCACTACTATTCTTTATGGAGAAACACGCATTGACCCATTCAGGGCCCCACTGCTAGCCAAGAAATAACATCACACTCTGCAGAACAAAGGGCAAAATGACACTGGCTGTATTTTTTAGGGAGAAGTTGGAAGGTATATAGAAATATTTCTCCCCACTTCCCATCTTACCTGGAGAGACCAATCCATACAGGTGACGACACGATGCTTTGACCAGTGCTCATCATAAAACTGACGGTTAAAGGAAAGGTTGGCTCCTGCTTGAACATCTCTGTGTGAATTCAAAGAAAGTGACATTTTTTGAAGGACCAGGGTTTAAATGCTGTGAAAAGCCACGCACAAGTTTCTCACTGCTTCTCAAATCTCTGCCCAACCTGGGGAAATCTGCCACCTCGACGTAATTGCTCTCATTTTCTTGCCGAGAGTAACAAATCTGCACACACATACGTGTATACACACTTTTATCTATTTCAATTATTTCTTCAGAATTTGAAATTTCACCCCAAAAAATGAAACGAAAAATTAAACCACCTAATACGTCAAAGAAAAAAAAACTCAGAGAAATAAAGCATGAAGCTACTTTACAAAATAATTTCAGCCAACAAAGTGAGCCAGGCCTTCGTGAAGAGATATTAACCTTTTTTTAACTATAAAAATGTTTAACTTAGTTTTAAAACTGAGGCTTCCTGGCACTGGAATTCTTTTTATAAAGCTTAGTTTACAAAAGCATAAAAAAACCCCAAACTGACCCATCTTTCTCTTCCACATCTCTGCCACTGTAGTCAAAGAAGATGTCTGAATCTTCAGCCAAAGCTCGCTCAATTACACGTATTGTCCGGTCAAAAAATATCAGGAATTCTTCTGAATGGAGAACTTGCTGTTTTTCCTCTTCTGTCAGTTCTCTAGGAGGAGCTTGGGAAATGAGAAGGTGTAGTTAAGAGTATGACATTTCACCCCTTTCCCAATGAATCAACATCTTCAGTGGGTTTCTTTTGACATGAAGGCTTGCCGTAGCAGTGTCAGGACAAAAATCAAAGCTTTGCTCTTAAAATCATGACTAAGAATTTCTTCATATATCTAAACATACTCCTGTATATTCCTAGACTGTAGCATTTACACAGAAGAGGTCCTATATCTTATATATTTATTATTCTGAAATGGAAAATACTTAAACCCCCCAAATTAAATAAACCGGGTGTTCCTATTTCAGGAAACAGCTATGACTGACGTTTGGGCAGTACCTCACTCGAAAAAGCAGAACATTTATGTAACAGGGGACCTGTCAGAGGTGCCAAAGACAAAATAATCTTCTTAACTTATACTACGGTTCTTTGTGTTAAAAGGGCTCACATAATCCCTCCCTTCGCTTCTTCCCATTTCTCTGTGGTGTCACTGATAAACCCTCTCTCTGCTTTAGAGCTTCAGTGAAGCCATGAAGTAAATGACCAAAGACATTCTCCGAGGCAAAATCAAAAGCAGCCGGCCCAACACCAGGCAGTTTTATTCCTTGTGGAGGAATCCTAAGAGCCAGAGCAGCCAATGCCCGCGAGCCGTGGCCAAAGCCCGTGGCATGGGAGGGGGTAGGAGCCAGGGTAGCCCGGCCCCCACGAGACAAAGTTGCTTCTTTACAGACACGCGGAGACTCCAAAGCTTTTACTTCCAAACCCGTATTTCCAATATGGCCCTTCATTTGAAAAATACCACCTTTGCAGGATGCACCAATGGATGCGATGTCTCCATCAGTTTAATGACCTGATGGTAAATTCTATTTCAAACGTGAGCATCAGAGGGAAAGGAAATTGGGACGATGCTATTGCTACGGTGCACAATTCCCTTCTCAATTACACCAGCAGGGTCACACTGATACCGTGGCAATGCTGTGTGTCATGTCTTTGCCCACGTATGCTTTTAAACCATCATTTTCACTATATTTCAGAATTACTTGTATTTCAAAAAATGCCGTTAGTATCTTTGCAGTCACACCGAACCAACCTTGCGGCCGGCTTAAATTCCCAGTGTGGAAAGCCCTGCTGACATCACAGGAATTATGCCAACAGAGAATTGTGTTCCAAATTTATAATTAGGCACACAAACACCACATTGTAAACAGACGTATTGCAAAATGACAGAGACTTGTACTTAAAGTTTAACTGTTGATCAAAGGTTTCCCACATTGGGCTTTACGCTACAGATTTGAGGTGTTTACATGTGAAAATGACCTCGCAGCCTCCCCGGGACACATTGGGTTAAAAAAGACAATTCAGCAGGGTGCCTCGGAGGAGAGGCAGTGCACACCAAAGTGTAACTCCCAGCCCCATCGTACATATCTTAATGTTTAATTAAGAAATGAGTGACACAGTTTAAAGCTGCAGTTTGAAATTATTATTTTCCGGTCGTTGTGCCGTGCTTTTGGCTGCCAGGGAGGTGCAGCCCTTGCTCCCTGCCTGATTTTCCCATGGTTCACACTTGATTCCTGAGCTCCGGTGCCCAAGAGTGATGCCACCACCAGTGCCAGGAGCAAGGAGGGGTTGAAAGGCACCGCAGCAGGCGGAAGGGGTGACATGGCCAGCATCGCTGCCCTACTCAGCTCCCCCAGTTTCCAGCGCACCCGCTGTGGTCAGGAGAGGCTGTTATCACCACGCTCAGGTTTGCCTCAACTGGCCAAAGCCTTAGTGCTGGAAGACAAAAATCTCTGCGCTGCACTCTGGCTAAATATAGAGGGTAGGAAAAAACGCCAAAGGTGGAGGAGCAATTTGGCCCTCAGAAGACAAAGCAGCTAAGAAAGTTTGAAATTTTATCTTTTGATGGTCTCCTATGGCCTTGGCCCTACGCCTCCTGCCACCGGGTTAGTGGTCCCCGTGGAGCTCCACACATCCAGAGAATATCTCCATCCCCCCCCCGCGCCCCCCCTGCGTAGCAGAGCGACGATTACCAAGGCAGGAGCACAATTTGCCTCTAAGTGCTTTAAACAGAAGTGATGCATGTGAAAAAAAAGAAAAAAAAAAGAAAAAAAAAAAAAGAATGACTAAAGTACAGGTTGACCTATTGCAGCATCCACTGCTGAATAGTAATTGGCACCGGGGGAACTCATCTGGCAAGGAAGCCTGTAATGAGGCAATATCCCACTGTCACCACTAAAGCATTGCTTTCCGAGAATCAAAGACAACAAGCATGACAATGCAGCAAAACGGCATAAAAGGGGAGAAAATAACTGTAAAGGCAACTGGAAAACTCATTTTAAACTGCTCCAAATGGTAAAAATTATTTGCTAAATCAAATCCTCTCTACAGCTTGGAAATATAAATTTATTACTCAGCCATTTGCTGACTATAACTGGCAAAGAAAATGCAACCCAAAAAATCAATAGAGAGGGAAAAAGCAAAAAATAAACAGCTTGGGAGCGGTGGAGCGTTCGCAAGCGCTGGAGAGACACATGATTGCAGTTCCACCTCAGCAAAACCTGCCTGGCCCTTAGCGGCGATCTGCGGGAGGCCGGCAGGCTGTTAAACCCTCCTCGGCACCAGAAACACCTTGGCGAAAGTCGGGAGGGCATAAATCAGCTTACCTCATTCGTCTGACTGACACACCAGATGCCCCCCGGCGATATTAAGCTTCATATTTTACCCTTATTTTCTTCTTTCATTCGGCTGCCTCTGAAGTTTTATTTGAGGCAACCTCTTCTTACAAGAATGTTAACATCATTACTTTTTCCAGTGTAAAACGTTACTGTAACTACTGCAAATACATGAAGTATAAGCAAAAAAACCCCAACAACAACCCCAAAACAGACAGGCTTGTTGTTTCAAATATGAAGATTTTCTAACCATTTATCTTTCAGAGCCACTTCCATTTTCCCCTTGTTCCTTCTCCCTGTCTGTCCATTACCTTGAATAAAATAAAAAGAATCCACGTAATTTTCTGCAATTTCTCTTCCTATCTGGGAGCTTACAGCCACTTTGATCTCAGCTTTCAAGAGACACAGGCTCTCTTCAAGGAAAACTCTCAGAAACACAAGTAGCTGATCAAAGTATTTCTTGTTTGGTTTTGTCACGGAGACCTGTGTGATGTGACAATATCTGCAGAAATTCCCTGTGAGAATACAGCGCTTGCCTTCAAGTATCTGCTCTCCCTGGCGTGAAAACCAAACAAACCACATCCAGCCTCCCGTGTCTAACAAAGCCGGGTGCCGGGGCTCAAAGCTTATTGCCTGGAGTGCAATGAAAGCTCCTGCAAGGAGAGACCCACACGGCAGGAGGACCCATGGTGGAGCCACCAAGCTCACCATGGTGTCCACCATCCACGGACCCACTGGATGGGATGGAGGACCCATACGCAGGGTCTTGCCTGGGTGGCTCTGGGGTTATGAGGTACCAAAGAAGCCCTGCACTCACATTAAGGTATAATCCTGTAGAAAATAAAATGGAATTTACATTTAAAATTAAACCACTGTGCAGTTCTATATGCATGGAGGACACTGCAGGGGGAGAAAATTAAGGTATAACTGTAAGGAAAGACATTGTACACTGTGCGTTTCCTCAGAAATACCAAATCTCACATCAGGTGCTTCATCCACAAATTTCTTTGGACAAAACAGAAAAAAAAAAAATATTTTGATATGAAAACATCTCCTTGTATCTTTAGGAACTAAGGTTTAAAAATGCTGCAGACTTGTTCTTATCCGGCAGAAGCACATTTGTAGTAAATATAATAGAAATAGTTGTGATAACAGTTTAGGATCAAATTCAAAAATATTTAAATACCAAGGGAACCAAAAAATATTTAAAAAAAAAAAAAAGGAAAGAAAAAAAGACCCAGATTTAAATAAGTACAACAGAATATAAAAAATATTCTCTTCTAACCTCAGCAATTGTAAAAACCTGACAAGAGAAATGAAGTCTATTAAAGTCGAAAAAAAAGAAAAAAAGAACAAGAGGAGTAAGAGAATGAAAGAAAGGGTGAACTAATAAAAACAGCAAAGCAGGAAGCAGCCTTCTTATGAGCCCAGAGATGTAACAAGAGACAGAAGGGGATTAGTCAAACCTTTTTAAGAGCTGTATTATTTCTCTCGGTGTACATTTAAACCTGTGTAAACCTTAGATGTGCTGACGACCGAAGACAGTAGAAATGTACAGCGTGAGAACCACAAGGTGCTAAGCGGCTCCCGGCAGCATTTAGCCCTTGCCAGCCGACAGCCGGCGACCCTTGGGCTTCTCTGGTGCTTCCCACTTTCATGCCAGGCTTGATATGTGCCATATCCTGGTTTGATATGTGCCATATCTTGCTTGTGTTAGGTTTTAAAATGCAAGCTCCTGCATGGCATAATTGCTGAACGTAAAAATGGAGATTCTGAGGATTTTTTTTGGTTCTGGAGGAGCAGAGTCCAGAGCTTTAAATTCAAATCTGTGCCAGGCAGGGCTGTTCCCATTGATCGTGAAACTGATTGATCGATAGGACGAGGGGGAATGGTAATGTTTTTAAACTGAAAGAGGGGAGATTGAGATGAGATCTGGGGAAGAAATTCTTTGCTGTGAGGGTGGTGAGAGCCTGGCCCAGGTTGCCCAGAGAAGCTGTGGCTGCCCCATCCCTGGAGGGGTTCAAGGCCAGGTTGGAGGGGGCTTGGAGCAACCTGGTCTGGTGGGAGGTGTCCCTGCCCAGGGCAGGGGGTTTGGAACTGGGTGATCTTTAAGGTCCCTTCCCACCCAAACTATTCTATGGTTCTATGAAACCCCACCACAACCTGTCCTGCATCTCCTTCTTGACGCCTGAGCTGCCCAGAGCTAAACCATCTTCCCCACCGCAGCCTGCTGCAAGGACACCCAAGGCCCAGGGCGAGAGCGGGGGGGCACAGCAGGTCTCCAAAGCCGCAGTTCCCAGCCTCCCCCATTACAGCCTTTCATGCCAGTTTCTGTGGATATATCCACAGCTTCAGATAAACGCGGGTTGAGGCCCACTTTCAAGACCCAGCCCGTCCCCACTGTTCATGTGGTTTCTACTGCCACAAAGGTGGAGCTCCAGAGCTCTCTGGTGGTGGAAAGCCCCAGCCCACTTGATGCCACAGTCTGGTGCCAGTCTCTTGTTTACGTGGTCAGGAGAGGCTATGAATGGGCAGAACCCAGCCCAGTTCACCAGCAGGTATCCCACACTCTTCCAAGAATGATGGGGAAACCATGGCCCTGAGACATGGGGGACAACAGGCAGGGGGGTCCCAATGCTTCATATGCTTCCAATGGTCAACAAGCCAGTCTTCACCTCCCACTCCAGAAACACTCTGGGGGGGCTTGAGCTGCTCCCCTGCCCTTGGCACCTCCATGGCACGAGGTGTTGTGCCCACCAGGCTGCCCTATGGCAGGTGCACCGTGTGCCTCACGGTGATGCTGAGACAGGTCCAGAACCAGGGTCAGACCCTGCCAACAGCCACCACCGCTGAATAATCCCCCCAAACCCTCCCAGAGCACCTCCGGAGTGTGCAGGGGTCAGGGTAGGGGGATAGACAAGGAAATTAAGCATGCAGTAAATGGGTGTAGAATTAAATTGGACTACCTATAAACCACAGAGAAAAAAAAAAAAAAATCACATTTCCTCTTAAAATACCATTATAAAAATAGAGCACTCCTGTCCTGTTGGCTTGGGGAGGGGGAGACTGAGCAGACTGGATCCAAGCTTTGTTTTTCATCCTGACCCATTTTTGAGTTATATTCGTGAAAAAAAATTGTCTGCTTTTCTCTCCCCGCACTTCTCTCTCCCATGGTTTTTTTTTCCTTACACTCCTATAACTCAAAAAAGGCCACGCTGATTTTTTTTTAATCTGTTAAAAAATGTGCTCCCTGAGCTGAAACCAAATTTCAGCCCAGAGCAAATTTTTACGGCTGGGTTATAAATCCCTGAAAAACAGGATTCATAATGGAAGTGCTGACACAGCCTTAACTACTATATAGCAGTGTGAATGGCGCCACTATAATATCTATTAGAGATTCTTTAAAAAGTTTGCAAAATATTGTCTTGCCTTGCAGAGAAAAAGAAGCCAGAGTACTTAATGCCAACATAAACATGCTTTTAACCCATTATGTGCTAATTTGCAGAAAAGCTATTAATTCTGAGTAGGCACACAGAGCGCAGCCCCGACAGGAAATGTTCTTCTAAACTCCTGTTTGACTTGTAACATGGTTTTAATCACTTCCATGAAACACAAACGACGGCTTCAAACTCGGAACGTTGCTCAGAACATGAGAAGGGCGATTACAACAGAGAGGAAAACGGGATTTTGCTGGTGAAAGGGCTAAAGCCAACAGGGAGGGAATGACACCGAACGCTAAAAAACGGGACTGGGTTCCCTGCCCGTCTGGGGACAGCTGCTTCATGTGGGTCATAGCATTTAATGCCTGTCATCGGCACGCCACCATTTCATCTGTCACGACATGTACTACAGGTCAAGGTCACTTTCTATCAGGCAATGAGCGTGTTTTCTTCTCTCCTTGAACCCAGTCGAGTGCTAGCACCTCACAAAGCCGGTTCTGCTAAAACAAGCTGTGCCTTGCTTTTACAGTTTGGGTGCCTGAGACTAGTGTTAAACTAGCCCAGCTGGCCTGGGGGGGCTGCTAGGCAGGGGAGGGGAGCACTGCTCCGAGACCGAAACACAGCAGAGAAATCAAAGATGTTGGCAGTGATGCTTGGTCAGCAAAGTACATGAAAGGCTACGAAAAAGTGCAATAAATCAGTTCAGGAATGTCTTTAGGTTTTTTTTTTTTTCTTCTTCTCTTCGTGCAGGAGTTAGTGCTTTCTCCCCAGGTATAAGCGCCAGCATTACTTTTATGTGGGAATAAACGGGGGTGGGATGAGCTGTAAGCTGAATACTGGAGGGGCATCCAGCGACTCGGGACAGGGGTTATGCACTGGGTGCAGGGAAATCACTTCTTATGGCTCCTTGGTGTCATCAGTAAAAGAGACGCTGTGTTAGGTCCAGTGACTGCCAGAGCCCATACGTGAGCTGAGCCCACAGTTTTGGGAGAAAGCGTAATTTTCAGGAAAAAGTAAGGGTTTTTTTATGTTGCCACTTTTCTTGCTCATGTCTTCAGTTCTGCCTGTGCAGACTCCTGTGTGACGCCTGTTGCTGCTGTCACCGCTGCTCCCCTCCGTCCATGGCTGCGATGGCGGGGGGCAGTGGGAGGAGCAGAAGGATGAAGAGCAGGAGGAGTGAGTTCCTCGCTCCCTGCTTCTACAGGGACCTAAGGAGCAATGGAGACTGCAGGATTTATGGCATGGGTGATTTCTCCGATGCTCTTAAGAGGGAAGAAAGCTCCATTTATAACCCAAACAGCATGGCTGGTGCTGCGACTCGCTTCAGAGTGTGAGGACAGCAAACGTGGGCACTACACACCAGGCTCAGGTTTACTGGACACTGGTGTAAATCATGCCAGGCTCCCCTGGGCGAGAAAGAAGCATCCCCTCCTCTATTCACAGTTAACGATTTCATGGGCTTCTCTGTAAAAAGACTCCATATTTTTCCTATAGTGACATTATCCAAGCCACGGTCACAGAATCAACCTGATAATGATCCCCATAGCACAAAGTGATTCAGGCCCTACCTGAGGGAGCAAGTTACCTTTCAAGAGGGTAAAGAGCATCATGAACAGTCTTGGCAATGCAGAGCCAAGAAATGCTGGAGAAGAAACTCATTTCCTCACACGCAGGAGCTACTGATATTTCAGCTCTTTCCCCCGACTCCCCACAGGGGTGAGCCCTGACTATTCAAGGTCACACACCAGAATAGCCAATACTCTCCTAAGTTCCCAAATTTTACAACCCTCTTCTAATTAGGAAAGCTAGAACGAGCCCAAGAGAAGCAAACAAAAGGCACCCAGCACATCTGCTGTGCCCAGTGCACCACTTCTGCACGTGTCTTATCTTGTTTTCACAAGATAATGCCCCACTTTGACCCGTGTCTCTTGTCTGCACCAGAAAGAAACAGTAGCCTGAATTTTTGTCTCTTGTAACCCTGGAGAGTGTCTCAGTCCAGAGAAATAGATAGAAGGGCTGGACCTGCCTGGCTTCAAATTGGACCTTAAGTTCCCTGGGGGCAGCTCCTACAAATTTTTTTATTTATTTTGATAGTCAACATTTTCCAGTGAAATGGTTTTCTGCTGGAGGATTCCCGACCACCACTAGGTTTAAGTTTGGCCCTCTCAAGCAGGCAGACAGGTATGGGCTCTAAGTACCTCTGACGATCAACCAACTATATGGAGCCGCTGGAATGCCTGGCATTCGTGTTTTAAATCTTTCATGTAAGCAGGCAATTTGAGCCAGAGGACAAGTAAGCACCAGCCCTGGAATCCAAGAATCTCTACTTCGTTCCCGAATTATGAGGATGCTTCTAAACAGCCAAAGCCTTGTGCCTTTCACAAGCTTCTTAGACCTACCAGCTGGGTCCCTGGGATACAACTTACTGCTTTTATGCCACTCCTGTGGTTTTGAATCAATAAAACTTGTGACTGTTTCAATTTCGCAGTGTTCTCAATAATAGAAACTACCTATGAGAATAACTACTTGCAGGATTCAGTCCTTTAAAGCTGTAACAAAGTCCTTTTCATTTTTTAAAGTACCTTCTTTCACTTCCTGCTTCTGGTCTTGATTTTCCGTCTCCAAGTCATCCTGTGCTTTTGGCTCCACCATCTCTTCATCGTCTTCATCCTCTGAAAAAAAAGGAAGAGAAAGATTTGTGAGATTCTCCTCTTTAAGGGGGATGGAAACTGTGCGTCTCCTTTACGAGTATAACCTGGTGGGGAACACAGATAAAGCAAAGCACACAATAAATGGAAACATCTACATTTATAGTCAGACATTTCCCCCCAGACTGCAAGATAATCTGCTAACACAGGGCACCTGCCACTTGTGCTCCCCGTGGCAACTTCCCATCCCAGATGTCGGCTGAATATCTCCCTGACCTCGGCGATGACTTCTTGGATGGCATAAGAACAGACGCAAAAATCTTTTGGCCTGGCAGCTATTCCCTGGCTGGGACACCTGCTATCCAGACACCTCATTTCCAATTCAATTCTCACCAGATTAATTTGTCTCTTGACCTACAGGAAGGGGTTAAATAGAAATCTGACCTCAGGTCAGAAGCCACTAGCAAGCAAACAAGCGTGGTGCGGTTCTGAAAAGTCATGGCCATCAACTCGAGGAACACAGCAACCAAAAGTGGCGTTTGGAGCTTAAGAACCATTCTTGCATTAATAGGAATTTAATGAACACTAAAATTTGACACATGTCAGTTACTGCTGCCAGATGTTTTAATGACCTTTCCTGACATATGCAAATGCCTCTCTTCCTTCCCCTCTCTCCCCACGCTCACATGGTCTCGTTTTATTCAGGAGGGCAAACCGTTCATTCCTTTCCTTGATGTCTGTTTGAAGTTACACGGGTGCTGATTGTCCAGAGCAAAACCATAACACAGCAGAGCCGGAAAGACAACAATGCACCAAAATGGCTCAAAACCTTCCTAACCCTCATTACTCGTTCCCAGCTACAGCAACGTGATTCATTCCCCAGTGCCCAGGGCTGGCACCCAACCCACTCGCACCCATGAGAGGGCAGGGACCCACAGCCTTCTAGAGTCAGTGGACTACGAAGATCAAAAATAGAGCTGGTCTGAAAAGAGTGAGTTACAGTAATTAACAATTAGGATGAGCAAAGCTGTGGGCTACAGAGGAATTATTCCGGAGTGATTCTGGAGCTTGACGTACTGTCAAGGTATAGCAATCACTGCAGGTGCCCTGGGTTGGTCCATCACGTGAGAGAACGCATGTTGGGCGTTCAGCTGTCAGCGATACTGCTGCGGTTCCTCTGGGGCTTCCTGAGCAATCTGCCCGTCACCGCGGGGCTTCTCCAGGCACCCTCCCTGCTCTCACACAGCCCCCTTAACACAGCCTGGGGTGGGGGGCAACACGTCACACTTCTCCAGCTGCTGGGCTACTGGCACCTTCTCCCACGAAGGCTGGCTGCAATCAGTCCTGGAGTCTTGGGGAGCTGTTGGTGCTGACAAGTTGCCTTCAGCCAACAGTAACGTGCAGCTGCATTTTGTTTTCAATAACGTAATAGGCACCACGCCATTCCCACCACGTTGCCTACCCTAGGACTTCTCCCCCCAGAAGCCCACGAAGCGTGTGTTGCTAGCTGACGTCTTGGCTGGAGAGCATGGCTTAGCCACAAACCGTAAGGAAGTGTCTCGGCATGGGCAGATATGCTTCTCCCTCTTGGGAAAAAGAGGAAATCTTGGCATAAGGTCTGTCATTGCTCCCCACTACCACCAGCGACTGTGGCCAGGAGAAGAGGGAAATCTTGGCTCCCCAGCCATCAGGGAGGAGGGATAACCGTGTGCTCCCCAGGCTGGGAAGGGAGGAAGAAGCCGGCATAGATGGGGAGGCATTTCCAGAACTAAAAGCACTGCTAATGAATGCCACCCCTTGATCAGGGTGTTCTCAGACCATGAGAGGAAACAGCCCCTCAGAGCGGAGTGAAAGCAGGGTGTTCACGATGCTTCCCTTGGCAATGACGTTTCCCTACGTACCCTATACAGAAGGGTATCTATAGAGAAGAGCTTTTAGAGACAAGGTCAGGGAGTTTCAGTTCAGCTGGGTAAACACATTCTTCTGTCCACAGGCTGAAAGTTAGATAACATCCAACACCCTCATCAGAGAGACAGTGAGAAAACCTCAGCTGCTGTACACACACAGGAGGGGGGGAAAAGTGGTCGTTCTGCCATCATAGAATCGCCTGGGTTGGAAGGGACCTTTCAGATCGCATCCAACCATCAACCCAACACTGACAAAACCCATCACTAAACCATATCTTCTAAGCACCACGTCTGCCTGGTTTTTAAATACCTCCAGGGGTGGTGACTCCACCACTTCCCTGGGCAGCCTCTTCCAAGGCTTAATAACCCTTTCAGTGTAAAAATTTTTCCTGATATCCATCCTAAACCTCCCCTGGAGCAACTTGAGGCCGTTTCCTCTTGTCCCATCGCCTGTTCCTTGGGAGAGGAGACCAACCCCCCCTGGCTACACCCTCCTTTCAGGGAGTTGTAGAGAGTGAGAAGGTCTCCCCTCAGCCTCCTTTTCTCCAGGCTGAACACCCCCAGCTCCCTCAGCCTCTCCTCACAAGACTTGTGCTCCAGACCCCTCACCAGCTCCGTTGCCCTTCTCTGGACACGCTGCAGCACCTCAATGTCTTTCTGTGGCGCTAGCGGAGACGGGGATGGATGGAAGAAAGCGGCACCCCCAGTTTCAAAGCGGAGATGAGAAGTGTGAGAAGAGAGAGAAGTGTGAGAAGAGAGAGAAGCGTGACCAGCGCCGCAGCGAGTGAAGGCTCCATAACCCCAGGCGCACACACACACAGACGCAGATAGGATCGCACCGGTGCGCAGATAGATGCACGCAGACACACTTATGGTGGATACCTAATGAAAAGCTAACTCCCACAAGAGTTTTGTGAGTCTGGCATTACAAGTTTTTGTTCCCTCGAGCACCAGCTCTTGGAGCCAGCTGTTTACATATGGATTTCGGTTTCCATTTTTAACCTGTTTCCAACCTGTCTGCCTT
This sequence comes from Numenius arquata, assembly GCF_964106895.1. Classification (NCBI taxonomy): domain Eukaryota; kingdom Metazoa; phylum Chordata; class Aves; order Charadriiformes; family Scolopacidae; genus Numenius; species Numenius arquata. The sequence goes on from NC_133582.1 coordinate 61,813,947, forward strand.
GTGCAGGGAGGTTTCAGAAGGGGAAGGGTTTGAGAAAGCTCACAGGAAGCAAACCAAAACCAAACCAAGATTTAATTAAAAATCTTGGGATTTTTAAGGCAGTATGCCATGGTCTTTAATGCCTTACTTGTAATTTGATGATGGATGGCCACAGAACAATGTAGCAAATGTAGAACTTGAGATTCAGTAGCGGGTTTTCAGATTGAAGTGAAAAAAATTTATCCCTGTCCCCTAGAAGTCCTCAATCCCCCTGATTTTGGGTGCCAAATTGTTTCCCTGCCTGTAGCCCATTCCTGCTTCTAAAGCAGGAAAAGAATGAATGGCTGAGGCACGGCTGGAGCGAGGGGGGGGTCTACTGATGCTTCAGCACCTATTAAGGTAGATCTTCTTTACTTCCTTCCTCTTCTGGGAACAATCAAAACCAAGTTTCCTTAGATTTCCCTAGATTTAATTGCAGCAGGAAAAGTAAGTAAAGGTTATTACAACACGTGCCATGCCTTTTTCCAAGAGCACACACATCAATAAATTAGTTTTACTGGAAAGGCAGTTTTTAGCAGTTTAGGCACAGTTCAGATGTCCTTATTTATTTACAGAGAAATGTATACACACACACAGAGAAACTCAGCTAAAAGAACAATGTGTTTGTGAGCCAAATGCTAAAATGTTAGCAAATGCCAGAATTTGGATTGCCTGGGCACGATTAGCTCCTTCCCCCTCCCCACGGGTAGGCATGATGACATCATTCTGGAATTTCCTCCCTCTTGAGTGCTTGGCCTCATTTTCTGGGTGCTCAACAGGAGACACCTGGGGCCTGAAATGCAGAAGTGCCGAGAGCTGAAGTCAACTGGGCTCATGCTTTGAGCAGAGAAAGTGCTCAGGAAATGCTACGCCTGCGAAAGCTCCCACACCTCTTGCTCCGCTTTCGCCGAAAGTCCTCATTCCAACATTTTTTGCCCTTTCTCTCCCTGTGCTTCAGTGCTTTTGCACGATGGCGATAATATTGTGGAGGTAATAGCACTCTCCCCCTGCAGAGATGGGTTGCAGAGAGACGTTCAGTGGGATTTGGGGCACATTAAGGTGCTGTCATGGGAGCACCGGAGAAACAAAAGCTTGGAGGGGGATGAATGTTTTCTGTGTTCAGCATAACGCTTGGACCATGTGCATTATTAACAGGACACCTGAGGCCAGAACACCAAATGGCGAAAAGATAAAAACCAGAAGGGTTAAAAAACTGCCTCCCCATTGACTGGTTGAAACAAGGATCTGTTAAGGAAACAAAAAATCCTTACACATTATCATGTAATTCAAACTGTATCATCATAAATATTCAAAAGGACTAATTAAGGATGCCCAGGAAACCTGCATTCTGGAATATCCAATGTTGCTTGGCTTTGCAACCTGAATGTTTATTTGCCATAGCTTTTTTGGATATTATGCACTATTTAATGCCAATGTATGCATACTCACATATGTTCACAGTACATTCATTTGCCATTGTGCCTAATTAGGGTTATGCATTTGTACCTTTGGCTGTGCACACACACGTGCATTACAGAATAATGTGAAATGCATTGGCATTCATTTTCCTGTGCAAAAATTGTGAAAATGGTAACATTTATTATACATCGGGAAAATCTGTGAGTGTCTACACAGCTATTCGTTTCCACATGTGCCCCCTCAGACTGGATGTCCCATTGCAGTCAATTGCCCAGGGAGATAAAGATAGTTCTCTATTCCCGAACGCAAACAGCCCTTCCCTATTTAGGAGCATATCTGACCCTGGGAAGTTTAGAGATAGAACTTTTTAACAGCTTACATAGCAGTAGTTGGAGTCTTATAGTCACATTTGGCAAACACAGAGCTGCTACCAGCAGCAGCAGCAGCGTTACACCCTGTTCAGAAGATCTAAATCAGAACCCAAATGTCTATTAAAGGAACCACATGAAAAAGAGCTAGTAATGAAGTGTACGGCTGCTGTGTAACCCTTCTCCTTTGTAGATCTCAAAGGGCTTTGTGAGGAGGGCAGTTTTACCATGCCCATTACCAGGCAGGAGCAGCCGCTCGCTGTAGATCACTCAGTAGACCAGCAGCTGAGGGCAGAATAGAGGGTTGACTTCAGAGTTTCAGCCTAGAGTCCTGCCCACTTAAGGCCATCCTGCCTTTTATTGTAAATAAACGACTCCTCAATGGCATTGATCATTAAATGTTTAGGTTAGCGACATCTGTCTGCTGAGGCTGGTGGAGCCATATGTGGGATTAATACAGACTGACATAGCTGAGCCAAACACCCTTTCTTCTTAACTCAGAGCTTGATGAGGTTCTAGGAGGCTCTCCAGGCTCCAGGAGGTACCCAATCAGTCCCAACAGTGCCTTGTTTAACGTGATGGAGTAAAAGCAAAGCAATTGTTCTCAGCTTGTACTCAGCTTTGAACCCCCCTGCCTCTGTTCCAGACCAGAAGTGGTCTTGTCTGTCGAAAAGCTTGCCTGCTTTTTCCAACTATAGAAGTCGCTCTAATAAAAAAGTATGAGCTCTCCCTACAAACCTGGTTTTGTTTAATCTGCGTGTAAAGTACTAGTTTCCGAATGTTGCCCAACGAGCCTGCTCTGTGCCTGGCCTTTGCCTTGGGCTCCTTAAGGATGGATCACAGCTTTGCAACTGCAGTACAAGGAGTGGGGAGCCCTGTGCACCCCTGGGCAACCCCCCGGCACCTGCAGAAGAAATGCCCAGATGGGCTGAATGGGACCCAACGCTCACAGGGAGCACAGAGGATTTATTTTTACAGCATGGAAAAACATGCCAGGCCCATTCGGGATAAACTAGAATACAATATGTAATTACATCTGAGAGGACTGCACGTGACACTGGCTTAGGGTTTTAATTCTTGAGATTAATCCTGTTTCGCTTGGGTCAACATTTTCTTTGTTTGAGTTTTGGATTGCCAGTTTTAGGCAGTTAGCGCCGGTACTGCTCAAACAGTTTACTAAACACTTAATTTTTTGGAGGATTTAAGTAATTATAGGCCTCTGTTCTGCTAATATATGTACCACCAGCTAAATGGCAGGCAGCATGTTCTACATTCATCTTGGGGGCAGGATTTACACCTCCTCAGCCCTGCACCTCTGAGAGTAGCTAAGAAGTTGCAGCTTCTGTGTATTGTTTTAAGTATTGACAGTTACACTGAATTAGGCTGACAGCTCTGTTTTTAATTCTGGGTAGGTACAAACAATCCCTTTCTTAAAGATGTATCTTAAAAATAGCAATTTAATTAGCATCACAATTATATATTTCATTGCCTGAGTCACTGATATGTGAGAAGCCAGTGGGGTATTATATGGGGTTTTATATCAGCATCCACATTCCTTCAACGCACGAGAAGGATCAGCCACGCATATGACATATTCAATAAAATCAAGTGTCTTTACAAGAAGCAGACTTGATATCTGCAGCTGTGAAATACCAGGAACTGTTGCATCACTTTTATATTTACAACTGTTCAAATTAATTTTGCTGTTTCTGTTACGAAAGGATTAGAAACTGAGGAAGGACTGCATCGTGTTTATGTCGCCGTAGCCTGAACCAAACAAGCTGAATATTGTTGGCATTATCCTGAGAAGGACTTAAAACCCTGTCTTTTTCTTTTTGAATACTTTTCTTCCATCACTAACAAAATATGAAACAAGCAAGAAAACACATACTTTTTCAAATAGGACTGCTTGACATTTCACATTTTTGAAAAATCTATGATTTGCAATCTGGCTGAATGACCTATTTTTCATATAATGTAATTTTTTGAAAGATGTCCAGTTTTTCACTTTCATCTTTTGACTGCCCTTTGAAGCGAGAGGAGAATTAATTCATCAGTGGATTTTGTTTGCAGAGTGGGATGTGAGACTGGACGTACACTGGGCACACGCTAGTCATCCCAGATGGAAACGTTCTTGCTTGTGGGCTCTTCTTGGCAACAGGCAGCTGCCTCCTAAAACGCATTTCAGCTAGCCAAAGCAAGGAATCATAGAATCATAGAATGCTTTGGGTTGGAAGGGACCTTAAAGATCACCCAGTTCCAACCCCCTGCCCTGGGCAGGGACACCTCCCACCAGACCAGGGTGCTCCAAGCCCCCTCCAACCTGGCCTTCAACCCCTCCAGGGATGGGGCAGCCACAGCTTCTCTGGGCAACCTGGGCCAGGCTCTCACCACCCTCACAGCAAAGAAGTTCTTCCCCACATCTCATCTCAATCTCCCCTCTTTCAGTGTCAAACCCTTCCCCCTCATCCTACGGCTCCCCTCCCTGATCCAGAGTCCCTCCCCATCTCTCCTGGAGCCCCTTTAGGGACTGGAAGGGGCTCTAAGGTCTCCCCGGAGAGTTCCCCATCCCTGATATGGCACATTCCCAACATGTCATCTTGTCTTTACAAAGCACTACAGAGAAGTTGTGCATTCTAATGGTCATCAGATGAAAATAAGGAAAAGAAAGGATAAAATCAGGTTAATGAATCTGGAGCTATCATACGGCCACAGCACTTAAGAGACCCAAACAGACGTGACATTCTTCCTTCACTTTCTACCTATACGGTCTTTAATTGAAAAAAAAGGGTCTGTCTGCATATTCTTTGACTGCAATTCAGCAAGAGCAAGGACAAATCACAGCACTACAAGATCAGTCTGCCTAGCACCATCAAACTCCCTTGGTTTTTGTTATCTTGAGGTGCTGCGGTGCTCTTTTGTAAAAGAGGGGCTTCAAATACTGATAAAATATGGTCTGGATGAATCATATTACTTTTACCAGACTCAAGTATATTGACTGAATCTTTTTGAAGAAAATCTTGTTTTAAAATTTAATCATAAAATAATATAATGTTTGACAAATATATCACTTTAATCCAGAAGAATGCAGGGGGGCACTTTTCCCTGGAATTACCATATTTAGCCTAATATCTTCCACAGCGAGGAGACTGCTAATGATACACCAGTTTCTAAAAGTGTGGGACTAAGAGAAAAAAAACCCTAAGTTTTCTTGTTTCTTGCAAAATGAAATACTACTCACATATCCCTGCCACATCCAAGAAGGGTTTTCCGATTCCACCCCACGTTCTGCCACGCGAATCACTGCACAGTTCACCCATCGTCCCATGAGGAGCAGGTGGCACCGCCACGCGTTATGACCATTATGGTCCCCAGAGACCTCCTCTCAGGCTTCAGCCCTCCTTGGGGGAAACACACATTTCACCCCGCAGACAAACACTGCAGCCTGAGTGAAAAGAGTCATTTAGTTCAGAAAATTTATTTTGCCTACAGCGTAGGCCGTGCCTGTCCTATTGCCACTTAAAAATTTGTCCTGAAATTTACTACACTTCCTTCTTAAAACAAGCACCCCGTAAGTAATTTTTACTCAACATTTCTTTTTAAAGCTCTCTTTAACAATTACTGCATTCAATTACCCCTGGTTGGGGGATTCTCAGGTCTCCTGGTATATGATCTCTCATAACCTTCTCCTGATCTAGGGTTTCACCCCTCAGCCCCTGTGCCTCTTCCTGACAGTCAGATTTCTCTTTGGTACATGACGGAGACAGATTTGGTTTTTCCATTTTGTGACAAATGATAGTCTGTCGCAGCCAAATGGCAAGAAAATGTCACAGAAAAAATAAAATGTTTTGACGGTAGCATTTCGCTGAGCTCTGTATGAAACGAACCAAATCTCTTCACAGCCCTGACTGCAAACCTTTGCACCGGGTTCAAGTCTTAGAACCGATGCTTCAGAATGCCATCGTTTCTTTACCAATTAAAATGGAAAGCTGCTTCTGATTCTTCAGGGAAGCATTTCTCTAACCCAAGAAACTGATTTTCCAGCTACTTGGCCTGAGCACAGTTTTCAGTTGTGGTGAGAGTCTCAGAATTCAAAGTGTCCCTTGTTTTTAGTTTCTGGTCGGTCTAGACCAGACATGGATTTTTCTCTCCTCTTTTGGACTGTTGCAACATCACACTGGTTGAAAGCATTTTTCAGTCCCCAGAGAACTAAACTGCAGAGCACCCCACTGCAGTTGTCATCTCCTCTAGCTGATTCCCTTTTCTCCTCTTCCTCCCTCCCCAGAGTTCATGTTCAATTCTGTTGTGCTTGGAAATATTCCAGTTGGAAGATGTAACACAAGAAGAGAAGTACAGAAGTTTCTTTCTCTTGGCGATGGTTGGGCCTTCAAATAAAAATGCCAGCGTGAAATAATGGTCCAACGGCAGAAGCCTCACAGCAGCATTTACGGACCTCTAGCTCCAAATCCCAACAGCATAAATTTAAAATATCCTGCTACAGTATGACTGCGGTGGTGTTATCCCTGAGGAAGAAAGCGACGGAGACCCTTCATTTCTGTGGGTGAAGAAGGGGTTGCTAAACCACGCAGGTTTTCACAGCCTCTGAAACCTGGAAGGATTTCTTCCCGCTGTGCTGCTGGAAGAAATCCCGTCGTGCCAACAGTAGGAAACAGCTCCTGCCCTGGGAAAGGGCACTGAGACACGTGGCAGACTCTGTGGATTGGGCCTGCTCAAGTCATTTTCAAACACTCAGATCATGTAATAGTGTTAAATCACAAAAGCCTAAGTATGTTAATGAAAACCAGTCCCCATGACCTATGGCACTAGCAGCAACTGTAAAACAAAAGCTGCTTTCATATTAAACGCACAAATGATGTGGGCAACCCCCAGAATCAACATGGGCTGGGGGATGAAGGGATTGAGACCAGCCCTGCAGAGGACTTGGGGTTCTGGTGGATGAAATGCTGGACATGAGCTGGCAACATGCGTTCACAGCCCAGAAGGTCAACCCTGTCCCGGGCCACATCCCCGCAGGGTGGCCAGCAGTGCCAGGGGGAGATTCTGCCCCTCTGTCCCGCTCGGGGGAGACCCCACCTGCAGTCCTGCCTCCAGCTCTGGAGTCCTCAGCACAGGAGGGACATGGACCTGTTGGAATGGGGCCAGAGGAGGCCATGGAGATGCTCCAAGGGCTGGAGTCCCTCTGCTGTGAGGACAGGCTGAGAGAGTTGGGGTGGAGAAGAGAAGGCTCCAGGGAGACCTTATTGCAGCCTTTCAGGGGGCTTATAAGAAAGATGTGAACAAACTTTTTAGCAAGGCCCATTGCGATAGAACAAGGGGTAATGGCTTTACAGTAAAAGAGGGGAGATTGAGATGAGATCTGGGGAAGAACTTCTTTGCTATGAGGGTGGTGAGAGCCTGGCCCAGGTTGCCCAGAGAAGCTGTGGCTGCCCCATCCCTGGAGGGGTTCAAGGCCAGGTTGGAGGGGGCTTGGAGCAACCTGGTCTGGTGGGAGGTGTCCCTGCCCGGGGCAGGGGGGTCAGACTAGATGAACTTTAAAGGTCCCTTCCAACCCAAACTATTCAACGATTCTATGATTCTATGATGTATCTGGCGTTTACACAGTGCCTGATTTGGACATCAGTCACAGAAGACCATTGCCTCAGCTGGGCACCAGGTACTTAAAACCTTAAGTACAATGTAAACCAAATAAAGTCTGTGGGATTTTTACTGCTGACATACAGGGCTAGGACTTTGTAGATTCATTTATTCCAAGTGCAAATGACTTTATACTACACAGGCCATGTCTCCTATTTTCCACCATCCTTTTACTTGAGCAAGATTACAAAATCTTGCTGTTGTGGAAGAAATTAATTCTCCATTCCATACCGTGTTTCCGTGACGCCGCTCTACCATGCCTTAAGTCAAATTCTCCATCCCTGACTCTGGGCTGAGCTTCTCCTACAGGCATTAGCATGACTTCTGGCCTTTCAGACTTTCCCCTTTATTTTTTGGATATGAAATAATATTTCAGACCAAGGCCCTGAAATTAGCCATATGGCCACATAGTTGCTGGCATGACCATGGTTTAACTTTTAACTCCGTCTTTTCCACAAATTTCTGTCTCTCTGCTCTATGGCACTTTAAGAATAAAAATCAGTGCTTAAGGTGTAGCATACACTTTTGTAACTGAAATATCTGAAAGCATAAATCTCTACACTTGCACGCAAACCTCAGCAGAGAGAAGCCAAGACAAGACTGCTGATGTATCATAATTGGAAAGGATAACTGGAAAAAACAACTATATTCATAAACAATTACCACAGCAAATACACAAAGGCTCCCTCTCTTTGTCTCCCTGACACACACATGCACACACTTTGCTCAGCGCTTTAAAAATAACCATTAGTCATATGGCAAAATGCATTTTACATGAACAAAGGTTCATTTCAACGTTTGTCTTAAAAAAGGCGGGCAAAAAATTGTTTTATTAAAAAATTAAACTACAGAAGAAGAGCTGGCTCAGGGCTCGATGAGTGTGTGCTTACTACTTATATGGGCAATCAACAGACCCCGCTTAATTTGGTTTCCCACTGACGCCAGTTCACCTTAGTCACTGGTGTTAGCCCTGATTTGCATCAGCACATGTGAAAAAGGAATTCCCTCCAACAGTTTTGAACTTGCCATATTTTAATTCCAGTGGTTTTTGTCCTACTACACTGGGAGAGGCTTCCGCTTCTGGCATCTCAGTTTCAGGGGGGGGTATCAAGGTGAGCAATACCTTTCGTGGGGGTGGAACCCAAGATGCAAGGACATCAGGTGTGTCCCCAAAGTCACTCCTGAAACAGCTGCAGATGATGGAATAAAACCCTGGTCTCCTGATTCCTTCAGCTGCTGCTTCCTCCTGGGGCTGCTGTGGAGGCTGCTCAGCCTTCATTATGTCAAACCAGCTGTTAAAAAAAACACTGGCTGGTTTTGCCCCCAAACTACTTGTTGTAACCTGTCTGGAGACCCCCGGGCTCCGGGCATTGCTGTTCCGGCTGCCAGCAGCCCCCCTGCCTGCGCATCCTCCTCCTCCTCCCTGCCCCTTGCCTTCCCCTCCTGTCACCACAGCCAGGGCACCCTGCTGCCCACCCTGGTTCTGCTCGGGGTCACGCTTCAAAGTCCCCCCCCTCCTCCGGGAAGGCCTCTTCCTTCCTCCTAGCCGCTCTCCAGCCTCCCTGGCATCGCTCCTCCCAAAGCAGATATCAAAAAAATCCCTGACTTGTGCACGCCGAGAGCCATACCCACCTGCAGATACCTGTCTGACACAGAAATGCCCTCTGATTTGCATTCTAGATCAACGCTTCAAGGTTTTTCTGAGAACTTGGGTTGTAAGACGCTAATTAAAAAAAAAACAACCCAGTAAAAACCATCCCCCACCCCCCAGGTTCCCAATTGCTCTGGTTAAACACCCGTCTACCCACTGCAGCTGGCTGCATCAGGTATGTTTTCCTGGGCTTAAGCTCACCAGAGTTGAGTAGCTTTGGATGATTGGAACATCCAAACGGCATCTGCCGTGGGGGCACGGGGGAAAATTAAACTGCAGCCCAACCACTCACTGGAATATGCCTCCCTTTTCCCACTTCACAGTTCAGACTCACCAGGAAAATCACTTCTGTGGCTACTTTATATCTGGAAAATCGATGCTTTGAAGTGCCCTGCCTGTAAATCAAAATCCTCCCCTTTCTCCCAAAACTCTGTGAAGACCCTCTCTTCAGCCAGCTTTGGGGAGCTCTCGGCTCTAGACAGGGGTATTAAGTCAGGAGAACCACATGAAAACAAAGAGAAAATAAACTGGATTATGCTACCTCATAGTCCCTCACTTGAAAAGGCATCTCCGCAGAGACTTTTGATATTTTTTTTTTTTTTAGCGGAAAACAAAAGAAAGAAGTTTGCTGGTGAACTTCAGCCCCTACATCCTTTGGATTGTAACGCAGCCGTGGGGTTTACACTCGTTAACTCTGGGTTCCCCGAGCCAGGCAGCAAGGAGGTGGTCCCCCTGACCTGAGGGAGCCCAGCGCACATACATGCCCATGGATTCACTGCAGGCGAAGGGCTTTGCGGAGAGAATTCAAAGCACATTTGGTCTCCTCAGTTGACCGCTCCATCGGGAGCCCATCACAAAAGCCGGCAACAGCAGAGCGACCTCCCATCAAAAAGGTGCAGCTCTATAAAATCTGAGTCTTTCGCAAAATGGTGACACTTTCTTTGTGTAAGGGGGAGGAGAGGGATATCAAAGAAAAGCAAAAGAAAGAGACAATTCTGGCAATATCAAAATGGCCTTATTACCACATTTTCTGAATGGATTTTTGGGGACTTTCCATTAAAAAGTACTTCTTGTATTTTTTTACTTTTAGACTACCCTAAAATACAACATAAAGCAAATCAAAATGAAAATATTTTGGTTTTGTTAAAACATAGAATCATAGAATTGTCTAGGTTGGAAGGGACCTTTAAGATCATCTAGTCCAACCATCAACCTAACTGATAAAAACATCACTAAACCATGTCACTAACATAAATGAGTTGAACGACCAGGCTGGAAAATAAGGCAAAATTTTACTTAAAGTTCAGTACTTCAGTAGATTGGAGTCTTCTTTCAACCTGGAACAAAATTATATTTTGAAATTTCAAATTTCACAGCACTAACTGAAAAAGGGGATTCCTTCTGAGCCTGACCCTTACACCGTCACTGCCTGAGGGATGCAGTCTAGGTTGAGTGAGGATTTTCAAATCTGATATAAAAGCAACACAGAAGCACATGCTGGGTTGGGGGTAAGGACACCTTTCATCACAGTAATAGCAAGATCTCTTTTCCTGTGACGTGAGATTCCCTCTCCTATGACTTCAGGTTCATAATTTCTTTTAGATGGCACCGATTTAAAGTCCTATGTCCAGTACTGAGTGCCTGAAAGCAAATTTTCCATCCACATCCTGAGAACGAGAAAACAGACACCAATGACAAATCTACTCAGTGCAGATCTGAAACACAGCCCGGTACACCAGACAGCACTAAAATTAGGAAGAAATACGCAAATGGGCATTTATCATTTTTGAGGCCTGATGCTGACTTTTTATTTTTGCAGAACTCCAAACGACGGGGACAAATGCATTATGATTTGCAAAGTGCTACCAATCTGTCTCGATGGCCCTTGCATGGAGAATGAACCGCTCAAGCAAGTCTGACCAGCTTCCCAGAAACCATTGTCTTTGTCAATTGTGCTGTTATAGAGTCGGATAAAAAAAAAAAGGAAAAAATCACCACAACAGAGGTGTTTCCTTTGGGGTGGGCACTGGGGGTAGCGCTCAATTCAGCAGCCGCAGCAGAACAAAATAGAAACTGTGAGCTTTCCACCACATTAATGAAGCTTCATTCAAGAGGTGGAGTGTAATGTTCTTCAAGAAGGATAATTCACATAAGCTGTGTGATTCAAACACTTCTGTCTCCGCACCGGCTCCACGCCACCTCGGGATTTATGTTTTATTTCAGTTTTCATCGGACTGCCCAGGAATGACCAGCGACAAAAGGGCATGTGTGCATTTTTCTTTTTCACAGGCCCCTGTTAATGAGGACTCTGTTGCATTAAGACAGTCAAGATTGTCTCTGGCAAAACGTGTTGAACCAAGGTGTTTGGGCCTGCATAAAATTAAGCCACAAGTAAAGCACTTACTTCTGACAGCAGATTTATAATAGGAAAATCCCAGCAGGACTGAAGAGTTAGAAACCCCTGTTGCAGCCTTTTTCATAAACTTCACCTTGATTTAGTATCTCAAACAAGTAGCAGGAAAGGCTAACAGCAGAGGTAATCCTATCATCTTTTCTCCGACAGCACCATTCCATCTTTTTGACTTCCTCATGCTGCTAACACGAATTCAAATCATCTGTGTTTAAAGTCAAACGCAGTGATTGACAGATCTTTGTAGTCTCAGTCCACACTGAAGATTATTCTAGATACCTATCAGTTATTACTACAAGCCCTGTCTGATATTCAATACCTACAGGGAAAATTGTTTTTAAGGGTGTAATGTCTGATCTATTTTGAAAGCTATTTTAAAATAAGAAACTAACTACAACCAGGTGGCTAAAAGCCAGACAGGTTTTTTATGGGTTGGTTTTTGGAGGGAGAAGGTGGAAGATAACAGCAGAACTCTGTTATACTGCAGTAACAGCCATGATTCAGAGCAAAGCACAGAAAAAAAGAAGCATTTTAGTTTGATTCTGTGACATCAATTTCTGTAAAAACACCTATTTCAATAACATAGGATACAGGAAAGTTTAGGGGTTTGGCTCTTAGTAAAGACTCATGACAGTATATGGTGCTATGAAGTGATTGCTTGCTTTCATGGACACAAGGCACTCCAAAGCTCTGTTGCTGCGCTAGAAATCTGGGATGCTGGGAGAGAGCTTAAAGATCATCCAGTCCCACCCCTGCCCTGGGCAGGGACACCTCCCACCAGACCAGGTTGCTCCAAGCCCCCTCCAACCTGGCCTTGAACCCCTCCAGGGATGGGGCAGCCACAGCTTCTCTGGGCAACCTGGGCCAGGCTCTCACCACCCTCACAGCAAAGAAGTTCTTCCCCAGATCTCATCTCAATCTCCCCTCTTTCAGTGTCAAACCCTTCCCCTTGTCCTATGACTCCCCTCCCTGATCAAGAGTCCCTCCCCATCTCTCCTGGAGCCCCTTTAGGGACTGGAAGGGGCTCTAAGGTCTTCCTGGAGCCTTCTCTTCTCCAGGCTGAACCCCCCAACTCTCTCAGCCCGTAATAGCAGGGAAAGAAGCACAAGAGAAGCAGCTTGGCGCAAACAGCAGGCAGGACAGTGCTCTCAAACTCCACCACTTTTCAGAGCTCATACTAACACGACCAAGATCACACCCAGATCTTTGTGAAACTTGATTAACTTTGTGCTCACAGTTAAATGAATCTGAATGTGTCAGACAAAGGCTTAGCGGTTCAAGAAAGTCTTTCCTGGTTTTGTGATTGGGATATGAGCACAGCTAGTGTGTTTTGGCTGTAAACCGTGGTAGGAAAAGAATAAACAAAACTGGGGAATGAAGCTTGTGTGTCTTGGGCTAGACGGGCTGGTTTGGGCTGCTGAATTCCTAGCGGCTTTTTCAAGATTTCATTTATCCCTGGTTGTTACTCTGTGTGCTTAGCAATGAAAAAAAGAAGTACAAAAGCGATGAAAATGCAGAATTTATAAAGCCAAACTCAGCCCACTAAAATCAAAGGCAGTAAAGGCACCAGTTTGGTCAAATCGGAAAGTCACAAAGATGAGCAAATTCCACCAGCAGAATGACAGCTAAAAATAACCTCCCATGGAAATGTGCACGGAAGTTCATTTTTCATGCACTTGGGCAAATAAAACCCAATCAGTCTTTGCATTCTCAGTATCACCCCATTAGATTACATGGGAGTCTGAAAAAAGACGACGATTTAAATAAAAAGATCCTCCCCTGTTTGTCAAGTTGTCATTTTTCCATCTGCAAATAATGAAACAAACTACTCTGAAAGGGAGAGAGATGGAAGGGAATGTGTTCCATGGATCTGTGGAGAACCACATAGAAACATATACAGCAAAAGAAGCTGCAGCGTGGAGCACTTCCTGACCTCCTCTTGGCTACAAGTCTAAAAGAAGTCTCCAAGGCAAGAAGCATGAAAGAGCTTAAACAAGAAACCCTTCAGAAGTACAGCTCTTTGCTGCATGAATACCACAACACAGGGAAAATCTGCTGTGTAGGAGTACAGTCCTCCCACTTGAAAAGAGCTGGTAATGCCATCGTGTCACGGAAAGATTTTCTTCATGGCTTTTGTGCATTGAAGGCATTAGCAAAGTGGGAAAAGTGCGAGCTGACAATTGTGCAAAAAGAAGGGCTTCTTAATTACATTGTAAAGCATGTCTCATTTAAACAGACAGCAGAATTAATGTTAAAAATGCACGCCTTCCCATACAAATGGATGCAAAATCAGCGTAGGTTAATCTAGCAGATAGCGTGCTCCAGGTAAGCTTCATCAGCGGCACAGAAATATTACTACCATCCCAGCTTCCTCCCATAGTTTGATGCAACAGCACTCACAGTCCCCCCGTGATACCTTCTGGCTGGACCCGGATACCAGTGCCTCAGTGGGTGGCCCAGTGCTTGGTCTGTCCTGTCTGTCCATCACAGAATCACAGAATGATATGGGGTTGGAAGAGACCTCTGGAGATCATCCAGTCCAACCCCCTGCCAGAGCAGGGTCACCCAGAGCAGGTCCCACAGGAACGTGTCCAGGTGGGTTTTGAATGTCTCCAGAGACGGAGACTCCACCACCTCTCTGGGCAGCCTGTTCCAGGGCTCTGCCACCCTCACAGGAAAGAAGTTCCTCCTCATGTTTAGATGGAACTTCTTATGCTCAAGTTTGTGCCCATTACCTCTTGTCCTGTCCCTGGGCACCATTGAAAAAAGACTGGCCCCATCCTCCTGACACCCACCCTTGAAGTATTTATAGGCATTGATCAGATCCCCCCTCAGTCTTCTCCTCTCCAGACTAAAAAGACCTAAGTCCCTCATCAGAGAGATGTTCCAGTCCCCTCCTCATCTTTGTAGCCCATCTTTGTATCATTTCCCACTTCACAAATCCCCAGTTCGGGATGTGTTGACCCTTTCCTTATTCAGCTATGTCTGGATGTCTGCTCACGTTCCTGGCTTTATGGGGCTTCAACCAGCTACATCCATTCTGCTTGTGGAGGTGGGATTTGAGCTCAGATTGGTGTCTCACTGTGTTCCCACCCTGTGTTTCTCATGGTTGTGCCAGACTGCAAGTCAACAGTCAGGCAAAAGGGAGCACCAAGGTATTCAGCTCAAACCATGAACCCTCCTGACAACAAAAGGACATAGCCCGAGTGTCCGAGATGAGAATTGAAACCAGGGCTCCATATTTCGATCTGACACATTACAAAAAAGGCTGTGTAAGTGACCAACTGGAGGTCTTTAGCGCCAGGAACGTGAGTAAGATCTGCATTAGAACCAGTACCGCTGCCTGAAGACAACACCAGGCTGATGGCAGCTTTGCTGTTAACGCCAGACTTCCTGGGTAGGCTGAATATGAACATGCTTATTCACACTATTTCCTTTTGTTACATGTTGGTGAATGGCAGCCTTCATCTCTATGCACGTAATTTTTCTCATTTCAGCTGGGATCTCAGTCACCCTGCTGAGCCTGCAAGGAGCAAAGAATACTCCACATAAATTAGTGACACAGACGACTTGTAGAGTACAAAATCCTCACATGAAATAAATACCAGAGATACACTTCCCTCCCTGTCCTGCCCATGGAATTCAGAATTAAAGGCCAGGCTTGCTTGCTTTCCCTGCCCTTGGAAAACTCTAAATAGCTTTATTCTCCTTCTGCCCACTGATCATTCAAATGGCGTTTTCTTCCATTAGCACGCTTTTTTTAAATTCAGGAAACATTTTTATTTTCTTTTCCTTCATTTGCCTGGGAAGTCCACTGTAACATATATATATACATATATAACATATATGTACAATGCTTAGTATGCATGAGCAAGCACATACATTCACTGGTGTGGCTCAGCCCATCACCTTCCTCTGGGCTACTCCTCAACACAACAGGCATTGGGGCCCTGAAGCGCAGCAGCACCAAGCTGTTCCAAACATGCTTTGCCTTTTGTTTCCCAAGGAGGTGGGGTGGGGGATACTTAATCATAAAAACTCTGAATATTTAAGCCCTTTCCCCCTTCCACCACCCCATTTAAATCAGCAGTGCAGTCGGAATGAAATACAACTCGGCTTTCAAACATTTTCACATTTAATTGAATTTACTTTTAGGTTGATAGCTAAACTCAAAACAGATTTTTACCCCTTTTCTCCTGGATGGGGAAATGGAGATGACCAAGTTCCCTTTGAACTGGGTTTAGAATGTTCCTGTTTTTTCCTATTAACTAAAAACAAACAAACAAAAGAAAGCAATTATTGAAGTGGTCCGTAATCTATTTCCAGTAGAGGAGTGCAACGGAATGGGGTGAAGAGCTGAGTCTGTCCCTCCAAGCTGAAAGGACAGGTGTTTACAATAGCTGATACGTGGGTTGGTTGTCTCAGAAAAAGGACATGATCTTGAATTACCCTTTTATTTTCAGAAGCAAGCTTTCTCAACAAAAGTTCAGGTGTACCTCTGAAATGCTTTGGGTGGTAGAAACTGTGATTTTGGAGGTAGGTGGCTCCGAGAGCCACCCACATGTGTGAGGAGAAGAAACCATGGGTGAAGATCACAAGAGGTCAGACTGAGAGGTGAAACTGCCCAGGCATCACGTGTACTGTCCCAGTTGGCTTCTGAGAGCAATGACACCAAAGTAACACTCAATCAGCTACTTTGGGAAAGACTCAATAAAGGGGAATGGAAATAGATAACAAAAATCACAATCTCCGTTGACGTAAATGAAAAAAATTCACCAGCTAGATTTTCTAATGCTCTAGACAGTGAATATTGAGACTTTTTTTGGAGTGATCCTTCAGCAGAATGGAAGAATTAAAAGTTTGTGGACACAGGGGGCACAGTTCACCTGAGGAAAAGCACTACATCAGCTCAGCCCTGACTAAACCCATGCTGCCAACAGCTCCCTTCTTAAGCAGAGATGTTTGATGCCCACAGATGTCAATCTTGCCTCTTTCATAAACATTCATTGCATTTTAATACTCTCTTATTTTTTTAAGTTTGGTTTTGGTGACTGTCCCAGAGTTTAGATGTTTCTCCAAAGTTTAGAGGACTTCATTCCAAGACCTATTCTTTTTTTTCTGAAAGTACACTGGAGAATTCCCAAGAAAATCTTTTAGCTCTCAAATCTCCACATCATTCAGGTTTCATCCAGGTCAGAGACAGTATTTTGCAGCTTCCTCGCATTTTTGTTTCACATAAAAACCTGCTCAAGCTGCTCAAGCCCAAAAGGTAACAGAGGAAAATGCTGAGGAGATGACCTCCTGAGGTCCCTTCCAGCCTCGACCATTCTGTGATTCTGTGAAAACTAACTAAAAATGAAGTTAACTGGATCTTCAAAAATATGAGTTGTTTGAATTTTGGACAGAAGCTGAATCTGTGGGATTTTTTTTTTATTCAGACCTTCCTATTACCAGCGCTTAATAATAAAATGCTAAATGCATTTCTGAACAAACAACTACCCTCACGGTGTCTGGAGCCGAGGTCTCTGTCTTGTCCTTTTTTGACAGCCTGAGACCAACCTCCTCTGACTGGAGCTGTAGCTATCTGTAGGAGCAAAGAGAAAGGGCTGTTCTTTTACATCTGTAATTCTTCCAGAGCCTATGATAACGAAACACACCTAGAACCCCCTTCTACATTTCATTTCCATTCAGAGGCCTGTTTCACACACCAGGAGCACAGCTCTACTTCACACCTCTCTCCTAATTTCAGTGAGCGCTTTCAGGCATAAAGCCAGCCCTGCTTCTGAAGGGCTCAGCCCGGCTAAGTCTGTTCACGCTCACTTTCTCCTCTGATGTTTATGAGGGCCCAGCCTCCCTTGAGAAGTGCTTTACAATTCAAAAGTGAGGGTGAACTCTTTTCTGTTCAGAAAACTTCGCCCTGGCCTTTGCTAGCAGACCCAGACTTTCTGTGTACGTAGGAATGCAATAAACACACGGGGAGAAAAAGATCTGTGAGGAAAATCATTTAGAAATCAAAGGGTCATAATATAGCGCTTAAAGTATTTTTGTGGATTAAATTTCTGAATAGTTAACGAAAGATGAGAGATTAATGGCAAGCTGGTCCAAAGCCCTCTATATCCAGGCCAAATAAAATGGTAGGCAGGTGCACTGTATCCCTGACTCCATAGAGGACTTCTGTCTGCCCCTCACTTTTCAATCCCATTAAAGTTATTATACATGCTTTTGTAAAAAGACAAAACATATTTCCCAGAGTTAATGACAAATATATTTTATCTTTAGTATTTACCTCCATCAATTACATTTTTTTGGCAGTACTATAAAACAATGCAGGGCAAAAAATATCTCAATCCATTCTAAGCAGAGTTCCCTCCAAAATTTCTTTCATCTTTGTTTAGAGGAAATCCAGACAGACTATTCAAATATCTTCTTTTTTTTTTTTTTTTTTCTTCCTGGCACTAACAATCATCTGAGATTTTTTTTTTGCTCTTTAAAGAATTTCAGGAATTTTTATTTTGTTCTCTGTTTTGCCACTGTAGTGCCATCACAAAACTGCCAGAACAGAAAACTCTAACACAAAGCAAATAATTTGTAAAGAAAATAAAACATTTATTTCCTGCCTCCAACTAGTTTTTTAAAAGTTCACCCATAAATAAGTCCACGTTAATGCCTTCTATAGCTCCTGTCCCAAAAGCTCTTCCACAACTTTTATTGCACATTTGTACTTTATTATGCTACTTGTTCTGTAACAAATAGAATAGGCTGAATAAACCAATGTTTGCTCAATTTATAAAGTCTTTTAAAAACAAGGGAAAGAAAGATGCTCAGTTAGACATCTATGGCATCAGATACTTATTTTATTTCCCCTAAGGTTCTTTGTGATAAAGGACCACACCAAACAGCATCAACAAAGATCAGAAAACTGAACAAAATGGACTTTCTAAGCTAAATCTTAAGCAAAAGAGCATTTATTGCAGCGTTCAAGTTATAAGAAAGAGTAATGGCTGGCAAAACAAATTACTAAAACAAATGGTTTTGAGAAATTTCACTTCTATGGATAAAATTCCGTCCGATGGCAAGAAGGAACTGGTAATCAAAAGCTGTTCTTACAAAGTAAGAAGGTGACCCTAGGCTAATTCCTATTACCAAAGTAATGTATATAATATATATAATAATATATACCAAAAGCGTACACCAACTACAAGCTGTACCTTGAAGCACGCTGAGAGCAGGACAGGCACAAAGAGTAGCAGAGGTCTAGCTAAAAAGGGAGTTGTCGAAGAATTTCGCTGAAATGAAGCTTTTGGTACTAAAAGGACATCAAGTTCTGGCAATTGCAGGATACCTGTGAATTCAAACTCTGCATGCAACATATTTTAGCGATTCACTTTGCAAGTGATATACAGGAAATGCAGCAGACGTGACTGCAAAGTGAAGCTCTATAGAGAGTAACACAGTTTAAACCACTAAAAAGTGTGGGAGGGAAGGAAAGAATGGGAGCTCGGCTCTATAGGCCTTTTTTTAGGCCAAACCCAAGAAAATCAACCGGAAAGGCTGAGTGCTCAGCACTTTGGGTAACCAGGCTATTTGTTTAAGTGCCTGTATACAGATTTATGAGCCAAAGTTCCAGCTCCTTATAAATCCTTAAGCTCAAAGGCAGAGGGTAAATATTTCAGAAGGGCTCAGTTCTTAATTACATTAAAAAAGATTGGGTGCAAATCTACATCGTAGAGAAGATTTTCAGAAGACCTCAATACCAAACAACTCCCAGTATGGCCACCTTGAGGCTTGCAGAGAATCAATTACAAAGACTGCTTATCTGAGATCTAAATAAGGCCTAAATGTATTTACAGACATGACCGTAGGTCTCTATCCATAAAGACACTAAAACAGTTAATTTCTGTGCCTACTGCTGTTAGATGCACCGTGTAAGGAAAGGACCGTAGAAGACACGGGTGCATCAGATGGGTTGCTGCTCCCCAGACCTGCCACTTGTCCACCAGGACCACCCTTTCTGGGTGAACCCTTGGTCTTCAGCATGTCCACAATTCAAGGCCAAGTTCAAAATGCACGACGCTGCTCGCACGGCACGTCTGAGAGGAGGCCATATCACCATTTTCCTAAGGACCACTGCTTTCTGAACAAATATGTCACTGAAAGAAATCTTGAGGAGAGGGGTAGAGAAAGGAACTGAGGGGGGGGGGCGGAAAAGGAAAGATGAGGGGAATTGACTAAAACCAACCTAAGAAATATTTTTCTTATTCCAGCATGAAATGTTGACAGAATTAAATGTGGGATTAAAAAAAACAACCTTCTAACGCACAGTTTCATATTACCTCCGCAAGAGTTTTGATTCCACTTATGAGACTTCCCGAACGAAAACGCTGGCTGTGTGCCTGCCTCAAAAATACATTTTTTCCTCAGCAGAGTGGATTTGCCAGTTGTCAATGCCATTTCTTTGCTAGCCAGCAAAATATGTTCGTACTCACAGCGGGCAATTACCATTCTTTTCTCTACTGGTAAGGGGCATGACTTCACTCCTAGGCCTAAGATCCCTGGATCCTTTCCTTACTGCATAGCCTAGTTAGCCAGCGTAATTAACCCTTAAAGCAAATGGAACAATTATTCCCTTTCTTTTTAAAGTGAGCCTAAACGGTTTCATCTGAGAAGGGTTTTGTAAACAGGCGAATCTGTTTTACACGTTCGCGGCCTGGTCCCCCGTTGCTGGGAAGGCCACCGGAGCTCGGCCGCCTCGCACCGCCGCTTGGAAACCGTGGCCACAGTCCCCTCTCCGAAAACAAAACCACCAGGGATCGGAGCCAAAGCTTCTTGAAGTTAATGGGAGCCTTTTAATTAGTTTCAGTGTCTTTGGGGAAGGACCTTAGGGCAAATATTCCTTTCCGAAACTTGTTCCTCAACTCATGGGGCCGGGAGGTGGTATTTTTCATGCATACCCAACAGTGCTGCAAATGCTCCCAAGTGCTCTTATTACAAGCCCCAAACCATACTGGGGGAAAAAAAAATATAAAAATAACAGGTCTCTGGAATACAAATCTGATCTGCTTTGTCTGATAAGAGCAAGAATATTCCAGTGAACACCGAATGCGATAGTGCTAACAGCTCTGGGCACCTCACAGCAAGCAGAAAGGGCAAATTACTTCCAGGGTCCCGATCTGTGTGAGTTAAAAAAAAAAAATCCATGTTTGTTTCTAGAGTACAAGGATTACATCTTCCCTTGTTGGACAGAAGCACAATCTCTTATTTCTGCCACTGGCAGCACTTGTGCCAACGCCGGCATCGTGCTAGAGACAGAAAGACAGCCCTTGGTCATGCTCTGATACTCATGTAACACAGCTCCTTGCTCAAAGGGGCAAAGTTAACAGTTTTACCCCATGTTTACGCCACACAAAATAGGGTCAGAATCGGCATCGCAGTACGTGGGGTGCGACTTTCCAGCCCAAATATGGTCTTGAACTAGAGTTATGTAGAACAACCTGTCTGTACCAGAAAATGCAGACAGCTTCTTAAGGGTTACATTTCCTTTTTACATACTTCTACATCAAAACCATATTGCAGCATAGCCTGGGATTCAAACACATCCTACGAAAACAGGCAGCATAACTCTGATATTGAACTCCAGCCCAGTTTTAATTGACTGCCAGCTCTCAGCCACTTCCTACAGCTCCAGATAGCCAATACCAATGTTGTAATTTCTAAATGTGTGCTTCTCTCAGCTGGAGTCCAAATCTAAGGGCTTTGGCTTGCCTTTTGAAATATAACCATGATATCTTGACTCCCACAATGGACCCCCACCTTAGACACCTTCCTGAAGGGGGCAAAAAAAAATTAAGAGGAGTGGAAGACAGGCAGTTGCTTATTAATAGGGTAATCCCTGAAGTATAAACAATCCAGTGTTTTCATCATTCATTGACAAATAATTTACAGTGCTGCTGGTGAAATCCCTTAGAAACCTCTTCAGGCACTGGCAACAGGGTAGACTGATAAGGATTTTTAATTAATGCCACTGTAATCATGCGTTCCATATACTTAGGATGGTATTTTCATGCCAGTAGTTAATAGTAAAATGGCTTTCAGCGCCTGCTACAGTCCCCCACAGCATGAGTCTACAAAACTCAGAGGCAGCAGTTCTTGGGCGAGAGATGTGGTTAATGACAGGAATTTAGGTGTTCACTCTGTACGTTGCTACAGCCAGGACCGGCTGAGAGAGCACAGATTTTTTTGTCCTAGCTAGGCGTGTAAGAGCGGCCTCACTAACGTTTCTAGGCTTACTGTGCCAGGCAGCGCAGTGGGGCAAGTCAGTTCACGAAGTAAACTGGGGGCTCATGAGTCCTTCCCTTCTCCAAATGGTTAGCCCCTCTTTCGAATGTCCCTATTTTCCCAGTTCTGCTGGACTCGCCATCGCCTCCAAACACCTTCTGAGAACCTTCCCAGGGGAACTGTCAGTGACATCTCACCCTTTCCTTTCAAATCAGAGTAGATTTTTAGGTGGAGGCCAGGAATTAAGACAGCTACGCTGAGGTCTGGGGGGCTCTCAGCTTGCTAGCAGTAGCCCACAACAAGAAGCAACACTAGTTTTGTTTATTTATAGCATTCGTTGAAAGGTTTCAAAAGTGCAGTGAAAAACATAATGCCACTTCCCAAAGCAGGCATAAAGATGCATTAAAACACATTCTCCAGTCATCCAGAGAATGTGGTTTTAGTAGCACTGAGGAGGCCGCTTCTGTCACTCTGGGAAATGCACTTAAACGAAAGCTGAGTTCCAGTCCTGGCTCCCAGTGTAAGGGGAGGGTTAATTTAGTAATTATTTCTCTTGTTCATTATAGCATCTCGTGCCTGCAAAGTTTGCAGAATGTTGGCACAGTCCCAAAATATCCCCAGCGCTGATACAACATCACAAAGTGCAATGATGCATCACCACCTCCCCACACAGCAACATGACATGAACACCACTGAAGAACAAGACAGTGACTTTATCACTGAGTAATTTAATTGATGGCTTGAGCTCTAAATAGCCACTTCCCTTCACCTCCTCAGCTGCATCCTTCCTTCTGAAGATGTCACCCACCCTAAACTAGCACTTACTGTTGCGATACTGATTGATGCCTCACGGCAGCAAGTAACAGGAAAAAGCTCTAGTGAAAGTTCATTAACTTTAAGTTAATGCATTTCAGGAGAAACAACAAACAAAATCACCAGGAGAGGGAGAACAGCTTTGATTAACAGGAGATGATCTGTAAAACATCAGGAATGCCCAAAAGCCAGATGGAGCAAAGGGTGAAACAGAGGAAGGTGGAGGAAGCGAGAAGAATGGAAGCAAATACAGTCTACGAGCACAGGACTGGCAACACAAAAACCCCAGGGCGGAGGCTCTCTAAATTTTTATTAGCCAAAGTAGGATCTCTGTCTGAATGGATGCCTACGGTGTTCATTTATTTTATTCTTTTTCAGAAAAAAAAATATATGGAGAAGCTGAGGGGAGGACTGGATATGAAACCATGTCAGTTTATAACTATTCCACATACCATGACTCAAATGGTCTTTGTTGGTCTACAGCAGCTTCAAGATAACTCCAGCGATCAGGTTTCTGCTTAGACTGCAGAGAAGCTGTGGACCCACCTGGCATTTACACCAAACTCCATGTATTGGAGACAGGTTTCTCCATGAGCGCAGATACTGATGGAGCTCCTGGTGCATCTCTGCCTTTCCTACACAGCCCCTTTTCCTTTCTACTCTGAAACTTCTTTCTCTACTCAAGCCTTGGACCCACCTTGTCCCTTTGTGATAATATTCTCTACATCCTGTGCTCAAACACTTGGTCAAAAGATTCCAGGGGTGTCAGGACAGAAACCAAACTCGTGACCCTCTCTGTACTTCTTGGTACCATCGCACAACAGGACTAAGGTCTCTTAAGTCTCCTGGAGTAGGGAGGTGCAGGCAAATTCCCACAGTGTAACTCAGAATTGCACAGGCTTCTAGAATTCCTCCAAGTTTCTTCATTCTTCATTTCTCAAAACAGAGCAGGGATGTGGAACATGTCGGTGCTTGAAGCTTAGAACTACCATTTGGTTAATTATATAGCTGATTATGTAGGACTCTGCTGGCTGACTTACACACAAAAGCTTGGGCATTTCAGTGAAAAAAAAAAAAAAGTAAAATAAATAGAAAGACCTACTGCCACAACGTGGCAGGAGCTAGAAATGATGAGAAACAAGGTCCTCTGGCTTCATGTGTGGCATTTACAATATGGAAAACTCAATGCCACACATGAAGTACAGTAAAAGTAACAGAAACAACAAAGCAGCTCTTGGTTTCCTTATTTAAACACTTCAACTACAGCTGGGAGCTCCCCTTCTGCAAAAGCAACTCAGTCAGCACAAGCCTCTGAACTTTTTTCACCCAAGTTGCCTTGTAATAAAAAAAAATAAAAAATACAGTTTCTTGCTTATCAGTAACTGAATTTTTAAAAGTACGTGGGTATATTTAGTGAGGTTGCTGAATTACGGAAACCAGAGCTATACCTGGCTGATAATCCATAAAAAAATAAAAGCCTTTTGTGCATTTTGATTGGGATGACTGCTAAAAATACTCCCATGCAGCTGTTTAATTTGCTGTAGCTCGAATGCTAGTTTTACACTTTTAATTGCTACTATACAAAATTCTTTGATTGCATTTGATGAAATTAAGATTTTCAGTGTTTAGTGATTAAACCTGGGGAAAAAAAATAATGTATCCACTTGCTAGTTAAAATGTAAATTGTCTGTGCTGGGAAACCTAGGTAAATCTTTTCAGATAGTTGTCACGTATCTACTTACATAGATAGAATTGATAAAATTCTCAAAAGCTGTTCATTCTACAGTCTCCTAAGGGTGAAAAACTGTTCTTATTAGAAATCCCAGATCACACTGCGGTCACACAACTTTTGCACTTATTTCTGAGGATAAAATACGTCCCTGCAACAGCAAATGTCACATTTCCAAAGGCCCAAGATAGCCGGGTTTAGATACACATCATTTTGTGGGTGCAGCTTTTATACACGCTCCCTCAGGCGTGCAAACACTGGGCTTCACATGGACAAACCCAGACACTGGGAGTGTGCAAATACACGTGTGTATAAATAAGGGAGATGTTTACAAGGGCGCACAGAGCTTAGTGGTTGAGGTGTTTTGCTGTGCGTACAGAGACAGGGGTTTCTGAGTTCTGGTGCCGAAAGCCACCCACAATCAACCACCCGTTCTTCTGCGTGTTGTTGTACCTTGGCCACGTTACCGCCACAGCCCGCTGGGGAGAGAGCCGAGTTCCCACCGCAGAACAGCACAGCCCTCGATGCACGGTCACTGTTCAACCGCTTTTCCCTTCTCTCTCTAAATTTCTAAGTGCTCCAGATTGTTTAGTCTTACTGTAAAGCTGCCGTAAGAGCTGTGCACTTCATCCGATTTATTTCCTCCATCTGGGATAGGCGACTGCTGGGTCAACACCTGGGATAACGAGGCTGATGTTCAGATTATCCTCTGGAAACTCAAGTCTATCGCCTCAGACAGCCTTACTCAAGCACGGCTCTGGCAACAAACTACATATATGTTGTTCTTTTAAACAAGAGCAAGTAATAGGAAAGGGAAAGTCGAAGTGCCAAGGAAAAAAGACAGTGGGTGTTATTAGAAGCCTGTACTGCAGGAGCACTTGTTCTCACCAACTTTAAAAAGAAATCCAGCCAGGACTACAGCACGCTGATATCTATTGCAGAGTCTGGGCCTTCCTAGAACTGCACTAGAAATACTGGACTTTGCTGCTAAATAAGAATCATGCACCTCCTTCCCAAGCTGCACGGGGACACCAGGAATTTATCAGAAGCCCCTGCTCCCGTGCACGTATGCAGTAGGCTGTACCGAATTCAGACACGCCGGGTTTTTTCTAACCCTGTTACATTTTTACCTAGTAATTATATTACAAAAGCATGCAGGCAAAGGACAAGAGCACAAAGCACACTCTCTTTCCATGTTCTTCCTCCCTCCCTGCCGAAAACGCCAGGAATTGAGACGATCTCTCTGACTCATTCTTAGAGTACTAAACTCTACCTTCATTTAGCAATCCAGTATCCTTTGCACCTTCAAATTTTAAATTAACTTAAATATTTTAAGTTAGGCATGGTTGATTACGGCTCCTGAACACTATGCCCTTTGTTCTAGTGTAATGAACTCTTGTTGTACGTATATACAGTAATACTGTAAAAGCTTTATATAGTCAATTCTTATAGTGCCCCAAATGAAAGCCCTATGAAATCCCACCTTCACATTAGTTGTGCACCTCCCGCAGATTACAGTAAAAGTGGCATGTGCTTGGATGCATCTGGGGGCTTGGGGGTTGGTTTTTTGTTTGGGTTTTGTTTTGTTTTGTTTTTAGGATGGGCAACAAAGGAAAACGTGTTTCACAAATGGCACAGATGTAGTTTCAGAGAAGTCTCACGCTCCCTTTGCATTGCTTTCCCCACTGGAGAGCACATCAGACAATCTTGACTTGCCTCATTTCTAAGCGTGTAGCCACGGCTGGGCCATTTTTAGGAAATCACACCAGAAATATTTCCCCTATATGTTAATAGACATAGCACTGCATTAGGAAGTACAGACCCTCACATTGATTTTGCTACCTCCTCTGGCACTGAGGTGCGTTTAGGTCCTTAAAGGCTCATCACGACTTTAGTCAGTCCACTCCTACCCTGCTAAATAGATGGTTGCAAAAGTTAAACAAATGTCATTAAGAAAGCTGTGATCTTCCCTCAGTCATCTTAGGCATTTGCTAAATCTGCCCTTTTCCGTGGTGTTTTCTGTGATCATCACGGTGCCTGCAGCTCCAGCAGAGGTAGTAACAACAGGAGCACTTGTTTATACAAGCCACGAAGAACTGTCTACATTTGAGTACTGCTCTCTTTTGATCTCACACACACTTACAGTTTTACCTATTGAGTCCATCTTTTTCACTACGGCCACTTTTCCCATCGTTTCCAGAAATCTCAACTCAACAACATTAAAACCAAATTTCTTCTGATAGACTGATTTTTTTTCTGCTGCCAATGAATACAGAAAAATAATCATGTTTCTAGTTAAATAATTAAGATTGTATTAATGGCATGGGCTTGTTTTAATGACAATATTTTTTATACAAAGCCAAAATCATAAACTGGAGAGATCCTCTCTTGTTATACAAAAGTCAGAAAACAAGCTGAATTGCAAAGTGGACACAGCAAGAGAAGCTACAGGCCCTTTTCTTTTTTATTGATTTTTACCAGAAATAAAGGTTAAGAACAATTTCAATCTTTTCTCCTGGTCTTGGCATTAAAGATAGAGGCTTATTCACCCTATAGTGAGCAGCAAACCCCATCCACTCTGAGGCATGACTCATGTTTTTTTCTTTTGAACTCCCAGCCCAAAAGCAGCGTGCGTGGTAGAAGGCACAGGTTCCTTTGCCAACGCACGACATTTCTCATGCTGTCACAACACATCTTGTGCCAGCTAATCCACCAGCCAAGAGTGGCACCCACCAGCTGCAAAGGACGCTCGTCACCTCCATTCCCAGCTGGTGGGAAAGTGCCATGTAGGGAAAAGTTTGGACACATGGAGAAATGCTGTTTCTAATAAGTTATTTGCAGGAAAAAAGCAAACAAAAAAACAAACCCTTGTGACAACATCATAAAAGAGAATATAACAGTGTCACAGAGTCTTTCAGAAACAATTCATTAAACTACTTTAAATACTCTTATGCAAGCTCTGGCACGAAATTATTGCAATGTCTGTATAACCAAAGCAAAAGGCGATGAAAGATCCTGTACAACCTCAATCCCCCTCCTTATCCCTCCCCCAAATACTGAAGTTGCCAGGGTTTCGCAGATGTTTTGAGATCATAATGCAGGGTCAGAGGATAACTGGTAAGGTCAGCTGGAAAAGGGGGAACGTAAACACTTTTTTTGGACCTTCATGAATGGGACTCTTGGAATAGGAGCTTCGGGCTGAAAGAAAACTGAGATAATCTGACTCCATTGCTCCCCTGCACTGTACGTCTGGCTCGGGGTTCACAGCATCTTCTATATGACTCAAAGTTATTTCACCTGCTGGTTTTGTGAGTGCCACTCCAGAAAAGGCAACGGCAAAGAGATATAAATTCTAACCCAGCAAGAACAATTTTACATTAAGGAATAATAAAAAGAAAAGATATTCAGGTGGTTTTAAGCAAACCAACAACTAAAGATTTTTTTTTTTTTTCCCGTTTCATCATAAGAGAGCAGCACACTCTGCTGGCTGTTCCCTTGCAGTTTTCTAAATAAATCCCTACGCGTTACTGTAAATCAGTATCTTCAAATGTTCCACTGATACAAGCAGGGACAATACAGTCTAGTGGGAAAAAAGAAACCTGAAGGATGCGGATGGCAAGCCCTGCTTCTGCCACTGGTTCACGTTACTCAAGGCAAACGACTTGACTTGCAGCACTGCAGTTCCCATGTTAAAGGAACAAGGAGAATGACACCAACCATGGCAAAGCACACTGACACTCACAGTTTAAAGCCACAGACAGAGAGTGTTACTACTGTCATTACTGTATTAACAACGAAAATACAATGGTAGCCAGTTTAAATTTCATCTTTCATACCAACCCAGTCATTCAAGATCCTTCCACATTTTAGCCCAGCAGCGTCACAGGAGAATGCATGTCTGTATACTTATCAAGATGTTTGTGGTTAAACTTTTTCTGCTCTTTAACTTTGTGTCTCTGTGCAAATACACGAGTTTGCCTGGAAAGTATATAACTGATGAAACTGAAGACTGCTATTTTGCTGATTTTGCATGGAGTACATTACAAAGAGATGTCATTCACTCTGATGAAAAGTCCATCTCAAAGGCATATGCCCTACATGCCAAGTTGTGTGTTAGACCACAAGAAACAGTTAAACTGGTGCCCCAGTGTTGTGTGAGGTTTCTGCTGTTAGCACCCGGTGCACAGAATCCAGTTTCATGTCACTGATTGGTTTAACGTGTTTTCCCTTTCAAAATATACCGATTCAGTGCATTCCAAAAATGTTACTGTTAAAAAAACAACTTGCCTACTTAAACATCCCTGAATGTCATATACAGGGAGCTCTTCTTTCAGGCTAAAATATGTTAACCTACTTAAAAGAAAAAAAAAGAATCCCATCTCCTGAAGTAAAACACTGGTTTCACAAGCAACTATCAGTAGTCAGTGCACAGCAATTGTTTGCAACAAATCTTCGCTTCTTTCATTTTATGCAACTATTTGTAGTATCTCACTACTAGACATCTTTGTTTCCTTATCCCAGCTCTACACTAACCTCTGTAACTCAAAAGAACAATTCTTCATTCCCCAACTACAGCTTTGCATAGGTACAGGCTACTTCTAACACTATTAAAAGAAAATTCCTAATGAGAGACAAAGAATTGAGAAGAAAAAAAAAAAGGTAACAAAAAAACAGATCCTACAAATACTTTTGTTCATATTTACACGGAAACATTTTTATGAATAAACAAATTCTTTAGTATAGATTCACTTAACATGAATTTGCCTTTTTGCTTGCAGGTAAAGAAATATAACCAAACTCTTACAGAGTCTACGAAAGAGACAACATGATTGCAAGAGACTTCCAGGCTTTTATTCTACAGAGAAAGAGACTATTCCCTGGGGTCAGCGAAAGTCAAACTGGCTCTTATGTGCAGCTGTAATTTTTAGTTTATACGAAAACAAATCAATACTGTCTCCACAAAACTCTGACTCTTTATAACGGCACTAAACTGAACTCCTCTTTATCAAGTTCTCAACAGAATTTCCAGTTTATTTTTCTATGTTTACAAGAGATTACATTCAACCAATCGCACCTATGAAGAGAGTACCTAGCTCTTTCATCCAGAAAACTGGGCAAGAGCTTGCTTCATGGAACTACTTCCCTGCGTACAAAAGAATAGATGATCATGTTCAGTATCACAGGAAAACAGGTAAAAGAGTTTTCAGAGAACAGCATCTCTGGGGCAGCTGGCACATTTCACACACTTCTTTCTGTCTCACAGCTAAGGAGGGGTGAAATTTACCCCTGTCAGAAGAGCTAAATCCTTTTGATATTATAATTCAACCAGTCAGACTTCAGTTCCTTCATCCTTAGGGCTCGATTCAAAACCTTTTGAAGTCAATAGAAAGACTTCCCCTGGCTGCAGTAACTTTGGCTCAGATCCTAACCCATGCTCCTATACCTTTCGCTCGCTCTTACGCCTTCCCTCCTTCCCAAGCCGTGGAACCGGTGTGCGTTTCGTGCCTTAGAGGAGCCTCAGGGCTGCTCTAAATTACTTCAGCTAATATTATCTCCCAGAGAACTGACTGGGGGGGATACAGCGTCAATCTATTGTACCTTCTCCTCTGGTGTATCTCCATAATGGGCTCAGAAGAATGGTTGGCTTGAGACAGCTAAGATTTTTAGTGTGCCAAAGGAATTCATATCCAGAAACTAATTCAGCTGGTTTTATTTTACGGGCAGAAAATAAGGCCAGGTTCTGGCTGGAAACAACTACAATTCATCTCAGAAAACAACTTTCTCCCAGCCCTGCAATTCCTTCCCAGCAAAGGGGACCTACTCAGAGCTGGGCTCTCAGATCCCTTCCCTGCAGGGGAGCGTGCATGGCGTAAGGCTCTCCGCATCCCAATGGCATCAATTAACAGAACAGACGTTTATAAATATAATAGTAATGGTCAGATGCACAAGGACTCTCCTTTTTTTATGGCGATTACAATCAGTCTAAATTTACCAAGGTAGAATTCACAGTGCCCATTACACGTGTTTTAAGTGTCTCTAAAGCTGGCCGAGTCCTAGCAGGATGCCATCCAGAACCCCGCACTCCTCTCCGAGAGGTGCTGCCTCTCTCTTTTTTCTTCTATAATCTGCATCTCCATGGTACTCCAGCAGCCATGCATTATTCAGTAGAGCACTGAATAGCGTGAGTGACATCTTTGGGTCCTTTCTCCCTTCCTATTCTCACCGGAAAGAATTATATTTCATTGTTCTCAGGCCCAATGTAATGGTCAGATGGCATGGACCGTTGGCAGAGCGACTTGCCAGAAACAGCTCTCCCATGTCAAGTACATGTGTCAAAGCCATTTGACCACATAAGTATTTCCTGAAATCCCATTGCATCTCACTGTTACTGAAATTAAGGTACATCCCATAGGTCTAAATGAGCAACACAAAGGAGCTGACTGCTGAACTCCATAAAAATGCAGTCAATGCTCTTATGATTGACGAAAACCAGGATAAAATAGTACAGAAGGTTTATAAAGAATAGGGATAACATCAGAAGGATCAAATGTGATCAGTTTGTACATCTAGAGAAAAATTATCTTCATTAATTTATTGATATCTATTTCATACCCAGAAGAAGCGTGTGGCTTTCTGGTAAAATAAGATGTGCAGAGCAGTTGAAAGGAACATTTTGCATTTAGTTCAGTACTGCAGAGAATGCCATGAGCAAAAACATCGCTCTCCAAAGCAGAGCCAAGAGAGCACAACACAGACCATCAATCTATGAAGCTATACAAACACCAAAGCTGCTGTCTTTTTTTTTTGCTAGTTCCTGCTCACTAATTTCCCTCTTTTCTTCTTCTCATAGTGCAATAATAATATCACATGTGTTCATTTTATTTACCTGCCTCCTTTAGGATAGTGTGACAGTCTACCAGCCTGTCCGCAGGCTTATACCTTTTCCATTCTAATTACTGGATTGCCTGAACCACACAAAAAAGAGAAGCTATGTGCACTCTGCATTGTTTGGACCTTCTACCTTTTCTTTACCAAATTTGTTCAAATAACTCTTTGTGTAATCACCCAGTGAAATTCTGGAATACACACAGTCACAAAATTCCCCTTTAGGACTTTTTTAAACAAACCAATGTAGAGAAGAAATCTAATTATCACATCAGCTCATCATCAAACACACACAAACATATTCTTCTAAAATAGATTCAGAATTACGTGTTAATAACTGTCTAAAATGCATGGAGTTATTTCTGTCCTATGACCTAATATTTTTCGAAAGCTTGATGAAACATGAGCAAAAGAGAAATGTTGCTGCAACCTGCAATTGTATGAAATAGGAAGCAATCAGGGGGGTGTCTGGCATTACTCGCGTCTCAACGTAAAAGAAAACATTGACCACTGGAAATTGCTTACTAAGCAAACAGTCAGCTGCATGGATACCTTCCTTCTCCTTCCCAAAGCATCTTCCAAATCCTTTGTGGAGCCTGCCAGACAGCACGTGATACGTATTGGTGGGCCAACAACCGCTGCTGTCCTCTCCACAGTTGCTGCCTGTCGATGTAGGGGGGTCTGCTCCTGCCTAAACATAGTCTAGTTTAAGTAAACCATCTGGGCTCTCCGTGCCGTCAACAGGTTGAAAAAGGCGTCTCCTGAAGGCAGCTCATCCCACCTTCAATTCTTACATTGCCTCTCTCCAGAGATGGCCCTGACTCTGCAGGCAACCCCAGCAACTAACATAAAGAAGGAGCTTCACAGCTAGGGGGTTAAGAGATGTTGAGTTCAGGGATCAGGCTGGAGCTGGGATCCTCAAAGGGGCTGGCTCACAGGGTGGTGAGCACGGCATCCCATGAAGTCCTCACCAGGAGCATCCAGCAGAAGGTTAGAAGTACCTTCTCCTTCCTAACCAGTGACCTGGTGAACACTCCTCGCTGGGCATCATCATTCTTGTCTCTTCATGAGTTTCCGTCTCTTAGAGTCATAGAATCATAGAATTGTCCAGGTTGGAAGGGACATTCAAGATCATCTAGTCCAACCATCAACCTAACTCTGGTAAAAAACCATCACTAAACCATATCTCTAAGCACTATGTCAACCCATCTTTTAAATCCCTCCAGGGATGGTGCCTCAACCACTTCCCTGGGCAGCCCATTCCAAGGCTTAATAACCCTTTCT
The DNA here is from genome assembly GCF_964106895.1 of Numenius arquata. Taxonomy (NCBI): domain Eukaryota; kingdom Metazoa; phylum Chordata; class Aves; order Charadriiformes; family Scolopacidae; genus Numenius; species Numenius arquata. Next base: position 61,846,454 of record NC_133582.1, read on the forward strand.
GTGTCAAAATTGTTCCTAATCTCCAATCTGAACCTCCCCTGGTGCAACTTGAGGCCGTTTCCTCTTGTCCCATCGCCTGTTCCTTGGGAGAAGAGACTGACCCCCCCTGGCTACACCCTCCTTTCAGGGAGTTGTAGAGAGTGAGAAGGTCTCCCCTCAGCCTCCTTTTCTCCAGGCTGAACACCCCCAGCTCCCTCAGCCGCTCCTCACAAGACTTGTGCTCCAGACCCCTCACCAGCTTCTTGCTATTTTTATCTACGTGGACTTGATGCACTGGTGAATATGAGAAAAGCTCCTAAACTTTGGAGGGCCAGCTGACAGCGAGGGCACGTTTCGGGCACTAGTGTCTCTGGCAGACAGAGCTGCTATGCTGAAATCCCTATCGCACGGTACGGGAACAAGGGATAGTCTTTGCAAGTGAACAGCAGAAAACTCAAACTTGAAAGGAGGAAATAACTTTTTTTTTTTCCAAATACGGTGTAATTGGACCTTGGAGCTCATTACAGCAGGATGTTGCTGGGGTTCTGGTCTTACGAGAGCGTAGGCATGTACTGAAACAGTAGTAATACCCAGGGTTGTAATAGTTAATGCTAAAAGGAAGAGCATGGGAACAAAAATGAAACCTTATGCTTCAGGATTTAAAGCAATCTCAATTTACTAAGAGAGATCTTTCTGAGTGTGATGAAAAGAGGGAGGAATTATCCACCTCTGCCTGCTCTGAGTTGCTGAAACCTTCCTCTGAAATACCTCATTCTGGATGTTGTTGAAAATAAAAGTACTGGACTGAATGGATCTCAGCCTTGATACAGACTGGCATTTATGTCACCGAATATCTCCTGAATATTGGACTGTTGATTGTGTGCTACAATAAGATATTAGTGTCTGTAAGGTGTATTTGTTTAAGGGCAGGATGTTCAGATGGGTTCATTAACTATTTGCTTATTTATTTTCTTTAGTGTCAGAGATGCCTTTGCAAGCCACGTATATTTTCATTTCACATAAAGTGTAATTAGACTTTGGAGCTCGTTATCACATGATCTCCCCTGGGTATGCGTATGTAAGAAAAGGTTTTGCATTTTTAGCTGTCTCTGAGGGCCACAGAGATCACAGTGCAGACAGTTTGGGCACGGATATTCCTCTGGGAAAAGGGTAGGATGCCAGCAACGCCCATGGACACGGGCAGAGAGGGCACATACGGAACGAGAGTACACACAGCCCCAGGGAAACTGCTCAGGGCAACAAGGGAGGGTTGTACCTACCCACGGAGGAGGTCTCAGCCATGGTAAAATAAGATGGGTTATTGTTAGCACAAGGTGAGAAAATTTCCCCTCGTCAATTAATAGAAGGCCTGGAATACAGAACATGCTGACTTACGTATTTTGCCGGGGAATTAATTGGAAATATTTTGTTATTGAAAAGGAGACAAGTGGATTTAAAACACAGCATGTTTTCAGATGACTAAGTTTCCTCTGCATGGGAGAAGAGGTATAAATATTGCATTTGAAAAATGTCATGTTGATAAAAAAGCTACAGTTTCACCAATATAAAATATGAATGTAAACAACATGTCTGTCAGACGTGGCTATAACATACTGCTTAGCACTGCTAACTTATAATACGCGCCTATTATTGTTAGTTCTCTTAATGAAAGAAAGTAAAGACACTGCATAAATTCTTGAACACATGTTTCACTTTTCCAGCTGCCTTGTGCTGTAGAACATCACGCTAACAAGAAGTGATGCTAACAAGAAGCTAAAACCAGTGTAGCAAATGGGGCATTTAAATATATATAAACATACAGACATTCATATATAAATAGAAACTGGCTATTTTGGGGAAATGAATGGATCCCTAGACAGACATATTTCAGTTTAATATTACCTATATTTTCCTACATGGCAACCATTACAGTCCTGCTTAATCAGGAGAAAAAAAGAAAAAAAAAGAAAAAAAGAAGGGTATGCTCAGTGCTAAAATGGAAAGTCAATATTCAGCTATCATCTCTTTTAGGTTCAATAAGAAATTTTGTCTGTGAAGCACAGGGAGCAAAAGGAATATGAATTTTGACATTCTTCTTCAGTCGCTTCAAACCAAGATGTGACACCTATGCCTGTGAGCGAAAGGCATGTGCTCTTGTTCATGCTGTTTCCACACAGACTGCCACCATGCAACAGCCCCGGCAGCATCAGAAACCCCACATCTCTCTGTTTGAACATTATAAAAAAGCATATTTTAATTCCATCTCCAAATACACTGTACTTGCACTGTCTCAAAGAGATTATTTTTGCTCTTTCCCGCACCAAAATCCATGTTTTCTGCTACGATTTTCAGTCTCCGCTCAAGTGCAAAGCATCTGCCTCGTTATTTACTGGGAACTGCCCTTCAGCGTCACAGCAGGGTGACATCCCTCTGTCCGGCTGCCGCATCAGAAAAACCGTATTCCTTCTGCACTTCACGCTCAATAATGACTCCAAAGTCACGTGCAAGCACTAAGCTGTACTCCTTCTTTTGAAACAGAAAGAAAAACCTCAATTCAATCCGAGGGGGCTGCATAAAACAAGTTGAGATGTTAAATACCTAATGATGATTACTAAGAAGTCCGTGGGATTGAGTATCTGATTAAACATAGAGGGGAAAATGACCCTTTGAACTTCTAACCTACTGGGGGTGGTTTCTCCTGCAATAACACCCTGTTTAAACCCTATGGCTACAGCACATCTGCGGTTCACTGCCTGTAATTACAGCTTTAATACTGTAACTGTAGCAAACAAGTCCCATGGTGTATTAGACTAAACACACGAGGCATTTTGTCCTCTTGACTACAGCCGCTTTAATGGCATTTCAGGCTCCAGCACATAAGTCTGCTCTTGGCCAACGCACTCCCCAGCAGTTAAAGTTGGCCTGAGCTGGTTCCAGGGGAACACCGTTCCAGCCCAACCGGGCATTGGACAATTACTTGAGAATATCATTTAGGCTTGAAACTGATATTTATCTAGTGATTGAAATCAGTTGGGAGCTCAGGAACCGTTGTGTCAGCATTCTGTCTTTCCTGGAGCCTTCGGCACTGTTGGTTTGGCTTGTTCCTACACCGGGCGCTCAGAGCCGGGCTGACGTGGCAGCTGGAGCAGCAGCACACCCAGTGTGTTTGTTTGTGTTTATTATCATACTTCATTCTTTATCCTGCCCCCCCTCCTGAAAAAAAACCAACAACCAACCCAACACAACCCTCATTAGGAGAACTGAGCTCACTTTGATGGTCCTTTCCCCTCTTTTGCAGCAGTCTGCCCATGCTCCCCCCTGGCCGAGCATCACGGGCCAGAGTCCAGCCCAGCGCTGAAGACTCACTTGGAACCTCTCCTGTCCAACGTGTTCCAACTCACAGCCTGCTCTCCACAGCTTCTCCACTAGAAATTGGTGTCTACTTAGGGTGAGTGAGTGAGGGACTCATTGGAACTCTTTAAATGTGATGTTTCCCTCTGCCTTGAGCAGATGTCCCGGCTTTATCTCCTCCAGTGGTGCACCTGCATCCATGCGGACCTCTGTCATCCTGCCGCTAGCGAGAGGTTTCATCTATCCAGCCCTGCCCAAAAGACCAACCTTTGAATAGCTCGAGTCTTCCTTAAATCCTGCACTAAAATGAGTCATTAGCAGTCATTAGACTCCTCCTGACCCTCAGAGTAGGAGCCAATTTTTTTTTTTTTTTTCCAAGCAGGATTTTACTTTTGCTTTTCTTCAGTAAAATACAAATTTTCCAGCTTTCTGACTGTATCACCTGTTCAGTGAAACCACATGGTCCTGTTAATGCTCCTGCCTCCCACAGCTGGGCATTTCTCCTACTGACTTTGCACCTTTCTTTCTGGCATCTTCTTTCAAACACATTATTCTATATATTCTATCTTCTATATATCTTTTCTCCTACACACCAAGTTTATCCAAACGCCGAGTGGCTTGAATACAAATGAGATACTTCTCCTGTGGGGTGGAGGTAGGTGCTGGTTGTTAAATCAATACCATTCCTTTGCTTTCCCACTGTCCATCCACCCCCAAACCTCTGTTCCCCCGTAATCCACTCCCTCCCACGGCTCCTGCTTTGTGACTGAGCTCTCCTAGCTCCGTGAAACACTGTCATCCCCATTCCCGCTGCTTCAGCTGGGAAGCCCAGGGACACTGCCCGGTTCCTGCCGGCACTGCAGAGGCTCAAAGGGGACACACTGTTTACTTGCCTCTGTGTTGGGTAAAAAGCCCAAGTTCCTAACCACAAAAGAGAATATAATGAATATAAGGCATGTATATTCTTAGGGCAAGTATTTTGAAAAAAAAAAAAAAAAAAATCCTGTGGGTTGGTGTTTTTTTTTTTAAATATAGGGAAAATGGTCAATTTTATAAACACCCACCAGCAGCTTAGAGCATCAACTAGAGCCTGACGGGAGTCGTTTCCATTAGCCGCAGGTAGAGTGCAAATCACACACAGAGACTTATGCCCTCGTACCACCACTACCAGCCAAAGAGTCACTGCTGTCTCCTTAAAATACTGGAGGAGCACTTGGCACCCAGTTTGGCCAAGGAAAGGAGACTGCACATGAATATTTAGACTCCCACTATATCCTCAAAATAATGTAGGTTAAAAATTTAAAAGTACTCCCACTACATCCTCAAAATAATGTAGGTTAAAAATTCAAAAATAATATATTGCCCCTCATAATAACAGTAATACTTTGCAGGGTTGTAAGTACCTTTCAACCTCGGGTATCAAAACACTTTGCAAAGGCAGTTAAGTAAGTATCATTATATCTATTCTACTCAGAGGTGACAATGACTTTGTGTCACTTATAACTGCAGAACAATCCAATACTTATCCATTATTCAGCTTCCCAAAATAACCTGTAATTCTCTAAGCAACTCTAACAGGAAAACAAAGTTACAAACAGGGCACCAGAATGATTCATCCACCGGTGAATTCAACGGCTTGTTCTCCTAACGGGGAGAATTGCCACCACATTGTGCTCACGCTTCAAGTAACATCTCTACGGCATCTCTACGGCACCTCGCACCCTGAACGATCCCAAAGCACTGGACAAACTCTCTGCAGCGACAGCTGAGCGCTGCCACACGGCAGCATAACACATCCACCTCTGGGAAGGAATGCAGGTAGCACACTGAAGCAGAAAATTAAAGAAAAAAAAAAGCCCCGTATAAACATTAGCCTTTTTAAAGGAAAGCTGAAAAAGGGCGTAAATTCTCCTTAGTGTAGAAATATAGCAGAGCCCTTTTTGGGAGGTGACACGAAAGTTACGGTGAGACAAGTTGAAAAACTCTGTGGGGTTTCCTAAATAAACACAAAAGCCAGGGCCCCAGCAGGTGGCCAAGTTTGATATTCAAATCATTAACATTTAACATGTGGAGTTTTCATTAGGACAAGGTTACCACATGATGGACAATCTGTATATATTTGCAGATGTGGCGTGCAGGGAAGTCAGACCTGGGCAAGGAGCATAATTCACAGCAATCTCTCGGCCCGAGAATAGCTGAAGGCAATGTCCAATCAAAGTACTGTCAGTGCAGCGCTCGGCGAATAAATGAGTTGCTTTGACAGGAAATTCCAACAGCAATTTTAATTCTGATCAGGCTTCAGGAAGTGGAAAGAATAAAAACACATCAATTATAGTGACAGGAAGTTTTAAATCACATGGCAAGCAGCTGCTGCCAAAGGACACGTCTGCCAGCTTTGTTAAGGAGTATGGTATTTTGGTGCGACCAAAATCTTACACCAAAATTTTACAGGCTGACATCAGTCCCTAATTGTACGTTATCCCACTGCAAGGGTAAAGCAAATGACACAGTGCAGACAGCACACCGTCATTACAACAAATCAGAGAGACCGCTCTTTTTTTTTTTTTTTTAAAATCCTGACCCAAAATGAGCATATTTATAACAACTCCAGAACACACCACCGAGTAACGATACGAAGCCCCTGCGCGTCTACCTCAATAAAGCAGGAGATCCCAGCAGCAAGGCAAAGAGACCATCATTTCCTGAGTCAGCCTTAGGCTGCAGAACAACCAGCACTTTAATCATTTTACATAAATTGCCCTTTCTCATTAATCCATGTTGTAAATGGTGACCACTGAGATGAATCGGTGGTGCGCTGGGAGGAAGCCTGAAGAGCTGTTTGATGGCAAGTTCTTACTGTACGGTGGAGACTCGGAGTCTACCAAAGAGCTTCCCTCAGTTATGGGGTTAAGGTGTTTTTCCATGTCCTCAGTACCACATCTAACAGGAATCAATTCTGGGCTTGATTTCTTATGGCAGAACCCAATTAAGCTGGCCTGGGAATGGGATGGTGGGGCTGGGGTGGGCAGGGGGAGGAGGTCTCAGGAGAAGCTGCTGATATTCCCCCATGGCATTATGGTTCCAACGGCCATCACTTCAGGGCAAATCATTCAAATGGATGCAGACTGTTCTGGCCTCTCTTTCAGGTGCACCAAAGGTAGTTTATACAGCACTGGGTCTGGAGAAGGGCATTAAAGTTAACATAGATGTAATTTATAGTCTGACACAGCGCTGTAAAGCAGCCCAGCTACACAGGGGATTTAGATCTCTAGAGTAAGACCCTGCTCTCACTTTTTTCAGTGGAGACTTTGTAAATTGGCTGCCGTTGAGTATTTCTGCCCTGGAGTCCAAGAAGGGAATGGTTACTGCCAGCTACGTGCCACGTGCCTACAGAAGGTCAGTCAGATGTGGCAAGTGCCATTCAATGGAAAGTGGCCGAAGAAATGTTTTGAACTGCTGAACAGTGATTAACTCGTATCCTACATGGATAATTGATTTATATCCACCACAATTGAATTACATCCTCTGCTACACGGCTTCCCAGCCTGAGGAACTCCCGCTGCCCCTTCACTGAAGCCACCAAGAGCGTCAAAGGGCTCAGAGCTGACGACAGTGTTTTTTCAGATGGGGGGGTAAGTACAGGAGAGGAAAATTTGCCCTCAGACAAGGAGGTGCTCATGAGTTTTGCCAATCACACAGACAGGATACTATTCTCTAAACTACAGCAAAAAATACTCAACCAAAACAGACAGAAATATTCATGCAGATTTAGCAAAGGTCACCAAGAAGTGCATCATTTTGACAATACTGGCAAGTTTTGTATAAAGTTTTGCTTTTCAAAGAGAATATTTTTCAATAAAAAGAATACTAGAGGAAAGATTTAAACTAATTCTACATAAAAATTTTCATTATGCCTTTGGAGACAGTGTGAATATTGGATTCCAAAACAAAGAAAAAAAACCTGTCAAGATAAGACATGATACATCTTTTTATTTCATTTTAACTTCTGCTTAAATAGTAAATGAAGCTAAAACATAAAAGCACTCATAGTTTCCTGCACAATTATCTACATTCAAATCTCTCCTCAGGAGAGATTCTGTGGGCTTTGATCCAGGGATTTTCAAGCATTTAAGGAAGATACAGGAGCCAAATCTCACATTTCTTCTGAAGAAAATATGGTATAATTTCCTTATGCTTTTAAGGACATTCCACACACGGACAATCTGGCTTGAAGCCAGAGACAAAGAAAAATACAGGCAGACTTCTTAAATGTCTATTATTTTTTAAAGTCTGTTATTTCTATTATTTTTTATCTTTATAAGATTCTCTTTATATTCCGATAGAATCAGCGATTCAAATCCAAGAACACTTAAAGGATATCTATAGCATATCTTACTAACTATCCATATTTTTCACCAAAATTGCCCTATTTCACCCTAAAATGACATGTCAGTGTATGTACATGCAGACGTATATCTTTTCCAATGATCATGCAATATTTAAACTGCAAAGCTATGAAACAATGCATCAAAAAAATCACTTAACTCTCATCACAGGCTGCCGTCCTGCAACGACATACCTGGCAGTGACAGTAAGCCTAGAAGAGTGTGAGAAAGAAATAATGGGCTGAGTCTTAGGGCTGAGTCCTAAGACATTTTTAAAGTAAGCAAAGAAAAAGAAAAGGACATTTGTACATACAGACGAGTATGTAAAATACCTCCTAATGACTGCATTCACCCTAAATCACTTTGTGCTTCACCAAGTCTCTAAAATGGGTGAAAGAGTGAGTGAGCGGCACAGATTTCAAGTTTCCCACTATTGTCCTGTCAACAGTTACTATGAACACAGGAGCACAGATTTGCTTCCAAAATCCAGCATTGGCACAAGTCATCTAGAAGGTTGCCACTCGGGTCACCTGGAAGTTTACCTTGAAGGACAAGTGTCTCCTGTGGCTCATACTTGGATGTGTACCTTGGCTGCCCCTTGACTACCTACCACAATGTTCTCAGCAGCACCACTTCCTACAACGCCCTTATTCTGCACAAGGGCTGTGGTGGGCTGGGATGTGCTTCATCCTTCAGGGGAACCAGTAAAAGCTCCCCTTTATCAAGCTAAGCTCATTCATAAATCCTCAGTGTTGCTGTGGCAGCTTCATGTGCCGATAAAACCTGCTATAAATCACACTTCCACGCATCTTCCTCCTCTGTTAATTAGCAAAGTATCTTCAAACCATGGAAATAAATCTTTGGTTTCAGTGGTTTTACTTCTCTCCTGCTTGATTTCTTCTCTCTCTGCCCTTAACAGCAAGACTACAACCAACACCTGGACTCCAACACTTTCTTACGGCACTGCCTTCCTGCTTATGCCCGCAAAGGACCCACTGGGACACTGTCAAGCCTGTCAGGGTGCACAGGCTGGTGAAATATTGGCAGTGCGTCACAGACATACACAGCTGGAACTCAACCCTCGCAGTCCTAAGCCCTTCGCAGGTTTCTTTCACTTTGTTCCCAACACCACTTGCCAAAAGCAACTCCAGGAACAAAGAGTGTTAGTTAAACATAATGTTGTTTTAGAGCTGGAGACCAGAAGAATACAGACAGGAGCCTCAAAGCCTGACCACTTGACAACAATAACCAAAGGCAAAGAGCAGCACTGATTTACCAAGATGGAGTTATGGAGCCTTTGATGTCCTGACTGATGCTGCTTAGAGAAGCGCACATCCCCACGTTGCCTGATGAAATTACAACCTTGTAGCTGTGTGATCTTCCCTCCACGTGGCTCTGCCCACCTCCAGAGCAAAACTTCCCATGCTGGGCTGCACAGGACGGCAGTTCTGAGTCTGCCCCCTTCTCTCCCACCACAATCAGGGTTGTCCTGATTTACACTGCACAACATCTCATCTACCAGCTGACAACAGGCCCCCAAAGACAGAACATCACCACACACAGCTGCTGGTACATTTAGTCCAAGAGCTCTTGGTGTTGACCGACAGAAGCCTTACCTTCTCTGAAGGGTACATTGCAGCTGAGCAGACCAAGTGTATTTCTCACTTACTCTAAAGAGCAAAACTGCAGTGGAGGCTGCAACCAGAGCATCTGGAATCAGGAACAATGCAATGAGATGACTCATGAGTTCATGGTCAGACTTCTTCCAGTGCAGGATGTCAGCTCCTCACATCCTCTCCCTCTGCCACCTCCAGGAGCACCCTCTTAATTTCTTAGGAAAATACAAATATGTCTTTGTGGTTTTCAGGACTTCCTCCACTTCCTCTCCATTATTTCTTCATTCTTTAAAATCTATTATTCATCCGCCTGCTTGTTCTAGTCATCTCAGTTTCTTGTCCATCCCTATCATCACAAGTTACTTTTTAGTTTATGGTGCTCCTGCATCTCAAACTTCAGCTCTTTGTCATTCCACCAAGTGCTAAATGTCATCTTTTTCAGTATTTTCCCCAAAGACTTTTTCTGATTTATCTTATCACTGGTCCTCTCCTGTATCATTCTGTTTCTTCATCAGTTGGGGAATACCACATATCATTATTTACTGTTACTACTAGTACTGGCTAATTCTTGGAAAACTGTTTTAAAGATCACAGGTTGATTCAAAAACTAAAATCCTTCCCCCCAAGAAAAAGGTGCTATCTCCAGATAACCACTGATTCTTGGTTTTCCAGCTGATACACTGGAGGTTCTCCTCTTAGTCACCTTCCAATGAGGCCACATAAAGGCCTCTCCTCACCTCAACAAGTTGGTCAATGATATAAAAGGGTGATGCTGGCACATGGTAGTTTTGTGACCAGTTTCCTATCCAATTCCTCACAACCATTAGGACAAGAGGAATCATTTCTGAAGATGCCTTTCAACATTCGTCTGAGTTTTTCCAGTCTCTGCAAAACCACTGAGAGTTTGTAGGCTTCGTTACTGAGACTTCTCCAGGGATCAGGCTACTCCCTGTAGAGATGTGAGTTCTTCCTAAGTCCTGTTCCTTTGGTCCAAGACATCTTGCTTTGTTCATTCCTTCCCCGGGGAACTTGTTCAAGATTCTTGCACAACTGAGATCTCAGCATCCAAAGAACCACAAAAAAACCCATCTCTGTATTTCAGTTTGGCCACACCCAGACTCAAGACCTGGAAAAGCAAGTGCTTAAAACAAATCAAGAGCTTACCTCTTTTAGTAAGACTGTTTCTTGACACAAGAAAAAGAAGCAGGATGTTGCACAGAGCTTCCAGGAAAGGATGAGAGGCCATTGCCCTTTTTAGAGACCCTGCATGAAAGCCCCACCAGCACAAGAGGTTTGGAGGCCTAGAATTTCACCAGTAACTCCAGCCAGCCATGGGAATGACCCGGCTTGTTGCAGCATCTCAGCATGTCTCATAAAACGCACTGAAACATTTGTTAGCAGGACTATCTGCATGTCATTGTTCATTTTTATTACAGCAGAACTAGGAGCGCCCATCAACACGAGGACCTCGTGCCTGGTACAGACATCAGTTTTCAGTGTGTTAACCAAAGGAGAGCAGATTATCCAACTTCCTACCCCCAATGCAAGCGGTTAAATAACAAGACCCTTTCATGTCAACGTGCCATTTGTACAGACAAACGCTCAGCAGCACGGGTCATAAAAGCTAGCACACAAGGACTGATTTGGGGAAGAAAGAAAAAAGATTCTTAAGCTTATTTTAAGATTCATATCTATGCATTCATGCATAGGCATTTAACCATAGACATAATTCACTTAAGTTTAAGAGACCTGCTCTTAAATACCTCACCACTGTGTCATACCATGGAAACTACCTCAGGGCTACTAGGAAGGGGGTTCAAACATCCCTCGTATAAAACACATCATTATGCATTAGAGGAAACTTCATTCACCAGAGAAGAATGGCACACCAGCTGGAGGTGAACACCATAAACCACATAAAGTTTTAATTAAATTCATTAAAAATTCTTTGTCTCTCACTGTGTTTGGAGGCAGATAGAACCCTTTAACAATGGCCAGCACACAATCAGGTTTGTCAAAACTAATAATAATACAAAAGCATTTGCTCACCCTGGGACATTTTGAAAAAGCTGGAGTAAATGTATTATTTTTAATATGGGCATTTATAAATTATTGCAAGATGTGGCCAGTCTTGGAGCAGAGTTGCTGCTTCTATTGTTCATTGGATTGATAAAAGGTGTTAATAATAAAAGGCACATTTTTAGCAGTTGACTAAGTGGATTGACCTGGAATACAGGAAAGCAGCATATTTTCCCCTTAAAAGATATACATATAAACATTTTTAACGATTGGCATTTCTTTACAGCATGTCTTCTACATCCCATACTGATAAGTATGATTTCCAATTACATTTCCTGCCCTTCAGAGCTCGCAGTCTATCAGCAAAGTGGGATACAACAAACGAATGGCACAGCACCAGACCCCCTCCTGCAAACACACACATGGCTAATGCCAGACAATCAAATATGCCAGGGGACTAATCATGAGCACAGAGCATGCATAAATATTTGCAGGACTAAGCCCACTAACCGGGGTAAAAGAGGATAGCTATGTGGTCGCTTAGCTCTTATGTAAATGACTTTGTTTTTCAAAGCTGGAAAGCCTTGCAAAATACTTTTATGTTTAATCAAATCCAAATAAAATGATTCTACAATGTACTGAAGGGCTTCCCATGATGAGTCAGTGACAATGTCAGCTATTTAGACTCATGGCAAGCACTTAATTTTGGTTGCAGTCCAGCTCCCATTGAAGTCAGTGGGAGCCCTCTTCCCTGATTGCAACATGAGCCTTTGTTACTAAATTATCTCAAGCCGATGAACTGTGAAACAGAGAAGTTACTTTTACTAACCATTCCTAATCCAGACTTATTAAGGATATTGTAAACTAGTACTAACTAATTCAGTAATTAGGTCTGAAAACATACTCACTGCATCACTAATACATAAGGGTTGGGTGTTCACTTCTAATACCCTGTAAAGATGCCCTGGTACAAAAAATATCACACCTCAAATGAAGGGTCCCACGAGCTACATGATTTGGTTGAAAGCGGGGAAAGAGCAGAGAAAAACGTACATTCCTCATCCTACACCTCAGCAAACAGAGCTGTGGCTTTGTCCATTTCATAGTCCCGGTGCTATAAATTTTAGATTTAGATCCGTATCCCCCTGATGCTCCGTGCTCTCTGGGGCAAGGAATTCGGGGGCCGTAGTTCTACCCCTACTGTATGGCATATGCCTTGGGCAAAAAGTGACAGAAGCACACATTTGAGCGACTATACAGTACAAAAATTAGCTTGGTGGATCACAATCAATGCTAGCACATGAAGTGCAGTACTGAGTCTAGACAACAAAGTACTCTGACTGGTATGAAAACACTATGTAACGGAAGAAAAAAAATAGCAAAGTCATCTCTTCTATTTTTCCCCCAGTCCTATTGCCTTTCAGTATCAGCTGTAGAAGTGCTGTCCTCAGTTACACAGGTCCCAGAGGAAAATAAGATACCTGCTTTTTCACTTTGCTTTCACACATGCACAACTAGCAGCTTCGAGGGAGAATAGCTGAGAGATGAAGGAGCTGAAGAAAAGAAATAGCAATAATAATAGTCCCAGAACTGTTCCAGGGGTTGACAGAAAAACCACTGCACAACACATTTGCCCGATACTCCCATCGCAAAAAGGTGGGAATTATCTCATCTAACCCCAACCATCTAAAAATGAAGCTTATAATTGAAATGTATTGGCTAAGTCTTGAAGAAATGAAGAAAGGCACAAATAGAAGGTAATTGTTTCAGTGTTACAGTAGATATAATAGGTAGGGAAAATTGCCTTCTGGAAGGGTCTGTCTCATGCTTTTGGCCACAGAAAGGCCACGCAAATAGGCAAGGTGCCTCGAAGCAGAGCTATTGCAGGCAAATCCACTGAAATATTGGCGTATCTCAACAAGGAGGTAACTAGTTACCTTGGGTACTGGCATCAGTCGTGCTGCCAGAGCAGGTCGCTTTGTGACGGCTAAAAATCCTAGTAAGTTCAGCTGCTGTGAGCTCACTTAGTTCATGTTTAAACTGTTAGTGGTCTCCACTATGGGTAAAGGAGTAGATACATCTATGTCTCTGCAGCGACCGTTAACTCAGTTTGTGATTTCATTTGAATTACAGGTGTAGATTGTAAGAAAGATAAGACTCCTGACATTCACTCCATCACTCTGCCCCCAAGGCGATCACTTGCCAAGTGGTAATGGTCAGTCTCGTAATGGTCAGCTTTATATCTGCATCCACAAGTACCTGTACTTCCATAGGTTTAATATATACAGATAATACGTTATCTAAACATTGTATCTATAGATATACCTATAGCTAAATACTTAAATAACTATATAAATATTTCTATAACTTTTAAACAGAGTTCAGCCCATAGACTAGAGAGACAAAAACAGAAAAGAGACACCAGATTCATCTCCTGTTCACTCTCTGCCTCCATAAATGTTATAACCCAGGAATGACAGCAGAGATATTTCCCAGGAACACAGTATTAGCGGTGCAGTGATACGGTAGAGTGAGTTTCTCCTCACTACTATATGGTAAAGAGAGGATTGAGGAGAAAAAGTGTGAGAAACAGCCCTATGAGCACCAAGATGAGAGAAGAACTGGGGGAAAGGAGGTGCTTCAGGGGCTGTTGCAGAGATTCTTCTGCAGCCTGTGGACAGGCCACAGTAGAGCAGCCCACAGAGATGATATCACAGAACGGTAAGGTTTGGAAGGGACCTCTGGAGATCATCCAGTCCAACCCCCTGCCAAAGCAGGTCCACTCAGAGCAGGTCCCACAGGAACGTGTCCAGGTGGGGTTTGAATGTCTCCAGAGATGGAGACTCTACCACCTCTCTGGGCAGCCTGTTCCAGGGCTCTGCCACTCTCACAGGAAAGAAGTTCCTCCTCATGTTGAGATGGAACTTTCCATGTTCAAGTTTGTGCCCGTTCCCTCTTGTCCTGTCCCTGGGCACCATTGAAAAAAAGACTGGCCCCATCCTCCTGCCACCCACCAGACTAGAGAGACATTGGATTTCCTCCAGACCTTGGCCACCTTGCCTGTTCTCCAGGACCTTTCAAAGATGATGGAGAGTGGCCCAGCAATGACTTCTGCCAGGTCCCTCAGCGCTCACGGGTGCGTCCCATCAGGACCCATGGACTTGTGAACATCCAGTTTACTTAACTGATCTCTAACTTGATCCTTCTCAACCAAGGGGAAGTCTTCCTTCGTCCAGACTTTCTCTGTTACCCCAAGTCTGGGACTCCTGAGGGCCAGCCTGACCAGTAAAGACTAAAGCAAAGGTGGCAGCTGCTACTGAGACCAGTGGGGCCATTTCTAAGTGCAGGGCTCTGCTTGTGCTCAACTTAGAGGAGCTGCACCCATTTTGAGGTCTGATGTGGCAAACTCTACAAGGCAAGTGGGGTGAGAAAAAGAAAAAGAAAAGAGTATCCACAGCAACAACATGCAATGATAGAGTTAGAATAAGTGTGAAGCTTCATGGCTCGAGTGCAACACATTTGGGAAAAATAATGATTCCGTTCTCACTTCCTGTGGGTCTTCAGAAGGGCATTAACTTGCAGGAAGAGCAAGTGCTGTTTTGAGGTTTATGGCTGGGACATATATCTAAATTAATTGTGGCTCAGAGTGAATTTATGCTAAGTTTATTTAAAATAAGATAGATGGGCAAGCAGCAGCCAGGATTTGGTTGAAAAGTGACATTATTTGTGGAGACAGTCTATTGTATTGCAGCAAAAGAGAATTCCATCTTCTATTAATAGTGGCCAGTGGGAATTCATGCTGAGACTTTTACTTCACTGACATACCGATTTCATTAAAAGTTTCTTCATCCAGACCCTCTCTTCAGTTTTTCATAGTAACTCTTGAGGGTGTGTGTGAGGGAGCAAAAGGATTCCCTGGAAAGGGTCCAGCTACTACTGATTTTGAAGGAGGGGTTCTCAAGTACATCAGATGAGGTCTACAATTCATCATGATAATAAATATAGTGTGGCTTCACACAACCTTGGGAGGGAGAAGGGGGGCCCAGGGTTGCCACCGGAGGGCTCTGCCCAGGTGCTGGGGTCAGGCTGTGGAGATGCACTTGGTGAACAAAGACCCAGCTTGGGGGGGGGGGGCCCGCATCCCCATCCATCTTTATGGCATATGGCAAACCCTCTTCATTGTGCCCACCCCAGCCACTCGGTCCCTCTCTAGTTAGTCTGAGGGCAAGCAGCTGAGGGCCCTCTGCCCAAGGCAGGTGGCCTCTCCTATGGAAATGAGCCAATTAAAGGAGGCTATAGAAGGGCACAATTGGCTGGCTTCTTAAGCTGAGGCCGGGCTATAGAACTGAAGATGGAGAGGTGGTGGTGAACAGGAGAATTTTCAGCTGCGTACTTTTTGACCCACTCCCTGAGCAGCCTGGGTTAAAGCAGAGGAAGGGATTTTGGCCTGTGAATCTTTTTCCTTTCTTTGAGTCGCAAGTGCCAGGAAACAAATTGAGAAGCGTGAAGTAACAGAGCAGTGGGTTGGGTTTTTTTCTGTACATCTTTTTAACGCTCATAATGAAGGGCTTCCCACATTATGGCCTGTGTCTATTTCAGCCCTGATTTTGTATCTACTTACAGGATTAGAAAGATTAAGTGCTAATTAGAGCACCGAGGGCTAATAACTGCTACTTCTGCAATGCACATTTTTCTTAATCTTGTCTTTAATTCCAGGGGAGATTGGTCCATGTTACAAAGCCAGAGTTTGCCAAAGGTTACTAAACATGCAATAGAAGGTGCTGGGTGTTAGTTTTCTTGTATATACTGAATAGGCATCATCCCCTCGGCTAAGAGGAATTACAGTGATGGCAGGAAAAAGCATGCTTTGTTTCTGAAGAAAACAAAAAGCAGTGTTGTCTTTGTTCTGTTGGAAGCACTGTTAACCCCACTTTCCCCCTTTTTCCATTTTCATATCTATAACTTCTAGTTGGAGCATTGTACTACATACAACGCATTATTAATTCAAAGTATATTCAAATACTACCAAAATGATACATGTGGTAAAGGGAGAAGCAGGAATGTGTGAAAATGGCAAATAGAGAAAAATTGGCCACTGTCTTTTCCCTGACTGTTGACTGGGGAATTCGTGATGCTGTTCGTTAGTGGGACAGTTTCCTTCTGTTCTCGCCTTAAAGCTCAGTTGTAACACACCGACAGTCATATATTTGGAAATAAGTTTAGAACTATTTGGTTGCTTGAGGGGAACACATAAAAAAAATTAGCAAACGGCAGTTTTTCCTGTGTAAAACATGGCCAGGATCTTTTCCAGAGAGGAAAGACTTAGAGGAAGGTTTTGATTTCCAGCCAACAAAGGATTGGATTTGCATACAGGTGTTAGGAGGTTTCTCTCTGAATTCATGGATCACTGCTAGTTTCAGATGTCAGGACACAGAGATGGGTCAAAGGCACTGGGAGATGACTTGCAGCCAGTTAAAGGAGTTTGAGGTCAAGGCTGCCAACATCAGAGCTCTTGTTTTCCACCAAGTGACGCCAGATGTACCAGAGTCTCATTCAATTACCTATTTCCCACTGTAACTAAAAGAGCAGGTTGGGTTCTGCACGAGGGGGCTGATTACAGTGGTTTTTGGTTTATTCTAGGGTAGAGCAGCCTCCCATCTCTTGGGTGCAGGATGGAACCCACTTGCTCAAAAGCAGAGAGTGAGGACCATCCATGAGGATCAAGCAGGAGAGGAGGTAGAGCATTTAATACAGAG
The DNA here is from genome assembly GCF_964106895.1 of Numenius arquata. Classification (NCBI taxonomy): domain Eukaryota; kingdom Metazoa; phylum Chordata; class Aves; order Charadriiformes; family Scolopacidae; genus Numenius; species Numenius arquata. Next base: position 61,863,560 of record NC_133582.1, read on the forward strand.
GTACCTCATGCAAGAGAAACCAGGGTCACTTTGGAGCAGAAAACTCCCCTGCACACGGGCCTGGTTTTCAGGAGACCTTCCCAGGATTTTATTAGGATTGTGGAGGAGCTGCAAAGAGTCAAATCGCTCTGTCCCTGTGTAACGAAATGATCAAAGTCTAACATCCCTAAAGAGTTCTTCTTCCTCAGACCTCCTACTGTGTGTGACCAGAGCCAATCTTCTCTCTGTTAAATCAGTTCTTAGTAGATAATTACCAGAGAATTACTGATGCTTAATAAATTCTCAGATCTGCCTATTCAAAACAGTTTAGCGTTAAGAGGGCTCTCTGCTGAACACTATCTGAAAACCACCTCAAGTATAAGAAAAACCCTTCTCCAGAAGTATTTAGAGATGACCTGGGAGGAGAGACAGGGAACGAGAGGAAATACTGCAACAATAATCAGTGATGAATAGACTGGTAGACTATGAATGTACCAGGCAACCTCTTAGAAATGGAGTAGGACTGTCCTACAGAAATCCTATTTTAGCCTGTGTGTGCTATGTATTTCAGGGTATTAGACATCTGATGTCTCCTCCTGCCCAAAACACCAAACCATGCATCACCACAGATGATGGCCTCTTCATTCCTCCTCCCAGCAGAAACCCCTGCCAGTGTCAAATACTTTATTCTGGACAACAAAACCTACAGAAACACATTTTCCAAAGCCAAGCCTTTATCTGAATTCTGTACTGCATACAATTATCCTGAGCCAGCTGGCAGAAAAAAGCCTTTAGCCATGCACACCTAATGCCTGTAGCTCGCTAGGAGTGGAGCACAGACCCACCACAGCCGGTACCTGCCCGATGGAGCTGTCCTGGAGAATGGGTATTTTTTACAAACTGTACTTTACTAATTGTACTTTAAAAAGGGATTGGCAAGAACAAGGCATTGCAGCTGATTTCAATAGTGTATTATTCCCTTGGATTTTTGTCATAATACCTATAAATGGAATTTTTGAGCCTTTTTTTCCAAATGTTTCTAAATAATGTCTTTTTCTTTTTTTCCAACTTTTTATATAATAGCTTGGTCTCTTCTCACACTTCTTTCCTCATCACTTACATTCATACAGCTTTTCAGTCATACAGCTCAAGCATCTTCTATTAAGCCTAATTCCTGCCTCAGACAAAAGATCAGGCGGGTGTTTTTCTGCGGGTCACACCAGCATCCCTCCCTCACCTCCAGCATCCCTCCCTCACCTCCAGCATCCCTCCCTCACCTCCAGCATCCCTCCACACGACGTGTCAGTCCATGGCTTTACCACCAGAGGGAGCTGCCTGAATGTCTTTGAAAAATTTTTACGCCCAATTTAAATTTTAAAAAAAAAGATATAAAAATTTCCACCTTTGAAATCTCGTTATTTAGAACAGAGGATGCAGTTGTGACAGGCATAAAGGGGAATTATTGAAAGACTGTTATACTGTGCAATGCCTCAAACCTTTACTCCGCTTCGTTCTGGTCTCATCCAATCCTGTACAGTCTGGTACAACAGTACAAAATAAGCTTTGTTGATTTAATCAAACAAAGCAGGCTTCAATGAGGGTGTTTATGCCAGCTATTGAGACCCACAGTATGACTCTGATGGACTGAGGTTTGAGAGGAAAAGGCAAACGAGATTTTTATAGCTAACTAAGACCACTCAGTGATACATAATACTGCCTAGGACAGACCATAATATGTCTTACAAAATTAATGTCCATTAGTACTAATACTAAGGCTTTGTCTCTTTAAAAACAGAACCTCTGCTTTAACACTGGTTCATTTTTAGGTTGTCTCCTTTTTTTAGTAATGATTTCTGTCCCAGTTCTGCTCTGCTTTCCAACACCACCACCTGGTTACAACAGAGACGCTGCTTTCCCTCCGATTATGGCCACTGCCTCTCCATCACACATATTTTCATGTTTCCTGATGTGTTGCATGCAGGGTGTTACACGAGCATGCACCCACATTTTCTATTAAATGAGGGGTTCTAAGCTATTCTTGGGTCCAGACTTTTCTTGTCCTCTTCAGACCACAGCTGAGCCCTAAGATTCTCTGGAAGGGAAAAGCCGAAGTAAGCTCTTTAACTTAACCCCCAGCTCCTGATGTGTGAGCTCTAGACAGACTTGGCAGGGGAAAGCTTGAGTACGGTCCCACTTAGCACTGGGACTGGCTTTTCTTAAGTACAGCATGTGCTCACAAAGGTAGAGCTGAGCTACGCTCAGACACAGGCCCGGGGCAGAAATTGCTGCGCTAGAGGATAGAGCCAGAGCTCCACGCTGATTCAACCTAGAAAGCTCAGTCCCTAATAATCCAAGGAAAAATAACTTTTCTATCTATGGATTTTATCATGGAACTTCCAGAGGCCTGATTGTTTTCACAGCCTTGGGGCTTGGCAGTCCTACTCACACGTAGTTAGGGCGATAAAGATGATGAGGGGCCTGGAGCATCTCTCTTACGAGGAGAGGCTGAGGGACTTGGGTCTTTTTAGTCTGGAGAAGAGAAGACTGAGGGGGGATCTGATCAACACCTATAAATACTTCAAGGGTGGGTGTCAGGAGGATGGGGCCAGTCTTTTTCAGTGGTGCCCAGGGACAGGACAAGAGGAAACGGGCACAAACTGGAACATGGGAAGTTCCATCTCAACATGAGGAGGAACTTCTTTCCTGTGAGGGTGGCAGAGCCCTGGAAGAGGCTGCCCAGAGAGGTGGTGGAGACTCCATCTCTGGAGACATTCAAAACCCACCTGGACACATTCCTGCGGGACCTGCTCTGGGTGACCCTGCTCTGGCAGGGGGTTAGACTGGATGATCTCCAGAGCTCCCTTCCAACCCCATATCATTCTGTGATCTCCTCATCTGATTACTCAAAGTAGGATGCAGCCCTCACAAGGTGCCAGTATGTGACAATCATACACACTTTACTCAACACGAGAAACCTACATTAATATGCCTCCATGAAGTGCTCTGCTATCAAGCTGGTCAGTGAAGAACTAGTCAATGGTACCTAGAGAGAGCTTTGGTTTGCCCCACAGTAGTCACATCTGGTATCACACACAGACACCTGAACTCATGTGTCTTGGTCCCACGAGCCTTCGACTGGGAGCAGAATTCCCATCTCCTCCCTCAGTGCTTTAAAAAGAACTTTCAGGAACATTAGTTCAAAGAATTAGAGAGTCAGAGAGATGCAGAACCCAACCCAGCCTCTGGACTTTCACCCCCTTTTTGCCACTTCATTCCAGTCTACTTCCACATGGAGCAGAGAGCTTATTTTTCCTCTTTCCCAAATAACCAAAATATCCCCAGTGTATGAATACAGCAGATAAACAGATGGAGGACAGGCCTGAATTACGTTCTTTGCCAGAACTTGTCAAACATTTGTGACATAGGATGAGGTTTTCCTGCTTAGGAGGTGAGTATGAGAACACATTTGTTTTCCCCACATGAGCAACCACCTGTTGAAGATGATGAACAGGTGAAGTACATGGGACCTCCATTGCTCTACAGCGTCAGATCTTCCTCCCCTGTACACATGAGCTACTTTTTCAGACTAACCTATTTTCTGTGATGGTCTGGCAAGCCAAAAAAGCGGGAAAACCTCATTTTATCGACGAAGAAGCAGTTTCTCCTTCATGAAAGAACATGACACTGGCTGGCAAAACCAGAGAGCTCACAGACCTTCACCTTCTTGCTGCCCCCTCTGGTTTTGAGGGGTGCCAGATCAGAGGAAAATCTCCCTTCTCAGTGCAGGGAGAACGTGATGTTTTCCCCACTGAAATTTTACCTCCTGGCCCATTGGAGAGCAGGAGAAGAGGAGGCTGGAGCCAAGGAGGGCGCCCAGCAGGGCTTGAAAGGGGCTCGTTCCCTACCTGAAAAAGTACTTAGAGGCAGACCCATAGACCTCCTTCCGCTGCTGTGTGGCAGCGAGGGATTCATCCTGGGCAGAGGGCAGGCCGTGGCTTTTGTGATGCTGCTTTCTCCCCAGCATGCCTCCAGCAAAAGGCAGTTCTGCAGTGTTTTGGAGGATCCAACCATCAAACTCTACATGGGGCTGCCATTCTGGCGTTTCTGACCTCTCAGATAACACATGGCACGGTCTACGTCTTAATCCACTCCAGAATGGAAAAAGCAGCACAAGGGAAATGTCTCTCAATGCCTACAAATACCTAAATTCAAGTCCAATTATAGAAGGAGGAGGGGGAAAAGCAAAGAGCACTTTTTTTTTCTCAGGCTCCAGAGCCAAGATCTGGGTGTTTTTGAAGTCATCCTCCAAGGAAGAAAAGAAAAGGCTGAAGCTTACTGTGACCTAAATAAAGCAAAAGAATTAGGTACTTGTGATCAAAGGGTTGAATGATGCATACACACATCTCCCTAAATAATAGAGTGAGTGGGGGAAATGACATGTCATTATTCCTCTGAAATAAAGTGAATTACCTGCTCTGAAAAGAGGAGTTAATCTGTTTTTATACAGTGAAGAATAATGCCACATTATTTCTCCTAAAATTAGCAGCTGACAAGCTGAGCCCTCAGTGCTCATAGCATCTGGCTCCCTGGCACCACACTGCTCTTATCACAGCGAAACCTTCCTTTACCACTTTCATAAGGATTGGTGGAGAATGGCCATTACCACAAAGGCCAACACCCACCGAGCTCCAGAACAGCAGCAGGTCTAAGGTACCTCAGAGTTTCTTGCCTTCTGCAACCTGCAGAAAACCCGATACCGACATTTCAGAAAAGCTGCAGGACTTTGAATGGACCCAAAGTCCTCTTTCGGTGGCTTAATCGTACAGTCGAGACCTTTCTATCCAGCTGTGCCCTTCATTAGTTGTCTTCCAAACCAGAAGCAAATGTGTGACAATCTCATCCTAAAATTCTGCATTTTGACATTTCTAGAGTCCAAGGCAGGCAGCGAGACCATGAATTCTGAAAGCTGGTTAGACTCATCTCGTAACTAAGGGGCTATTTTTTTTGTTTTCTCAAACTCTAAGGCTTCAGACACTGGACAACTGAGCACATAAATTGTTCAGCCATTACTGTGGTTATCTTGAAAAGATAACGGCTATATTTTATCACATGAATGCATAGAAACAGCATAGGGACGTCTCAAAACTGATCTCCCAAGGAATTCCCCTCTGTTGGCCATTCACGTTTTGAGTGTCAGTATGAAGGGCTCAGCAGTCGTAAAAAAGGCTTGGGAGATTGAAAACCTGAGAAGTCATTTCCATCAGACCTGGAAGACCAAAATCACAGAGCTTATCTAGCCCCTAGACAGTTTCCAATTACGTACCACTTCAACAGAATAACCAAACTCTGCTGAATCTGCCTTACTGCTGCAGGGCCATATTCATGTCCAAGGTACATGCAGAGAATTCCCCAGCAGCAGACTGAGAAGGAAACATAAGTTAAACTTTCTCTCCCCCGTGCATCCGAGGGAAGTGAGAGGGTGTTAATTTATCTGTGTTTAAATACTAAAACTTCACTTTTGTTGATGTTTTTTTCCTCGACTGGGATGACGCAGAGAATATGAAAGATAATAAATCCTGTCACCAACGCCATTTATCACCATTTAACCTTTCTCATCACCGAAATGTTCTCTCCTCAATTGAACTGTTTTCAGCTGACCTGCAATCAGTGCTCTGCAGTCCCACACTGGCAAGCGTGTAAAGTAAATTCAGTAAATTCAGTAAAATTCAGTGTAGTCAGAGGAACACACAGATCAGCACGCCCCTACTGACTACTCCACATTTTTACCTCTCAACAGGAAAACCAAACAGCTAAAAAACAGCTCCAGGAGCCCAGAGAATGTATCTATCAGCAGAGAGAAAGCAGGACCGTCCAACGTCAAAGTATGCAAGCTTCCTTTTTCAGCTCATGGAGCTAAAGTGTAACTTCTCCCCAGATCCAACTGCTGGAGGGGGACACAATCTCACTGACCAAATATCTGAGGGCAACTTGCCATCACTGCCTCTTTACAAAGCACAGAATGAATAACTTCCTTGAGAAAGCAATAAAAATGGAATAAAGCACTATTTTTTAATTATATTAATAATGATTTATTCAAAAATATGTTCTCATTATACTGTTATCTAAGCCCAAGCCATTGTAAAGCAAAAGTAGTTTGGTTCCACCTGAATTTAAAGTCATTATTATAATTATTCTCACCAGAACAGCCATTAATCACATAAACAATACCTGGCTTGCAGAAAATATGTGGTAAGTAGCTATATTATGATTTACTATTATTTTTCTTACATTCTTTAACTCTTACTTTAATACTTATTTTCCATGGAAATGTTTTTGGACAAAAAATAATAAAATCTTACCTTCAGACTGATGCGTGGCAAGAGGTGTCTGTGTCTCCTTGGAGTATGATACCACCTCCCGGGGCAAGAAATCAACCTGGGTAATCTTTGACACCCCCAGTTTGTGCAGTCTGCGTCTAAGATGGAATACACGACACCAAAAGGTTAGTCATGTTAAATGTAAATCAGCAACAGGAACAAGAGTGTTTGCTTTTATAAACAGGATAAAAAAATCCTTCAGTGTTTGCTAAGATGAAGCACAATACGCTACTCATGAGAAGTACCTAATTGCAGTGGGGAAAATTAACCTGGGAACCATTTGCCATAATAAAGCACAGTTACTGAACCTCTAGATCATGCTGCTGAGAGGGACTATAAATGGGAAAGAGAAACCACCTGCTTGTGCCTCTCCTAAGGTGCCACAAAATTCTCTTTGATGCCATCATTGCTACAACATTCTGCCCGCTCAAAAAAGTTAATTTTCAGCCTGAGATACTCAACAGTGGAAAGGGAGCAGTGGGTGTAAACCAGGCTGGATTGGGACTGTCAGACGTTCACCTGAGATCCATAATAGAGACTTTAATTAGCAAGGTGGGTGATTCCCATAAAGAAGGGGCTTCTCCCTTCCACAGGAGTCGTTAGCAGTGGAATTGATGTGGGTTTATGATCAGTAGAGTCCTAATGCAAGGGTTGGAGGGGAGCTCCAACAGGGCGAGTACAGCCTTCTTTTTCTACTGCTTCCCTTACTTTAAATAAACCACATGGATTAAAAAATTAAAGCAGTAAAGCCAACTAACTGTAAGCAGGGAAGGAAGAAAGCAGAGAGACAGCTGAACACGGTCATGAACACTTCTAGTCACACACAGTTCACTCAACACTGCGGGGGCAAAAATCAATTTATTTCCTGACTATCATTTGACTCTCTGTAAGGAGGGAAGAATAAACAAATGGTTACTTGCAAGTGTTTTACTGGAAAAAGTGCCAACTTTCAGCAGAGAAAAGAATATGCACATAAGAAACAAATCAACCAAATAAGTCCAGTTGCCTAGATCAACAAGTGCAAGCACGCTTATATGTTTATGGGAAATAAATTCACGGACATGGTGTTCCTGAACTGCCATGTCATTGGAGAGAGCAATTTGGAAAAGCAGAAAATTCATCCACACTATCCATACCCTCTCCCTCTGCCAGATCATCAGAAGAACCGAGGTCAAAGGGGCTCTGATCTAACTCATTTATAATGCTTTAGGTACTCAATTAAGATTGATGTCTGAAACGAAATGGGGGTCTCAAAAGGAAATTATCATCATCGGATGACACCTACTGAACTCTTCAGCTGGTTAACGCTACATCAGCTATATATTTTTCTAATCTATCTTCCTGGCTCAGTTGTTCTTAAGCTGAACGCAATTAGATTCAGCAGGTAAACAGTATGAATCAGCCCTATCAGGTAACAAACCACTAGAGCAGAAATGCTTGTTACAGCTCTGAGTCTTTCTTCTTTTCAAAGAGGAAAAGCTAACAAGTCTCCCTCCTTACAACCGTCTGTGACTTTGCCAACGTGAACAACAGCTACAATTGTCTGAAAATCCTACAGAAAAAAAAACTTCTACGCTATTACTGGGGGCAGAAAAACTTGTACAGATTGTGCCATACTTCAGCTAAGAAAAGTTTTAGTAGCTGCTTTAACTCAGGGTTTGTGTGAATGCAAGCGAAATAGCTCACCCCAGCAAAATCTCGTGTATTTTTCCCTCCTTCAGCACCAGATGTGCAACCTCTGTTGCCTACGTGGCCAGTCCCCTGCTGCCCCAGGCTACTGGTTCCATTCACTGAGATTCTTAAGCCTCCTGCATCAAAAGAGCTTCTTGACAGGGGTCTTGGTTAAGTATAATCTCTAATTAATTATCTGCCTAATCTGGGCCTAATTAGAACCTCAGCAGATTCTAAGAACAGTTTCACATGAGGCCACTCTGTATCTTCTCAACTGCCCAAGGATGGGGAACATCGATCCCTGATGGATTTAACGGCTAGTTGGGTTAACCTCTTTGTAGACCACTAACCAAGAAGTGAGCTACATCCCAGAGCACTGTGCTGAGAGAATGGGTGGGACTTCTCACTTAAAACACTTCTAATTCAGGAATTGCTGGCACTTGTACAAATATCTAGTGTCAACCCTAGCCTGGTAAGTGCTGGTGAAGACAGGGGAGGTCTTTCCTCATCTTTCTCTTCTTTTTTGCCCCTGTTAAGCCACCTGTGATGTTGTGTAACTGAAAGTTGGCCTGGCCCTTGGTTCCAAGCACTTTGGGACAACTGGAGTATCCTTTCAGTGTCTGGACTCTACTGAATATGGGCTGTAATGTTTTAGTCTCTAGTTCTTTTTGGGCAGCACTAAACTGCCTATTGCTTTCCCATCCCTATTTTTCATCTGAGGTGCTCACAATTCTTACAGTTTGCTGAATATTCATCTTGGAGAGCACATAAGCTTTGAAGGATTCCTTTCAAAGCTGCCTATGGGATGTCAGTAGGAGGACAGTAACTAAAATCCAAGCATTAGAATGGATTTCTCTGTCTGTAGGTGTGAGAAGAAAGATGTATCTGCTACAAGTGCTTTGCTACGCACATCATTTAATTGCTGACTGTGGGATTTCTTTTGCATTGGTATTTTTTTTTAATCAAGTCTCATGACACCAGAGGACAGCCTGGTCCTCTCTCTAACTCTGCCTTGGCTTTGAAGACCGTCTTCTTTCAAAAGGGGCAGGACTTCCATTACAGAGCGTACCTGTGGATTTACTCTTTGGAACACTTCTTTCCTGTCTTCGCACTGACCGCTCATCAAAGATTGAAGTCTTGTGGGTACGCGCAGTGTTATCTTTTTGTGAATCAGATAAAGGACCTGCCTTGCACAGCCATTTGAGGAACCTTGCTAGTAGGAGTGCTCATCTTCTCATCCAAACATGTAGCAAAGGGCAGCTGAGATATCTAAAAGGTTTCTGTACATTAAAACAGCTCAAAAAACTCCACCTTTTTGGTACAGCTGTAGAAGTGGGATCCATTGAAGTCACACAGGTAGAAATTACAAACACTCTTAGAAGTTCTGGATGCGAAGAAACCCTGTTTAGAAAGCTCTCTAGATACTTTCTGCTCCCTTTGATCTTTCCTGGTGAATAGTCCCAACATCCCTAACTGCAGCTGGGAGCACTGTCAATCGGGACTTAAAGGGAAATTGTTGTTTCTCTTATAGGATGGTGAATGAATTCCACATTAACCAGTAAAGGCATAAGGTGCTTGCCCGGAGCCCCTAAGTTCACGGGCAGAGCAATTTCTTCAACATAGAGATTTGGTTTTGCCTGTGACTCAACTTCTGAAGAACTCAAGGGACTGCTACCTATCCTTTTTAGAGGAATGGTTTATCCTAAATATCTCTACAGGCAGGCATTTCTAAACGATTTAAATTAATTTATTTTTTCAGATGCTCAGGATAGAGAAGTTCCATCCCAAACTAGAAAAATATTAATTTTAGCTCTAGTACAATTTTAAAAATGCTTGATTGACCTGAACTAAGAATTATTCTTGGAATATGATTATATTTAAGTACACAGTTAAAAGCACATATGCAGGTCTTAAGGAAAAGGAGAAATTGTTACTGCATGTGGAAACAGCATAACTATGGCAGGCGGGAAGGAAGGGGAACAGTACCTTGCAAATGATTCAGAGAGAAATGCCTGAATCAACAGGTACAAACAAGCCCGATGTAACTGTACATGCACATTAAAGTGCCACAATAATAACATTTCATCTGTAATGAAATTGTTATTTGTATTGCGTTTCAGGCAACAGAAAGAGCAGCTTATCTTTTCATGAGCTTCTTTAAATAGTAGGGTTTTTTCCACAAAGATGGCCTTGCTGAAGCGTCTTACTGATGAAACTAAAAAAAGGAAACTTAAATTATGGTCTTTTTGAGTCAACAAAGCAAATGAAAATCACACAAAACCAGCTCAACTGGGAAGCATGTTCAACATAATACTTGCAAATAAACAATAAACGAGTAACAAAAAGAGCTGACATATACCCAAGTTCAGAGTCAGACTGGAGCTGCAGCACTGAGGGGTCTGTGTCCCATTGCAAGGTCCTAGGGCGGGAATCAGCCGTGCAGCACAACGGGAGGGGAAAAAAAGAACACACAGAATTAACTGAAAGGATGAACAGAACCCCATCTCATTAGTTACATGCTCTACGTAGTACATTCAACCTCCAAGTGCAAGGGACAGCCACAGTACAGCAAACAAGGGCTGTACGTCAAACTGTGACAGGGCAGGCAACTTATTAAAATTACATATTATTGGTAAACAAAGGGAAGAAGCTGAGTTTCCTTTCAGATATTGGTTAATTAAACTTTTTTTCTTTCTTTTCCTGAAAGATTTCTAACTCTTTAACCGTGGTTGATGCGTTCGCAATGATCTGTAAAATCTGCAGGCACAATTTATTGTAATCGTGTTTTTATAATAAGGTGGGCTGGGCACTCGCCATGAACTCCAGTGAAGGGTCCAGCCCTTCTCGCGCTCCCGAGACGGACAGGAAGCCACCCTGAGAAACAGTGTTCTGGGCACAGACATCACATAGGGCATACGCCAACAAATGGGGGGTCTGGGATGAATAAATAAATTCTTCTTCTTTTCCCCCAGATAAAATTGCTTGGGAAGAGGGGAACGCTACACCCGGGGAAATCAGGTCTATGACCATGCCTTAACAGACTGCTGTCATATGGGACTGTCACCAAATATCCGAATGCTCCGGAGGTGTGGTCTGAAGCCAAGATGTTGTTCCTTTTTATTGCAGCACAACTTACCGTACCACTATCCCTAAAACTCTTTGCAAACACTCACAGAGCCTTTCTGGAGTCCTGCAAAATACTTATAATGCCCCAATTTTGAAATACAAAACTTGACACTTTCTTCAGGGTGAGGGTGCCAGAGCCCTGGAACAGGCTGCCCAGGGAGGGTGTGGAGTCCCCTTCTTTGGAGATTTTCAAGCCCCACCTGGATGCAGTCCCGAGTAACATGCTCTGACATGCTCTGGGCAATCCTGCTTCGGCAGGGGAGTGGGACTAGATGATCTTTATGGTCCCTTCCAACTCTAAAAATTCAGTGAAATTCAGTGACATAATGAGGCCAGCGTTTTCAAAAGTGCCCACTCGTTCCCTGGCTCTTGGTTTTACTTTATTTTTCCTCCTTTGGAAAGCCACATCTCACATGCAAGAGAACTGCCAGAGCCCACCACAGAACCAGGAACACACGTTTGGCTCCTGAGCAGCTTTTTCTGTAGTGTGAACACCAGGTTACGCGTCGCCCTCGCCAGCAGAGGCTAAAGCAAAGGAAAGCACTCCTTTGCCAACGCAAGCGAGTCATGCTTGCAGACACACGGATAATGATAGTCCTCGAAATTAAAAACTCCCCTCGTTTCTTCTAAACACAAATTTTGAGGATACAGAGAACGTAAGATTACCAGGTTCAGCCCAAAGCAGCCGTATAACCAGCCCTGCTCAATTTACACAAGCCCTTCTGCAACCAGAGCAACCTCTGCCAAAGAATCACTCGTATAGAAGTTACTAATACTTTCAATCCTTCAATAAAATACTTTAATACGAGTTATTAATACTATTCATAACTAAGGAGTTATTGAATTAGGTTAGAAATACATCCCTTCAAGCCACACCATTATGCTACCTCCAGTACTTTGTAAACTCACCCATTCTATTACCAGTGTTAACTCACTCCCTGGAGAGACAGAGAAGAAGACAAGGGCATGTGCACCCTCTCGTGTCAGAGAGAATCAATCCCAACACCCTTTATGTACAAAAAGAATGAAGAATTGTAACATGGAGGTGCTTTCCCATGCAACGTAAGGGCGCTTATTCCCCTCAGCTTCTTGTGATCCATAGTAACGTGTATTGGGATGATTCTACAGTTATACAGAGAGACTTCTCCAAAATGAAACTGTATTACAAAAGGCTCAGAGACAAAACAATACAGTAATAAAGAACACATTTTTTTTTTCCTTGTAACTTGACTGTAGCTCAAAGTGGAAAGGAAAGCAGGCACAAGGATCTGAATGCCTGATGCAAGGCAAAGGCATCAGTGACTAATGCATTATAGATACTCTGTTAAAAGTGCTGTCTGTGTGAAAATGACTCTGCCGTGTCACCGAGGTGAGTAGCACATATAGGACTTGCTACGTAAATGCACATTTTTAATCTTATAGCTGCCTAGCAGCTACTTATACAAGTATATTCAGGTTTTCCAAACACTTACAAAACAGATATAACTCATTTCAGTCTTTTGCCCCCCTCCATCCACTCTCAAACCTACAAAACCTCCCAAGGGATAAAGTTTATTCCATCAGAGAGACCTCCACTATCATCTGATTAAAACAAGAGCTTGCGACAGCCTCTAAAGGGGTAAACCCCCTGCGTTCCACCTCTAAGAACCCAGACCCAGTTACAAGAGAGGGCATGTTTACCTCGTGCTCAGCTGAACACCTAAACAAAACAAATTCAGAGATCTCACACGCTCGAGACAGTGCTCAAATCCCCAAAATACGAGAATAGCAACATCTATGGTTTAGGTTACGCAGGCCATATGTGTAGTGGAGACATATTCTACCCTTAAGTATTTAATTATCTGTATTCTGACATGGAGACTTCCCCATTCCCGGCATCGATACAGGCTTTCAATGGGAATTCTCCTTGACTCCCGATTACACTCATTTTAAACAGTTTTGGTGCATTTGCAAAACATTCTCTAGATTTGTTCTCCAAATGGCAATTGTCCTCTCTGCATCGCTGTGTTACTGCTTGCGAAGGTTTAAGAAGGAGACAAGGATGTAAACTGCCGTGTTGTCCTCTCAAGTCTGGCTGAGCAAGGTTATCGCAGAAAAGGAGGCTGCAGGCAGCGGGTCTTGGGGCAAGAGACGTGGAACCCGAAGACACACAGAACACAAGGGGCTACGCTCACACGGCGGAGGCTGGAGAGCACAGGGAGCCGCTAGATGCTTCAAGGAACAACACTCATTTGTCCTTTGCCTCCTCCTGGCACCTGAAGAAGGCTTGCAGACCGAAAGGAAAGTGGGTGAACAGGAAAAACGTAATCTGGACCTGCAATTTAGCCAGTTTCCATGGCAATAGCATTGAAAAAGAAATAAATAGATTCTTTAAGGATCAGCAACCCCAAAATGATGTTGAGTAGCCTGTGCTGTCATCCAGACCAGGAAATGAAAGCTAATCTGTTTGTGATGAGCAGACATAGCGTGTGACGTTCCTCGACCGTTTGGATGAGCATCACAATTATGCTTGTTCTCCTGTGGACAGTCCTCAGCAGAGATCGCGCAACGCCACCGGGTCTCACAGAAAAAGCTTTTTTTCAAATCTAGTCTAGAACTTTTTCAAATCTAGTCCATGACTTCCTTCTTCAGAGATTTCTTCGTGAAGAAAAGGATTAGGTGCTGTTCCTCTTTTTTTCTTTCATCTTCATAAAAAAAAATAATTGAAATTAGCTTTGGGACTTCCAGCCACCCCAAGACAGGGGCAGGGGGAGTAACAGCAGTACGGAGCCAAAAGTCAAGTGTGTGGCCCAGGAGAACTGCTTGCCCAGGTCAGCGCTCAGGCAGAGACACCCTTTCTGAGAGCACAACTCGGTCAAAGTCCCTCTAAACAAACAGGTCTGTGTAGACGAGGTATAAAACTCTTTACCTTAATGTTTTAATGGGGAAAAGAGACTTGAGCGTTAGACCAAGTAGGGAAAAGCAGCACTCCCTTGCACGTTCCAGTCTTCCCACAAATCTCCTGCAAAACCACCTGAGCTGAGCCTCCTCCGGCAGGCGCAGAGGGCATGGGAAGGGTCCCTGGAAACCCACTGAGCGGGAGCAGCACCACCAGGACCCAGCCAGACCATTCCCACCACCAACACTGCTTTAAGCAGAACTAACCCACCATTGCCCCACAGCTGGTTGCCATATCCATCTCCCACGTGGTAGCAAACAATAGCTATCAATCTTCCCTCTACGCGTTGGGTGCACCCTTAGCTGACCGTAGGATAAAAAGCTGTGGCTGTTATCAAATAAGGGATTGCTCTAAAGCAGCGTGAAGGGAATGAGGGCTTTTAGATCTTGCACTCGGAAGACAAGGTACAAGTGTTATTACCTCTTTGAACTGATCCGCTTTCACTCCCCTCCTTTAAATAGGCATATTTCAGTATTCTCTACTTTCTCTGTATTATGATCTCAATAATCCATTTTTTTCCCTCAAATTTAGGACAGTATTAATGCTGGTGCTGTTTCAGCTCTTCGTACTCAAAAAAGTACCAGACAATTTTGATATTATGCATTTTCTTTTTCCCCAGTCAGTAGGGGAACAACCTGCACAAAGAAACCAACAGGAGGAAAGACCCAGATGTCACACATTTATTAAAGGACTGGACGGTAAAGCAGCTTGTTACGTTCTTCTATTCTGAATTCACGTCCAAAGCATTAGGGAGACATTCAGAGCACAGTTTTTAGAGGACAGGGACCACTGCAAAATTTCAGGTGGGAGGTGAAAGGAATTTGAACAGAAGCATTCCCTTTTCTCTATTACCACGGAAAACCAGGCACTCTGCCATCTGTTACCATGCCCTGTGGAACCTTACTTCCAGAAGATTTTATTCTGATTGCATAATGTCAATTAGGTAGATTAAAAATGTGGAAAAGAGTAAAATAAATAAACTAAAAATACAATACAATAAAATAAAATATTTAAACTCTTCTGGAAAGTTCCCAAGCTCAGAATGCATTAATGAAGCACAAAGTCTGTCATCTAAAATGGCTGGAATCCATGAGAACGTCTCAGCTGATGTAAGCAACTTTAGGTCTGGCCTCAGTGAAACAAGGAAAGCATCGGTGCCAATACATATACTTATTAAATCACCATCATAAAATTATATTAAATAATCTGGAATCATGGTCAGATTGCAGTATGGCTTGGCTCTGGTACGTGCCCCAGTCCAACCCTTTCACTCAAACAGCGTGCAACCCGCTAGCGGCTTTGTTCTGACTCTGCCTCCCTGAAGCTAAAACCAAATCCTCCCTCATCTGCTGCTGATGCTGCAGAACGTGTGCTCTCCGTGACTTCTTCTCTCCCTTCCCAGGTCAAGAGCAACTAGGTCTGAAAATCCATGCTTTTGAAAAAGGCTACTCAAAGAAGGAACAGCAAACCCTGCTTTCCCAAGGGACCTCTTGCAGGGGAGAAGCCTCTTGGCAGGGTTGCAAATCACACCTTCCAGCAGAGCTGGAGGAAAGCAAACCCCATATTCTGCCATCTCCTGTCACCAAGAGCTCTTGTGCTTTCCAGACCAGGAGAAACCTGCACTGACATAGTACTGAGTCCCGAGATATCTGCTGAGCTGAGATATCCATATGTGTCCCTAATGAAGCACCATTAGACCTGACAGGTCCAGCATCTTCCCTCACAGCAACAGCAATGTCCTAAAATGACCCTTTTTGTTTGAAATAGCTACACCCTCCTAACCCTAAAATACAGCAGAGGAGCGTGCCATGACTCCACTGATTAAGGTGCACTGAGATTTCCAGAGCTCGAAGGCCAATCCCATTAAGCAGAGCATAGATTGCTGCTAAACTGAAACAGAGAGGCTGGAGATGAAGGAGGGACTCACCCACAGCGTATGGAGTCACCCAGAGCACAGAAAGCCTCAAAGCACCTTCTCTTACCAGAGTAATCCTTCTAAAATGATAGGAATGGAGCTAGTCTCATTTTCCCCATTTGGGGCAGTAGGGGGGTCTTGACATTACATTGGGTATTTACATTATCTTCAGGCACGTAAATGAAGTGCTCCAGCAATCACACGTGTCACCATGGGCTCTCTGCATACGGACAGAAAGACGGGAGATTGCTCCATGCAGAAATTCTGAGCAACCAACTTCGACTCCAACTGTGAGGAGGCTTTAGAGGTGGCTGTCCAGAAGGAGTCCAGGGAGGACAGCCCAACGAACTTGGGTGGGCGAGTAACAAAGATGGAGCCAGGCTCTTCTTGGAGGCACCCAGTGACAGGACAAGAGGCAACAGACACAAACTGAGAAAAGGAAATTCCACTGAATGTAAGGAAAAAAAATTCTTTACTGTGGGGGTAGTCAGACACTGGAAGAGGTTGGCCAGGGGGTTTGTGGAGTCTCCATCCTTTCAGAGACTCAAAACCCAACTGGACGCAGACTGAGCAACAGGTTCCACCCAACTCATTTATTCTTAAATATACTGGATGCAACAACTGTGAGACAAGAGACCTATTTTAAAATCACCAGTAGAATACAATGCTTGAGATGTGTTTAAATGCCTTTTTTCAATACGATACCAAATATTGTCACCAAATGACAACCCAGTATTATTTGCAAGTTCAATATGTAATATATCGTGTACCTAGGCTTATTTTTTTTTTAAAGTCTGAATATTGCCAGAATGAATTTAAGGCTGCATAATTGCTTAGCTATAAAATCGTATAGAATTCTACCTACTTTGTAGTGTCAGGTTCTCCAGAGCTCCTACTTTACCATTGATTAATTAGAAAATCTGAACTAGGAAACTGTTGGTGAGAAATTACTGCAGATGTTTAAAAATATTTATGTGTTTAGATAAGTTGTTTTGTTTTAATTTTCTCCAAATTTTTGTTTTTAATTTTCTCCAGTATAATTTTCAATTTCCGATATCTGTCGTACATTTAAAGTGCGTCTCCAAAACAAAATACATCAGGAAAAAGAGGATTCAAAGCCACCACTCAGAGTTGGAAAAGCACCACTTGCCTCAATGGAGGCTTTGCGTTTCAGCCGCTATTCGCTGCCATCTGTGCTCTCTTTGGCAGATCTGTTCCGCCCTGAAAGGGACTGGCAAAAAGAAAAATACCTTCCTTGTGCCACTCGTTTTCTGAGGCGCATTATAAGGGAGATGGGTATCGGCGGCGAGGGAGGGTTTGTGCCTCTCAACCAGACGCTCCCTGATGCCGGCAGAGAGGGATGCTCTGGCTTCACCATCCATTCTCGTGCCAGGAGCTGGGCTCCCGATCATCAAATAAAACCCCACGACACATTTCGCCAGTGAGGAAGGAGCTTGGCACCACCGTTTGGAGCACGGCCAGATACTTGCGTTTGCATTCACACTTCCAAGCGAGGCTGACACCTCCAACTTCCAGTCTTCCCCTCTAAAAAGAGCAACCATGACCTCCCTGAGCACAGAGCACCATCTTTCAGCTGCCTGGCAACCACAACAGCCCTTCTCAGAAGGGCATGAGTGTAAAATACTCTTTTTTCTTCTTTTTTTTTTTTTTAAGCTATATTTATAAAAAAATCACAGACAAATAATATTTAAAATGCATATCTATTTCAAAATTATTTTAAGATCAAGGCTGTGCTGCTGAATGTATTTAACAATTTTCAAAATCCACTTGACATTTAAATCAGAATGAACAATTCTGGCACGGCTTTAATTGCAAGGACACATCACAGGACCAACACCTTGTTGATTCCCGTTTCACAGAATTCCACTAATTAAATCAGCAGTTAAATTCATCCAATCTGCTGAACTTTATTTGGCGATATATTTAAGGTTTGTCCTTTGATTGAGTTCTAGCTTAGAGAAGAGAGTCCCCTGGCAACGTAATAAACCTTGTTATTCTTAAAATTTATACGCTATGGCTACAGAAATGTTATTCTGCGCATTTATGCAGGTTTCCCGGCAGGGTGGCTGGGCAGCAGGCTGGAGGTCAAATAGTTAGAAGCTTCTGCTGATCCTGTGAACTGACACAGATTTACTGTAAGTGCTGGATAGAACAAACGGTCATTTGGAAAGTGCATCAATAAAGGACACATTCGGGAGGGGGGGAGAAGACACAAGTCGCTTCATTCTTGTAGCAAACCCCCCAAAATCTTTTTTAAAAGAATATTTTCAGCTTGTTTCTTATACCAAGAGTAAGTCTGCATGACAAGACAGAACTCAGACGATCACAAATGCAAAGAACAAAGCTGGAGGGAGAAGTTTTACGTGTTATTGGCTCCTGCAGATGCTTTAGAGCAGCGCTCAGGTGAGGACACTGATCCAGAGGCCATGGATATGTATAGAAGGGAAGTTCTCTCCTAAACTTCAAGGGGCTTTGGATACAGTCACATAAAAGACAAAGTTCCGTTTATTAGTGAAATCTAGGAAAGATAATCCATAGCCTTTCAGAGGAGCCAAAGAGGTAACACAAAGGCTGGAACCTATCATTTTTTAGGCCTGGCATTATATTATTCGGCTGAAGCTGGTGAAAGATTTCAGCAAATTTTCATTTTTGCTTCAGAGCTAAAATCCAATAACTACTACTTGGAAGAAGAGTTGGTGTTTCCCTTCCTTTTCCCTTCCTTTCATTTTGTGTTAGAAACAGCAAAATCATTGCAGAAGGGGATGAGATTTTTGCTATAACTCGGTTAAAACAAGAGCTCACTGTATGAGAGTTATCAAAAAATCTATCACATCAATACTCAAAATATCAAAAGTTTTCATGACCCAGTTACCTGACTCGTAACAGACCAGCTTGGAAAGTATATTCTGATTTAGAATTATTAAAGTAAATAAGTATAACTAAAATTTCTGAATCAAAATCCATTTTAAATTGAAAACCAAAATGTTCTGCTTATGAAAAAAATTAATACAGGATGCTTAGATTGTTTCAAAACTCCTTGAAAAAAAAAAAAAGAAAAAAAAGATCTGGAGATTTACCAATATCTTTCCAGTGGCAGAAATTCCTATTTTACAGATTTGAAGAAAATTCCTAAAAAATGAGTTACTGAAATAGCTACTCAGAGCCTTTTTATTTTTCCAGATGAAGCATAAAATTGTGAATGGGGATTTTCTGAGGGTTTTTTTATAAGCTAGTGAAGGAGAAAACATCTACACGCACAAACTACACCCATTTAACTATGTTAAACAGTTTAACGTAGGAGGTGATCTCACACAATTTAATTAAATCAAGATGAAATTCTGTGCAGGAGAACTGTGTAAGCCGAGCTGGCCTTAGCGAGTAAATTGTTTTGTTTTAAGAGGATTATTGTTTTAGTCCCTAAAAATCATCTGATTGTCTGACTAAATATATGCATGATATGCCTGGAAATAACGACAGAGAAGCAACTACAGCTGGGCTGATAACCCAAATAGTTAAGAGGGGCTTTATACATTAATATTATTTTCTTCTGGATGCAGCTGGGGCTCAGGTTTCCAAGGCATTTTATGGAGCACCCTGGGAATGGCAATCTTCCCTTCTCCTTTAATTTATAGCGTGGAGATGCTTGCTAATGAGAAAAATAATCAAAGATCTGGAGGACTGAACTCCCTCCATCCTTCAGGAATGAAAGCAGGAAAATCCTTAATGATGCCACAGGCTCACACGCTAAAAGGACTGCGGATGATTCTAATTAACAGGGACCATTCTGACTTTGTAACTGGCACGCACTGAAAAGCGCTCCCCGCTTTCTAGGTCAGACATAAAGACACTTGAAAGCAAGTGCCAAGTATCAGTCCCCGAGGTGTCTGCTTGTGTCTGTAAGCTAAAAGGGAGAGGCTTCTGAGATCTAGGGCTAAATATACGTTGAATATAAAGGAGAAGGATGGCAAGGGGAGGAGGCCAACACGGTCACTCCTTCACAGATGCCGGCGCCGTCCAGGTGGAGAAGGCTTAAGGCACCGTTTGGCCTCTAACGCTGTTGGAAACTGTAAGATAAAACCCATGCGCCAAGAGATCCCGACGGTGGTGTCATGGTAAATTACACAGGGCAAAAAAATTAAGGGTTGGGGTGTGTATTTCTGCTTTACCGTGTCACGGCAAACATCCCAAACCAAGCCCAAGCCCACCAAAATGAAGCGTCACTGCCAGCATCCAACGGGTCACCCCCTTTGCCTCTGGCCACCGGGCAAACGCTTCACCTGACTCCCCACCCTGGAAGACCCATGTCTGCACTACACAGCAGTCCCTAGGGTTACAATCCCTTTTGGTTTTTTTTCCTGAATAAAACACCATTCAAGCAAAGGTCGCCATAAAGTAATTATTTTCCCCTCGGTCTTTCCTGTAGCTCCTTTACAGCCTGTACATTGTTCTGCGCTTCCCTTTGGCTCAGCCCGTTTATGAAATGCACATGCCACTAAAACAGCCGTTTAAAAGCCATTTTGTAGGTATAAACTGATCTTAAATAAATAAATAAATAAGAATAAATCTGCTATGAGTAACAGTCACGGCTGCTGCTCCTGAGGCCATCCAGCACAGCCCCACTCGTCGCCTTTGCAGAGGGATGCCTACCACTCGTGAGCGCAGAGCTGAGGGGCAGGGACAAAACAGCATCCCTGCACAGGACCTGTCACATGCTGTCACTCGGTCATAAAGCAGCAAAGCCCGAGGCAACCACCCTTACGTTAGCGGTGGTTTTAGCAGATCTCACAGAAAGGTGGGTTTGTTAGTGTCTACGAGAGATGTTTTCTGTAGGTAAAGAGATGACAGAAAATAGGCTGCATGGACTATAAAAGACGATCTACTACAATAATCCAACCTCCCGGTATACATGAAATAGAGACCAGCATCCACCTTCTTCCTATGCCCTCTTTATCCATCTAATTAAACAGCAAAGCAGACATCTAAACGGGAGGGTGACATTCTGATACCCTTTCTTCAGCTTCTCCATGTGTTACATTACTGCACTAGGTAAGGTGCTTATTTAAAAATAAAACTGTGAAAATGAAAGCTGAGTTGCCAAGTCTGACTTTTCAGGCAAAAAGCCTAAAAAAGCACAGAGCCTGAAGACTCTGGTGGTATTTAGATACACTCACGAGAGATCAGCAAACAATCTCTCTTATTGTAAATACTATGTGGTAAGAACACACTTCTTAACTAGAGATGGCTTTCTTTTTGGGGGGGGACTTGACTGAGAGTGAGCAAGATTAAATACAAAACTGTAAAAGGGTAAATACAATAATGAGATGCTCTGACTCGCTCGGTGCCCAGATGATCCAGAGCCACCTCTTTCCTTTTGATTGTCTATCTGAGAAACAAGAAATGTTTGTGTTTGCGATGCAGGACTAACGTAAGTCTCACGTGTGTGTTTAGGTATTGCATTATAAAGCAGAACACCTAATAACTACACAAAAATGAGTAAATAATATGCTGCAGAGAACAAGGGCGGCAATTACATCTGTTTCCCCCTGTTCCTGGCCAATACAAACTGAAGGTGGCCATCAACACAGTGAAGGAAAACACATCCTAATGTATTTCTTTTTATACTTTATGTATTTTATATAAACGGTTCAAAGTGGCCGTGGTAGATGGAAGCAACTCAGAAATGAAAACACACATGAATGCAGACTAATATCGGCAGCAAACTTCAAAAGAGAATGAGAGAGGAGACAACCTGCTCTTGACCCTCTACCACTGAGGACATCCAACCGAAGGTGACACCTGCTACAACGTTCTCTAGGAACACATTCAGAGGTCACAGTAACTGCAAGTTGGATTGACAGCAATGGACAAAAGATTATGCCAACAGCCAAAGCCAAAGGTGATACTGCTCTTCAGAGAAAAGTCCTCCAGCATTACAGACAGACATTCTATTTCTAGGATTGCTCACGTACTGTATTTTACCTAGAAATAAAAAAAGAAAAACAAACCTGTAGGGATGCCGAGACAATCAGGACTCCAGAGTGGTCTAACTTCTACAGCATATTACATCACTGCTACAAAACCTCCTTGAGAAATCTGATTTCCCTTTATTCTGTCTTTTCTTTGCTATCCAACACTATGCTCAAACTCATTCCCACTGGAACTTTCCTTAAATATTTACAGCTTCATCTAAATAAGGTCTAACCCTGCTTTGCTGCAAGTAAACATCATGCGCTGAAGGAAGCCAACCAATTTCAGCGCATCAAACGTCTCAGAAACTGCAACATCAATGGAACGACGACGTAATTCAGTTAAGAACCATTTAAACTAAGCATTATGTAGTTCCATAATCCAAGTAAGAATAATTATAGAATGAGTAGCTGTAGCCAGGGAAACCCACCAAACCCAATGGACTGTGAGAGAAATAATATGAAATAATCCACCTTGCATTATTTTACAGCAGATAAAACACGACATTGAAGAAACCGTTCTCTGAAAGAAGCTATCAGAAGGTGAAGAATGCATCCCATCATCTTTGTCTTTGGGGAAGCCCATAAAATAATCAGGTATCTAAATGTATGGGCAGCAAGTAAGAGCACAGATGAAGCTGTTGCAGAAAGGACGACAACCATTAACTTTTACACATCCGAGAGAGCTGGGCCTGTTGGGGTTTACTGAGCAGATGGAAGGTGGGAAACCTTATATGCAGCCTAATGGGATTCTCATATTCCAGTACAAAATGCCCACAGGGAGGTGCCTCATGCACAGCACTTCACTGCACGCACTCACACGCCACCCAGCTCAACGAAAAATGGGATTTTACCGTGCAAACCGACCACTGTAGGGTAATAAAGCTACACACAGCTACAGCTCTGGGAACATACGGAGGCAGTGAAGGATACAGGGAAAAAACGGGCTGCGCAGATGAATCACACCTCGGTCCACAAACGCAACTCCTCCAAGCGTGCAATATGCCAGGGTGAGCACACAGACACCCTACGGATAATACAAGAATATTGTAATACAAGAAAGCCCCCCGCACCCTGGGCTGCATCCCCAGCAGCGTGGCCAGCAGGGCGAGGGGGGGGATTCTGCCCCTCTGCTCCGCTCTGGGGAGACCCCCCTGCAGTGCTGCCTCCAGCTCTGGGGCCCTCAGATATCAGGACCGATATTTCAAGTCTGACAACTACCAGAACTGCTAACAACTCACAGAATCATAGAACAGTTTGGGTTGGAAGGGACCTTAAAGCCCATCCAGTGCCACCCCCTGCCCTGGGCAGGGACACCTCCCACCAGACCAGGTTGCTCCAAGCCCCCTCCAACCTGGCCTTGAACCCCTCCAGGGATGGGGCAGCCACAGCTTCTCTGGGCAACCTGGGCCAGGCTCTCACCACCCTCACACCAAAGAATTTCTTCCCCAGATCTCATCTCAATCTCCCCTCTTTCAGTGTCAAACCCTTCCCCCTCCTCCTATGGCTCCCCTCCCTGATCCAGAGTCCCTCCCCATCTCTCTGCACCAGGAACTGCTGCCTCAAAGGGGAACATACAAAGATCTCTTGCTTTCTTCAAAGCTTCCTGTAGCCAACCAAAAATCTATGACTTCACAGCCTTTTTTTTTTTTTTTTTTTAAAATATCCCTATCTTCTCTGGAGAACACTTCAGCAATAAGTTACCAGACCTCACGCAGGATTCCTGCCAGCCTGTGCGAGCTCGTTATTTCTGCAGCAGCAGCAGACGAGCCGTGATCTCTGAGATTGGGGCTTTAGCAGCTTTGGGAACTAATCTCCTCTCCTCTAATGCCTGTGCTCAGTCCACCACCGTACAGCAAATTCACGGCAGAAGGGGGAAAAGGGGAAGCTCATACCAACACGATGGCATGAAAGACTATCCGGGGAAAGTGCACTCTATCACGAAGAGCGAAATGGAAGGATACATTAAAATGAACCTTTTTTATATAGATAAACAGGCATTCATATATGCAGCTGTCAAAATAAATCAGAAATAGGGTCGAGGCATCTCTCAGCGAGAAAACAGCCGAGGTGGCTTCACCCTGTTTGCCCACCGTGATGACAGGTCTACCAACACCTTCCTCTCCGCGTTTGACTGCTCTATCACACATGCATGCTCGAGTGCACTCGCTCACACACACCCCCTGCCCCCAGCGACATAACTGCCACCCCAATACTATCTACAGGTTGCAGAGATTCCCCAGGGCCTGGACCAGACGTCATAAGGTTTCCAGCACCACAAATCAATTGCCCCAGGCAAACACCTGCGAGACCTGGGGTTATTCAGCCTGGAGAAGAGCGAGAGGGGACTCATCAACGCTCATCAATATCTAAAGGGCGGGTGTCAAGAGGATGGGGTCAGACTCTTCTCAGTGGTGCCCAGGGACAGGACAAGGGGCATCGGGCACAAGCTGGAACACAGGAAATTCCATCTGAACATGAGGAAAAACTTCTTTCCTGTGAGGGTGGCAGAGCCCTGGAAGAGGCTGCCCAGAGAGGTGGTGGAGTCTCCTTCTCTGGAGACATTCAAACCCGCCTGGGCACGTTCCTGTGCAACCTGTTCTGGGTGACCCTGCTCTGGTAGGGGGCTGGACTAGATGATCTCCAGAGGTCCCTTCCAACCCCTGGAGCCTTCTCTTCTCCAGGCTGAACACCCCCAATTCTCTCAGCCTGTCTTCATAGGAGAGGTGCTTCAGCCCTCTGAGCACTTTCGTGGCTTCCTCTGGACCCGTTCAAACAGGTCCACGTCCTTCTGATGTTGAGATCAAGTCTTACCGGAGAGTAACACACAGTGGAAAAACCCAGAAACAAAAGCACCCGTGAGATACAGCACGTTGTCGTTTGCAGCAGCAAAGGTGAAAATGGGGAAGTAAGAGCAAAGTGAAAAAACACCACCTTTATCTAATGCTACTGACTCTGTGTCTTACCTTCCGATGGGTCCCAGGTCCCCTGAGTCCTGGCTGCCTGCGTCACTGGGTGTGCTCACTGATTTCGAAGAGGGAGACATAGGGGTTGGGACTAAATAATGAAAATAACAGGTATCCCATGTTAACACATGCAGCGACTGCACTGATGAAGAGCAGTGTCAGACAAATCAAAACCAATGGACCAAAATGATAGTGGGTGACATGAGGAGGAGAGTTTGAAATGGTGAAAGCAAATAAGGAAGGAAAGAAAAAGAAAAAGGAAGAGAGTCAAGTGAATTTTAAGTCTTTTGGAAGTGTTAAAACTGACATGAATTTAGACAGGACTGAAAGCCCAATAGGAATCTACAGCTAATCAATGGAGGAGATATCCGTGGAATAAAACAGCGCCCATTTTCTTGAGTATAGTCTAAAGTTGACTCACGAAAGATTTTAAAGGTATGAAGAAATATCAGGGGCTAGTCTTGTCAAAAAACTAAGTGAACTCTTCTGGTAAAGTCAAGTAGGCAATAAAACAAGCATACTTTTCAAATTTTCCATTTAAATCCAAAGCCAGTGTCCACTATATATGGTCTAAGGCTGCAGTGTGGAAATGACATCAAAAATAAAAGCTAAATAAGGAAATCCAGCTAAGTTAAAATCATTTCCCAAAGATGGTGAGAATACATATTAGTTCGCTCAGCGATTGTGTTTTCTTAAGTAATTTAGGTCATATAAAGTTTCCATTTTGGGTGGGACATGATTTCAACGCTCAAGGAAAAGTTTCCCTTGGTTTCGATACTATTTGCCCAAGTTCTAGAAATGATTTTCTCTTTGGCTTGCCAGGGCTTTGAAGCACATTTCATGCAAAGGCAGTTTTGTTTCCTGAAACAGGAAAGGAAGTTCATAGCTCAAGGTCAGCCTGAGTTAAAGCTCTTCAGCACGGAAATA
Organism: Numenius arquata; assembly: GCF_964106895.1. Taxonomy (NCBI): domain Eukaryota; kingdom Metazoa; phylum Chordata; class Aves; order Charadriiformes; family Scolopacidae; genus Numenius; species Numenius arquata. Next base: position 61,889,446 of record NC_133582.1, read on the forward strand.
ATAAATAAAAAAGTAAAAATATCCTGATTTCTTTTAAAATGGTTTCTCAAAAATATTTAAAATGCTCCAGTCAAGATTTAATGTGAGCATCCTTCAAAGCAGCCACATTGAATAAAACACAAAAAAAAGGTCTTAATGTGAGAGCAAAGTTTTCCATTTGGTTTAAATCATGTGCATTTCCTTTTATAGATTTAACGGAGTAAAACTCTAAACTATTTTGTTATGCTCCATAATGTATAATGACAGACCCGTCAAGAGATTTGGATTTTTCATGTGGTCAAACATTTCATGCAGATTCTCACTAGAGACTGTCACAGAAATGACTGCAGCATGAAAAGTGAGTTCATCTTTGTGACAGCCCTTTGGCAGGTTACAGGTATGTCCTGGCTGCTTATTTATTCCGTATTCCCAGCGGGATCTGGGTATCACACGCAGATGTGGAGGCAGAGTTAAAGCCTCCTTTGTATATTAGTTGTGAGGCTGCATACAGGGAATGAAAGAGGACAAAATACTATCCTTTAACTAAAATGAATCATCTTGTATGTGAACTCTCATGTTCTTTTGATAGTATCAAACACAAAAGAACCATAGAATGGTTTGGGTGGGAAGGGACCTTAAAGATCATCCAGTTCCACCCCCCTGCCCTGGGCAGGGATACCTCCCACCAGACCAGGTTGCTCCAAGCCCCCTCCAACCTGGCCTTGAACCCCTCCAGGGATGGGGCAGCCACAGCTTCTCTGGGCAACCTGGGCCAGGCTCTCACCACCCTCACAGTGAAAAAGACTTACTAAGACTAACTGAGATAAGAATTGATAATTTCCAACATGAATATATGAGAAGGAAATATATCCTCATTTTTAGATAAATATGAGTATTTTTAATGCTAGAACATTAAAAATGTGTCTGCTTTTATATCACTATTGAATTTATAAAATATATTTTATGATACATAAAAATAACAGAACTGTTACTTGTCAGACAGTTCTGAGAAGTGCTGTTTAAAAGCTTCAGTCACTATATGATAACTTACAAAAATAGTAACTTGTCTCAAGTGTTGGTTTATGCAAGTTACGAATTGAAATCTCAATTCAGAATGTCACAATCTACGTGCACATGAACCCAATCATCTGTTAGGGTGCTTTCCTAAATCAAGGCTTCAGTACTTTGTTGGATTTGGAGTTTGTCCCTAAAAGTTACAGGCAAGAATACCTAGGGGTAAAATCTTAGATTCAGCCCCAGTGAATTTAATGACAAGGCTAAGCATCTCCAGAGGGGCCAATATTTCAGTTAAAGTAGTGACAGTAATTCTGGATTCAAGGGAGAAGAAAGCGAAGGAAGAGGGGAAGGAAATTTCTCACTTTAGGGCCACTCAATAAGTGAGACAGAACTTAATCAAGGCAGCCAATACTCAGACACTATAAACTTTGCCACATGTATTTTTAAACAGAGGACTTCAGATTCTAGAATTGAAACATCAAAACCAAAAAAGAGGTTGAGCACATGAAACCAGATATAAAATCTACAATAATGACCTGATGACAAGCTTTTTGCTATTTGTGATTTGTCTTTTTATTTCCCCTCTCTAGTTTTGCTTGATTTTAAAAGGAAATCAATGGGAGTTCTCACACGGCTACGCTCCTCCTTCCTTAGCAAATGCTTAATCTGAATTTTTGAAACAAAACTTGGGGCTAATAAAGTACAGAATTTATAATATTATCTTGTGGGTCATCAGGTAGATGTGAGAGAAGATAAAACAGCCCATCAGAAAAGAAATCACTGCTGGTACGCAAAACTAACCTGCATTAACGTTCACAAAAATTTCTTAAAGAAATGAAACAGATGTTTTTGGCAATGACAAGTACTCAAAATGCCATGAGCTGGTAGGTGTGAATGGTATGGCAGGCATTCAAACAGAAGAGTTCACTTCACTAACACAGCCAAAAACCAAAAAAAAAAAAAAAAAAAAAAAAAGGCCAAGCATGCTTTAATAGAAAGAATGCACTCGTTGGGGCAGAGCTGAATGCTTTACAGTGTGCTTCTCTTAAATACCTAGAGGTGGTTCTGGGGATATACCAATGCTCTGCAACAAAGCTTCCGTCTCTCTTCTCTTGCGGTCTAGGTCAGAATCTTCCTGAGCTGGCTCCTTCTTCTGCTGTAGATCAGCCTGAGTCGAAACAGAACAAAACGGAAAAATCTCATCCACACATAACCAGCTCTAGCAATTAATTGTATGGGAAATATTTATATGCACCGCTGCTCCGGTACACTTTGAAATTCACTTAGATATGTTTAGATAATTTATAAAACTTAGAAAATTTATACTCTATACATCAGTAACAATGTTTTTCCCTGAATGCATGGGAAACCTGATTTTTGCATGTATACTTGCAAGGATTTTTACAGCACACTGATGGAAATCTTCTACCTCTCACTCATCAGGTACAACTTATTCAGCTAATATAAAAGCTGACCATAGAATAACAGATAACATTACCCTGAATAAAAATTGGCCCCTTCCTACTTACTCCAGGATCAAGAAATAAAATTCTGGTGGACTTTAGCGATGTATCTTACGGGCCTACGTTTGGTCCCAAGCACTAGTTGGCAATAAAAATACCTTCTCATAAACATCATCATCTAACAGGAGCAAAGAAAAGGACTGATGTGTCTAAAATGGGATTTTGGCAGCCCTGGGCACTAACAGCCAAAACTAATGGTCCACAAGACCCCTCCCCTCTTTGCTTAGATATCTATTAACTACCCGGAGCTTCCACACCTTAACCTCCTCCCCCTCTGCTCTACTGGGACCTAGAAACAGGAGGAGCAACATCTGTGTTAACCAGAATCCCTCATATTTGGCTCATCGTTCCCCAATTTAGTAAGGTGGAAGGAAAACAGTGATACCCCAGTCCAGTGGTTAGAGCACCCTCTTGAAAGACACAGTCTTGGGGTCCTTCTCCCAAGCAGATGGGGGACCTGAACCCAGGTCACACTTTGTAGCCTAGTGCGGTAACCAGTAATGCAGGGAAAACAAAATGCAAGTGGTCGTGTCAAAATGCAAAAATGCATTTTGCCCTGTCATAAACGCAGCAATCCCAGTATAGTTCTCATATGGGATGTCTGGTGGCATCTGCCTCTACGCTTTGGATCCTAATGTGGTCCTACCTTGCCTCCACAGAGATAGGTTTTCCTTTCTGCCAAAACCAGAGTGTGAGGCACACAGGACTTACACGGTGCCTCAGCCTGGCGTTGATTACAGAATCATAGAATTGTCCAGGTTGGAAGGGACATTCAAGATCATCTAGTCCAACCATCAACCTAACTCTGATAAAAAACCATCACTAAACCATCTCTCTAAGCACTATGTCAACTCGTCTTTTAAATCCCTCCAGGGATGGTGACTCCACCACTTCCCTGGGCAGCCCATTCCAAGGCTTAATAACCCTTTCTGTGTAAAAATTGTTCCTATTCTCCAATCCGAACCTCCCCTGGAGCAACTTGAGGCCATTTCCTCTTGTCCCATCACCTGTTCCTCGGGAGAAGAGACCAACTCCCCCCGGCTACACCCTCCTTTCAGGGAGTTGTAGAGAGCGAGAAGGTCTCCCCTCAGCCTCCTTTTCTCCAGGCTGAACACCCCCAGCTCCCTCAGCCTCTCCTCACAAGACTTATTCACCAATCTCGGTGCAGGCACAACAGCAAACCTGGGATTTCAGAAGCAGCCCCATGTTCTCCAGTCTGGATACAGCCAGGATGCAGAAGAACATTGCTTTTACGGAAAAAGGCAAAATTCAGGCATATTCCTGGGCTCAGGTCTTCCCATGAGCTTATCTGAAGTATCTCGCAGCACGTAGGGTTGCAGACAACCCTTCTGCACCAGGGTACATGGCAAAGCACCAAAGTGAATGTGAGAATTCACTCCTGGAGCCCACGGGCATCACTTTTAGGGCCCCACAGTTGGGCACCACAGCGTGATCTCTAGAGCTGAGTGTCCCGAGTTGGATCTGGTTATCGGGGCCAGCGGAAAGTTCCAACCACCACAGGACCTCCACGAGGCACAAAATCAGAGGCAGGGGACAAAGGAAAGGACTTAATAGCTTTCTCGAGCCATTAGCTTGGCTCCCTTCCCTCAAATTCATTAACGGGCTAGTAATGAACACTGAAAACATTAAGGTTTGAAGTCCTGCTTGCAGAGGACTCCCCTGGTGACTCCAGCAGCCTCGCTGGGGGTGTGCTGGGAATCGCGCAAAAATGGCTCAAATGAAAAAAGATTAAAAAGCTAGCCCAAACTAGGATGCTGATTTCTTGGATCACATCACACTTCCACAGTAATTCCATGAAATTCATGTACAATATTAAAGTGTCAGTTTAAAAGGAAACCAGTTATTAGTAAAGGATAACAGGTGCTTTAAACTATGGTAAGTGTTGACATTTGAAGGAAAGGAAACATAATCACTTAATGCTTCTCTGACTTTGCATGAAAATGAATATCCACTCCCTGTCAATTCTCACCTCTATTCCACTAAGTGGCTGAATAAAAAGAAGTACAAATCCCTTAATGAAAAACCTAATGCATATTGTCAAGGACAAATAAACTAATATGTCAATCAAACTTTAACAGAACTGAAAGATGCACCCATGCCAGAAGATGTAAATGCAATTGCAATTATGTTTTACTTTACTGGAGAATAATAACTGGAAATCTGTTACCTTAGCTAGTAATCAAACTAGTCTGCAGAGTACAAAAATACATATTTAGATTGTGATGGCTTGGGAAAAAAAAAAAAAGTAAGCCCTCTTTCTGTCTTTCTCCGCTCCCCACTCCCTTTCCATTGAAGGAGAGCCCAGGAAAAAGCATTGTGGCAAATCGATTTTTCTTTTGAAGCACACATACACATCATGCTGTCTAAACTCTTGTTCATCTGACAGTGTGTAGTGGTTTTAAAAGCAAGTCCCTCTCCCCAACTTCCTTGGCTAAAAATCAGCATTTTGATTTTAAGGTTAGACTGATGTGGGCTTGAGGATCTCATTCCACATGACAGATACCTTGGGGTTTGCAACGCTGGTATGTCAAAGCCTCAACAAGCCCCTCCTGCAAGCAGGAGCTATCTAAAACCTGCTTTTCATATTTACCTCTTTCTTCTTCCTTTCTTCCTCCTTCCGTTTCTTTTCTTCTCTTATCTGAGCCAAACGCTGCTTTTTGCGCTCAAGTTCTGCTTTTAAATCACTTTTGTCTGACATTTTGACTCTGCAGGAAACAAAATTACGGAAACCAAGGTGAAAACAGAATTAAAAGTTTTCCCCATTTATTGAAAAAAAGACACTTAATTATCAAAAATAGTGCTTCTAAAATTGCTAGGAATACATTTCTGTACAAACACTGGCCCTTGGACTGCAGTGACATTGTAGATAGTAGGATATTTGTCTCTCAATTTTTATTTCAAGAAATTAGAGCAAAATATTACCCAACATGGAATACATTTTCAAATCATCTTTATCAGAAAACTACCTTTGTGAAGCAAAGCCGTTTTTCTCTGCTGTTCAAAATAATGCTCTTACAAACCAAAGCTAAAGTCTTTTGATTTTCATGGGCTTCAGCAGCTCTGCCAGACTGTAGGACCCAGATCCACAAAGGGATTTCCATTTTAAATGGGAGAATGAGATCTGCCCCAAACAGCCCCAATACCTCTAAGACAAGTAATAATTTTGCTGGCAAAAACTGGAATCATGATAGCTTTTGCTTCTGCAGGTGCCTTGAAGGGCTGCCGTCCTGGGCGCCCCCCCGTTCCACTGGTACGAGGCACAAAACCCAAGCTCCTCTTTAACGAAGCAGCACTTGGCTCCGCCAACAGTCCTGTGCTCAGATCACCTTTCCAAGAGGTAGGAGACGGGCCCGATATTCCTGATTTTCCTCCAGTCACACAAATTTGGCAAAAGCACTTCTTCTGAGCTACTGAAAGACCTCCCCCATCACTTAGTGTTAAACACAATTCTCTGTAGGACAGTGATGTGAAGCCACACACACTCTGTGTCTTAAATCTCTGTCAACCTGTGCTGCTGTTACCCGAGCCTTGAAAATAAAGGGTAAAGAGATATAAAGTCACATCATACAGAAACGGAGCCAGATCTCTGAAGAACACATGGTATCAATCTTTTTCTACCTTTTTAAAACCCAGTGTTGCACAAATCCATAACAAGTCACAGATAATTTATTTTCTAACACCATCACCATTATGTGCTCTCACCTCACTGTATCAATGCTGATTTTCTCATTAGCACTTTACTTCAAAGACAGTCCTGACCGGTACAGACATTCACGACAAGAGCTAGCCATGCCTTTCCTGTTAATTCACACATCGCTGACCACATCCACCACTGCACCCCGGAATCGATCGGATCAATGGCCATGCCGTGCATACGCGCTGGAAGTCTATCGTTTGCTTGATGCACAGGAAATTTCAGTGGCAACTCTCCCTTAATAGTAATGAGAACTCCACCCACACTACTGCCTGGGTGGGTGGGTGAATGGAGACTCAGCCTACATCCTAGAAATTATACGGCACTTTCACCCATCATAAATTCCTCTGGAGTCATCAGCTTCCTTCTCAAAATGATAAAAGCACATGATGTGGAGGATATTGCCAACAAAACATCATCTGCACATTACAGAATCACAGAATGGTTTGGGTTGGAAGGGACCTTAAAGCCCATCCAGTGCCACCCCCTGCCCTGGGCAGGGACACCTCCCACCAGACCAGGTTGCTCCAAGCCCCCTCCAACCTGGCCTTGAACCCCTCCAGGGATGGGGCAGCCACAGCTTCTCTGGGCAACCTGGGCCAGGCTCTCACCACCCTCACAGCAAAGAAGTTCTTCCCCACATCTCATCTCAATCTCCCCTCTTTCAGTGTAAAACCCTTCCCCTTGTCCTATGGCTCCCCTCCCTGATCCAGAGTCCCTCCCCATCTCTCCTGGAGCCCCTTTAGGGACTGGAAGGGGCTCTAAGGTCTCCCCGGAGCCTTCTCTTCTCCAGGCTGAACCCCCCCAACTCTCTCAGCCTGTCCTCCCAGCAGAGGGGCTCCAGCCCTCACAGCATCTCTGTGGCCTCCTCTGGCCCCACTCCAACAGGTCCATGTCCTTCTGCTGTTGGTGGCCCCAGAGCTGGAGGCAGCACTGCAGGGGGGTCTCCCCAGAGCAGAGCAAAGGGGCAGAATCCCCCCCCTTGCCCTGCTGGCCACGCTGCTGGGGATGCAGCCCAGGGTGCGGGGGGCTTCTGGGCTGCCAGCATGCTTCCTTGTCTTTGCTTTTTCTCCAATGACATAAAAGAATAAAATGTGGAATTGTACGAGGGACCCATTTGATGAAAACAGGGGGCATAAGAGAGCATGAGGGATGCCAGAGGGACTGGTGCAGTGGGGGGGGGGGGGGGTTGTGTGTGGACCACACAGATAATTTGCCAGGCAAACTGCCAGCTGAAGCCCACCAGCAGGAGTAAAATCAGCCTGGCCCACAGCATCACAGATCCTGCACCTCAGCAGAGCTGCCCATCCCAGCAAAGGGACCCTGCAGCTCTTTCAAGGCCTGAGGACTCCTTGGTCACCCCAGAACAGCTCACAGTAAATGGGACAGCTCGGGGGGACGTTAAACCGCTGGGTGCGCTGGCTGTGGGCAGGTGACCACCATTCCTCCATCACTCTGACCCCATTCAGGATGACACTCTTTTCAATTTGAGAAAGAGAAATCAAAACAGTCATAAAAATTGCATTTGATATCAATAATACTAAGCAGTAGCACCTTAAACAACATTAATCTGTGTGATCAGTTGACGTAAGGGACCTATTTTTATACACGGGGAAATGCCTGGAAAAGAAAACAAGCTTTTTAATGGCAGCGTAGATAGTATGTTGCCTACCTATCTGCTCAGGATTTGTGGGTCTCGCTCAGATATGGCTGAAATCCCATTTGAAGTCATTTTCCTAATCTGTTGGACACATTTGAATTCTGATGATGCAGTTCCCCCTCAGAGCCCTCCGGACTAGATAGAGTTTTTGCATCCTTTTAGTTCTGCAGTTTGGCAACAGAGAGCGAGCTCCTGTTTCTATGCAGAAAATATGCAAATGCATTTTAAGGCTCATGACAGAAACCCTGAGGTTTTGGCATCCCTTTCAAGCTGTTTGTCAGATATCAATGAACGGCTTCCTTAAAATTCATCCCCTTCGTGTCAGGGAGAGTAACTAGTTTTTCCCCGATGTCAGCATCAACCGTTTAGTGCCTGGCCCGTTCTTTACAACGCTCCAGTCAGGGTGATCAAATCCTATTATAACTTTGCCCTATTTTTAACAAAACAAATCTTACATACAACAAAGACGATGTATTAAATTTCCTTCAAAGAGTGTTGCTAGAGCTCAGTTACAGAAAGAAATTAATCTCCGGGTACTTTCATCCTGCATACATTATAGTCATTCCTTACACACACCCCCTCCAAACACCTTCCCAACCTTCAAACTGGCTATTTACAATTTTAGCACAAATTGAACACCTTTCTCAGAGCCCAGCAAGTCGGCAGCGAGCAAGGAGGCACCCACGCCCATCACTCCACTTGGCATTAACCACGGAGCTAACACTCCGCATTCATTACTGGGAACGAATTCCTAATAATGACCATTCTGAGTGCCAAAAGGCAGGCCACACCGAGAGAGAGAAAGGCAAACAGTAAAAAAAAAAAAAAAAAAAGATTTACTTTCAGCATTCTCTGTGGCGCAGAACGATGGCCCAAGGCTTATGTGCGACCTAATCTTCCCCAGCCTGGGAGAAGGCGCTGGTCAGAGGGAAACAGTAGGGAGCACATTTTGTAGTGAAGCAATTGAATCACCCACCTGGGAGAAGGAACACATAGAATCAACCCCACTGAACACTGCAGTAAATGTAGAAATACTTCTCACAGCAGGGCAGCAGCCTAGGGCTCCCCTCTTCAAAGGGGGCACATAAACTTAGATCAGATTTTATGTTGTTTGGCACAGTTTACTGCCAAGTGACACAGCTTTAAAAGGAGAGAGTCCTCCCGCTCCCCAACTGCTTACACCCAAGTGCTAAGACAGGCTCTTGAGATGCAGCAGGATAGGTGGATGTGAACCCCCCCGCTCAGAGAGCACTTGCCTGCCCTCCCCGTACACTCAGGGAATTCTCTTTTCTTCCAGCTACTGGAGAAAGGAGCCTGCTCCTCCTGGCATGACTTTTAATTAAACTGTCATATTTCAAGCTGTCAGTTTTCCCCACATGCATTAAATACACCTCACTGTCCCCTCGTAGGTTTGGAAATACAGCCAATTCCACTTACACACCACAGGGCCACCAGACCCACCACGATGGCAGCCACCAGAGCATCCAAGGCTTCTGAGGGCTACGTTCCTGGATTTCACCATCTATAGGACTCGTCTCACAAAATCTGGACACCCACAACGTAGACGCCGAGGTTTCCTTACCATCGATGCAGGTGAAATCTAAAGAGTCCAGGTATCCTAGGATGCGACTCCACTTTTCCTAACGCAGATGTCAAACAGCAGTTAAGATCAAGCGTGCCCCAAAGCCACCGGTTCCTTTTCAAAGGCCACACGGGGCACGGGGTGACCAGATAAGTTTCAGAAATCTCCACTGTCAATGTCTCAGACTGGGTGAGAAGAATCCTGTCCTTAACGTGCTCCCAGCAGCTCCTTTCACCTTGTCAGTGCATGAAATAAGGTCTTTGAAAGACCATCCACATTCTTCTTAAAATAATGATGGTGTTTGCACTAATTTCTCTGCTGTACAGAACATACACAGAACCACTCCACTGAGCTTATCCCACGGGTACTCCATCCCACCACCATTCATTAGCCTGGGAGATACAAACAGCAGCACTTTACTCTCGATTAAAGCCATGCAAGTTCTTTGGTAGGTACAAGCCAACAGGCTTATCACAGCTTCAGAATAAGCTACAAGGTCTTTATCAATGATCAGTATCACAATATTTGAGCAGACATTTTTTTCAAACCATTTATATTGTCACAGAAAATATGAGCACTTAACAGCGGGAACAGCCACAGGCGTCTAAAAAGGTTTACTACAATTACAGAACTAATAAATTGATATTTGCCAGAGTAATAAACCCACAGAGTTGCAAAGGTAAAAGGAATGACAATACATTTAAATAGCTTGGACTAAATATAGGAAAAAATACTCATGAAGTGCCCAAGGTATAATGAACACAATAAAAACAAAGACAGTGAAAAATTATGACAGTGCACATTTTTTTATAAACAGAGAAAGAAAATAAGATATAACATCTCCCTCCTCTTAAAGCCTGTTCTTGATATCTCCTAGAATAGCATCTGGTATGTACGTGATCACCAAACTCATCTGAAAAGAAACTTAAGTTTCCAAAGCTGGTAGGAGATAAAAAAAAACCCACGGATTTTATTGCTTTGTGGTGTTTGGGGGATTTTTACATGCTGTTCATTCAACAAGCTGCACTACAGTAGAACGATATTCACCAAAGTCTTTCTTGCTTTGTGACCTCCTGTGCTGTATTTTCATTATTATCTCCACTGCAATTACCAAAGGGGTTCATTAAATACTGTTACATATGGCATTAGTCATCCTATATAATTAATTATAAATAATTGATGCGTTAATATACTTTTCTAAAATAAATAGGCAGCATCTAGTACGTTTAGATGCTGTACATGAATTATTCATATGCCTTCATAAAGAGCCCATTACTCGAGTCCAAAAATTGCAAAACGTCTTTAATTTGAAAGAGCAAGGAAGCTGCACAATAAAATACATTAGTCAGTGATGTTTGATTTTAAAGAACGGGCTCATAGAGTGGGAGTACTATTACTATCGGAACTATTACACATGGAGTTTTCTACTGGAAAACAACCCGATTCATTTCTGTTATGTACCATATTTGTCTCTATTTTGTACAAACACATTTCCTACAGCTAGGAATATTATGCGTTTTTACAACGGAAGACATTCCCGCGGGATCTGCCGATGGCTCTCTCGAGTGTACAGCGTGCACGCAAAGTATGCGACTGTACAAGGCAGATAAACATCTTTGGTCTGCAAGGAACCAGAGGGAGCTGTCACCCTGGTATAAACGCGTTCTAATCCACATTATTCATTTGAAAATAACGTTTGAAACACACTTCAAATGGGCAAGAGGGGCTGGAATCCTCTTCTTGACAGCAATTTTTAAGCAAACATACGAGTACCTCCTTTCATCATGCATCAGAAGGTGTACTTGACTTCAGCCGAAAAACACAAATACTTTTGCTAAATAGGCATATCAGTGTTTACAAGATCACAACAATGGGCAAACGTTTGCAGCTGCGAAAACTTAGCATTTGTAGTATTTTAAGGAATCTCCTGTGTGATGAATTCAGGGAAACGCTGACCAAAATTGGAGAGACTAAGGATTTTTTTTGCTACATAACCTTGAGGCAAAACAGACAGGCTTTTCACACTGCATCTGTATATTTATCTATAAATAAAAGTGGTTGTTAAGTGTTAGGTTTCAGGGAATGTACCATCTTTATCCTTCAGCTTCTGAAAATTTCTAGCAGATGAGCAAAGGTCTTGTACTTTGCTCTGTAAAGGTTTACAAATCACAGCACCCAGGGATGTGGTTCGTGCTTCCTCCCGGTTGCCATGCAACAGGTCAGAGCATCTCTCGCCTGTTTATTTTGGGGCTGGCAGGGTGGAAGGTATGTACCCACAACTGCTCAATTACACTTCCCTTGCAATCTATCACCATTTAATCTTTCCTCTCTTGTTCTTCCGTAATGGCCCTTCCATGAAATGAACTCAGTTCCAGCAGAATTATAGGCTCCCTACAAAGCAGCAGATGAGCAAAGCCCCGCTATTGCCCATTCTTCCAGAGGTGGCAGTGAGTCCCAGGCTCTCTTGCCCCCTTGGCCTCTTCAATTTACCATGACCTTTCAATTCCAACAAGCACAGTTCCATGGAAGAGCTCATCAAGGTTGATGAGAACAAGCTGCTGGCAACAACTCACCGGGGATAAGGAACACACAAGTTTCCAGCCAGGATTAGGATGAATTTAAACACTACATACTTTCAGGTGGCTCTAGCAAAGCTGCCGCACACCTCCCACCAAAGAGCCTCCCTCTATATCGCGTTCCACAGAACTGACTGTGTGTATCGCCTCAAAGAAAACTGGATTTTAAGTAGGCCTTTTCAAGTATCTCGGATTTTCTGCTCAATAAGCACTGATGAGCACAGTTATAACTGCACAATGATCTCGGGTGTGATGCTGGGACATGACCCTCAGTGATGCAGCCACTACTGATTTGTATCTCCTCAGGACCTGACACACCAATCGTGCCCAGTCATGAAGAGCAGAAACAATCAATTCCCTTCTGACAACACGTTGATCCTGTAGACTACGAGATTTCCAGGTATTCTTGGTCGGTTCCCCCTCTGTCAGCTCCTGTTTCTGTTATCTTTGACTGTTTGACTGCAGTAAAACACAGGGCTCCGCATGTAGCTCCACGTACGGCTGGGAATGGACCTACCACAGCTCCGAATCTCTGCGATTCTACATTCCCCACACATTAAATGGTCTTTACTGGTTGCACCGTGTTGCCTTCTGTGAATTTCCCAGCTTGCTTCAGAGAGGAACTGCAGGGCCTCGCAGAAGAGTTTAAAAGAGTTTTCTGACATTCAAAAAGAACCAAATGCAAGCTATAAATTGATAAGAGTTTAGAGATGAATAACGTGAGAGAGGTGACAGAAGCTAATCCTCAAGCTGCAGGTCACTTATCTAGGAAAAAAAAAAAAAAAAAAGATCCCTATATCTATATTCTGGTTTCAATTTCTTTTTACTTACTACTTCTATAATGCTCAGATTCCAGTGGTATCTGCTGCTATCATCGACATCGCCACTTCTTCAAAACCTATATAAAATACCTGGCTCACCATAGCAGTACCAAAGTGCCTCCTAGGAATATATTTAATGACTAAGACCTAACATAGGATTTCACGTCAAGATGCCGGCTAGTCTTTCCTGGAGTGGAACAAAGACTCTTTTTCTCCATCCTGCAAACACTTCAGATACTAAAACATATACTTCCACTCCTTGGGGGTGTGTGTGTGTGTGTAAAAACTGCCCCCTCTGGCTTTTATACCCTCCTCCAGAGATAACCCTGGTGGTATATGGCCAGGGAATGGATACTTAAAGCCATTTACCCAAACATGAAAAATGCATGCTCTAGTGTCTGCTGCTTAACCCAGTTATGACAACTGCCAGGCAGACATCAAAGAACAAGCTATGCTGGAAGACTTACACAGATATCATCTTTCTTAACACAAAAACATGCTCTGCTTTGTGGCTGATGTTTGTAAGGATGTAATCAGGCTAAAAATATAACACATCGATAATCATCTCTGAAGACAATACTCCTAAAGATTTAGAAAGCAGGGGAGAGCCCTGGCTGAAAGAAATATGGAGAATCTCTCATACGAGTTCTCATAATTTTTAAGGAAGCAAAGTGGAAATAAAAACCACTACCACGTATGTCCCAGGGCTTCTCCAGCTGTACGAACAGAGCAACGTGAATGCACAGAGCCAGCCTTAGCCATTTCACCCCTCTTGAAAAAGATATGCTCAGACAAAAGCTGATAAATGCAGATGTCTAACAGCATACTTTAAAGGACACATCAAGAACTGGAAAGAATTTGAGTATGTGAGAAGATCAAGAACTAAGAATTCTATTTCTCCTACTTACCTTCTCTGTGGTTAAAGTATTCCACTCAAGTAGGAGAAACATGCTTGTTGGTTGGTTTGTGTTTTGATTTGGTTTTGGGGGGTTCTGGAGGCTTTTTTGCCTTGAGAGGACGGAAATGCTCCTCCCCAGGGTAACTGTTGGCTAATGGGAGAGAAAGACTAGAGGAATGGAGATTGCATTCTTAACCATTCAAGCTATGTTCTATTAATTTCTTTTCAGCAAAGATTCATTGGACCAGAAGAGGCAGATGCAAGAGAGCGAGTGTTAGTCCCTGACTGAGGCCCCTGGGTTCTAGTTTGTGTTTCAGCGTTAGTTTATATTATATGTAATGACTGTTTAGTTTAAAATACAATGCCGTATTTAGCATCTGGAGCCCAGGACTGCTCTTTCTCACTGAGTGCTTGAAGCAAGGTGCTGAAGAGTCCTTTCTCCTTCCCACATGCTCTGTTGCACCCAAAATCTTTAATACTTTAGACTTACATGGAGCAGCTTCAGTGGGAAAGAACAGGAGGGTGCCTACTGCAGAACAGCTTGCTGATTAGAGCAGAGATGAAGGCAAAAATCTCTATAAGCAAAGGCAAACGTTATCTGAGACTCCTTTCACTTACAGGGGTCCCCTTAAAACCAGGGTGTACTCGAAGAGGGAGCACAGGCCATCAGGTGCAGCTCCACATGGAGCACACGGGACAGATGGGCTCACAAAATACAAACCAGAGGAAGCCACCAAGGAGAGACAGACAGTGGGTACCCAGGCTACTGTCCAGTCTGGGTGTTCAAGGGTAAGAACACATCCAGAAGTAGAATTCTGGTGAAAAAGGAAGTTTTCAGAGACTTCGCGTGCTTCGGGAGTTAGAAGACAGCCAAGCAGAGAGTTTTGGGGACTGCAATTTGGGTTTCTGTTTGTACACCATTTTCTCAGTCTGGATTTATCTGAGCTTCCCAGGCACCACAAGAACTTCAATTGGATTGAAGTTAGATAATATTGGATATCAGGAAAAATTTTTACACTGAAAGGGTTGTCAAGCATTGGAACAGGCTGCCCAGGGCAGTGGTGCAGTCACCATCCCTGCAGGGATTTAAAAGCCAGGCAGACGTGGTGCTCAGAGATATGGTTTAGTGATGGTTTTTCCCAGTGTTGGGTTGATGGTTGGACTAAATGATCTGAAAGGTTCCTTCCAACCCAGGCAATTCTATGATTCAAGTTTGGGGAATTCAGGTCCATGTCCCATATTCAAGATGTAGGCATGCTCTGTGCCTTAAGCACAGTTTCCTACCAAGGCAAAGCACATGAGCTCTTCTCTCCCATGCACACACCTACCTCTCAAGTGCCCCAGCTTCCACAGAGAAGAAATTTGGCAAATGGGCTGACCGAGAGCAGAAGCAAACAGGACCCCAGTCTGAACGATTCGGTAATTGCATCTCTGGAGAGCGCTGCAGGACTCCTCCAGAAGTAAGCCTCAGGGTATGACTCACTGCCCCAGGACCTCAGCTCCAGGACTGGAGACCGGGACACCAGCTAGATGCCACCAGTTCTCTTCAAACGAGGAACCCAAATCTATAGATATTTTTGGAAAGTAAATCAACTTTTACTAGTGGTTCTCAAAATATGGAACCACCGGTGGTCCACAAGGCAGTGGGAAATGGTCCATGTCCCGTTTCCAGCCACAGTAAACTGTAAGATGTGTGGGCTTATTTGTTCCAACAGAAAGTCTTGAGGATTAAGAGAGGAACCTAGTTTAAAGAGTCTACAAATCACTGCAATATCACAAGAGGAGAACCCAGGAGTAAGCGGGTACTACCGTTGGCGCTTAAGCAAAAATGGACGTTATAGGATATGAAAAAGCAAAGCAGTCTTATTACTTTATAGATATATACAGTATCTTAAGAAGAATAATACAGAAAATGGGAAGCCACTGACTTTGATTATACTCACACCCAATTCATCACTTCGTTTAGCACGATCAGAAACTTTCTTGCAAAGAACTTGTAATTAAACATTAAGAACTTTAATTAAAAGTTCATTGAATAAATACTGAGGAGGCATGGTCTTCATTTAAAGACTTTGAAATCAATACCAGCTAATATTGCATTATATTATAATTTTGTTTGAAAAGACTCATATGTTTGTATGTCAATGTGGCTGTCTATATATTTTTTATTTCCCTGTCTTCTGATTCATTGATAAGTAAACAATAAAACCCAGTGTTACGTACACAGGGGAAGGGCTGCTGTAAAAGATGTGGAGAACATTAGTGGTAAGGGTGCAACATCTGTTTTTTCCCCACCTGAGCCCCTACCAGAGAACATAATTTACCATCATCTTTTGATTTCTACGCCATAAACAGAAAACCTAAAGCTCTATAATTTTTAATTATCAGATAAAAATAGTACTGAATTTTCACGGTGTGTTTCTAATATATTTGAAGAGGCCCATAAAGGCTGAGAAACTCAGCTTTCCTCTATTTTCTTGCTATTAATCAACTTTCTGTGAAAAGGAAAATATTGTGGGAAATAATGGGACAGTTTTCCCACGGGCTCTTTCAGTACAAACACAGAATGGCATCACTGGCGTTTTTGTCTCCAGTACAATGCCCTCCTATCTCATCAGCACAATTTTTTTTGTATTATTATTACTAGTATGGAGATAGTGAAAGGCAGGAATACAGCATTCACAGGCTTTGCCAAGTGCAGCAGATTACGTACATGAATAGCTAACTGCCCACCAGGGGGTACGATTTAGGTCAAATTTCTTGTTTCATTCCAAAAGGTTATAGATTTGCAAGCCATTCATTGTTTAATGCACCACACAGCTTACACCCGTACATATATATAACATGAACTATTTTTTCCTGGTTTTTTTCCAGAAGTAATTTGTGTTCCTAGGCAATGAAGACTGGCAGAAGTTGATAGTCTGTAACAAACTGCTCTGAGCCTGTAACAAAGCAGTCGGAGCTAAAAAAGGACAAAGAAAATAAGAATTCATTGAGGGGCAAACCGAGATCTGAAATCCTTCAGGATTATGATACAAACCACCTTCTGGTTCAGCAGCTGCTCAAAATGTAACTAGAAATAAACTGATGGAAAAAAAAACCCAACAATGTCATACGACTGAATAGTGTGATTAATGAAAATGGTGATTCTTTTATATCACTTAAAAAGAAGACAAACATGTATTATGAAGCAAGTCACATGAGTTTAGATAGTCCCCCAACTTTGTTTGCGCTGTGAGAATCAGAGAATAAAATCTTTTAAATGCTCAGTCAGTGGAACAGTCCTTAAACCAGGACAGGCAGGTTCAAATACAAGGAACTGTATTAGATAGCAGTCTGGTGCTTCTTGTTGGGGTTTGGTTTTTTTTTTTTTGTGACCCTGTTTTGTGAAATATTTTAATTTCTGAAAATATACAATAGCAATCACTTGAAATGTCTTTGCCCCAATTTGCCCCAATTACCAAGTGACCTGGTAACCGCTCTGATCCTGACAGTGGTGGCCTCATGTGCAAAACACGAAACAAGGGCATGCCTTAAGTAGTATGGATTTAATACCGCTGTCTATGCGCTTTAAAAGCTAAGATCTGTGTTAATGGATACCAAACGGAAGGGCTGAACAGTTTAAAGCAAGAGAGATCCATATTTTCCCTGCATGTGGTCTAGGACCTACCGTGATTAACTTTCAATACTAATACAGCATAGTTTGGGGGATAGGTTTTTCTGTCCAGTTCAGCCTGAAAATAGTAGACTCAAACATTAGAAAAGGCTTGGAGATATGGATATAAATAGATAAACAATATATCATCCCTTATAGTTATTTATATTTAATCATACCAGGCAGTTTTGTATCTTCACCTTATTATAACTCCCCATTGTTTGAACACAAAACCCACCATGTCTTTCTGCTGGACTGAAAGGAAAAATGAATAACTGCTGAGCAGCATCCGGAATTACTTGTACCACACCACAGACAGAGGGAGAAAAGAACAAGGAAATAAAACTGCTTCTATCCCAGGGAGAGAAGACAAAAGGTAAGGGAAGACCCATGAGGAGGGAACAAGGCACTAGGTCTGGTATCAAGGGGGAGAGAAGGATAAGCCTTAGAGAATGATACCAAGAAGGAAAAGAAATGTGAACGGAGAAGATATCAATGGAAACAAAAGCTACGCCCTTAAAAGATTCCCTCCGTAATTGTTTTCTGCTGAGTGGCAGTAAACGAGCCCTCCTCCTCTGCCAAATTACTCATTAATTATACTAGGCCCAGGCAGGGACCGTCAGCCAGCACCTGGGGAGTACACAGGGTAGAGCTGCCCTGGTCCAGGAGGGCTCCAGGGAGGTTTGTTCCTCAGGATGACACAGCCTGTCTCTCCAGGGCAGGCTGATCTGCACACCAGGGAGCAGACTTAAATATGAAAGTGGGATAACATGTACTTTTACTCCAAGATAAACAGCCAAGAATCACAAGAGTCATCTGAGCAGCGATTATCCATCAGGTAACACAAGGATCAGGTCAACGCAGCACTTACACAGGACATCATCCAGAGTTTAAGTCAATGCAAAGACTCCCATTGGCTTCAACATGGTTTGGAGATGTCTCACGGCCATGAAACAATGTACATGGCCGACTCCTGCCAGATTCACCACCAGAGAGGTCACAGAGAAATCCCTACTGCTGTCACCAGCGACAGGGCTGAGCTCTCTGCCCCGAGAACTTCAGCGTGGAGTTATGGAGCGCTGCCCACACAACACCTCCAGAGCTGTCATCCCTGCTCCGTGCCTCCTGCTGCTGCACTGCATTTCTGGTGGAAACCCACCAGAACACTTCTGCCTCACAAGGGAAAACAAAAAGTGCTGAAGAAGCACAGTAAAAAAGTTAAAAAAGAAAAGTGGGGGGTATAGTTTTAACCTCAGGAGGAGAAGGTACATCACAGCTCTCACAGAGGTGTCTTGCCTCCACGAGATCTGGCAGCTCCCACATCAGTCTGCTTCCCAGCTTCCTGCGGCTCCTGCCATCTGCCTGGAAGTAGCCATTTCCCAGAGAAGTTGGCAAGATGATGCCACCTAAAATGAACAGTACTGGGGGAGCGAGCTCACATATACTGCATATTGCCTCATTCTGAGCACTTGCAGATGGCCAAGTGAACAACAGCTCCCAATGTCACGTCTGACTATGGAAAGCCAGCACGATTTTAGATGGATGGTTACCAAGCAGCAAAAGGGACACGTTGTGTCTATCTGAGATTTGGGCTGAGTCAGGGTCTCAGGCTGCCACCGCAGCTTCTCAGACACTTATTTAACAGATTTTTCAAATTTTCTTTTTTAAGCAGTGTCATTCCTGCATCACCATTTCTGCCCGCTTATGTAGGTCAGCTGAGAGGAAGACCATGCCATCCCTCATCTGGAAAGCAAGCTCCCTCATGGACACATAAATGTGTATTCACCTGTATGACTTGTGTCGCTCGGATGAACTACATAAGCTGCACTGCCAAAAGCACAGTTTTACTAATACAAGATGCATCTGTACTAAGGGCACTTTGCCAGCATATTCCATCAGTATTCCTGCCGGAAAATGTCCCTTTTGCACACAGACTATGTCTACAGTGCTTATGGTTTATTTCATTTAAGGTTTTTAAATTAAAAAGATGAGAATACCAGACTGAGGTCAGGAAGTCTGGCTACGGCTGCCGAAAGCCTGAGCCCGTGCCTCTGCAGGTATGAATTTCCCCATGAACCTCGGTGGGGATTTCAGCGTTGGCTCTCTCTAACTTCTAACTTTCCCCATGAACCTCGGTGGGGATTTCAGCGTTGGCTCCCTCTAACTTCCCTGAAAATTAAAGCCCCTGGGTAGGACAGGGCGGATCTTGCTGTGACTTCCCACCACCGCCTCCAAGTACCAGCTCGTCTCAGCAGTAAGGCATCAGTGACTCTGAAAGATTCCTAATTACTATTTAGTCAAACCAAGCCCAAGGAGCAAAACAGGCCCCTTGAGGCACAGCACTCCTTAACAAGCCTAAGTAGCCCTTGAGAGAGATGGTGAACATATTCTAAACCTCTGTGAGAAGAAGTCAAGTTTGAGGAGCTGAAAGATGCCACATGATTACCTGAATCATTAGCAGGAGTTGGGGAAGCCTTGAAATATAGCAATGCTTTTCTATACCCTTATGTTTCTCTATTTTGCTTCCTTACCTTTTCCCCTCCTGGCCCAGTTCACCCGAGTGTCCAGTGCCCTGCAATGGTGAGACCCCTACCACCACCCACTGCAGCCAGCTCTATCCAGTATTGTCTCTCTCTCTCCTTGCAGATTGGAAAACTGACGGCAGCAAGGAATGGTTCTTGAAACCTGCCTTACAGAAGCAAAGGAAGCCAAGAGACCTGAGCTGTTAATTTATTTGAAAATAAAGCAGGTAAGTTCTTGCCGCATCATTGAGATACCTACACTGAAGACAGCTGCTGAAACAAGGCTTTTATCTATGAGAGACAACACAACAGCAACCTGAAGCTGGAAAAACACAAACTGGAAAGCAAACAAAAACATTTCAATAATAAAAAACAAACAAACAAACCACTGAAAGGCATCACAAAGGAGGGCAGCTCACTGCCCTGCCTCCTACAGAAGGAGCTGGAAGGTCAGCTTCTCCATTTGCGATCTCCAGGGCACAAAAGAGTATTTGCCCGACTATTCTTTGAATAGCCAGATTTCCAAATTCTCAATAATAATTGCGTGCATAGGGTGTGGTTTGCTGCTGCTCCTTCACAGATCCCTCTCAAACTGTGGATAAGGCAGCACTGCAGTTACTGATAATTAGACAGACTAATTTGAGGCAGAGGTGTTTAAAGCTAGGAGAAATCCAGCTAATCCAACTCTAAAAAACCTCTTGGACCCCCACATACTTGGCCCTCAGACGTCTTTCACGTATCAAGGAAGACAATAGCAAGTCCCAATCCTCAAAACATCCTGTGCACAGAGAAGAAGGTGCAGAAGGGGCATCACATTTCGTATTTTCATGGACTATAAATGGATGGTTTGGGGAAAACAAAATGAAGCAGAGAATGGTTATCAGGGTGAGCGCTCCCAGGGGCAAAGACCTGGGTGCAGCCCCAAGGTTTGTGCTGAAGAAACCCATTCTTGCTGAGAAATGCTACACAGAAGCCACAGAATGAATTTTATCCACCTTCATTAAGTGTGGAGACTGTTACTAGAGATGACTTCTCAAATTGAAAGAGAGTAAAAAGAGGAACATAGAAGAATCAGAAAAGAAAATGTGTAACTTCTTCCCATCAACTCAGCAAGAAGAAATGAGGCACTTCAACAAAGTACATTGACAGTAACAGCAACAAAATTCCTCGATGGCTCTGATATTACCATCTATCATTTGCATTTCCACTCCTAAACAGGTTTTGCAGCACTGTGCTTCATGATATTTCAGGCCATTTCAGAGGTAATTCAATGTCCTCCTGCAGGAGCGAAGAGCTGACAACACCCTGCGTGTCAGGATAAATTACCAGGTGCAAGCGCCAAAGCCACGTGCCAACTTCACGTCAGGTCTCTCCATTTCATCCCCCCCTCTAATAGCAGGTTAGATTGCTTGTCTCGTCGAGAATCCTTATTTTCTATGTATTTGTATTTGAAATTTGTACTTTCTGTCAATGCCAATATTGACAGAAAAGCATACCTTGTTCCCGTCAGTAAGACAGGGGCTTTGTCTACGAAATATATAGGGGCCTGATGCTCCCCGCTGACCCAGGGGGATTCCTGGGACGACGTAACCGCAATAACATCCTTCTGAAAATATGTTTCACTGGACTGCTGGTGGAAAAGGCCTCTCATTGATTCCCTCCTTCTCTCACCCTTTTAGGGAATTACCTTAGGAACGGGAAAAGATCTAATTCTCCCTCTGCTGTCGCCGTGGTCATGAGTAGACCCGCAGTTGCTCACGCTATGCAAAGAATTAAAGATGGGAAACTTTTTTCTGCCCCCCCCCCCCCCATTCCCCCTTTCCCCTTTCGCTTTAACCTGCTCGGCGCCAAGACACAACCGGAGCATCCTGCGGTAGCCCCCCCCGCGGCGGAGCGGGACGGCGAAGGGGCCGGTCCCGGGAGGATCCCCAG
Organism: Numenius arquata; assembly: GCF_964106895.1. NCBI lineage: Eukaryota > Metazoa > Chordata > Aves > Charadriiformes > Scolopacidae > Numenius > Numenius arquata. The sequence goes on from NC_133582.1 coordinate 61,911,326, forward strand.
GGAGCGGAGCAGGTGCCGGTGAGGCCGAGGGGGTTCCCCGCAGCCTCCCAACCTTCCCCCCTCCCTCCCCGGAGACGAGCCGCCGGGGTGGAAAAAACCCACCTCCCGGGAAGGGCCGGCGGGTTCCCGCGGGGATGCCCGCTAAGCCAAGCCCGGGCCGGGCGCCCCGGCTCCGCGGCCGATGCGCGTCTCCGGCGCTCAGAGAGCCCCCTCCGGCCCCCATCCCCGCGGATGCCTTACCTCGGCCGGCGCCCGGGAGATGCGCAGAGGTTCCCGGTTCCGCTGCCGCGTAGCCCTCGCCGAGCCCCGGCCGCCGGGGGAGCGGAGGGGCTCCCCGCCGCCCGAACGGCTGCTGCTGCCGCCCCCGGTGCCCCGCCGCTCCGCGCCCCCCGCCGCTGCTGCAGGACCGCCGGCGGCGGCTGAATGTGCTGTCTCACGCTGGACAGGCTCCTCCCGAGAGCGGCTGCTGCTGCCACCGCCTTCCTCCTCCTCCTCCTCCTCCTCCGCCTGCGCGCCCCCGGCAGCGACACCCCCCGCCGCCGCCCGGCAGCGACGGGGCGGACGTCGGGGGCAGGTGGTGGCGGTGGGGCCTCCTGAAAGTGTGTGTGGGGGGGGGCCCTCCCCAGCAACTCCGGCCTGAAGTGGGCTCCCCCGGCTGCTCCGAGGTCCCCTGGCTGTCACCTCTGAGTGTCACCCCCACTTCGGCACAGGATCCCCCCCCCCCGAGCTGCACGGCAGCCTGGCCATCAGCCCCACGACACCTCCACAGCATCCTTGCCACCATCCCCATGGCAGTAGCCGTCAGCCCCACAGTGGCTTAGCCATCATCCTCAAAGGTGTCTAGATGACCCCCACCAAGCCAGGCTCACATCAGCCGTACAGCAGCCTCGCCACCAGCCCCACAGCAGCCTGGCCACCAGCCTCACCATCACTCACAGCAGCCTGGCCACCAGCCTCACCATCACTCACAGCAGCCTGGCCACCAGCCTCACCATCACTCACAGCAGCCTGGCCAACTGTTGTGAGGGCAGCAGGCTCCTGCTGAGGCCCCATCCCTTTGGGAAAGAATGGGGAGAGCTCCAGAGCAGGCGAACAACCCCCAGCTTTCACAGTCAGACCAGGGCAAGGCTGCCCACAGGCAGAGGTTTGGTTTTGTCCCTGTTTCCTCCCACCACTCCCGTGGGGACAGATACCAGAGAGGGGGGGGCAGACCTCCTGCTAGCAGCACACCTGCTCCTCTTCCCACACCAACATGTCCATCTCCTGGGGGAGATCAGCCAAGACGAGCTGTTGGAAGAAGCTCCTGTTCCTGCAGATACCATCCACAGCTGCTGCAGATAACCCAGCCTCCCTCTCCCTCCCATTGCACGCAGGTGTGTTGCCCCCACACAGGAGAAAAACACATACCCTTCACTACCATGGGTTGCTCTTTAAAAACATGATGCCCTGGACATACGACTCGCTGTTCTCCAGCCCTCTGGACTGGGAAAGCAGGAAAGGTTCCCTCTTGAAACCTGTCCCTGGAGCCAGGTTTAGTGGGAAGGTCCATTCCAGGTCCAGGGCCTGTCCCAGGAAGAGTGGGGTACACCCAGACCACCGAAAAGCCACCAAGGATTCACATCACCACCAGTTCTTGCCAGAGCCAGCTGGACTGCACCTGGCAGGAGACAAAGAGACCCAAAGAGGAACAACAGCATCCACAGGGGTGAGGACAGTGTGATGAAACAAGGGGTTTTCAATTTAATTGGAGTTGAAGCAGGAAAGATCCATATCTCGCTCTCTTTGTACGAGTCCTTAAAGAGCAGCATCTTCTGCCTGCACAGGCTGGAGCACGTGGAGAAGAGCCCATGGTTCTAAATGCATGATTTGGAAAGTTTTGGGTTTGGGGAGCTCAGTTTGCAACTCTTTATTAAAAAAACACTCTCTCAAAATCAGACACTCCAAACTGAGTGTCAGAAACTGCCATTTGCCTTTGGAAACATTGGCCTCAGCATAAATCCCATGGGGTTTGTTCAGGTTCCTTTGGATTGTGCGTCACTTGCAAATTCCCTGCAAACTCAGCGGATCCATTTAAATTGCTCCTGACTGGTTTCGAAGAGGGCTTTGGGGTCATTTAGTACTCCTGAATCGGCAGATTAGACTGGTTCTCTGTGATGCCTGATGAGCTTCTATCGTTAACACGCTACTATATACATATAACCATGATACCGTGGTATCGTATACACACAACACGCTGTCACATACCACACCTCGCCATCCCATCATACGATGAGATCAAGCATTTTTTGGACACAAAGGAGCACAGCGTCTCTGTCCTCTGGCCTGTTGACCAGGTCAAAACCCTCCAGTTTTGTAGCACTCTCTCAACGATTTCACACTAAGTAGCCATAAATTCAACATAACATTACCTAAGTACTATTTCTATGTCATAAATAAGTCTTCAAACTTGTTAAATCCTATGTTTTTTTGTTACAAACTAATGGCATTTTATGTTCCATTAATAACTCACATAGGGCTTTACTTAAACCCCAGTCCAATGGGACACAATTTTGATCTTTCTTGTACTCACAACACTTGCCAGAGGTGATCTGCTCTTTTTAAAGTAGCACCAAAATGGAAACATCAAGGAAGAAGTATAAAAAAATCCCTCACAAAGCATAATGACAGATTTGGTCAGATGTTTATTGAATAATGGGGAATCCTACACAGAAGAGTTTGGAAAGAATGTCAGTGGCCATGGTAGTATAAGAACTACCAGCCTTTCTCCATATTTTTAATAGGTGATCCTAGGACTAATAAAATTCAAAAACACAAGAAAAAATACACAGCCTGCCCAGTTCAGGAGTTCTCTGAAGGAATAACTGATTTCCCTACAAGTGATGCCCTGTTCTCTTTGACCTCATTCTCACCATTGTCTTCTCTAATCCACCACAGCAAAATCTCGCACCATTTTTGTGGATTTTTGTTCTAGGGACGCAAATTGTATTATCACTGATTTTACAAGACAGGGATAAAATCTTTATATTCCAAGAAGATATGATTATATCCTTTTTAACAAAAGCATCATTATGATCAATAATGTCTCTTAGACAGCATTTCATTAAAAACATCCAACCATTTCAGTGCACCCCAGGATGTGGACCGATTTTACACTTTTCCCATTAAACACAGATCTATAATATTATCCTACTCATTATATTCTGCCAGCAGGCATTCTGGGATTATGTACCTGTTTTAATTACCAGGGGAATTACCAATAGGGCAGAGTTGAGATTATTTTCAAAACTTTAAATTCCAGGTTCTAGCTCTGTGAATTCAGAAGGCAGGTGTTGTGGCCTCAAATTGCTTTATTAGATAAAGAGAGAGCAAATCAGTCAGTAATTAGGCACATCTGCCGAGCTGCCTTCTCTCCAGCAGAGGTCACTTGTGCATGGACACACAGCAACCATGATCTCATCTAAAGAGAAATCAGAGATTTAGAGAAAGTTTGGGTCCCACAACAACTCATGGATTGTGTGGCAAAAAAAAAAAAAAGGGCTATTGATACAACAACAAAAATTCGATGTCTACCCGTCTCCCCTTTCCTATCTTACAGACACACATGTAAAAGTCAGAGGTTTCTGTGACATTAAGTGCAACATGCGGTCGATTACTAGATTTGAAAAGTTCAAGGGAAAACAACTTGACATAATTTCTTTCTGAAGTTACTTAATCTAGAGTTGTTCACGTGTAAGTTATTAATGATTAATGAAGACTGGCATAAGTTGCTGGGACAAACCAATAACCATTTAAGATGCAACATGGGACAAATAATTAGCATTTTGCATGGCATTTCCCTGCCTTAGGCACCAGCAACTCCTCTGTCACAAAGGGTAGTAAGAAATAAGCAAAGCTTCTTGGAAGCTTGTGCCACTGTAGGATTAAAAATGAATTTCATAGCAGACATTTCTGAGGCTTAATGGAAATGGCAGCACTTTTAAGACACTTTTCACGACAGGCTTCACCTGGGCTCTGCAAATAGCAGAGGATGTTACTAAGTGCCTCCCAGCTTTTCAAAGGCAACGATTTAAACAAAGGATCAAAAGGCAAAATGAAAAATGAAAGCAAGCTTTAGAAAAAGCGTGGAATATCACCTCTGACACCAGGTTTATTGTTATGGCAGTAAAGTCACTACTGGGCACCGCTCCACATGGCTTTAGAAATCTTCACAAATGAACTAGTTGGTCTTGGAAGAAATAAATGGGTGGTTACTCGGTTATGAAAGTGTTAAGCAGAAAGTATTGGAGAGCTTTTCTTAACTGTTTGCTAAAAATGGTTAGTTCTGCAGGCAGATCACTGAGCTGAAAATTCTGCAAGCCTGAATATTCACAGTAAGTGAAATATTATAAATGAAGAGCTAAAATGTGCCTGGTACAGAGTCACCAATAATTCCTCTGACAATCAGTTTGCTATTGATAGAGCTCCAGTTCCAACGTCTTTGCACAAACACATGCACAAAGCTAAAAAACCACGTATCTTAAAAAGGACAAACTACTTCTCAGAAAGAAATGGCAAAAATAAGAGCTGTGGTATACTACTAGAAGGTAAAGGGAGATCTGTGGCAGATGGATGAGTTCTCCAAGAAACAGTCTTTTTTTGTTTGTGTTGTCCTAAGTACTGTACATCTGAAAGAGGAATCATGAACATGACTTAGTGTTTGAGACACACCATTAGGGGACACATGGCGTAGGGGACATATGTTGAAATACTCTCTTAAAAACCAAACTAAGTAGGTGTTTCCATTCAGCTCTGTTTCGAGTTCCTGATGACTCAAGAACTTCACTGAAGGGAGCAAAAGAAACGGCCAAGTTTACAGAGTTACTGGCAACACTCAGATCTCCTTAATTATTTCACCCTTTTTACAAAATGCCGCCTCGTTTCACCACCCCACCTTTGGTTTGAAATCCAATCCTTTGTGTGTGATTAAAAATAACAACAGTTTGCATTTTTACAAACATTAAAGGATTTGGATTTCTCTATAGGATCCTCAAGACCTCCCAAATATTAACCTGAAGCTCAGCTTTACCAGTCAGAGTTGAAACCAGCAGTACATACAAGGTGTGCCATGAATTTAATACATCACAAAGAGGTATTAAAATGTATGAAACAGGCCAAGTGCTATTTTTGACAACAAATTGAAACTTAGAGCAAATTATTCATATGACTGAAAGGAGGAGAAATGCATTCTGGAGAAACCCTAAGAGAAAGAGTTTCTCTAAAATACCTCTTGGAGATGTCCCTTATTTTTCATACTTAGTTCCACCCAAGACAGTCACCTTTGCTGACCTCTCCATTATGCCTTAACCACCAACTGGATGAACTAATTGATGTAAAATAATAGGAAATTGTGGTCTTAATGTCCCATCTACAGAGACAACAGTAATAGATGCTAATTATAGTAGTGATCTGGACCTCTTTAGAAGTGCCTGTCAAGGTGCTGGTGCACAACAAAAGTCTCCAAGCAGCGTCCTAGCTCTGAGTTTATGCTGTAGTCTTAGAAAACCACTTACCTGAGACATCCAGCCCTGGCTTCCATTCTTTAACCACGCTCTTCTCATGCCTATCCCCTGCTTATTGACAAACAGGCCTGTATTTTTTGGCTCTTCCTCTCTCATTTTTCCTGACTGGAAGTTTCCAGATGAGGATAAGCTCTCACGCTTGCCTGGAGGCCCACATCAGACTCACAGAGAGAAGATGAAAGCAGCAGCTGAGAAATATAACAGCTTAATCTTCTTAAAAAGGGACAGCTGATAAAACAGTTCTGGGGTGGGGCTTGTTCCACGGCTTTGAATTGCTGCTCGTTTGAGGGAATTTAACGTTGCAGCGTGCGAGCATGATCATTTCATCATCGCTTTTGATCCCAAAGAGCTGTCAGCGTCTACAGTTGTAGATGGGTCTGGTTTTTCTCATTAAAATCCAAAAATAAACAGTGGAGGAGTTGGAGAAAATCACTACTGGATGAGATGAGCTCTCAGACCCAGCAACCGTCTCAGTAAGGAGGCCTAAGGGAAGAGATTGGGCGGCACAGACTGTTCCACCAAGACAAGGCAAATGAAAATTCAGCAGACAAGTGGCCTTCATACCCAGGCTTTTGGAAAATCAAATCACTTCTGCATTTCAGTCCAGAGTTAGGAGACTCTCTCCACGTAGCCAAAAGGAGCGGCACGATGGATGGGGCTATCTGTCCTCCCTTCCTGCCTGACCAGAGAGCTGCATGTCTGTGGCATAAAGAGGGTAAGACGATTTGGGATCCCTTAGCTCCCAGGACGCTGAGGTTATGACTCGGGATTGAAAGCAGGCAGGCATCCACTGCCGTTTTAGACATCGTGGTACATGACAATGATCCACCTTGACTAGATCCCCACAATTCTGTAACACACCCATCTCCCGCATTGAGATGTCTGTGCTCAGCAGAGAGTTCAATTCAGATGTTTTTGCTTTGAGGGATGCCCGTGTCACTCTCACGTACATACAACTGCCACATCTCCTCTACTCCATCCCCCACGATGAAGGCATTCCATTCCCAGTGCCATTCTCAAGGTCAGCCTGCCTGCTCCCTTCAGGTCTGCACCCAAAAGGCATCCCTATAAAATGAGATGCCTGGGGCAAGAGTGAATCTTGTCCATCGGTAATAAAAACTCCCACCTCACTCTGCTTAGCCTGGAGGTTAGCGGAGACTGCAGAAGAGCTGGAGGCAGCAGGCTTATTTAGGAAATTGTACACTAGATGGATATAAAGCCAGTATCTAGTAGATATCGCATTGCTCAGGGGTGCTGGAGCACTCACTGCACAGCTCAGGGATGCTGGAGCACTGCAACGCTCAGGGATGCTGGAGCACCGCACAGCTCAGGGATGCTGGAGCACTGTTCAGCTCAGGGATGCTGGAGCACCGCACAGCTCAGGGACGCTGGGGCACTCACTGCACAGCTCAGGAACGCTGGGGCACTGCACAGCTCCATCTGCAGCCTTCAATGCCTCGCAGCTTCCCCCTGAACGAACAGGGGAACAAGATACCTGCTGCATGATTGAGAGCAGGCCTGGGCTTTGGGAGATGTCTGTAGCCTAAATGGGGATGACATCTTTCAGTCAGATGAGCTACACATCACCTATACCCACGTGTTGTAAAACATGATGTAAATGCACATTGTGAGAGATTCAGTTGTCACCACTTGAGTTCTCACGGCCTGCTCCTGCGTAGCCGTAGCTAACGGCAAGGCAAAGGTTTTAGAATCATAGAATCATCACAGATCAGAGTTTTACTGCAGCCTCGGGACCATGTCTTTCATAGGGCAGCCATGATGTGCCACCAGCTCCTAACGCAACAACCTTCCTATTTCTCTGTCAGTGCTTAGTGTTGCTGCTTCTTCCCTGGGCTGCACTTGCTGTGCTATGTTTTCTGTATTCCCTTCTTTCACACAACTGCCTGTCCATGTGCCTGCAGTCCCTACGTCCTTCCTGGATCTCGCCTCTTGTCTCACGACTCCCCAGCAGTGCAGCCAGCAGGTCTGGCACGTGTTGTTAGTGCCCCTCCAAAAGCTTCCAGGAGTAGTAGCTTATTACCAGGAATTATTTTTTGCAGATTAACTGTCAGGCTGTTCAAATATTGGTATTTTGATGTGTTTGATACGCTGCTAGTAAAATACAGTTATTCAATATTCTCAATCCTCATATTTACTCAGGCTTCTCAAGACATATAAGAACTTTCATTAAGATTCTTGACACAGATTGATGCTTGATCTTCCATTAGTACAAAGGGGGTTTAATAGACAGAAAAGAAAAATAGAACACCTTATAGAAGTGTGAGAATCATAATAAAGCTAATACCCTAAATAGACTTAATTACTGCTGTACGGCCACCTATTGCCACTAGGTGGCAGGGCAACAATTCACTCCAAGGCAACAGGTCACCCCACTCAATTTCTATTCATGTCCTCCAAGGTTTTAGTGATATTATTGTCTACTCTCCTATGCTTCACAGTTAAAGGCTTTAAAATTGTAGTGGAACTGATCCTCTCTTTGACGAGGTCACTTTTTTTGAAAGCTCTGTATACTGGTGCACTTAGCTCTGCCGCTCCAGTAACCATAGTGAGGGAGTCACAAAGAGAAATTAGAGGCAACATATGAAGTATAAAGACAAAGGGAGACCACTGGGTATTGTCCACCTGGACTTCAATAAGACCTTTGACACTGTCTCCCAGTGCTGCACCCGGGGAGGAGCACTCCGTGCACCAGTACATGCTGGGAGCTGCCTGGAAGCGGCTTCACAGAACAAGACCTGAGGTCCTGGTGGGCACCAAGTTGAACATGATCCAGCAACGTGGCCTTGCAGCAAGGAAGGCTAATGGTATCCTGGGCTGCATTTGGAGGACAGGTTGAGGGAGGTGATCCTTCCCCTCAGCACCGGTGAGGCCGCACCTGGGATTGTGTCCAGTTCTGGGCTCCTCAGTATAAGAGAGATGCACATACTGGAGAATGTCCATCAAAGATTTCATGCCACTGACAATCACCCTCTGGGCACAGCCATTCAGCCACTTTTCAACCCACCTCTCTGTCCGCTCATCCAGCCCCTACAGCAACATCTTGTCTATGAGGATCCTATGGGACACAGTGCCAAAGGCCTTACTGAAGTCCAGGTAGACAATATCCAACTGCTCTTACCTCATCTACCAGGCCAGTCATTTCATTGCAGAAGTTTATCAAGTTGGTCAAGCATGACTTCCCCTTGGTGAAGCCATGCTGACTACACTTGATGATTTCCTTGTTGTTCATGTGCCTGGAAATGGTTTCCAGGATTATCTACTCTATAACTTTCCCAGGGATCAATGTGAGGCTGACCAGCCTGTAATTGCCCTCCTTCTTGTCCTTCCTGAAGATAGGAGTGACATTTGCTTTTCTCCAGTCTTTGGGGACTTCTCCCAGTCACCATGATCAATCAAAGATTATCAAGAGTGGTCTTGCAATGACATCTGCCAGCTTCAGCACTCATGGGTGCATCCTGGCAAGGCCCGTGGGCTTATGTATGTCATTTGTTTAAGAATTCCCTGACTCGATATTCTTCCACTAAGGGTACATCTTCCTTGCTCCAGCCTTTCCCTCTGGTCTCTCAGACCTAGGATTCCCAAAGGCTAGTCTTGTTAGCAAAGACTGAGGCTAAAAAACTATTCAGTACCTCAGCCTTTTCCATGTCCTGTGGAACCACACTCTTTGTCTTGTTGAGCAACAGGCCCACATTTTCCCTAGTCTTCCTTTTGTTCTATGTACTTAGAGAAGCCTTTCTTGTTGTCTTTAACATCCCTGGCCAGATTCAGTTTCATTTGGGCTTTAGCTTTCTTACCTTCATCTCTGGATGCTCAGACAATGTCTCTATTCCTCCCAGGTTGCCCGTCCTTGCTTCCACCATCTGCAGCCTTCCTTTCTATGTCTGAGTTTGGCCAGGAACTCCTTGTTCATCCACGTTGCCCTCCTGGCATTTTTGCCTGACTTCCTATTCATTGGGATGGAACACTCTTGAGCTTGCAGGAAGTAATGCTTGAATATTAACCAGCTTTCTTGACCACCTCCCCATCCCCCCTTTCCTCCAGGGCTTTATCCCACAGGACTCTTCCAAGCAGATCTTTGAAGAGGCCAAAGTCTGCTTTCCTGACATCAGTGTTGTGGGTTCGCTTTTCACCTTCCACCGTGCCCTTGGGATCCTGAGTTCCACCATCTCATGGTCACTGCAGCCAAGGCTGCCTCTGGTCTTCATGTCCCCAGTGAGCCCCTCCTTGTTGGGGAGCATGAGGTCCAGCAGAGCACCCCTCCTTGTTGGCTCCTCTGTCACTTGGAGTAGGCAGTTATCATCGATGCACTCCAGGAACCTCCCAGCTCACTGATGTCCTACTGTGTGGTTATCATTATTATTTTGCAGATATTGCTATCTAAATTTGTGCTGTATATTGAACCTCTTATGCAATGTGTTTTATTCTGTTGACATGAACTGACTCCCGTGGTTTTGGCAGTCCTTTATGCAGGATCTACAGAACTACCCCAGATTCCTTTTGCCAGGTCACCTGAGGGTCTTCTCTTTGTGCATGGGGACTGGACATTTTCTACTGTATTTTTAATATTATGTGTGCTGTAGATAACATCCTGTTGGATTTTAAGCCATCACCAACTCGTAAGGAAAAGAGTAGACAAAGTGTTCAGGAAAAAGAAAGATTCTTTTTTTCTAGAATTTGCAATAGAGTCACCTCCAATGTAATTAAAGATTTCCCACACCCTGTAGGGCTGCCTGTTGGTCACATTTAATAATGCTACCATAGGTTGGGGTTTGTCTATCTGGTCACACTGTGCAGGAATGTGAAAAGCAGAAATAAGGGACGCTTGAAGCAACTTGAAGACTTTTCTTGAAAACTGGTTCTCTCTACTCAGAAATCTGCAATTAAACTGCAGAGAATCTTAAAAAAATTATTCTTTAGTGAACACCAAAAGACACCCGAATGACCAAATATAAGAATTGAAAATTAAAAATTAAAAATAAAAACTAGAAAACAGAGTCTTAAGCATGACTGAAAGCAACCGAGCAAAACAGAGGATCAGCTTTATAAGAAGAAAATATTTCAGGATCTCAGCAAGCGACAGCCTTGAGCTCAGATGGTTCCACGCAGGCAGAGCCACCCCAGCCCAGGTTAACTGTCACAACATCCTGCTGGTGTGGGGTGTCTTGGAGAACATGAGCCAGAATCCATCCATTGTCATTATGTTTACTGTCCATTTCAAAACCTCTTGCTCTCTAGAGAAAATAACACTGTTTTTACAAAATTTTGCTGCTTCTTCATTTATTAGAATACAATTAACTTAGGAAGCTTGCTAAACTCCAAGTTTACTCTCTGATTATTTACCAAGAATGGCTACAAGATACACTTCTTCTAACAGACACATAAATCACGATTGCAGAGTCCGCACCAAGATGTTCCACACATCAGGAGTAAACTCTAGTTTTAGCAGAAACTTAGTTTTTCTGGGCCAGGAAGAAGGAGCCTTTATGTTTTGCAGCAGCTTCACTGGCAGATATTTTCACTGCGCCAAAGAGTGGGGTTACAGCAGTGTCTGGGTGCTCAGCTGAAGTCTGGAAGCCAATTTTTGAAAAACAGATTAGTTGCTCATTTAAGATGCTTTAAGTCACCCTCCCAGATACTCAGGCATATAAAAGGTGGGGTTTTTTTCAGTTCTAAAAACATTTCCTTCCATTTTTGCTCAAGCAGTGTACGTAGACATTTAGTGGCAATACTATCCCCTATTAATTTCTTAGCTGGTATTGATTTAAGCAAGGAGAGAGACTTTCGGTTAGTGGGAACTGGCACACTTTGGAAATTTTAGATGGAACGCTTGAATGCACAGAATAATTTCAGAAGAATAATTTTGAATTCCTACGGAAGTTTTCATTTTCAACTCTGTAACATTTTTTTCCCCAAAATATTACAGAATTTGTCTGTGTATAAAAGAGAAAACAAGTATAGCTCGACCAGAGGCCTAGATTAGATCTGGCAATGACTTGTTTTCAATTCTAAATACCCAATCTATTTCTGTACACCTATATCACATTTTCCCTTACCAGCCCTTCTCAGAGCCAAAACACCAATCGTGCTGCATGTGGGTACCTGCTCACGTGTAGGCACCCCAGACCCTCGGACAAACGCCCATGGATCAGGAACCCCTTCTTCCCGAGGTGGGAAAAGGTTTCTGTGTTAGGGAAACGTTGACACTTCATGAATGAGAAAAAACAACACGTCTTCAACGAATTCAGACATAAGGAGGGGAAGAGGCCCGTGGAATAGTAAATAATATTTCTCGTTTTATTGTGTTCAGTTGCAAGGTGATATTTAAATGCTGTCTCCCAGAGTAAAACAGGAACTGTATCGCTGCCTAGTTTTCATAAATAGCTATTTCTAAAGAGTCAACACCTACAACTGCCATACTCCTGGCAGAAACTAATTTGTCTGAGCTATGTTTGTATCTCTTTCACACCTTTCTTCAACTAAATAATTTCCATTTATGTGAGTTGGTAGCTTTGGGTTTATGTCACGCAGCAGATGAAATCCAGGCTCTAATTACGTCTAGACTTAGTTCAAATGCTCACAGCCCCTTTGCTTGGAAACTAGATGATAATGACATGCTGCCTTGCTCATTGTCATGTGATACGATATTCATATAATGGAGCCTATCAATTTGTTTTGTAAAAATTATCAAAAATCTAATCTTTTTCCAGGTAGTTCAAAACCGACATCATTTATGAAGACAAGTCACTTCTAGCTAGCCATCCTCCTTTCCCTCCACAAAAACCTTTAATCATAAAGCTTTCCAGATCAGAAGGACAGTTTGTCTCCCGGTCTATCAGAAGAATATGACACACCAGAAAAACCAACCACAAGCAGTACATAAACACAGAGTTTTTTTGGGGTTGATTTACTAGGTTGGCTGGTTTGGGGTTTTTGTAGAGGTGAAGTTTAGTGAAACATTAGTCAGTACTCAATAAAACAGAATAAGTTCGAAAAAAAAAAAAAAAAAGGAATAAAACATTAACATTCAGAGAGGAATGTAAACCTTCCTGTGAAAGCCATGATCAAGCGGGTTGGGTATGAAACCCTAGTGCTTCTTGGAAGCCTGGTAAAGTAGCAGAGCTTCTTTTTTTTCCATTTCAGTGACTGTAACACTACTCTACCAGGTGATGGGAAATGTTCTCCCTGAGTCAAGGTTCAGGAAAGGTCTGGAACTGTTGGAGAGCGGATGACCAGCGGTGCAGCACTGCCTCATGCCGGAGGTGACATTATCCCTCACCCCAGCGGTATCTACACAGGCAACCTTTCACACAGATAATTTGTGTTCCAAATTTACAGACAGGGGAGACCTTAAAATATGATTCACCATGAGACAACCACGTATTCTTTGGGGAATGAAGTGGAACAAGTATTTTTAAAAAGCTTTTTTAAAAAAAGGTTCGGTGACAGAAATATTTTTGCAAGTAAACAGGAAAATAAACAAAAGTAGAAATCACTCTTCTATCTTTTTTTTTTTTAATTGCATCTTTTCTAGCAATAGAAACAAAAATAAAACAATTTAAAATTTGTCTTAAACTCTGGAAAGTTTTGGATTTAGGATTATAGTATTCAAAAAGACCTTGGTCGCTGGACCCAAATTCTTCAATTTTCAAAAATAGAGAGAACACTGAGGTTGCTAACAGTGGAGAACAACAGAGAAAAGAAAAAGGTGGAATAAGGTAAAAGTATAATGGAGCCCACAGGCCCACACCTTTCATTCCCCTGTTTGCTATCAAAAATTAAGGCAAAGATTAATGTGCAATTCATGTATTGTCAATCTGGGTCTAACAGAAAACTTTTTTCATAGACATGTTACTTTCAGAGACAATTCCACCATTTTCAGAGCAGGTTAGAAGCTTCTTTGGAATAGTATTTGTAGAAGTTTCTCTGTAGTAATAAACAGCTATGTGTGTGTCCTCTCCTCTAAATCTTCTTAAAGAGGCAGTCAGGCCATCTTCCAGAGTGATTCTTTGTGACAAGCCGCTCAAACTCCTTTTTCTTCTGAAAACCCTCCAGCTTCTGATCATTTTGGATGCCATTTTACAATGAGAGATGCCTTCTATGACTTGGATCTTCAGACTGGATGTCTGCAGGCAGTAGCAAATGGTAGCTTTGGGTCGTTCCCTCCAGACGTTGACTGACCGGGCAGAAAGCTCACAGTCTTGATTTAGGAACTCACACAAAAGGCCAGAGTGGGGTGTGAAAACTTTCAAAGAATTTTGTGTAGCATAGAGATGGAGGCTGTTGCTATAGGATACAAAATTTGAAGGGCCATAAGGACTTTTGCCCATGTTTCACCAAGTCTCACTGTTTGGATTGAGGTGACCTGCCTCTGATTCCCTGCTGAGCACCCAGTTTCAGAATTTAAGGTAATACAGGCAAGAGAATTACACCTGAAAAATGTCTAGGAAGTTTTCTAAACAGCTATACATCACTGAGCCAAGGAAAAACGTTGTTCATACTGATCACAGGAGCATCTACTCAAAGCTGAGGGAGTAAAGAATGTCAAGATGTTTTGACCTGAGCAGCGGAGGAGGCTTGTGTGCCTGGCTAGGAATAAAGTGTGCAGCACTTACAATCCATGTCTCATCTTCTGACTACTCTTGTTTTGAGTATGGGTCTTAAGTTGGCCTTCTCTTCCAGTTCTTCTCCCTCCCTCATACTAAAAAACCCAGTAAGGCCATCTCTCCTCAGTCATCAGCTACAAAGTGCTGATGTGTGATAGCAACAGCTAATCAGAGACCTTTGTATCACAGTAGTATGAACTCTGAAAAGGCCTTGATAGGAGCCCTGTATGGGATATCCGTCCTAGAAGGAGTCTGTACTGTACAGTCACAACTGGGATGGCCTAGTGAAGCCATCTAACATGTCATGCACATCTAGTGGGGGAAGCTCACAAGAGCTATCCAACCGAACACAGTGGCCATGGTCCCAACTGCTGACTGAAAATAAGGAGGCTCTCTTCGCCGAGATCCTGCATAAAGCAATATCCAGTGTGTTACAGGTTTCCATGCAGAGCTCCATCCTGCCTTCCTAACATCTTCTTACTACTTAGTACAGGACATCTGGAGAAGAGACAGGTAACTCTGTTGTGTCACTCAGCCGTTCCAGAGTTAGGTGTCCCCCATTTTTAAAACCAAAATATTGCTTATTTTAGCCAGAAAGACCAAAGCACGCACGGAAAAGGATTTCAGAAGAAGAATATGAATGTCTGTTTTATTTTTCCTTGCTGTAAAGGTGGTCCAGGTCACCGTCTCTCTCAAGTTAGACGATCGTAAGAAAAAAATTTTCAACTCATTGAATTAATACGTGTGTAATGTAGGAATCTGACGAGGGCCAAATCAGACTCCAAAATACCTTTCTGAAAGTTTTTAAAAATGATAGAAAAATTTAAACGAGGAAGCCTAAAACTGTCTTTTTTCCTTTCAGTGGGCATTTTGCCCTCTTCTGTCTTACAGAGGTTCGCTCCTGTTCCTACTGGAAACTACAGCTAAAATGGCTGGAAGCATTTAACTGAATGCAGCGGGCACTGGATTAGGACTTCATTCACAGCCATTCACACACTATCCAGTAACTGGAAATAACACATACACAACCTCCCCCTTGCCGAGAAGTTAACCCATCACTTCAAGGATGTCCCAGTGACCCCCTCTAATATCTCACATCGCAATATCTACGCATAATACTTAATACTGATGGCAGCTGGCAAGAAGATTTCATACCATCCTGCTGAAAATCATCCCCTCTGCTTGTACGTGCGCTCGTCAGTTGTTATCTGAGCTCTGAGGAGTACAGAACATGACAGCACGCTCTTCAGCAACGCGGCAGGCAGCGAGCACACCCAGCCTGTCCTCTCCTGTAAACAACTTCTCCTTAACCTATTTTCGGACACGCAGCTGTCAGATCCCCGAATACTTTAAAAAGCATTGGAAAGTCGGGGTTGAACACCGCTGGCGACAGCTCCGTTTCCCAGCCGTGACACAGAATAAATCTGTTCTGCGAGCGTAGAAACTTTCTCTTAGGCCAAATCAAGGCTACGCAGCAAACACAGGCAGCAGTTGGGATCAGAGACTCCATACGCTTCTAATAAAGCTGGAAACGCATCAAAGAATCACAGAACGATACGGGGTTGGAAGGGACCTCTGGAGATCATCCAGTCCAACCCCCTGCCAGAGCAGGGTCACCCAGAGCAGGTCCCACAGGAACATCCTTTTGACCATGCTGTAAATGGTGTATCAGACATAATTAATTTAAAAAACATTCAAAAATTAATAACTTTCCTAATGGAAAAAAGATTGGAAGAACAAGGCAATCGTGTATTTCAAACACTAGGCAAGTTGCTGGGTGTACTTCTGGAAACCATGTTTATTAAAATGAAAAGAGTGGGACAGGACAGGACCAGAGAGGGGTCCCTTTCCAAAGGGAGCTGTGGAAAAAATGACTCAACTGATACGAGCACGGGGGGAATTGTTAGAGGTTATCTACATCAAGGAAAGCAATGCTTTTCTGGCTCTGCCCTGGCCCGGGCAATGTCTGCGTCATGGGACGTACCCAATGGCACGCTACCGCATTTTTGGTCCCTTGTCACGATGACGAGCGACACTTCAAATGCCACCCTCAGAACGCTGTGCTAACCGGCACACCGACCCTGTGCCACGGCGAGGGAGGCTCCTGAGGAGAGTTAAAAGGTCACCGGCACAGCTGATGTGTTTGACATGTTGCCTGTGACGCCAGGAACGATGATGCTAAAGCGTTATCCGTACCCTGCAGGCTGATCAATACCGGGATAAATCTGATAACGCTGGCGGGAGCTTAGATTGCGTTAAGGCAAACAGCAAAGAGCAGCCAGGAAGACACTCAGAATTAGAGAAGAAAACAAGGCCCACAGTCCTTGTCACAGTCAAGGAGAAAACCTTCGGATGATCTGCATCTGTGCCTTTACCTACTCCTTTGAAACGCTGGAATGCGTTTCTTTACCGTAGAGGGGAAAGTTAATGGAAGAGAGAGTGAATGGATGAAATAACCCAAAGTGATTTATGTTCAGACGAGGGTGGTGAGTCACGGCTCCCTCGAGCAGGAGCATTTAGTCTCTAAGGTACATAAATAACAGACTTGGGAAAGTGCAAGTTGCAGGTTGTAGCCTTGTTTTATTTGGCTGTCCTAACTTTAACTGGGGTTCAATAGACCCAATTTTTCAATTTCAGGCCATTAGAGAGAAGAAGAAAAGGAGGTTGTAATTTTTTTGTCTTGACTACCTCATGATCTTTTCAGCACATAAAGGTCACCTACAGCAGATATCAATAATCACACTCTTTACAGTTTCCCTAAAGTTCATCATTTTAGAGAACCACTTCACAGGTTACTAAACCAAACCAAATTACTGCTCAGCAAGAGTGAATTGGTGCCTTTCCTATATAATTTTATGTGTTCCCTCTGGGTCTTCTCTGCTCCACGGCATTCAAGCATTTGGCTCAAGATGTGAAACGTGAACTGACTGTAAAGGGCTAGAATTATCTGGATGTTTCAAAAGTACAATTTTGGATAGATTTCTCCAGGGCTGGTTAAACGGGCATGCGCGCCCTTTTTACTTGAAAGAGAACATTCTGGAAGTCAAAATGCTATAATTTGTCTCTTTGAGCGACTTGGGGTGGAAATATATCCCACGTTTTCAGTTGTACAGTTAAATTCAGGATGCTGGTCAGAACTAGCACCTAATTTTTCAAGGTGATAGAGGTTCACAGCTCTGACTGAAGTCTCTCAGAGCTGCAGGGTCTCACAGCCTTTATTAAGCAGCTGAAACCAAGTCACACAAAATTACAGAGTGCTTTTCAAGATGCAGTCCCACACTCCTTCGAGTCTTTCTCACGGAAAGTACAGATAACATATCCGTTTACTGTATTTCACAAGAAGAGCCAAAAGTGTAATGAAGGTTTGAGTAAGATTTTTCACTGGGAAACATTAATATAAGTGTCTTTGTTAGTTGGCTTTTACAAAATCTCTGATTTTCCCCAAGGCCTTAAAGAAGGTCACTTTCAGTAAAAATCACATCCCAACTATGATTCTCAGCACCGATTGGAATTCAGCAAGGATTTTACTTTTTAACTTAAGTGCTTACAATTTAAAGACTCCGTGTTTCCATATATGAGAGGAGACTAGCATATACATCACTTGATGTGCATGCTGCAAGACAGTCCCAAATCCCCAAAAATGCAGATATCCTTGTTCACTTCAGCGTGGCAACACCCACGCAATATCAGTTTAAGTATCTTACTCGAATTATTATCCTGGTCTTGCTGGAACTACATTGGCATTTCTGAGGTCCAGGTCGCTTTTTTTGAGTAACTTCTTTACCACTGCTTCTCCAGCAGACGGGATGCTGCAAATAAGGAACGAGTTTTCAGGCTTCCACACAGTATATCTGGAATGGAAAGCAGAGGGAAAACTGGTGCTTCCAGCAGATATCCCAGGGGAAACCACTCCCAGCCCTCGCTGAAAGGTAGCAAGGTCTCCCCTGGTGGTTACCAGGTTTTTTCTTGGCTGGAGGATCTTCTGACGGTTTATAGTAGATTTGTTGCTTGCTCTGAATATTAAAATTTCATAACATTTCTCCAGCACTGGATGAACGAGAGAGTAAGCTTATATTTCTTTCTGGGAATAGGAAGTCCCCAAATATTTAACCCTCCTTAAATATGCATTAATAATGTCTCGCCGTGAAATGGAAGACTTGACAATTCACACTTCAACAGCAGTTGTGTGAGCGTGTAAGGGGCAACGACAGTGTTTCCCATCAGGTGTAAATGCAGATCTTACACATTTCAGCGAAGCTGATTTTGTGCAGGGAAAATCTATCCTGTTAATAACAGAACTCTTCCCATTTACATTTATAATTCAACTGGTCTCACAGGAGACAAAGACATTCTTCATTTTCATTTCACAGACTGCATCCTACTATTAGTATTTTAAAACATTTTCTTTCAAAGAAAGCAAGCTTTGTGAAACCAACGCCTGGAAACATACTGTTGATTATTTATACCCAGGTATTATGTTCCAGATCACAGGGGAATCAAGATTTGTATTTGGTCATATTTTGAACTTTTTAAAAAGAGGTAAATACGTCAGTTATAACTCTACTTTCTTCATCCAGTATTTTTGAATGTCCAAAGTCTTTCCCATGTAGAAACCAAATAATATGCATGTTTGTGAATGCTCGCACATAAACATAACCTCCACAGCTCACTCAGAATATTGCTGTTAATTTCAACCAGTGAAATGAAGAAATATTACACTACTGTCGGTTTTTACGTCACTTTAGGTAGACTGAAATCGAAGTAGACTAAAATACCAAATCTGATGATTTGATTTTTCAGTTCAGTGACTACCAGATGAGCACTATATTGAAAAATTAATTTGGAAATGCCAGTGTGGATAGAGTAATAAAGAATATTAAAAGAATTACAGTAAAAATAAAACATACTAATACTGCATAGTGAAACTCTGCCAGAGTCTGTTACACCGTGAGATTAAAACAATTCCAGAAATAATAGAGAGCTTCCCTTGCTCTCCCTCTCTCTCAATGTTCCAGCAACGTTGCATCGATGATTTACCCATGATTAGATACCTGTTAGCCATATGACATAAAAATACTGTTGTACTTATTTGGGCGCAATGGCAAACGATTTTAATGTGCAGTGCAACAGGTTTTATTCTACTGCTTTAATCAGGAGTATTTTAATACACATTTTCATACTTCACTGCAGCTATTATGGCTCAGCCTGCGGTTACACATTTCATCAAATAAGAAAACTCCCACAGCCTTACTGTGTGGTTATCTTCTGTAGAGTACATTTTATAAGATCAATTTATTAATATCTGTGAATTCACACTTCAGTAATAATAGTCACACCATTACAAACAGGAAACGACCTTCCCTTGGGTAATCCGAAACACCAGGGGAAGCGGCATTCCAGTAATACCACAAATTCTGCATTGCTTTCGAAAGAGCGGACGGATAACACCGTAGTGAGTCCTCTTCTAGGTGATGTCTCTTGACCAATCTCAGTATTTCCAAGGCTAAATTTCTCATTCAAGTTCCTATGTCAGACACTAAAAGAAAATAAATTCTTTCAGTGCTGATGAAAGAGATGCTGAGAGGGAACAACTGGAGAAACAGAGTGCTTTCTAAGATCGACCTCAGACAAAATAACCTAGAGGAACAGTCCAAGGCTACTATTCTGAGCAGAAACTCAAGCCACCACATCCACTTTACCAAGTGTCCTGCTACAGTCAACAGCATCAAGCACAGATGATTTAAAACCATTGGCAAAAACACCTCATCTTCACCCAGAACAGTCCACGCTTAAAAAGAAAAGCAGTTTGTGTACGAGTTTGAAGCCCAGGACTAGTGTAAGGGTAACAGGTAAAGCCAGAGCTCCTTCTTCTCAGGGCATTGCGTATCTTAAAATGTCTAACACAAAACCTTTAAATTGATCCGTCTTGTTCCACTAAATCCTTTCCCATATTCCTACAGAAAAAACATTAACTATTTTCTGATTCAGCTGAAGCATATTTAGGCCTTAAAAGTCGTATTCTCTTGGTGACAATCACTTTTTTCCTGACTTGTGACAAGTTGCCCACCTTTTCCCAGGTGCCCTTCTCCAGAGCAGGGCTGTTCACAGTACAGGTGGCCGTGGCCTGGGGTGGCAGCTGACCCGATGGTACCTTTCCTCTTTTATCTCCTCTGCCTCAGCAGCTCCCATAAAGGATGGCACATGCCCTTCCACAGGAACTGCTACGGGAGCCAGCCGGGGCTGCGGAAGGACATTTTTTTGGGTCTAACTATACATTTTAGATCTGTGCCAGCCCACGCTGAGAGCTCACCCCTATTTCCTCTGCAGCAGCGCACGTGGCTGAAGATTACTGCTCTCCTACACAGTAAAGAGCCTCCTGAATTCAACGTTTCAAGATAAAACACTTCTGAGCGATATTTTATCACAGTTTGAGTCCTAGCTTTTTTTCCCTGAAGGGCATGGCTATATTCCAAACTGGTTTTCTCCCTCGCCGCTGTCTCCACACTCCCAGTTTGAAACGTCTACAGTGAATCTCCTGAATCACAGAATCACAGAATGATATGGGGTTGGAAGGGACCTCTGAAGATCACCCAGTCCAACCCCCTGCCAGAGCAGGTCCCACCGGAACGTGTCCAGGTGGGTTTGAATGTCTCCAGAGAAGGAGACTCCACCACCTCTCTGGGCAGCCTCTTCCAGGGCTCTGCCACCCTCACAGGAAAGAAGTTCCTCCTCATGTTTGGGTGGAACTTCCCATGTTCCAGTTTGTGCCCGTTCCCTCTTGTCCTGTCCCTGGGCACCACTGAAAAAAGACTGGCCCCATCCTCCTGACACCCACCCTTGAAGTATTTATAGGCGTTGATCAGATCCCCCCTCAGCCTTCTCTTCTCCAGACTAAAAAGCCCTAAGTCCCTCAGCCTTTCCTCATCAGAGAGATGCTCCAGGCCCCTCATCATCTTTGTAGCCCTCTGCTGTACCCTCTGCAGCAGTTCCCTGTCCTTCTTGAACTGGGGAGCCCAGAACTGGACCCAGTGCTCCAGATGGGGCCTAAAAAGCCTCTCGCTATTTTTTGGAAAAGCCATTTTTGAAACCAGCCATCTGTTCTCCTTTTTCCCTTGATTTTAAAGCAGTTAACACACAGTTTCAGACATGGGTTAACAAAGGCAGGGAACGAGGGGGGGGAAAAGGGCTGTCTCCGGCAGGAAAACCATCCAGACACTGTACTCTTGACTTTTGCGAACGATGAGCGGCCGGATGGGGAGGGGTGTTGCGCAAGCCCCAGGACCTTTCCCTGGCGGAGCCGGCAGCGGGGCTGGGCACGCCGGCGTGTTTTTCGTTTTTCCCTGCTGCTCCACAACCTTTCACCTACTTGGGCCGCTCCGGCCGCGCCGGGAGCCCTCGGCAACTCCCACGGCTGTAGCGTCGGGTGATGGAAAGACGAGAACAGGGAGATATGACCCCTGTTTGTAATGCTATTTCTGTCCCTTTTTTTTTTTTTTTTTCCCATGCAAAGGGACACATAAACATTTAGCAAACAAAAGTGTTAGTAGATTAAAGTATCAACCCAATTAAATAAAGGCAGAGCCATCTGAGCTGTGCCCAGGGTACTGCTGGAAATGCCACCGAGTGCTGCCAATACACCTCTTCAAGCCCCTCGGTCACCAGACCATTCCTTCCCCTTACACTCAAAACTTTGCTGTGCTATCATTAATTTCCACCTGGATTTATCATAGAATCATAGAATCATAGGTTTGGGTTGAAAGGGACCTTAAAGATCATTGAGTTCCAATCCCCCTGCCCTGGGCAGGGACACCTCCCACCAGACCAGGTTGCTCCAAGCCCCCTCCAACCTGGCCTTGAACCCCTCCAGGGATGGGGCAGCCACAGCTTCTCTGGGCAACCTGGGCCAGGCTCTCACCACCCTCACAGCAAAGAAGTTCTTCCCCAGATCTCATCTCAATCTCCCCTCTTTCAGTGTCAAACCCTTCCCCCTAGTCCTATCACTCCACTTCCAGATCAAGAGTCCCTCCTCATCTCTCCTGGAGCCCCCTTCAGGTACTGGAAAGCCACTATAAGGTCTCCCCTGAGCCTTCTCTTCCCAGGCTGAACTTTACTGCTCTTCCTTACCTTTCCTTACAAAAGCTGAATTAGAAGTTGCCTTTGTCCCCAGTAGAAAAAGTCAGTCTGGTTTCCCAAGGGAAAAAAAACTTCAATAATGTTGCCTGTTGACCTGTTTGCCAAACCATCCCCCCTAACCTGAAATGGAAATTCAGCTGAAATACCAGATTTGACTAGATAATCAACTTCCCTCAAACTTTGCACGAACTGGCAGATGGTTTAGGGAGGGGAGATTCAAATTTTGGGCCACATTTAGGAAACAGCAGGGGAAACTCGGCCAAGACTTGTTCTATCAGAAAGCAGCAACCCATTGGTCATCACCAGTATTCTGGCTGGTCAGGAGAGGGCCCAGCACAGCATATTGTGTCTCCAGCACTTGTTGTAGGAAGAAAAGCACTTAAATTTGTGTCCCCACGCAGGAAAACGTAGAGCAAAATCAGCCAAGACACTTTCTATTAAACATCAGCCCCACGGCCAGTCATGACGTCTTCTGGCCAGCCAGGAACACAGCTCTGCCCAAAGGACGCCACGGAGCATCTCCGGCCACGGGGAGGTCCTGAGGAACATCAAGGAGGGAGAGAGTTGATGCGAGGGACAGCATTTGGGGGAGAAACGGGGAGGAATCTGGGCTTCACTCATTCCACTCTCCCAGACCCAGCTGTTGGACAAAAGAGAAGAATGTTATCACAGCTCCATTTTCCCAAGGACTGACAGCAAAACTTTACGGTGACCGAGGAACTGAAAGCCTTGCTACTCTCTCTTCAAAACTTCCCGCCCCTCCCCAGGCAGCTCGGAAGAGGAAAGTTAAAAATATTAAAGCAGCAGAAATGAGACCCCCCCCTCTGATGAACGCCACAGTGCAGAATCTGGCACCGGCCTTCACCGTCAAAATGCTGTTTTCTCTGAAAACCTGCTCTTACACCTGTCACGTGCACGGGGGCTGCAGGAGGAGAGGGGAAAACTGTGGTTTGGAGAGGAAATAAAGTGAGAACAAACAGTACCGCAGTCAGGACGGGCCGTGGAGGGATGTGAAGGGGCTACAATTTTCCCAGTCTAGTTTTCCTCACATGCAGCTGGGCTGACCGTGGATCCTAATATATCATTGCATTTGTGCCTAAAACTTAGCTGCCTTGCCCAATATTCGGGACATCCTTAGGAATTATTTCCCAGATGCATCATTTACGTTTACAGGAATGGGCAGTTACACTGTTTGGAACCTGCTGTCATATACAACCCATCTTACAAAGAGCGAGAAGCCAATTTGCACGATGCAGGAGACGCGCTTCCCCCCGCAGCTCAGCGGGGTAACAAAACTCTGTCAGCTGTGGCGCTGCCGATGCGCCAAATTCTTGTAGAAGTTTTGTTTTGATTTGAAAAGCATCCAGGAGTCACTGGAGCCTTGCCCTGTTAATAACCGGGGAAGGCAACACGCTTCCTATATTTCCTGCAATTACAATCGTACTGTTTGTTCAGAGCTGAACTGAACACGTTGAGATTTTTGTTCATCCCTTACTGCATATAACTACCAGGAAAACTATAAGAAAACAAGCTGCTGTAAAGAAAAGGAACGTAAACAACAGGGATTATCGCTAGTAGACCTTTTCCCTATTCAGAACAGAATGTGTAAAATGACTACTCTAAAAGGTTTTCCAAGTTTCTTGTATTAATCAGGATCAGCACAGCAGCAGATTAAAATTAATTATCTCAGTAACAACAGACATAGCGACCTTATAAATTAGAATAATGGCCTTGTGTGGAGGGCTTCCTTGGCTCAGATTTTGTTGCAGAGTGTCACTCGAGATTCTTGCTTGTCACTGATTAGTAGCTTCAGGAAGAACATGAAACAAAACAAAATCTACCCTACACGTGCTCCACAATTTAAACAAGTTTGTATGATATTTTTACTTCCATGAGTCATCTGCAACTTGCAGGCAAACAAAGCCAAAACAGTCAAAAGCAAACCCCAACATCTACTCTCAAATTTGCAGCCCCTGGCAAGCGCAGGAGAAATCAAACTGGTTACGTTGGTAATTATTAGATGTCTTCATTTTGCTTCATTTCACATCTCATACGCCAACATTCAATCACTGTGGTAAAACGTAATATATCCGATGGAACAATAACAGAGTAACTCGCCCAATAAAATAATAAAACGGGGAGCAGTAAAATAATAAACCAGAAAGTACAGTGGGAATAGAAGAGTAAGCAGGGATAACAGGTATGACCAGGGAGACGACAATGAGATAAAGTTCCAGAAAATAACTAATGACAAGCTGAAGTGTTCTCCTCAGCCTATTAAACATTAAAATATGAGTCTGTTAGGAATGTGTGTCTTCCTCCCCATTAAAAAGAACTTATTTATGTCTGTAGAAGCATACAAAAACCTGACCGAGCAATTATATGCAAGTATTAAGGCCATATTTTTTTGTATTGTTGTTTTACTGCTGTGTGGTCCTGCTGTTCCTGACCAAGATTTAGGGTGCTGGGAAGTCCTTTGCTGAGGTTAACCCCATTTTTCCACGCCTTACGCAAACCCTGCCTTTAGCCGAGTGGCCTGGGTGCCTTGGGAAGGAGCCAGGCAGCGCTGGGGAGCAGAGTTCCCTCTGGGGGGGGAGAGGAGAAGGAGCGCAGGCTTCTCCCAGCTCCACCGTCACCCTGGAAGACGGGCTGGCTCGGTCACCCCTTAGGTCAGCTCTAGGGTCACTCAGTAAGGGCCACACGGCGATTCGGGACGGCTGCGTCACCGAACCGGCTGTCTGCGGGTATTTGGCCACCGCTAATCCAGGTCACAGCCACGACCTACGTGTCAAGCACCCTGAACCCTCTGGCGAGGACCCGATTCTGCTCCCCCCCGCGCACTCTCCGCACCGACGCTCTCAGCGATTCCACCGCTTTGTGCAAAGAGACCCTTTCCCTTTGGGTAACGCACCAAGCACCAGCGCATCCCCTCGGGCTCGCCAGCACGGCGGGCGCCGCGGCTGCCACCGGCCACCAGCCACCGCCGGGCGGTCGCCACAGCCCCGGGGACAACCCCCCCCCCCCCCTCCCGCCTATTGCCCCTAGAAGTTCAGTTCCCCCCCCGTCCCCCAGCGGGAAGAGCCGGGCACCCTTGGATCCTGGCAAGGTCGCCCCGGTAAACAAGATCACGGGAGGCGGCGCAGGGCCAGCATCCACCCCCCCCCCCCCCCCGCGCCCCAGGCTCCCCCCGCGGGGCTGGCCACCCGCCCGCTGCCGGCGGGGACAGGGACAACGGCGGGGGGGGGGGGGGGGGGGGGGGGGGAGGAGGCGATACCGGGGGGGACACGAAGGAGGGAGCCCCGCCAACGGCTGTCACGAGCCGCCGGGCGCGGGGGGAGCGTTCCGTTATGGGCGGGGCCCCGTCGCAGCCCCTCCCCCTCCCGGGGGGTTGTAAATAGAGGCGGCACGTGAAGCTGCGGGCCACCGGCGAGGGGACAGCCAGAGGGCTACGGGCACCCACCCGACACCGAGCCACCCACCCCTTTACCTGCCACCGACCGAGCCACCCACCCACCCACCCACCGACCGAGCCACCCACCCACCCCTTTACCTGCCACCCACCCACCGACTGACGGACCGACCGACGGACGGACCGCCGCCCCGGGAGCGATGAAGGCCGCCCGCATCGCCCTGCGCACCGCCGTCCCCCTGGCAGGGGCGAGCGGCAGCGGTAGCCGTGGCCAGTTGCCGCGGGAGGTGGAGCAGTTCTCCCGCTTCTCCCCCTCCCCGCTCTCCATCAAGCAGCTGCTGGACTTCGGTGAGAGGGCGGGGGGGGGCGAGGGGAGTGGGGGGGGTGGTAGTCTGTCGCTCGGAGGCTTGTGCCACCCGCTGAGGGGCGAGCCCCCGGGGTGGGGGGCGGCGATCCCCCCCCCCCCCGGCTGGAGCGGTCCGGAGGGAGGGGAGCGCTCCCCGCTTAGGGACCAGCCAGCCCCGGGGAGGTCGCCTGGGGTGACCACCTCAGGCACCCCCCGGGCGATGGTGAGCTGGCGCAGAGATGAAGATGGGCTAGAGCTCTAATTGGGTGGCGTTAATGGGCTGGGGGGGGGAGCTAAGAGTTAATCAGCTAATGGGTGTTTTCGTGCTCGGCGGCACACGCTGTCGGGGAGGGGTCATTAGTCTTGTCCTGATGGAGTGGACAAGCTGTCCCCAGATCCCATTCCCGCTTTGGCAGCCGGGGAGCCTGCGCTCGCACGACCTTTTCAGACGTCACCCCGAAGAAGCCCGTGTTTACAAAGCGCTTCTTCTGGAGGATTACAAATAAAGTCCCGTGCCTAAGTGGGGAACGTACCGTTATCCCCCCAGGAACAGGCTGTCAGCTGAGCAACAGCCCGCACAAACCCATACATCAGTGTTCAGGAGAACTGGCCGGTAACGGCGTGATGGTTGCGAAGGGACGTCGCCCCGACGTCTGTGGAAAGGCAGCGAGTTGCCCTCGTGCCTTCAAACTTTTATTTTGGTACCAAACTTTGTGGTTTGGATTTATTCATAGGCTCGACTAATGGATGTGAGAGAACTTCTTTTGCGTTTTTGCGCCAAGAGCTCCCCGTGAGGTTCGCAAACATACTGAAGGAAATCGATCTTCTTCCCGATAAATTACTAGGGACTCCATCAGTCCAATTAGTAAAAAGCTGGTAAGTAAGAGCTGCTTGAATTCAGCCGGATGACTCTGTTGTCATAGACTTCTCTGAATAGGAGAAGACAATAAGCAAAATACACTAGAAATGCAGTTCCTTTGCCGAATTGCAAGCTGTTTGACACTGTCCTTTTCTAGCATACTGAAATGAAATTGATAACCAGCATGGTTATAGTGGTATTTTTAAATAATGGAAAGAACAGTTTGAAAGAGCTGGTAGGGCAAATCTCACTTCTTACCCTTTAAGAAGGGCGAGAAGAAAACAGGCTCTGTTTTCACCTGGCATTGCAGCCACACAAGAATGGGAGAGCAGGCTCTGGGCTGGTTTGAGTCTGTCACTGGTGGGATTACTCCAGAGCTTCTTGTTCTGTAGCGTCTTGCCTTGGCTGGTGCTCCAAGGGTTTGGAATTGGGTTGATACAATCCCTGCGGTTGACCCAGTGCCTGAGTCCGATTTCCCCTGGCGGGGCTGCAGCGCTCGCAAGGGTGACTGGCATAAAGGGCAAAAGTATTAGAGACCCATGAACCGTTGTTGATGTAGCGAAGCAGTGTGCGTCAGGGCTGTCGGATGTTGGCACAAGAGGCTCAAGTACTTAGCTCGTGCCAAAGCCGATCACATTTGGAAAGATTTTGCTTAAGTGGCTTCCTGATCAGTATTGTCATTTGGATCTTCTTTTAAAACACCTCTCTTAAGAACGGTAAGGGGATCCTACGCCGCCAAAGTGAGGGTCTAGATGCCTTTCTGGGTGGCAGGCATAAGAAAAGGCTTTTAAAACTTCTAGGGTTCAGGCAGTCAATAAATATGAATCTATGATTCCATACTCAGATGGAACTTTGATACTTCAAACTTCCAGCTAACTTTTAAGAGTAATGATTCAGACAAGACAAAGTGTTTTTCCTGTTCCCAGACTAATAAAAATCAAATGAATAACATATATTCCATGTGCAATTTTTCAATAGGTACATCCAAAGCCTAATGGAGCTTGTCGAGTTCCATCAGAAAAGCCCAGATGACCAAAAAGTCTTATCTGAGTAAGCTTTTCGCTTGTTTCTTTGAACTATTCATCTCACATTCTGCTTCTCCTAACGTGGCCGGTTTAGAATGACAGATCTCACGAGCTTGATTTGATAATCCAGCGCAAAGTGCTGTGCATAGAGCAAGCTGGTTTAAATCTCTGCTCATGTTTAGCAACACTGCAAATAAGTAAGACCTGTTGCTGCTCAGTTTCAAGGGCGTACTGTCCCTTGAGCTGTCACAACAGAAATAACAACAACTATCTGGGACGTCATGTCCCTGCTTATTTCCAAGGTGTCACCTGGGGGGCTCTCTCCCTTCCTCACGTTCTCTGCTCAAACCATTACGAAGGAGAAAACAGGCAGTGAATTTGCCGTGGGTAGTGATCACACCTTTTGTATCAAAAATACCAGACTCTTCTGGTTTAGGTCAGCAAGGAATTACTTTTAAAAGAATGAAAAAATAGGCTGTATTTTAAGATTAAGGGTGTTATGCCCTTATTTGTGCTGCTGGATTAGATAAATGACACTGTACAAAGCTTGTCTCCATGTAGGCTTAGAATAATGTTCTAAAAAGATTTTTTTTTTTTTGCCTAGATTTATAGATACGTTAATTAGAGTCCGAAACAGACACCATGATGTGGTTCCTACAATGGCACAAGGAGTGATCGAATACAAGGACACTTTTAAAGTAGACCCTGTCACCAATCAAAACATTCAGTACTTCCTGGATCGTTTTTACATGAGCCGTATTTCCACCCGGATGCTAATGAACCAGCACAGTAAGTAGGAATTTTTGCCTGAGGAGAAACTTCAACCTGCTGAGAAACATGTTAATGTAGACATTTCTTAAAAGTGCTGGTGATCTGCCTGGGGTGACGTGGTGTGACACTGGAAACTCAGAAACTGAATGTGTGACTTAGGAAAGTAATGGGAAAACTCGTTTTCTAGACTGATTGTAGTTAAGTCGTGTGTGGAATATGTGGGGATCTCACTCTCTACATCTGAGAAGCCTTCAGATGCTGAACTATGGAAAAGCCAACACAGTTTGCTGGCAGTAGATGGCATTTTTAACTCATAAAAGGTAGAAATAACACTTGGTATTTTGTGACTGTTGTGATCACACTGTATGAGTCTAAATCTAAGACTTTTTGAAAATAGTACAGTATTTGGGATTAAATATAGTCTTGTTTTCATTTTAAACAGCTCTTCTTTTCGATGATAAATCCGGCTCAGGGCACCCGAGGCACATTGGGAGTATTGATCCTTGCTGTGATGTTGTTGAAGTGGTGAATGGTACGTATTCTCACATTCTCAACGTTTCACCATCAGTATTTAGATCCGATTGCCAGCAATCCAGGTAACCGACGCCTGTGGTATTAAGATGCTGACTGTTTATTATTGAAATAGCTGAAAGCAGTCTACCCAAATACCCAAACACAGGCTTTTATAGGACATAATTTAAAACACAAAGTAGGACTAAAAGCCATGTTGAGGCAAGGCAGAGGGAGAGACGAGGTAGGAGTTAAAGTTGTCTCTGGTGTTGAGATTGGCCTTACCCACCGGTGCATCTGTTCTGCAGAATTACCAGATGACTGAAGGGTTGTCCGTGCTGCTGGAATTGCCTGTTTGCTCTCAGTTTGCAGTGCACACAGTGGGTGCAGTGTTGCTATTCCTCTGAGACACAGGCTTAGTCAGTCTCTAACACCTCGGCAGCCAATGCAGTTAAAAATTATATTTTGCCATGCATTAGAATGAATTTCTACAGTGTTTGATGTGACGCATGTTTTACTTAAATATTTCAGATGCTTTTGAGAGTTCCAAGATGTTGTGTGACCAGTATTACTTAATGTCTCCAGAACTGAAGCTTACCCAAGTGAACGGTAAGATGCGAGCTTTGATGTCCATCGTCCTGTCGGCAGCCCAGCCGCTGCTTTTCCTGCTTCTCGCTGCTGCTTTTTTGATTCAGTCAAAAGGCTCCCAATTCCGTAGCCATAATGGTAGTCACCAGTTGATCTGTCTTGGGCTACTTCCTCTTCATTTTCCCTTGTAAGCACCTCATTTAATCCCCTGCATTAGAACTCGAGTGTCATTGTGTCTTAAAGACTAGATTTTCAAAATAAACTGGTTTTAAGCAAGTGGAAATTAGAATCTAAATACTGTTATGAGTCCGTAAAGTTGTTGGCTCATTGCGGGGGGGAAGGGGGAACCCCAAGCTAAGATTTGATTGATTTTCTTGTTTGTTTTGAGATACAACTTGCTTATTGTAACATTTGGATACAATATGGAAATTCCATCACCATTTCAAATGTTGCTTGTCTTTTTTTCTTTTTTTTTCCCCTCTCCTCTAGGAAAACATCCAGGAGAGCCAATTAACATTGTATATGTTCCATCTCATCTCTTTCACATGCTGTTTGAGCTCTTTAAGGTATGTCAGTATAAGGTGTTTCTTCCCTTAGTACTCTGAGCTGGAGCATCAATATTTAAAATATCCAACTAGATCTGAATGAAGCAAAGCTGTGCATAGGACAGTGAGACCTCTAGAATTTAATTATTTGGGGAAATAGCTTTGGTGGTTGGGAAAGGAATGATTGCGGTTTGTGGGAAAGTATTTGGATGAATTTGTGTGGTCTAAATGGGACAGGGGAAGGGAGACAGAGTAAAAGTGGGACGTGGGGTTGTGACCACCACCAGCCATCACTTTTCAGGGATTTTACTGCCTTTTGTGGAGTGGGTGATGCATCTTGAAGTAGCCAAACTCATGTGCTGCCAATGTGAGGTGCAGAATTCCGGTGGCCTTTAGCCATTGCTCAACTCTGGTGACTTTCAGGGAGTTATGTTATTTAATTTCCACTGGCTGGGTTATGCCGGGCAAGAACAATGTCATCGTTCAAGCACAGAAGAGCCTTGGCTGTACTTAGTCACTTCTAGGTGTGAGGCCTCCTCTGCTCCTGTTCCTGGGAAGCTGGGCGCTGGTGGGAATGGAGGGTAACCCTGCTCAGCCTCTGCATAACTGGGATATGGTTTTAAGTGTATAAATTCAACACTTTGTGATAACAGTAACCTTCATTTCCGTAGAATTCAATGAGGGCAACCGTTGAGTTCCAAGAAAACAGCCCTTCCCTTTCTCCAGTTGAAGTGACAGTTGTTCTGGGACAAGAAGACCTGGCAATTAAGGTATTTTGTTGGTCTACTCCAGTATGGGCTTAATGTAGTCTCTGTGATTGCATATGCTGCTGCAAGTCTGTGAGAACTTGCAGTCTTTCACGGCAGATCAAAGATACTATCCATGAGCCTTCTGTTAATTGCACTAAACAGAGGGCATCATCTAATTGAAGAGTAATATGCTGCAAAACAAATGCTTATTTCTTGCTGTTGGAAGGGTTTGTTCAAATAGCAGCATTTTAAATACCATTCTTAGTACCTGATTGTAGTTAACTTCATTCTCTCTCAACTCAGATCTCGGACAGAGGAGGCGGTGTTCCCGTCAGGAAAATTGAGCAGCTCTTCAGCTACATGTACTCCACGGCACCGCGGCCGAGGACGGATGACGGCCGAAACACCCCTCTTGTAAGATATTTTCAGTGCTCGCGTTACTGATAAAGCTGCTAAAAATGTTTGGACAGATTGGTAGGTTAATAAATTACGAAACTCTACGTCCACCCTACTGCTCTGTGGGGTGTGCAAAGATTATCAAGCCTCATAAATATGAATTAATGCTTTCTGAAACAGACTTTTAATATCAAGCTTAGTGGACAAAAATATGCTTTTAAAGATACAAAGAAAGAAGAACATAATTCTATTCTGAATCTAACCCTGTTTTTTTTTTTCTCTGATACTCCGATGGCAGTAGTTTACTTGTTCTTCACTCCCACCCAGTCCTCAAACTTGCTATAAATTGTGCTGCCTTTATGGAGCACAACTGGAATAGGCCCAGACTATTGTTGTTTATCTGCCAGTAGCAAACTCCCTTTCCTAATCAAGCTGTACTAGCAAAAACAAGGCAGGGAAAATACATGTGAGATGTATATGTAAATCCTTCCTCTTTCATGGAGACTTAGTTTTTTCTTTCTAGTGGTTTTGGGTTTGTTCTTTTTAATGGTCAGTTTCAATATTCTCTATGAAACTGATTAGAGATTTCTGGTTTCTTTTAAGAGATTAGAAAGTCCTTTGCATTTACTAATAGTTTAAAATCACTGAGCGCTTTCCAGCTATTTAATTTTAAGTCAAAAGAGTTAATAAAAAACAAATTAATCTTGTCTTGTATTTTATTTTTAGGCTGGCTTTGGGTATGGCTTGCCAATTTCTCGCCTGTATGCTAAATACTTTCAAGGAGATCTAAATCTCTACTCCATATGTGGTTATGGAACAGATGCTATTATCTACTTGAAGGTACATATTTTGATTTGATTAAATAAGATAGTGTTGATAACTACTGTTAATGCAGTGAGGTGACTACTAAGTACTACTTCAAGGTGAACAAATTCTCTGCTCGTGAGTAGAAAAGCTCGCGCTTTCATTAAGAAATGTTGGTGAGGTTTGGAGCTGGTATCTAGAGCTATAAAGGCCCCTCAGCTTTAACTAGTCTGCTTGGATAACTACTAGTTAGAGCCCCATTAGTTTTTAGATTCCATGAACCAGTAGGTACCAAATCTTAATACACAGTAGTGGGAGAAAGTGAGGTAACAGAAAGGTGTGAGCAGCAGATCTGGTTTCTTTACTCTGACAACAAGAAAGTCTGTATAAACTAATCCTTAAAGAATCGAGTATCTGCTCCTATTCCACATCTGCCATATAGCCCCTGCATAGGATTCAGCTATCGGTAATCTCGAATACCTGGCATACACCAGTAACTCGGAAAAAAGGCCTACATAATCTTTTCTACTTTTTGCCATTGCTCATGGGGAAAAAACTTGCTTTGAATTCCTTCTACTAAACCAAAAGCAGGGTTCTAAGCACATGGGAGCAGAAGGAAGGGACACAAAAGGAGAACAGAAGGAAGAGGCAGTTCAGATACATGGAGATAGATAGATATATCTATCTATCTCATTCCTATTTAACAATTTCCTAATAGAATACTAATTTTTTTTTTTTTAGCTGTAGAATATGGAAGTAGGAAAGGAACATATTTTAAAGTTTCTCTTACATTTACAAAATTCTGGTTCTTTTCCATGGCTTCCAGAACTAGCTTGAAAACAGGTTACAGGGTAAGGCCTATCAAAATGTGTAAATATGACTTGATGTTACTGTACGCTGCCAAAAATGTCCAAAGCAAACAGATACTGAAGCACACAAACTACTGCATCTCCTGTCAAAGCATTTGTGTAGATAACTTTATTTTGTGGAGTAACATTTGGAATGCACTGTGTGAATTTTTGCAAAGTGGTGTTACTGAGAGGTAGAAACCACGTAACTTTTTTTTTTTTTCCCTTCTTGGTATTTAGGCCCTATCAACAGAATCGGTAGAAAAGCTCCCAGTTTTTAACAAATCGGCTTCCAAGCATTACCAGGCTACCTCAGAAGCGGATGACTGGTGTGTCCCCAGTAAAGGCCCAAAGGATGTGTCGAAGCAGAGCGTGGCTGTCTGAAGAGAAGTCGGTATCCAGGGACCTGAGGGGATCAAGCTGGCTTCTCAAAAAAAAAAAAAACCCCAAAAAAAGAAAAGACTGGTGTTTGGAAGTATTCCTCTACCTCCAAACAAGCAAATTCTTCAAGTTTCAGGACTGGCAGAAGAGGAAGAAGATGAGGGTGTTAGAGCCTAGGCTGTATGCACTGAATGGGAAATCTTGCTATGGACTTCAGGGTGAGCAAAATAGGAGCACATATGTCTTTAAAGGAGAAGTGTTTATAGAGGAAAACCAGACTTTTTTTTTTCTTATGATCAAAGACTTGATATGGTAGAGGTGTGCAATTTTTGAGTCCTGTTTAATGCTTGAATTCTCAATACTGATAAACATCAGTTACGTTGGTGTATATTTTTCTCCTAGAATAGTTATCAGCTGTTCATCTTATTACAGAACCTCTCAGGTAGATAGATAACGTCTGTACTTTAAAGCTGTATTTATAACATTTGGAAAAGATCCACTTAACATGGCAGTCTTGTAGCAAGGTGTGAACGGCATTCAGATACAGCCTGACTGGAAGGGAGGGAGCCCCGGGAGGGAGGGAGAAAGTGTTTTCTGTGTATAAGGAAGTCCCATTTTAAAAAAAAAAAAGTATTCCAGTAATAATTCTATGTGATGCTCTGCTCTGGGTTACATTGCTAGATTTTTGTTAAGCTATTCATGGAAAAACTAGCCAAGTGAGGCTATACATAAGGTAACCAAGAAGGAAATCAGGATATTTTAGAAAACTACTGGAAAGAAATGGAAAGTTACTTGGTTACAGGAGCTGTAAGGTTGGGCTACATCTACCCTATGTCCCTGCGCTCCAGAAAGTGTATGCCGAGTCAGTCAATGAGGATTTTCCAAGCACTGAAGTTAGACATGCAAGTGTAATGGAAAGGTTTTGGTGATACGTAGTGTGTAAGCGTGATGTGGGGAACAACGGCATGTTTGAAACATGGTCTTGTGGTTCCTCTTTGTCATGCTGTTAGAAGAGGAGTGGCTCAGGACACTTAAACCAAAACCTGTCATCTTGGTCACATTTGTACTGGACCACACTAACTCCAAGAGGTACATGGGGGTTTGGCACCTGAAAGCTGTGATGAGCAACTGAAGGTCTGCTTGAAAGGTTTTCAGGAAGAGTGGTGGTGGAACTAGAGTTTTATTCTAAACCTGTTCATTGCAATGGGAGAGGCTTAGGAAATGAGAAGTTTAAAAATCTAAACAGCATTGAAAGCTACAGAATAACTTTTATGAGCAGCAAAATAATGGGGAATTGTCACAGGAACAGTGCCTGTGGGAAGGAGCTGTTGGGAAAATATTCCATTCCCAATGAGCTTCTTTCCCATCTTCTTTGTGCATTTTCCCCCTTGTAAGCAAGGTACACTTAGTGTCAAAATAGAAGTTAAACTATTGGATGTGGCCAGATTGGCCAGTCAAAGTTCATCAGGGCTGTATAATATTACTTGAACATTTTTACTTATTAGTATTTTATCTTAAGTGTATATGGTCCTTTGCAAGAAGTTGCAAGTACAGTATTTAAAGCATCCTGCTCAGTCATAGGAGTTTTCTAGAGCAGATCTGTATTTGTTGGACAGAAAGCCACTCCGTACTCTACTGTGAATATCAAATTATTTTTTTTTTAATAGGAAAGAGAAAGCTGGAACTACCTTTGTGTTCTAGAAGTCCTGTTGGGGTAGATTTCTCAATAGAAAATAAAATAGTATTCTGATATGCTTCATTTCTTTTAAAAACTAAATTTAGAAGTGTTGGTGGCAGCTACTGAGTATAATGACTTCAGTACTGCACCGAGGCTGGTTTTAACCCAGTGAATAAGCTGCGGTCACCAAAGGTCACCAGATGATGTATCTAAGCTCAGCTCAGTGAATGAAATGGGTAGCAAAAATATCTTTGTCTAGAATATACAGGTGTAGAAAAGCTGCCTTCACTGCCATAATATACTTGAATATTTGTTGAATTTTATTTTTTTGTATTGAATAGAAGGTCACAAAAACATACCTAAGTAGTAATTGTTGTCAAGTAAACACAAATTATAGCTGTCTGTCTGCACCCGGTAACGCTTGAATGTGAGGTGTGTTCCCATGGCATTCTGTCCATCTGTAATGGGGCTGTAACTCCTGTCCCAAAGCAGCTGGAGCAAATGGGTGCTGTACAACACATCTGCAGGGTTGTTTGCAGCCACAGAGCACGTTCCCAGGGCAGACCGAGGTGTGGGCGTAGCACTTACAGAACCCACGTGGATTCTCTGTTGTATTAAAAAAAAAAAAAAAATAAATTACTTAAGGGCTGTCTAACTAGATAATACAGTACCTTTTTTGGCATTTACTGAATTTTTATTCCTGAAAATAGAGCTGTATTAGAGTTTTAAGCCTTTTTCTTGGATGTAGATGTTGATATAATTTTATAATAAAATATTTTCAACAGTGTCTAGTGTCTTCGTTTTCTTCTAAGAAGTCTAGTGCAAGCAATGGCTTCTGCTATTTTAAGTCTTATCAAATGGGGTTGAGCAAAGCGACTCTCATATTGTGTCAAAGAGCTGTAGCAGGGGAGAGACACACTGAAACTACAGCTCTGCTTATGCTTAATGTTGTACCTACTGAGAGACTGCCCAGTGCCTAAAATCAGTGCATCACCTCACACATCACCTTATTCCTTCTAATTCAGGTAGATGTGAGAATTCAAAATTCTTCATCAGTGTGCACTCTGCCCTTTAAAAATATCTATTTTTTTGTTCAGCTGTAAATAATGTGAAACCACTAGTTTATATATATAAAGACATCCATAATGGAGTCTATATTTAACAAATAACTCTTTCCACACTCAACAGAAGCCTCTCTTCCAGCTCTGTGGCAATGGGACAACTGGCTTTTAATGGCAGGTGTGTGAGGGAAGGGCAGTTACCAGCTGGGGCAGACTGTGCCATGATAAAGCTGGTCTACAACTGGTGCTTTAGCAGACTTGTGCTTGCCTGGGAATGTCCCGCATCTCTCCTAATTTTAAGAAGATGGGAGTAACTGCAAAAATATGTGTAGGTACTTTACTGGAAAGAAGAGAGGTGAAAAGCAGCCAGACTCTGGGTCCCTGGGGGAAAATCTGCATGTGACAGCCCCGTGTGCTGGGTTTCCCCTTCTTCACACCTGTAATGTCCCCTTCTTTTCACCTGTAATGCCAGGGAAGCAGATCAGATGGTGTGATGTACCACTCGGGTGTATCTCAGGTGCACCGAGAAACAACCCAGAGCTACAGTACAGCAGGGACTTTATTAAACTACTGCAGAAAACAAAAGAAAACCAACAAAAAAACCACCTGCTGTGTTTTCTTTTCCCCATCTGCCTTTACTGTCTTGCAGCCCCTGGGGACAGGACTAGTGCATTTCCCCTCAGGTTTTTCCAAGCAGAAATACATCCATGTGCGCTCTGCACCTCACCCTGGCAGGCTGGGGAGATGTACACGCCACACGTGGGATTTGGGCATACTGTGGATGCGACAGCGATGTGCCCCACTTGCCATGCGAGTGGTTTCCCCGCAGCACCATCCCCTCCAGCCAAGCTCCCCGGTCCAGAAGGCTCCAGAAGATGAAATGTTGATATTTATTTATTTATTTATTTTCCCTTCCCCCACACAAACCCAGCGAGTGACAGAGGCCACACACCCGGCTCCTGATTCAGCAGAGCACGCCAGGGACCGGGACCGTCTTGCCTGGGGTGCGTCAGAGGGTCACTGACATCAGCGGGTTTACTCACGGGCTGAAGGCGTTCTGGTTTCACAGGAGATAAGCAGATGTTGCACTTCTCCCCCTTTTGCCCTCTGACCGGGACCTTACAAAGCCAGGTTCCTCTGTCAACAGAAACCACGCCAAAGCAGCCAATGTTTTCTTTCCAGATCGTTAGCTAAAACGTGTGCGCTGGTTTGTTACTGGTGCCTTGGGCGCACGTCCAGATTAATCTCCCCGGAGCCTTGATAAGCGGTTGTTCATTATCATCTTTTTCCTATCGCTTAACCAAGCTTTCAAACCCACCAGACTTTGCCCTCAGCGTGCAATAATGTCCTCCCCACGGCATTATTACAAAACAAGCTTTGCTACCTTTGATAAGAAACACTACTGAACTGGAAAAACAGATTAATTTTTTCCCCCCTTACAGTAGTGATGGTGACTTGAGAGGATCAGGTTATAACCCCCAAGAATCACAGAATCACAGATTTGCAGAATGGTAGGGGTTGGAAAGGACGTCTGGAGATCATTCAGTCCAACATCCCCCACAGGTCCACCCAGAGCAGTTGGACGGGAACGTGTCCAGGCAGTTTTTGAATGTCTCCAGAGACGGAGACTCCACCACCTCTCTGGGCAGCCTCTTCCAGGGCTCTGCCACCCTCACAGGAAAGAAGTTCCTCCTCACGTTTAGATGGAACTTCCCATGCTCCAGTTTGTGCCCATTGACCCTTGTCCTGTCACTGGGCACCACTAAGAGTCTGGCCCCATCCTCTTGCCACCCCTGCCCTTTAGATACTGATGAGCATTGATGAGGCCCCCTCTCAGTCTTCTCTTCTCCAGGCTGAACAGCCCCAGGTCTCTCACCCTTTCCTCAGCAGAGAGATGCTCCAGTCTCTTGATCATCTTTGTAGCCTCTGCTGGACTCTCTCCAGTAGTTCCTTGTCTTTCTTGAACTGGGGAGCCCAGCATTGGACACAGTGCTCCAGATGTGGCCTCACCAGGGCAGAGCAGAGGGGGAGAATGACCTGCCTCGACCTGCTGGCCACAATCTTTTTAATGCAAACTTTTTCCATGCAGGTCTCCTGCCTCTTTTGCTTGATTCCTTACTCCTAGGCATGCACTGATCTTGAGTTTGGAGGAAGTGATGCTTGAATATTAACCAGCTCTCTTGGACCCCACTACCTCCTAGAGCCCTCACCCATAGGACTCCTCCAAGCATCCTGCTTTTTGGCCTGCTTCGTCCATGCAGGATCCTGAACTCTACTATCTCACAGTCATTGCTGCCCCCGACCTTCACATCCCCAACCCGTCCTTCTTTGTTAGAACAACATCCAGCAGCACACATCTTCTCGTTGGTTCCCTCACCACCTGTGTCAAAAAGTTATCACCAATGCTCTGCAGAAACCTCCTGGACTGTGTGTGTCAGGCTGTGTTGCCTTTCCAGCACGTATCAGGGTGATTGAAGTCCCCCAGGAGAACCAGGGCCTGTGACTATGAGGCTGCTTTCAGCCATCTGCCTTTTAATTTTTGAGCAGTTTTGGCAAACAGAAGGTAGAACTTGGCAGTTTATGATCCCTCAGCGCAGCTAATTTCGGCTGTGGGGATGGTGAAGAGGAATTCTTCCCTGCCATCTCAAATGATGGATGGCACAGCAATCTAGAACACAGTCCTGTGTCTCCAGAATATTATGAGGCCTCTTAATAATGCAATTTTTAATATTAGTGGAAAAATATGTACGGGCTTTCAGGAGCTGCTTCTCACCAACTCCCCTCAATATTCCTTTTTCAGCTGTGAAAGAAAATCAAAACAAATTGGCCCACATAGAATCATCATGGATTTTCCTGTGTCACTCCCTCGCTTTGCAGCTCTTAGCAAGAAGAGGCAAGAAAGGAAAGGACCTACCTGATTTCCTGCCGTGTGAGAGGGATGGCCTTGAGGAACAAGTGTCCTGCTGCCTTCCCAGAGTCACAGCCAGTTGAAAACCCAGCCAGACCCACGATGTGGGATACACAGCAAGAGGAGCGACCACCATGCCCACCATCTAGGGCTGCAGAGCATCCTCCTGGGAGGTGACAGAGAGTTTCTAGTTTAGGACAGCCATACTTTAAGTTACGTTAATGTGATACATCCAGATATGCCCTGTCTGAAAGGCTCAAATAAGAAAATCAAGCGAAAAAAGATAATTGTTTTCATTGTTGTTTACAGGTTAGGCTTTCTGCACTATGTCACATTAGGGGGCTGAGCCTGAAAACGGAGAACCTTGGCATGGGATTCGGCACAGCAAGTACCTTATCGTGACACTACGTACGTGTCTGTATGTATGTGCCAAGGTAT
Organism: Numenius arquata; assembly: GCF_964106895.1. Taxonomy (NCBI): domain Eukaryota; kingdom Metazoa; phylum Chordata; class Aves; order Charadriiformes; family Scolopacidae; genus Numenius; species Numenius arquata. Next base: position 61,950,957 of record NC_133582.1, read on the forward strand.
GAGTTGGATATCTAAGCTCCCTCTCTAGTGACCAGAGTCGATATATCTGGAGGACCCCAGAAAGCTACCAGCTCCTCCTGAGGCAGACACCTACTTCTGGCCAGCTGAAGAGCTCCCACCTCTTCAATGGCAGAGTTCAACCGACTGTAATGGGACCCGAGACACTTGGGGCACATGTAGGCACCCGCATTTAGGTGGCTTCGGCTGTGAGCCAGCTCCCAGCTAACTCAGTTACCTAAATATAGACACCTGATGCTATATGAGGAACCCTGGAGTACCATGCCCGTCTCTCATTTCTCATCTCCAGAAGAACAGACATCTTCCATGGGTCTTTAGTCAGTGTTGGACTGATGGTTGGACTAGATGATCTGAAAGGTCCCTTCCAAACTAGGGCATTCTACGATTCTGTGATTCCTTTGTCACCTCTGCCAATCCCATGCAAATACCTTGCGTGGACGCTCTTGTCTTTCTCAAGTATCAGTGAACGTTTATGTTTAGGTGAATGACTCAAGTCCCCCTTACTAATTCTGGGTGGTTGTGGGAGGCTGGAAACACAGAGCTCAAAACAACGTCACCACTGTGTCATTGCTGGCCAGGCTGGATAGATAATGGAAAATCCCAGACGATATTTGTCTTGCAACAGCCACCAATGGGATGAGAGCGGAGGAAGCCTGCTGGCTGCCGGCACATGCTGTGTCATCACAGAGCTGCCCCCGTGTCATCCTGAGAGCTCTGTCTGAGCCCTGCTTGCTCCTCCTCACCCAAATACCAATTAACTTGCCAACCGGGCAGGCCTTTTACAGAAAATCAGGAGCTCACTGTAGCTGACGGCGCCTGCTTAACACCATGAGGCATACTGAGAAATCAGATGCACTGAAAGCCCTTTTCTGGCTGTTCACGCTGGTGGCTTTCTCTTTTCTAGCAGCTTTACCACCCACAACACTCCTGGTTGATTTTTAACAAATTAACTGGGAAACAGGTTGGAATATCTGGCAGGGATACTCGTCCTTCCCTCCAATCGCTGTAGCGTGCAGCCCAACAACTAACGTGCATGGCAGAGGGTATTGGTGGCCCAGAGGCACTCCCCTGCTCCCAGAGGGTGTTACTGGAGGAACTCAACCTCCGTGCAGGGGCGGATCAGAGGGGTTATACCACCCTGGGCACGAACAGGTTTGTGCCGTTGCTTCACAGGCCGTAGGAAGCTGTTTGCTCAGGCATGAAACTTCATTTGTGTTGACACAGAAGCACTTGTTTGTGCTGAGTTAGGACCTGTTATAAAACTCTGAACTCACGGGACAACTCTCCCTTGTTTCTAATCAACTTTGCCTCAGGTTTTACATAATCACAGAATGATATGGGGTTGGAAGGGACCTCTGGAGACCACCCAGTCCAATCCCCTGCCAGAACAGGGTCACCCAGAGCAGGTCCCACAGGAAGTGTCTCAAGGGACAGAGACTCCACCACCTCTCTGGGCAGCCTGTTCCAGGGCTCTGCCACCCTCAAAGCAAAGAAGTTCCTCCTCATGTTGAGATGGAACTTCCTGTGTTGAAGTTTCTGCCTGTTACCTCTTGTCCTGTCAAAAATTTACATACATACATGATGAAGAAAGCTTCATTTCCAAACTCTAACCGGGGACACTCTTAAGTTTCATTTTTTGTGTTATTTGTGGAGATGCCCAGAAGCCTTCTGCTGGTGCAAATCCCTTCATGAGCTTTATCTCCATGGCCTTGACCTCCTGTTCCTCTGGTCTTTCTACTGCTGCTGCTGGTGCTGGGCTGTCCACACTCCGAGTGTATCTTTTGTAGCCAAAGGATGGGAACAGAGCTTTGGAGGCATGTCACACTTCCAAAAGCTTTTGGTGATTTTTCATGATCAGTTTACCTGGAGGAAAAAAAAAGGAAATTTAAAAACATAGCACCTTCTGCATATTCCCAGGTTTCTGTCTTTTGAATGACAACATCCATGTCAGAACAGCTGGAGAAATGGCAAAACTATCCACGCGAGTGCCAGAAATTGGTGCAGGCAGACCTTGGGAATTATACTACAGAGATTAGTATCCAGGGATGACCGAAAGAGGTGTTTTCATCCTTCTCCGAAGAGTTGTCCTTGCCTTCTCCTTTGCTCTGCAGCAGAGTGATACTCTCCACCTGGGAGTATTGACGTCGAGATAGAGGATGTGTCTTGACTTTAAATCTGCACTTTTGCAGTCAAACAGAGCAGAGGAGAACTGCAGATCCTCCCATTTTTTTCTGGGCATGAACACACTCACCACTACAGGAAATGAGAGTTTGGGGGGAGAAGTTCTGTCCCCAACAACACTCTTTTTCAGAGAGAGGGTTGTTTTATTTCATAAGAACAGGAAGGAGATTCCAGCAAAGCTGTTGACAATGAAAGGCTGAAATAGATGCTCTTCGCCATTTCTTTAAAGTGTTCTAACACTGGAAGGTTTGGGGGTTTTTTAATGTAAACATTTCTAGCAGAATAGCAGTACATTGGTGTGCACTCTGTTATGCTCTCACAAACATTTTTTTAAAATAGTAGATTAAGGAGCAGTCATTCAATTGTTTCCATTTGTATAGAGTATGGGTACAGAATACAGATATAGGAATATAGATATTTATAGAATATAGGTAAAGGATCTATAGGTTGTCCATAAACATGTCTGAGAGCTGCCGGTGTAATTCAGTGTTCTTTTCTGTAATGTGCTTCCCACATATGCTAACCTTTTCTTTTTCAAGCAATAAAAAAAAAGTGGAATATACTGTGGAATTAACATATCAAACAACATAAATGATAAATATTAGAGTAGTAATAATTCATCTTTAGGCCTAACAGCATGTCCGCTGAAATCTATGACAAGCTTCCCACTGACACCAGAAAAGTGTGGACAAAGCCAGCCAATTTGAGCTGCTGGTCAGCAGAGGAGACACAAACACTCCTGAGGGTCTCTAGACCTGTCCTTGTGTCCCCAAGGGGCTCTGCCTGTGCCTGAGACGGGAGGACGGGACTCTTTAACAACACACAACGGTGACCAGCCCCAGCCTGTGCTCGTTAAACACAGATGAGGCTTTTCTTAAAAAAAAAGGATTAAGAGTATCCAAACCGTGAACAATGTGAGGGCCCTCTTCAATGCGGCTGGAAGATTATTCCAGCTGTTTGGGGATGGGCGCCTCAAAAAAGCTAAGCTTGCCTCCCATAGTCAGTGCAGCTCCGGACACGGGGAGGCGAGTAGCTTGGTTTGAGCAGAGGGCAGGCTGGCAGCAAGTGCTAGATAAAAGGACACAAAACAGCCCTGTAAATAAGGAGGCGATATTATAAACCTTAAAAATACCCTTCAGGAAACACGTGGCTGCTGCTCAGCTGCTGGCTGCAGGCTCTTTTGTTCTGTTTACAGCTTTCTATCCTTTTTTTTTCTTCTTTCCCCTCTTTTTCTGTTTTTTTTTTTTTTTTAAGGACCGTCAGTGGGTAAGTACACAGCACAGACCCCTCGGGTCGGGGCTGGGGGCCGCGGGAAGCAGCGGTGCCCTTCGGCGTTGTTCTGGAGCGAGAGGCCGGGGACCCACGGGGACAGCGTGTTCCCCTGCCGCCGGACGGCTGAAAAACATGTTTATTGTGGAGTCAGCGAGAGCCGGCGGGACTGGTCACGCCACCGCGCTCCCTCCCTTTCAAGGCTGCTGGAAGGAGCGGCGGCAAAGTCCAAGCCCGCCTTCCAGTCCTTTCCAGGCGCTGCCCGCAGCCACGTACCCACCATCTCACCCGGGTCACCCGAAAACGAAGGGGGAGCCAGGGCTGTCCCTCTCCCTGCCCCGCCTCGGAAAGGGCAGATCTCCCCAGGCTGGAGCGGGTGCCAGGGACCAGGAAGGTCTCGGTGCCATTTAATAGCCATCCCTCCCACCCTCACAGCACTGCCAGGGGACAGCAGATAGTGTGTCCTGGCCGGCTGGAAAAGGGGACCTCCTCCTTGATCTCGTCCAGGCAGGACCAACCCTCTGCCAAAGCTCTTGAGAGGATGGAAATGGGCATGTTTAGTTTGGAGAAGAGGAGGCTGAGGGGGGACCTCATTGCCCTCTACAACTACCTGGAAGGAGGGTGTAGAGAGGTGAGTGTTGGCCTCTTCTCCCAAGGGAATAACGGCAGGACCAGAGGAAATGGTCTGAAGTTGGGGCAGGGGAGGTTTAGATTAGATATTAGGAAGAATGACTTTACTGAAAGAGTGGTCAGGCACTGGAACAGCCTGCCCAGGGAGGTGGTGGAGTTGCCATCCCTGGAGGTATTTAAGAAACGTGTAGACGTGGCACTTCAGGGCGTGCTCTAGTGCCCAAGATTGATGGGTTGTGTCTGACTGTGGGGGTTTTTGTGTTGTTGTTTTTTTGCTTTTTTTTTTTCTGTGGTTGGCCTCAATGATCTCAAGGGTCCCTTCCAACCATGAAGATTCTGTGATTCTGTGAAAAGGGAGAAGGACGTGAAGGGAAGAGCGAGCGCGCGGGCCCCTGAAGAGCGGAGGTGCATGGGTGCTGCGTGGGGTGCCCCACAATAGGGGACCGTGATGGCCATAGCCAGCATGTGAAATTTCAACCCTCTGGGAAAAAGAGTAGGTGAGTTGGGTTACAGAAGCTCCGCACAGCTGTGTCAGGGTGTCCTGGACGCCTCCATCTGAAGCTTGCCAATGCCACACGTCCGCCCGGGACAGGGTTGTGTATCCTCCTGTTTGTTTGCCTGTTGTTAAGGTCCCCCTGAGAGTCCTTAGCTGCCCCCAAGGGCAAGCACAGGAGAAAACGCTGGGGTTTGCCCTGCACTCGAAGTCACCAGGGTGGGAAGCGGCTCTCCACGGAGGGGCTGCAGCCCACGCCGGTGGGTTAGAGTCCTTCGTGCCAGGGACGTGTGCCCTGGGGGGGACCAGCACACAGGAGTGTTGACTGTGACCAAATGGACAGTCTGGTGCTCAAAATAACATTGTCAGCTTCAAGAATCACAAGTCACAGTTCACAGCCCTCAAAATGCTGATTCTCGTTGTTAAATAAACAACGTCTACTCTTTTTGTTTTGAATTGGACTTGTTCTTCCCTTTTTCTAGTTTGCTGTTGGACTTCACCTCCAGATGTCTCTCTCCCAGGTTCATGGAGACACTCAGTTTTCACCATGTGAATATCTACAATATTGCTTCTAATTCTAATGCCAGTTCTCCCCTTTCTGCCCCAGTTCTTTCCCCCCACCACCACCACTCGGATCAGCCGAGCTCCTACATCTCCCCTGTGCAGCTCCCTGCCACCTCTGCCCACTCCCACCCACCCAGGCTGGTCCAACCACTGCTCCAGCACCACTAAAAGAAGCTGCCAGAGATAAACTGCTGGTGGGCAGGGGCTTTGCTGATAAAGGAAGGAAGGAAGGAAGGAAGGAAGGAAGGAAGGAAGGAAGGAAGGAAGGAAGGAAGGAAGGGAAAGAAAGAAAGAAAGAAAGAAAGAAAGAAAAGAAGGAGGAAGAAAGGAAAAAAGAAAGAAAGAAAAAGAAAGAAAGGAAGAAAGGGAAATCACTGCAATTCAGTGGATTTATGATGGAGGGAAGGGCAGGGCTGCAGAAGAAACGGACCCAGATAACAGACTGGGGTCCAGATTTCCAGCAAGTTACAGTTCCAGACTACGTGCCCTTGGGATCAGGGCATCCAGGCACCTTCTCCCCAGCAGTGAACCTGGGAACGGCAGGACAGACTCACCGAAGGGCAGGCTCGACTTTGGGAGGGAGATGTAATTCAATGGATGTCGCTGCAACCGGCTCCTTGGGGTCAGTTTTACCCTGCGAGGGACTAAAATACCTGTATTACTTTTTGTCGTGAAATGGCTTTGCCCTGCCGGCGGGGATGTCTCTGTGCCTGTGCTCTCCATCACGCTGTGTGCCTGTAGCCAGCCCAGGCACTGCCCTGCCCTTCGGCAACGCCAGCATTTTCGTACTGTGTGAATCGATGCCCATATATTATATATTTATAGGGCACACGGTTCTGCCCCCCTCCCTTACAGCACGTTATTACAAACCAGACTTTCTGCAGGTATTGATGCTCTTTTGCTCCTGCACCTTTTTCCTCAGACCTCAGCAGTTATTTATTCTTAATCCCTGACCAACTAGTGGGTTTTGTAGGGTTTTCAGGAACAGGTAAACGTCCCTATTCTTGACCAGAGTTGACTGGATTCATCCCCCTTCCCTCTCACAAACAGCCAGCAAGCTAATGGCTAATACTGAGGCAGGGCAACTCCTCGCTGACAGTTACTAATGACCTGATCTAACTCGGTGCTAATTGCAGTACCAATAGCCCAAGCAGCCGTATCAGTTACACTGTTCTGATGCTAAAATGTGGTGCAGTTCTGGCGCTGGGCAAAAGGCTGATACCAGCATCCCTGGGCAGCCCCAGCTTGAAAGAACGGAACCCAATGGCTCATCAGCGGTGTGCAAACCATCACCTGCCCCGCTGTCCTTGTTTCAAATGCCTTAATTGTAATTTAGCAGCACTCCACAGGGTGCCCATGCAAGGTAAAGGGCAACACGCAGCTGCCACATGCTACGAAAATGTTAACTGTGTATTAAAATCAAACAGGTCATTGGAATGCGTAATATCCATCGTCCCCTTTCCCCTTTGTGTCTTATGAAGTTTAAGATGCATTTGGAGAAATAGCCTGAAACAAGTTTCTGAGCGGCCAATTTCCTCTGACAGTTGCTGTAGATAGCAATCTTATCTGACCCGCTCGTCTGCTGTACCAGCGGTCCCTGCCGTTCGACAAAATAGAGACTATGGTAGATCTTTCCACTACTTTAATATAATTCTTGGGGAGGTTAAGGTGTCAGACGCTAGCTAGGCTCTGCTAATAGCATGTTCTGCACTGTCATTTAGTAGAAGAGCAAACCCTGGGGAGTACAGGGAAATTCTGCTGCCCTATCCTGAAAGTAAATGGAAATATTGCTGTGTCCAACCCATCTATATCGTGTAGCATTTCAGAAAAGCAGCGGCAGCCCTTCAAGAGCCCTGCAAACCTTCCAGCACGCTAAAGAGCTGCCATGCCTCTTGGGCTCCTCAGGGTTTAATAAAGGTATATGATAGCATAGGCCACCCCAGACTGTTTCAATCTTCCTTCCAATCTCAAAGGCTGAACTCTTTTATCTTTAATTTAAAGGTATTTGTCCCAAGAGCGTAATATGCTGCCAAAAGCATTAGCACATAAAGCATAGTTTTCAAAGGACGTTCCTCAAATATGAATGAGTTGAGCCCCCGTGACCACTTTAATTGATCCAGCAGTGCTTGCAGCTAAAAGCAAAGCTGCCGCTTCTCGTGGCAGACCAGGCATTTTCCCCCAATATTTGTGTTCCTGACATTTTGTGAAAATATTTTTCAGTCGTGCTCAGTCTGGGAGATTGATACAAATTCATGATCACAGCAGTTAACTCGATTCTGTCAAAACTGCTGCATCGGCTGCAAGACATTGCCCCATGGAAAGAAGAGAAATGGTTTTTCAAGATTGTAAGTGGTTCTGGATAAGTAAAATTTCATTGAAGCCAAAACGCTTATGGGAATTTATTGCTTTCAGCCCTGATACCCTGATTTGGGTTGAAAAACTCGGATGGAAACCAGATCAAAGGTTTTGACTGGGATATCCCTGCAGGTCTCCTCGCACATGGACAGCCGAACCAGCCATACTGTTCTGGGCTCCTTGTCCCCGTATCTAAAGGCCAACCAAATATGAATAGACATTTAAAGGTTTTGCAGGAAAATACAGCCCTGAACACCGTTAGACTTCCGTTTCGCCTACATACTCTCTGTGGTTAAATTATTGGAGTTTTGAGTCAAGCTGGATCCAATCAGACATCAGGGGCTAAGTTTAAAATTATTGCAAGAGCATCTTACAAAGAGGGTGTCAGTATTTCCATGAAGAGCTGAATTATGGATCTGGACTGGCCCACAAAAACTTGCAGAGTGTCTCTATGTCCACAGATGAGATAAGTTCTTCTGTCAATGGTGCATGTGGTTTAAGAACATCTCTTTGTATACATCTCTAGAAAAGCATAAGGACCAAAAAATGTAATCTGGTGGTTGTCCACTGAGAAGGCATCAAAGGAGCTGTGGGAAAGGGCTGCCAATGGGAAAGGATAGTTCACTCTTTGCGCCCATCTGTGCTTTAGGCTGTGAAATGCAGTGAAAATGCCTCAGACATGGCTGCATCTCCACTAAGAAGACAAATGGCAAAAAGCAATCCATTTCATACATGACACCAAACAACCCTGAAAACAATTTTCTGTCATTTTAGGTCATGGCTAGGTTCAAACTCCCCGTGCAGGGGTGACAGGTCATTCTCTCATTATTTCCACCTGCAGCCATCCAATCTGCTGCGGCTTTGAAAATAAAAAAGCATGATCAGGGGTTATATGAAATTATGAAATTTCAAGGTGTCTACACTAAGAATAAGAAGACTGTGCATCCCATAAGGTTAATAAATGAGGAGTTTATTATTAGACACCCCCATGCCTCACACGAGCAGCTCCATCCACTGCGTGGGATTAGAGTACAGTAAGAGAAAAAAAGCCCAAAGAAATGCTAAAAGGTATCAAATAATATGGTTTGCTTACTGTTGGTCTTTCTAACTCCAGCAACAGAAACAATTAAAGTGCATCAATCAGGTCTTTTTTCCTGTGATAGGGATGTTCTCCAGTGTTTTTAACAGCTTGCAAATTCCTATGACTATAATCAGCCTGATCCCACTGTGCTCCCTGTCAGACGCCACAATGGCTATAATCTGGCACCTGCTTGGTACAAAGCTGGGAACTGAGGCCGGGTGCCCACAGAATGAAAATTAAGCGTCTTCACTGCAGAGGGGGAGGATCAGAGGGAACTGGGGATCGCTGGTGACAGCCTTTTTTCTTCTCTCTCAGCAAGAGAGCCCTGACTACGACAGGTCAAAAAATACCGCTATTGTTTGTTGCTTAAACCTCCCTCTTCCAGATGCAGAATTTCACTTCCAGAAGCAGGCAGCGTGAGGGTATGTTCCCAATAAAACCAGCTACCTCCATCCGTCCGTCTCTTCTGGACTATCCAGCTTGCCCCATTGCCAGGCTGTTCAGAAAGCAACAAACATTTTCCTGCCTTGACCAGTTTGCAGATCCTTTTCCTCACGCCTGACTTAGATAGGTCAGCCACCGAGAAAAGCCTTGGGTTTAGATAATCTAAGCTTTCTCCGTCCTTCCAAATTCACTGCTTTTCCTCAGTGGATCCCCTCGACCTGGAACTGCCTCAGGTGGATTCTTCTGCCGACAAATTGCCCCAGATCCTGATCATTCCCCCCTGTAGTGTCTCCGATAGGGATATCTCTGCCAATTCCGTAGAAATCTTTCATCAGTTTAGTATTACAACTATATTCATATGTTACAACTTCCTTCATATGAGAAAGCATTTTCTCATGACCTGTGCTGTCTTTGAAAGTCTCCGCTGGCGCTGGAAACTGCTAAGTAGCAATCTTCCTTGCTGTCTAGCTGAATATAAACAGAGCTCTGAATTGGGTTCTCTCCTAATACAGCGTTCCGGCCTTGGTTCATGAAAACTGAGATTAAAAGGAAGCAAAGTGATTTATAACACTAAACAACCCACAGTATTTCTTCAGGTGCTGTTATTGCCACTTTGCGAGACGCAGAGACCCTGAACAGCTTGGCCCCTCCTGTCCGGCTGGGAAGAGCCTAATGTGTGGTGGGCTCTCTTGTAAAGAATAACAATAATAATAATAATAATAATAATAATAAGGACTGACAACTTCACAGTCTGAGATGCAATGAGAAGTCAGGAAGAACTGGCTCCCAGTGGTGGCCATGGCTCATCTCCCTTTCAACAGAGCTGGGGTTTGTCAGGGTCTAAAAAAACAAGTGGAACAGCCCAAATGGGTTGCATCAAACTAAAAAAGGGAAGAAAAATGGGTTTTGTCTGTAGGTCAGCTCACACGGTTGCCCTTGCTGCGGGACACTCGGCGTGTGACCTGCCCCTGCCCTGCATTTCATCCGTTTCATATTCTCCCCAGACCCCATCCAATGCCATCCTGAGGGATGTATGGGAGGGTGTAGGTCTAGCTGGGCAGGGGCAGGTCCATTCTACCTGCATTTCCCAACACCAGGACATGAAATTATCATCGGTCACTGTGAGAGCAGGAACAGAGACAGTGTCTGCTGAAGGCCACCAGGGTGTGAACAGCAACGTACAGAGGTTTCAGTGCCGTGGATTCCAATATGGTGATTGATAGTGGAAAAAAATCTTGCAATTAAAAGGGATGTTATTATGACAAAGCTTTATAAGACACAGACAGGTGCAGTGAACAGTGAACTAACACTGAGTGGGGAGTCAATCCACAGGAAAATCTGGAAACTGCTGAAATCCTGTCTGTGGTCACCATCCAAAGCAGTCCGCCTGTTCCTCTCTGGGAAAGCCTTTCTGCGACGCTAATAAGTGTCCTGTTTTCCGGTGGCATCCTTTCCTTTTACTCCCAAAATGACAACCGAAGAAAATTACAGTGAAACGGTACCAGAGGTTGTTCAGGCTGAATCTCATGCTATCTAGCAGGCGGCGGAATAAATACCGAAGGCAGCGGCAGCAGCGCGGTTTAAGCGAGGCTGAACAAAGCAGGGAAGTGTGGGGCTTTTGGGGGGGAGCTTTCCAGCTCTGCCTCCCCCGGCGTGACCCACAGCCTGTGGCCGTGATTCCTCCATGCAGGGAAAGACAGTGGCTCCGGGGAGAGGTGGTAAATCCCGTAGGGATTGTGGCTGGATCTCCAGCACCCCATAGAGGCATGGGGGTCCGGGCATGGAGAGGACTCGGGGCAAGCTCCGCTGCGGCTCAGTAGATGATTCCTTCTGGTTCCAGAAGCAAGTACTTCTTCATGGTGGGGGGGATGGAGAGCAAGGGGACCCCTCGGTGGCACCTTTCCAACAGTATCGCCCGGATGGCACATCTGCACAAGTGCATGAGTGAGCGTGGGGAATTGCTGCAGACGGTGAACAGAGAGTCATAGAAATCCTGGTGCCGCTGTAAAAAATACACAACCAAACCACAAGCATGTTTTAGGGCAATAAAGGCTGTTTCCCTTCCCTCCCCTTCCCCTGCCCGCACGCAGAACGAGGTAAAAAGCAGAGAAAACCATCCTGTCCCTGGGAGGCACGTCCAGCACCAGGGACTCGCTTTAGCCAAATGCCTGCACAGAATTCTTACGCCTGCCTCAAATACGTGGTGTGAAGCTAAAGACCGGGGTGAAACCTTGCGGCTTGGTATGTCATACCCATCAGTTCGAGGTGTATTGCTTGCAAACAATGTTGAAATAAAAGAAGCCAACGGTAAATATGTGCGCCTACGTGTGGCTTGACCTTATTTTATAATCTTGCTACTTGACGGATCTTGTTTGCATGTATTTTCAGATACACTTTATGTATGGAAAAGCACAGATTTGTGTTCGTACTTTGTCTTCAATTTCATGTCAAATTCAGCAAATAGCTTTGACAACAAAAATGAAAATCTCAACAAAGAAATAGAGCAACTGTGGTCTTTTCCAAATTAGAATGTTCCAATATTTAAAATAAAATACTTATTTTGAAGAAATATTATTCTTCTTATTGTTATTATTACTATTATTGTTGTTCTTGTTCTTATTAATGTGAAAAATGACCTTTAGCCTTTAATTTTGTGTTCACCCAGAATGATTCAACTTTTTCTGAACCTATCTGACCCCAAAGAAGTCTCACAGTTCCTCGCGCTGTATAGCTCTGCATTATAATATGGATGGAGTTACCTAAACATCACTGATAATGTATAGCAGATATCGGTGCGCTGAACTTAAGCACTGATTTAAAAATTTTTAAAAATTAATAAAAAACTAGGTTTAAACTGAAATATTGGGACTATGAGGATTTCTGAATTAAAAGGATACTTATGCTGAAGCATGTAGTTTGTCCCACAATTTTGCCTTTTGTCAACATCTTTTCCTCCTTGATTTTTAATTTAAATTGCCCCTTGTATTTGCAGCAAACCAGCCATGCTCACAGAAACCCAACCCATGCAACAGAACCTAAAGATACATCATCATTCCCCTGTAACACGGTATTTTTAAAACATCTGCTGACTTAAAAAATAATATAAATATACATATTGACAGGTCTGAAGAAACCTGTCGGCCAGCATCTTTGCACTTGCCGAGCGCAGGGACAGCTGAGCGCCCCCCCCCGACAAAGTGTGCTCCCAAGGGTAATGATGCGATGAAGATTTCTGAAAAATACCTCTTTTTGTCAGTGGGTGATATGCTTTTGTCAAGGGAGTGATATTAAATGGGGAAGCCCCAAATCCTCTGAGATGTTCTCCTCTTTCAAAAGCCTTCTCACTTTTCTGGTATGGAGAAATGCAAATAACGAGCTTGGATTTCGCTCAGCTACGACTCATTGAGAGCCTACCTCAAAGACGTCATCAGGGATGGCTGCTTTCCACTTCGACGTTGACTTGATGTGTTCATAGGTATTGACGACAACCTCCACAGCTCTGGGGTAGGAATGACAGGCTTGTAGCACCTGCAGGCAGGATGCACAGAGACCGTGAGTACCACCAAGAAGCTGGGGCTAGCCTGGATGCTTGGCATGGGGCAACGGCGTACTGAGATGGGGACAGCCCAGGAGCTACGAGAGGACAAGGTTGGAGCTGCAAAAAGACACGAGCCATGTCCACACTGCCCTGTGCAACCTGCAGTAAGAAATGCCAGGCTGGTCCCCAGAGGAGCTGTGCACATCCCAGTTTAACACCGTATAGAATCACAGAATGATATGGGGTTGGAAGGAACCTCTGGAGATCATCCAGTCCAACGCCCCGCCAGAGCAGGGTCTTAAAACTTTACATTACACGGTGGAGGAGCTGCAAAATGCTGCTGAGGGCACTGGATGAGAGAGAATGAGTCCTGATTACAGCAAGCTTATTTAGATAAGAAGCCCATCAGCTACTTCTGTCAGTGCCTCGGGCTTTGCAGACATTTAGAAATTCTTTGGGAGGGATCCTGCAATTATTTTTCCTTTTCTTCTTCTTTTTTTTTTTTTTTTTTTTAATCAACTATGAGCCCAAGCCCAGCATTTTGCCTGAATTTCTCACATTCCCTGGGGATGAGCCAAAGCTTTACTGAGATCCATTTCACTTTGAATAGACCGGAATAGATTTTTAAAGGCCAAAAGTGTCAAACTGAATCAACTGGTCTGATCTCCAGTCTTTGATAGAGGCCACGAAATACACATTTCATGTAACCCAGTTAAGCCTGCGTGGAGCCAGGTTTGGAAAAGCCCATGTAGGTTTTCTGAAACGAGAAAGTGAATCAGCTCTGAGAAATGAGGCTCGAACCAGCATCTGGGTTTGGGGTTTCAGGTTGGTTAAGAACAAAAAAGGGATCTTAAGAGCAAAAAAGGCATCAACGACTGCAATTTCGCTTCAGTTAAATGATGCTGCTCTTGCCACAGGTTGTCTCACCAGGTTTTGGGCATTCTGGGCCCACAGCTTACAAGACTTTAGCAAACCCAGACACCACCAGACCCCAAACTCCGGATGTCCCATCCCATTCCTGTTCAAGACATCACCTCTCTCCATATCCCTACTGTACGAAGCCACCCTTAACCTTGTGGAACTGCAGAGGGTATATCCGAGCAGCTCCGTGATTCAGCAGCAGCTGGTAGCAGACGTCGGGCTGGGCCGCTGGCCGCACAGGTGTCACTTTTATGATGTACTGCAAGGGGGCACAGCCGTTGACATCCATGATGTTGGCTTCTGCTCCCGCCTCCAGCAGCATGTGCAGCAGGACGTGGTCACAGTTCCAGGCAGCTTTGTGGAGCGGTGATTTGAAATCCTCGTCGCGGGTGTTCACTTCAGCTTTGTAGTCCAAGAGCATCCGGCAGACGAGGTGGTGATCAGGGCTGTAGATCTGATCCTTATAGTGAAGGGCCCAATAGACTGCACAGGCCAAGGGGGTCTCCATGGAGGCGTTGAGAGCATCGATGTGCGCCCCTTGTTCCACGTAAAAGGCCACGAGCTCCGTGATACCCAAGCGCGCAGCGGTGTGCAGGGGGGTCTCCTCATCCTGGTTGTTTGTTTTTATGTTCACGTTTGCTCCTGCCAAAGAAAGATGATGGGGAAAAAAAAGTGAAGGCAACGAAATCCTGGTTCAGACATGTCTCTGCTCGAGCCCTGCTACCCAAAGAGAAGGTGAGTGTGGGCAACTGGATGGAAAGGTGCACGTGGGAATGCAAATAGGTAGGAACATGGATTCTGAATTTCTTAAGCCTCCAGGGAACCCTTAGAAACTTTAGGTTCTTGGATCCAGATTCAGATGTGATAGCTTGGCCCCGTGCTGACAGGCAGCCTTGTCAGAGTACTCGATTTTGGAGCAGTGTGCAGGTCTAAACCACTGTGTAAAATGCTTTCGCCTATAAATTAAGAACTGAAGGAAAAAGGAGAGCTTTCCTCCTGCTCCGGAGAATAGCTCTGCTCAAATCTATACCCTGGGAATGCTTCCTGCAGCACCTCATGAACTGCAAGCCTGGAAGAAAGGACATTTTATAATAGATCCATAGATGATATTAAAAAAAACCACCCAAACAACCATAGCCAAAGTCCCCAGCTGAGGGTTTGGAGCCTGTTTTCGAGCTGTTAAGGAGACATTACGACTGCTCCGGTTGTGCCGAGTGGCTGCGGCCGCTGAAGCAACAGCACCATCTACTGAGGAGCGAAGGACAGGGAACTACTGGAGAGAGTCCAGCAGAGGCTACAAAGATGATCAAGGGACTGGAGCACCTCTCTGCTGAGGAAAGGGTGAGAGACCTGGGGCTGTTCAGCCTGGAGAAGAGAAGACTGAGAAGTGATCTCATCAATGCTGATCAATATCTAAAGGGCGGGTGTCAAGAGGATGGGGTCAGACTCTTCTCAGTGGTGCCCAGCAACAGGACAAGGGGCAACGGATACAAACTGGAACATGGGAAATTCCATCTGAACATGTGGGAAAACGTCTTTCCTGTGAGGGTGGCAGAGCCCTGGAACAGGCTGCCCAGAGAGGTGGTGGAGTCTCCTTCTCTGGAGACATTCAAACCCACCTGGGCACATTCCTGTGGGACCTACTCTGTGTGACCCTGCTCTGGCAGGGGGTTGGACTGGATGATCTCCAGAGGTCCCTTCCAACCCCTGCCGTTTGGTGATTCTGTGAAGCAGATATGGGACAGCAGGAGGCCCAGGCTCCACCTCTAAGGATACGAAATACGTGCAGGAATAATCCTGGACACTGCTCGTGGGAAAAGAGGGAAGGTAGGCAAGACCCAGAGCAAAGCAGAACCCTAAAAGCGCCATGGGCCCAGCAGGCTGGAGAGACAAGGGGCTTCTTCCAGAGATGGAGGGTGCTGATGTCGATGATCATAGGGTGGACAAGGGCTCCTTGAACCTGCGGCCTTGGCTAGCTGTCAATGAAGTTCTCACGCAAGAGCCGGTGCATGCTGTGGCCAGCCCTATTCTCTCTGGACTCAAGAAAGCCCTTATGTGGCCAAACTTACACTGAAACTGAGGTGTAAGGATTGGGAGGGAGGGAATGGAGTCAAAAATTACCTCTGGGCTGGAAAACCCAAGTGCTAATGCTGTTAAGCCACGTTGAGCATTAGTAGTGTTAGATGTCCAGGAGAGCACCAGCAATCTAAGTTTGGAGGTGGCAAACGAACATGAGATCGTTTTTGCTTGGCTGGTGAGTTGCCCAAACCAGAAGTGGTTAAAGTGTGTTTACCTGAATCGACCCAGCGTGACACCTCGGGGCGGAGGTGGCAGGGTGGGAGATGCCTCCTGGAAACTTTGGTGCAGAGACATTAACCAAAGCTCTGGTTTCAGCTGTTGGGTGATGCTGCCACGTGTGTGTGGAGACCTGCCACGTGCTGCTCCAGAACCTCTCCCATTTTGTTTGTAGTCATGGTGTTTAGCTCGTTTGGAGATTTGAGTTTACCGAGTGCTTTGGGATGAAGGGTGGCTTGTAAAGTTTTATTATTCTGTTGCTGATGGGTGGGTGGAGAAATTCTGCAGAATACGTCCTTTCATTTGCATTCATCCTATGCAACATGTTATAAGACTACATTTGACTTTTTAAGCTTTTTCCATGGTAGCAAATTCAACTCCTGCTGTCAGGACTGTTTGCTTTGGGCAGAACACAACTGGCAGCATTTATTTAATTTATTTTCCTTTCAACTAAACAAAATAATATGTATCTTTCCAGTAGAAGAAAAGCGATGTGGTTATTCATTCGGGACTGCAGATTGCCTTGCCCACAAAGCATACTTGGGCTCCGCATCTCAAGAAAAGCCTTTAATAACAACACATGTAGCAAAAAAAACCAAACCCCAAAGCGTTTGTATTTGCCATGGCACAGTGTGACAAATAGGAGAATCTGTCTGTTTGCAACTTAAGAGTTGAACTGCCTGGCTTTGCTGTACCTTTTATGTCTGTCTTCTCCTGTGCCCTGAGTCAGCATCCATGTGTTAAGGAAATAGTGTGTGACACCAATATATTTATCCAGGAATTACATCTATTCATAGCTTCACTTCTTACAGATGACCAGCAGCATAATGTATGTTACTTCAGGGGAAAAAAAAAAATCATATATAAGAGCCTTTTACCCCCAATCCATACATAGATGCAGGAGTTTGGGTGCTGACAAATGAAGAGATGGTATGAAAAACTGCATCTGGCTTTTCAAGGTCAGGTCTTAAAATATGAGTGATTGGAAGAATTTTATGAGATCAAGAAAATTTCAACAAGAAAGAAGACAAAGAGGGCACATTTTTATGTAGAAACTTCTCAATAGTAAACTTAGATGAAGACGACAGGGAAAAATTAGAGAAATAGAAACTCCCTGATTCAGAGGAGCTCTCCTGCGGAGGGACTGACTGGGCAGTGGGCTGGAGGCACTGCAATGGGAAACAATCCTGGAGTAAGGGCTGGTGGCCGGGGAGAGGGAAGGAGAGATGGGGTGAAGAATCAGAATGGGAAACACGTCCTCTGATCAAAGAGATGGGGAAAAGATGTCTGAGATGAAGACATAGGTCAGCTTGGATGGAAGGGATAGATACACGTGTCCTTTGACAAATTGCCTCCTGAGAGAAACCAGAGCCCGTTCCCACTCTGTCTAGGGATGCCAGGAGAGACCCTCCAGAGCTTTACCTTACCTCTCCAAACCAGCTGCTGGGCACAGGGCACGGAGGCTGGTGTTGTACAGAAGTGCAGGGGCGCCTGCCCACTCATGGAGAAGCAGTTGAGCTTAGCTCCGTGGTTGCACAGGATCTTGAGACACTCAACGTTTGCTGTTTCACAAGCTATGTGGATGGCAGCTTTTCCATTGGGCCGGCAGTTGATGGTAGCTTTGTGATTGAGCAGGACCGAAAGACTCTCCAGATGTCCATACATGACAGCCAGATGAAGTCCAGTTGCCCAGGATATTTTTAATTTGTAGCTAGGCAGCCAGTACCCTGTACAAAGTGAAAATACATTACCATCCTTGGCAAAGACTCTTCCTTGGACTATCCACCTACTGAGGGTAATTGAGGGGGAAGGAAGGTTAGAGTTTTGCTTTAATTTACTGTAATTTCACCAGATACAGTTTAGCTAGTGCACATGAAGTTCTCTCAAGCATAACTTCATTCTTGTTAAGTGCTTTTACTACATGTGCTGAATAGCCTGCCTTTTGCAGAGAGAATTCCCACGTAGATGTACTCGGAGGCAGCTTTTGGTTTTCTTGTGACCTGCGTAGACTAAATTTTAAAAAATGTGCTTAGAGCATCTGAAATGCCACCAGCTAAAAAAATATGAAGGAAATGGGATCTTCAGCCTGCCATTAGCTGGACAAAGGTGGCAATGGGATAAGAAGGCGACATTTACTTAGGCCAGTGGCTCAACAGAGAGGTCATCCTGCCGTTTCTGTGCGGGAGGTGGCAGTTTCTGGCATGTCAGGAGCTGGATTGAGCCCCCCGGCGAGGCATGGCATGGAGATGAGCCCTGGCAATGTGGCTGCAGCTGTGTGACAGCCTTCCTGCCAACTGCTGCCCCCGGGGAGCACGCAGGGAGGAGTTTGGATGCTGCTGTGAATGCGGTTAGAGTCGAATAGAAGCAGTGACTCTTTGGCATTAAATTTGGCTCCAAAATGTTGGGATTTTTCTTTGAAAATTTCACAATGATTCGGGGTTTTTTTTTACTTACAAACAGGTATAAGACCAAATAACACTTAAATATTTGTTCCCAAAAATAGGACTACATGCTTTATGACTGCACAGAGACAGTCTCAGGAGTGATTACTATAATCATTTGTTTAAAAAAAGTAAAACACAGTAATAATGTGCAGAAGGGTAAGAGAAGTCTAAAACCTCTTCTTTTCTCTCTCTTTTTTTTTTTTTTTTTTTGTTTGAGATACAGCAGCTGCATATTAGCTAGAATGTGCCTATAAAATTTTCTGGGTTTGATTAATCTATTTGTCTTTGGACGAATGCCTGGTTGAATACTGTCATCATGTAAAAGACACAGAAAAAAATACCAAAGATGTATGAGGTCAAATTAATTCAGACCTTCATCTTTGAATTGTTGTATATGCTTTTTCAACTCAATGTCATAATATCGACCTTAATGTCTCCCCTCAGCCTCCTTTTCCCCAGGCTGAACAACCCCAGCTCTCTCAGCTGCTCCTCACAAGGCTTGTTCTCCAGACCTCTCCAAGAGACCTCTCCTCTTGGGAAGAGAGGAAGCAAAGCCACTCTGTAATCCATGGCATCTCCTTTCCACTTCATTGTTCAGGGCTATGGCACAGCTCAGGCTGTCTGAATGGTGGGCTGGTGGGACTTAATTTTTCCCCCCTCTCCCTCCTCAAGGAAATCCCTGTCTCGTATCACAGATGATTCAGAATAAAAGTAAAATTTGCACGAGAGTTGATAGAGTGCCTCCTGCCTTCCAGGCAAAGTGAATACACTGCTGTGATTTAGGCCATAGGGTGCATTTACCTCTCTATTTTTGGAGAAAGGAGAGACTTCTCCAAAAGAGATAGGTTGATGCTTGCGGTCAAAAGATCCACAATGAAAAATCTGTGCATTAATCCTATAACCTCAAACCACAACCAGAATGCACCTCAGCCTGCTGAGGACAGAAGAAAAGGTATTTTGAGCTACATTCATCACTGTGTGGGTTAGTTCAGACACTGTCCCCAAAGGAAATATGTCACGACTGCATCGTCCTCACCCTGATGAAATCCAAAGAACAGGAGCCCATGGTTAAATTAGAGGCAAACACAGAAAAGGAGAAGAGGTGGGATGTTGTCCCTTCCTTATGCCACAGAAATCAAGGGCATTTGCTGTGCTGCTGGGACTGGAGGTGTTTGTCTCCACATATGATTAACTTCTAGCAAAGCCTGGTCGTTACTGTTTTGTAGATACAAAGAGCCTGTTAGCAAGTAGGTAATGAAGTGTTGGTGATTTTAGCAGAGAGCAAACCTGTTTGATTGCTTTAAGTTTTTGGAAACTCAGTCAGTGTTTGGCTGAGAACTGGTTTGGGTTTCATACACTTCAAAACAGATGTCTTTTCTGGTTGTGTTTTTCCAGATGATTTTTCTGGTTTGACAAACTAGCACAGCCTCACTTTGTGTCAGTTTGAAAAACGAATTTCCTCCCATCCAGCAACATCCAAGGTCTGCTGTATTTCCTCAGCTCTCCTGAGCCAGGGAGAGTCCACTGTACTACTACTGTAAACTGAAAGTGGAAGAGATTTAGTATTTTATGTTTCAAAATGGTCTGTACATGTGACTGGATACATGTATATACCACACGTAGCCTGCACGTGTCTATTGCGGGCTTTGCACCCGAGTTCTCTGCGAGGCAATGGCAAAGGACTCCTCATTCTGGCCTCCCCTGAAGCTGCAGCAGCTGCCCCAGGAGCATGGAGGCTCCAGCTGGTCTCTGGCCTGCCCTCCACCATCCCGGCAGGTACACCTGATGAACTCCCCTCCTGCAGTGACCATGGCCACATGAACCCACTGAGACGTTACTGCCTATGAACCGCCTTAAACTGCAGCTTCAGAAGAGGCAAAGGCTTCTTGAAAACCACTCAAAACCATCTACTTCCTGGCTGGTGAGCGCTGCCACCTTTACCTTGTTTGTAGGATGCCAGAATCAGGTTTTCATCTTCCACTTCAAACACCGTGTCCACGTCTATCTTCTTTTGGCTCAAGAGCTCCTCCAGTGTCTCAAAGTCATTGGACTTCAGGGCTTCGAGAAAAGCCTTTTTCACCAACTTTGCAGCTGCAGCTCGAGTAATTTTCCCCTCCGTAATCTCTCCCTCTTTGTACGTCTCCTCCAGGTCCATTTCCAAACGTATTTGTGCTGTGAAGAGGGGTACGCTGAGGTCCCTATAGCACAGTTGCATGCTGAGGTTCCTGAAGACCAGAAGGTAATTTTATCACCCGGTCATGCTGATCTGCTTGTTCTATTTATATGAGGAGCATTTCAGGCATCGAAATGCCACTCTTAGATATCACCACACTCTTTTTATGAAAGCGAGGACAGACACACCAGCAATAACACCAAAATGAGAGTTATCGCCGTGGGCTTTAGCCACATTAAGCTTCATTAACCACATGGTTACCCCCTGCTCCTGCCATACACTTAGAGTAAAAAACACTAATCCCTGGTGGTGCTTCTCAGCTGGAGAAACACTCACATTTCCTTTCATCAGTACCATTGCTGATTTACTGACTGCAATGGGATGTGATGCTCTGCCTGCTGATGCCTTTTAACTAGTCCATTGCATAAAAAAAATAAAAATAATAAAAATTCCCAAGGCACTCTTTCTGTGGGAGGTACCTCACTCTTCCCTAGGACAGCATTTGGTGTGTTGGTCCTGCTTTCATTCCTCCAGCCGTCGGGCATCAGGCAGACCTCCACAAGAGGCCCCCACCACGCTGGGCTCACATACCCTGATCTGCAAAGCCCCAAGGGACCACTGGGTTGACCTTGCCTGGTCTCCTGTGTAATGCCCTGAGCAGCAGGATTTCCCTGGTTTGCCCAGGGCCCACAAGCAGTGCTCCTGGGAAGGAGAAATGGTGGGTCGAGGGGGCTGCAGAGCTCTACAGCCATGTTGTGGGGTGGGGGATCTCACACACCGCAGGGGGCTTAGGTGGGAATTAACTCAGGCACATGGGTCCATGGGCTCTTCTACTTCCTCTGCCCACCCTTCATCTGTACTCAGACCTTCTCCCTCACAACCCCATCACCCACGGAACACTTCCTCCTCCCTCCCTTTTCCTTCTCTCTTTGCTGGTCCTATCGCTGTGCTGGGAGCGCTCTGCACTGATGCAAACCCACACATGAGCTGCTGCCATGCATCACATAGCAGTGGTTCACATCTGCACCCATTGGGGCTGATGGATGAGACCATAGTCAGAAGGAGACCATCCGCCCTTAATTTAAATCACCAAGCAAAGATGATGCCACCACAACCATTAAGAAGAAATTTTCATGATCATCCTTCCTGGGAGTTTGACAATTTCACATGGGGAAATGTGAGCCGGGTGATCCTGGAAATCGTAGGGTTTCCAGGGGTCAGGCTCCTCAGGCATGAGGACCTGCAGGACCTCCATCCATGGGGGTGCTCACCAGTTCTCTCCCAGAGCCAATGCTCAACAAAGACACCACAGGTCAGCAGTTCATGGAGAACTGTGAAATTTGTGAGTTCCTTCTACCTATGTGTTTTCGGATAAAGAATACTTTATAAAAGCTATTTCCCTGATGTATTGAACTTTACAATAGAAACACAGGGGGAAGGAAAACAGCTTGCCCTGGTGCTATAGGTTCCAGGCAGCTCATCTAGGTCTTTCCAGGCTTACTTAACAGGAGAGACAGCATCAGGCTCTCCATACCTTCATGGTCCCTCCTGCATGACTGCCTCCCTCTCACTTCGTTACTTTCAGTAGTGGGTGACCCTACTTCATGCTTTAAAAAAAAGTGTTAATGCTTGCCTGGCACAAGCAGAGGGACAAGCTGTCAACTCCAGATCTTACAGGCTTCTTGTTACCCACACCTTTTTTTTTTTTTTTTTCAAAAAAACCACTGTATTCCTAAAAAGTCACAGATGCACAAAGCACTGATACATAGCTGCAGTCAACTGTTCACCTCAGCTACACTCTTTGATCTGAAATGGCCCAGCTTTTCATCTATCATCTTTCATAAAGAGCATTAGATGACACAAGGACATTCCGTGGATGCTGGAAGGATGGTGCCAGCACATCTCCCTGCTGGTCTGCTGCCTGAAGGCGGAGGTGCACCAGCACGTTGCTCTAAGAGATTGCTGCACATCTGCTGATCCATCCTGCCTGCTTCTGGCTGACAGGAGCAAGGTGAAGTGATTTGCGATGGCTCAGCCCACGGTGAAAGAGAAAGCTGAGTAAAATTGCCTTGCATCCATCATGGTCCAAGAGGAGGTTCAGGGACGGCATCTCAGACCAGATGATGCACTTCAGCAATTTGTGTGGCCCTGCTCGGACTCTCACAGAAATTTTTCTTAACATTAATAAGTTTAAAAGAGAGAAATACAGGTATTATAGATACTTATAACCTTTATAGTTAGTGTTTTCCTGTAAGCTGCATTTAGATCTAATATTGAAAAACCTACTCATACGAGAGCACTGTTGGTTTCAGTACAATTACATATAAGAATGAGGAAATGGTTTATACTTTACATTGACAATCACAAAAAATTAGATTGACTTTTTAAAGCATGACATAAGAATTTTTATTAATTTGCCTGAAGTATAGTCAAAAATAAATTTGAGAATTCATAAATGCTGTAAGTCATTGGTGGGGCAAAAGGACCAGTTTTTACCATGTCTGTAAATTTTTGCTATCCGTGGAATTTCCTACAGACTTCTCCCCCACCGTACCACAAGGTGGCAGTTTGACTTTGAAAATCAAAACTGATGTCATCCAACCCCGAGGGCTGCCAAATATTCTGAACATCTCGCTGTGAAACAATAGCTCATCACTTGCTCAGTATAAATAACAGGAGTAGCATTTACCATATTTACAGGTTAGACCTGAGGCCACTGGGATGGGCACTGTGCACTCACACACTGTATCTGCTAAGAAAACCTGGTTTCCACATTTGGGGTCAATTATCTAAATTACCCAGCTAACTCAAAGGCCTTTTTTCAGCAGGGAGACAACTCCCACCCCCAGGCCTTCCTCCTGCTCCACACAGTGCCACACAACATGCTCCTGTTCATAGGACAAGCCAGAGGCCACACAGAGAGGCTGGACCTGCCCCTCATCAGCGAGTACAGCAGGTGAGAAGAACCAGGCGTGAAGGGGCTCAGGGAGCAAGAGAAAAGAGCAGAGAACCCTCTCGGGGTGCACACTTCAGGTGACGGGACTGACTTCAGGTAGGCTGCTGAGGACCTTTTCCACCAGGGTTCTCACAGGCTTGTTCTGCAGCCCCCTGAGCTCAGGGGGAGTATTTCCAGTGGTTTCAGCAGGCTGTGCTCTTTGTTGGGTTGGGCATCGCTAAGCCAGGGAAAGCTGCCTGGAGGTGAGCTCATGAACGCTGTCAGGGTGGCGTTACGAGAAGGATGACTGATGGCACAGGAGCGTGTATGAATATCAGAGTTGTGACGGCTCGTAGAAGGCAAAGACAGACTTAAGGCGAACAGGAGAAAAGACGTGCTGGCGGGCTGTGGGGAGCGTGTCTCCTCAGGAGCCAGGGCCCCTCCCCTGGCACTTGCTGATGTAGAGCAATAATCTGTTGGCAGCTCCGTAACTCACAGCAGTGCTGGGAACAGCTCGAGCAGAGCTTTTGGAGGTGAAAGCCAACATCCTGAACTCTACACTGGGGCAGGCAGAAAGTCAGGAAAAGGCGAAAAGCTCCAAAAGAATGGCAGTGATGCAAGCGGAGCGGTGGAGGAGTCGTTCCTAGCTGCAACAGGGAAAAGCCTGGCAGCTCCGTGGCAGCCAGCCTGTCCTGCAGCAACCCTGTCCCAAAGGCCGTGCCGGCGGGGATGGGGACAGCAAGGGGCAATAGAGGCAGGGTCACACTCCTACGGCTTCAGGGGGGTTGGTTACAAAGGTTCTCACCCCACGCTTACAGAGGGGACCTCAAAAAGTTGCCTGCGAGCTCCAGCTCCGAGCCTTGCCCCAATGGATGGGCACGCTTGGCTAGTGAGGCTGCAGCTCTGCCCTTGTTTTGGCTCAGTGGGTGGCTGGCTAAAGCGGGTTGCTCAAGCAGTAGCCTCCCCGAGGAGCCATCTGCCCTGCTCCAAAGCTGTACGTGTTCAGGAGGAAAATGTACTGAACATCAGACCTGTGGGCCCGAGGCAGAAAAGCACGATCCTTGAGTTAATCCCACACTTTCATCTCTTCTGAACAGGGTACGCTTGTAAAAATTCTGTGGGGGCAGCTGTCGCTGTCGCCTGGCTTTGCTGTGGCCCTTAGAGCATCTGCAGCATCGGGCCAAGCCTCCTGCCCACGCTGCCTCCCTTGCTGCGGGCAGCACCGCATCGAACGTCCCTCCTGCTGCCGAGTATATCCCCTGCCTCTCCCCGACAGCTCTGGGGTCCCGAGCCGGATTAAGCACCGCCCTCTCGCTTATTCATATCACACATCCTTTCGCTAATATTAAAATTGATTATTTTTTTTTTTTCCCCCCTGCTGTACATCTTCCTGCCGGCTTTAGCCATTGTTATATTTTATCTGATTTTCTTCTGCTGGGATGCTGACTCTGAACGTAAAGATTACATAAATCTTCCCCATGCTTCTTGCTTTATTTCTTAGTTAAAAAAAAAAAAAAAAAAGCTAAAGCTTTTTAGCTGTGCCAGGTGCAAACTATTTTCTCCAGGTGCTCAGCTGCAAATCACCCTTTGAGAAAAGTCCTGTCTGTGAGTTCATCCCTGTGGCTGGTTAACTGAAACCCTCTTAGTACCAGTAGTTTGGAATCCTCCTCTCGTTCTTTGGTGTGTTATTCCACTTTTGTGCTCATTTCCCAAGGATGGGGGAGAAAAATAGTCCCAGATCCTCAAAGGCATTAAGGCATAGGCTCCTAGGAAGTCAAACTCCTAGGAGCTGGGAACCTGTGTATCTTTGAGAGCTGGGGCTTTCAGGTTTTGTTCACAGTAAGGCAAGTATAACTTAGAAATATGGATCAAGTGAAGTGCTTAAGCTTTAAGGTACATGAGTGTTACAAAACCGAAGGTTGATGCCAACAATGCTGAGTTTTGTCCTCATGGAGCTTCATGCCTGAAGGCTTCATGGCAAAAGCCTAGCCCTTCCTTCCAGGTGTTTTGGTTTGGCGTTTATGCCCTCTGTTTCCATTTTCAGCCCCAGGGACCCGTTTCCTTCATTCCTGCCCATTGTCCCAACTCCTGCTATCAGGGCATTTATTAGGATGTCCAGAAGCTCGGGCTTGGGTGTTAGGGTGTTGGCTGTTGAATTCAGAATGTTTTAAGATGAGGAATAATGTCTCAAAAATTACTACTAAGATAATATAATTATTAGCTTGTTGTCCTATAAAAAGTAGGCACAAAATGCACTTATTCTGCACAACAGTTAAAACAAATACCGTGTTTACTGAGGCACAAAGCTTGAAGATCCCCTTTGATTCGAAGGGCATGAGTGTTGTAAGCAGGGTGTATGTACACAGTCAGAAATTAAAATCAGGTGGACAGTATGTTCAAGGCATAGAAAGAAACAAACCTTGCCTGTTTATGCTGAGTGGAAAATTCTTCTCATATTTTTTGCAGCCTGATGGCTTAGTGTCTGACAGGATTTAAAACAGTGGGATTTTGCGACCAAACTTAAAATGTGAATCTCTTCCACTTCTTTCCTCCCGCTGAAGCGAGGCATGGACTATGGGTTTCAATGAAGCCTGTGGAAAGCAGTTCTTTAAAGACAAGCGTTCCTTCACGGCAGCCAGACAGAAATAATTCACTGCCTGCAGGAAGGGCTCCCCGGGGGGGCTGTGTCTCTCCTACCCGCTCCCATGCCCGGCTGCCTTCTCCTTGGCCGCGCTCCCTGGCCGGGGCTGAACTCCCGCAGCGCTTGGCCAGGGATGAGACGTTCTCACCAGGCTCTTCCCAGCAAGTTTGGCCTCCCATGCCCAAGTGAGATTCGCGGAGAGCTGCGATGGTCTATGTGGGACAGTTCCGACAGACTGAATTCTTCCTCGTATATTAAATAAAGCAACAGAGGTTTTAGGACAGGCAAACAGCCAAAGTGTGAAAGGATGTCCAGTTTTGCAGCTGCTCTAAAATGCCCATCTTTTTGGATCAAAATATCAATGTATGAAGGAATATGAACATGTTCGGCAGAAGCTGTACCGGCATTCTTTGAACAGCCGTCAAGCAGCCTAGGGTTAAGGCTATTCCTGCTCTGAAGGATTAAATTTGAAGAGATGCCAGAATAAAAATCTTCCGAAAGGGGAGGGAAGATGAGATATCAGGAAATAAGCAGCGCGTCACAGACAAGGCTGGAGGCAGCAGTGAGGGAGAGGGACAAGGGACAATGCAGGTCTGCGGTGGCTCCACAATCATCCTGCGCCAGGACAGAATCATAGAATTCCCTGGGCTGGAAGGGACTTTTCAGATCATCAAGTCCAACCATCAACCCAACACTGACAAAACCCATCACTAAACCATGTCCCCCAGCACTATGTCAACCGGTCTTTTAAATCCCTCCAGGGATGGTGACTCCACCACTTCCCTGGTCAGTCCATTCCAAGGCTTAATAACCCTTTCCGTGTCAAAATTGTTCCTAATCTCCAATCTGAATCTCCCCTGGTGCAACTTGAGGCCTCTTCCTCTTGTCCCATCGCCTGTTCCTTGGGAGAGGAGACCTGGCTACACCCTCCTTTCAGAGAGTTGTAGAGAGCGAGAAGGTGTCCCCTCAGCCTCCTTTTCTCCAGGCTGAACACCCCCAGCTCCCTCAGCCGCTCCTCACAAGACTTGTGCTCCAGACCCCTCACCAGCTCCGTTGCCGTTTTCTGGACCTGCTCCATCACCTCAGTGTCTTTCTTTGGATGGTTGTGCTCCTCCCCAGTACTGCATCCACCTTCCCTGAACGGGACAGACCAGGTCCTTAGGTGCAGAAGTGACAATATAGTTCTGTTGGTCTAAATAAGAATGTGCGTGTTAGGTGCTGATTTTATTGGTACAGAACTGGACGAATCTTGCAGGAGTTCCAGCTCCTGTTGACAGGCATCCAAAATCCGTGTGGATGATGCAAGGCTGGCTTGGCCTCGATGCCTTGGTGAGGGGTGGGGAGCAAAGTGGGTGAGAAGTGAGACTGCACGAACAAACTCTTACATCGCGGAATAGATCTCACTATGTTGATTCACCAGCCCGAGTCCATTAGTGTAAAAGCCAAGAAAACAAAAGCAAATATTTCCCGTTTAAGCTTACAGTTGCCTTGATTTATACGGGTTATTAAAAGACTCCCTGGGGAAAGAAAATAACAAGTGTCAGCATTTACCTCCTGAGCCTCTGAATGACTAAACCAGTAATATGGCAAAAACATCAACAGCTTATAGCTATTTATATTTTGATTCTCTATGTATTGGTGTTTCTGACATTCTATAGAATACCTATTGTAAAATTATATTCACTTTAATGAGGTCTGAGTTCATTTGCTAGATCTGTACAGAAAAATGTGCTTGCAGTATTAAAAGCACTTTATTTCCATTTAGAAATCTGTTGCCATAGTGACCAATCACAACTTTCTCAGTAGCTTTGTCTAGGAATTGGATGTAGGCTTTATTTTTGCTTTGTTTAATTTTTTTCTCCTGCATTGTCTGGCCAAGTCCTCATTTAACTCATTTTTATTCTTTTTATAGTCTGTCCTTTTCCAACCGTATTCTCAATTAAGTCAGTAAGAGTTCTGACTGAGTTTAAAATAAAGATCATGATTTGGGCTCTTCCTTTTAAATAACTATGTAAGAAAGAGGAAAATGCAAGGCTGCACACTGTGGGCTTTCGTTATCGTCAACCGATCACTCAGACCTAATATAAGAATGAGTCCTGAGGTATCAAAAGCCTTGGGAGTCTGATACCTTTAAGCATCAATATAATAGTCATGTCAAAGATAGAGTGGATTGCATCTAAAACTGAAAAGCACTCGGAGAAAAGCCTTGATATTGCAAGAAGAGTCTTTGTAACCAAACCTTTAAAAAAATCAACCCACTTATCACTCTATTGCAGCCCAGACCTTGTCAGTAACGTACCTCCTTATGAGAAATGGTAACTTAAAGGGCTGGTTTTATTCCTGCTTGAAATATATATCTTCTCCAAGAGAAGAGCAGGCTGAAGAGCCCGCACACCACCGCATCCTCTCCTCCTGAGGCTGCTGGAACAGCTACAGGAACATTTCTGAAGTCAGGGGGAAGCAGACGGAGGAGGTGGAGTTACCCATTTTTGCCATCACCTTTCTCAAGACCAGACTTTTTTTAACTTGGTAGGCACAGAGAAGCGTTAAAAAAAGCCTATGCAAACAAGCCAGAGTGAGAAGGTTTGGAAAATTATGTGACTCTTGCAGCACGACAATGCTCAGATCAGACAAGAAAATGTTTATTCCTCCTTTATCCCAACACCAATACTTGCAGTGTAGGCATCTGACTCCTGAATTTGTCACATCATCTCCTGGGAGAGTCTCTGGAGACACTTGTAGGGTGCAATTTCACTTGTCCCAAGGTGGAAGTCAAAACCAGATCAGGCATACTGTAGAAATTTTTAATTCTACAATTAGAATATTAATGGAGAAAATATTAATTTTTCTCCATTAAGAATAAAGGAAACCAAATATAATCTGGATCACTTATAACCCTCTGTAGGAGGGTATTTTTAAAGGAAATTATAGATATTTGTCAAAGGCAGTAATTTAACCAATATTTAGTTCAGCCACTTGATTTTAGAACGTGTTTAGTAAAATTATGCAGAAATAGAAGTCAACTAGGAAATATGTGCTGTGCTGATATCAATAACTATTTTCAAATACTATGAAGAAATAGAACATTATTGTTTTTCTTTTATTACTTAAATGTATTATTTATCAAACACTCAAATCAAACTCGTGATACAAAATCTGCTGTGCCATTCAGCAGACCACATTGTTTTTCTTAGTCCATCGAACCGCTCATCGCCGAGTCAAGGGAAAGTGCGCTGAAAGAACTAATCATCACACAAATATGCCTGGTTCCTGGAGAAGAGGTCTGCAGAAGAAATCAGAGAATTCCCTTCTGAAAAAAAATACCTTATTTTCCCTTCTAAGGACATTCATTTTTGGTCTTAGTTAAAATGACCCAGGAAGTGGCAAACTCTCCCAAACCTTGTTCATATCATTCTGAATTATTTTCTTACAACTGTTATTCATTGTTCACGTGTTAAAACCTCTGAGAGAGTTGATACTGCAGAACATGAGGGTGAATAGCAAAGCGCTTGCAATCCGATGAACTCCGGAGGGAATATTTTGAGGAAGATTTCTGTGATAACGCAGTGTGAGTGCTGTTTCGTAACCAATGCAGGGTGGTTTGACAAGTAAAAGCTACATTGGGATGGAGGAGCCCAAATGTTCGGGTTTTGCCCCAGTTTGGCCATTGATGCCAATGGGACTGGGTGCAGGTGATCCCTGGGACAGGTGAGGGATGGAGGGGGGCTTGTGGCATGCAGCAGTGGACCCCCTGCCCAAGCCCTTCCCTCCCAGCACCCAAAGCCTACCTGAGACCAGCACCCCGGGGGACATACATGGCACTGTGCTGGCAAGCTAGTGACCAACACCTAAAAGCGCCTGATGTCGTCCTAGGGGAAGAAGATCTGTAGGAACACAGTCTGCTCTTCCTGAGACAAATCCCTGAACCACCTCCTTAATACATGAGAGACTTTAAGGGGTTTTAGGGCTCAGAGCAGAACTAGACTGGAACAGGCTGCCCAGGGAGGGGGTTGAGGCACCATCCCTGAATGCGTTTAAGAGTCATTTAGATGTGGTGTTGGGGGATATGGTGTAGGGGAGAACTTTGTAGAGTGGGGTTGACGGTTGGACTCAATGATCCCAAGAGTCTTTTCCAACCTGAATGATTCTATGATTCTAGACTCTCGACACAGAACTTCAAGGAGGCAGCAAGAAAGAGCCAGTTGTGTGAGTCTGCAGCTCAGGATGCCAGGGATGATGGGTCTCCCTTTTCCGCGCTCTGGCCAGGGCACCCTACGTGCCCATGGCTGCATCTGACCTGCTGTGCAAAGCAGCCCCCGGGCCAGCCCAATGCCAGCAGGCTCATCTCACCATATTTTCCTTCGAGCTTTGCAAAGCACGCACTTGCGCCAGCAAAGACGCTTTATATGACTCTTGAAGCCCCACCTAGGCTTCAAGAAAGAGCGCTGGAAGTTTCAACCATGTGCAATTGTATTGAATTCCAAAACTGTGACACTGGCTCATAACAAAACATTATGAGCTTTCCAGCTCCTCTTTGTGTTTTCCTTGTGATGATATTAGGTAGAAAAGACAAAGTCTAGCTTTTTTTCCAGAAGGTCCATCGCAGCCTAATGGGATTCATGTACAACCTGATTCTTCAGGTGGGTTAGGTTGGGAGCAAGGTGGACGTCTCCACCTAGCAGTGCTCTTTAGTGTCCCACGGGTGCCTTCTCTACCTGCCACCCACGAGCTGCCCCCTCCACAAAAGCAGAGTGCCAAAGGGGTGGGTGGTTTTGGATGCTACAAAGGCTCTGGCTCCACCAAGGCCATGTTCTTTGCTCTTTGGCAGGTGTTGGCAGAGGAGAGGCTATGAGGCAGCCGCTCTCAATGATTTCAGTGAGTGTTGGATTAGGTCCTAGAGTCTCTCTCACATTATCTCTTCGCAGTTTATGCTTAAAAGAAAAGTAAAATAGCTTATGAATGCACACAAATGATACCTTCATATGGTTATATACCGTTGTAACAGCGTACATCCATATATATTCATGTACTGTTATACCTGAATGAAGGTATTTTTAAAGCTAACTATTAAGAACATAACTGCAAATAGGCAAACTGTCTGTATTTAGCTGTATGACTGCAGGAATCTCTTGGCTTTTTCAGACTTACTACCAGTATGATTTAGACAACCTCTTCTACAGGGATAGCACTCTTTTCACTTTGCTCTTACAGCTTAAGTCAATCTTAGCTGAAAGATTTTACACTTTGTTTTCATCTTAATTCCAAATAGAATTAGAATAGAAATAGCATAGGCCAAACAGAACTACTGAGCCCCTGATGCCATCTCACCTGGAGGTGAGGACATTAATTTGAGTCTCTTTGCTGCTCCTGGTTGTCTGAAACCCCAAAATGTTCCAGTCACACCTTGCATGTAGTCCCAATCCACTTGTTCTGTTTCAGGCTGTGGCCACCATCCCTCCAGTGAAGAAGTATGAAGTGCTTTCCCCAGCATTAGAATTGATGGCTACTCCAGTAGAACAGTCTGGTTTGAAGGTCTCTCCTGTTTGTGTCATGTAAGAGCCTCCACAACCAACATCTACACTCGTGTATTTGAAACAACTCCAGTAACACCAGTACCAGGACTTGGAGCTGTGGGACAAGGTTAAATTAATGTTGGTGGTGTTATACTGGATTGGCACCCATGTAAACCTGAACGCCGGCCGGGGTGTACCTGTGGGAGAGTCCAGAAACTGAGAAACCGGGTGTAGGAAACATAGTTCATGCGAAGAAATACGCACTTCTGCATTCGTTCTACACTTCGTTTCCTCTTGTTTTCTTTACGCTTCATGGTGCCAATACAATTTAAGAAGCCCGCATTTTATAAATAAACTCTGTGTACTAAAACTTTTAATCACGCTTGTATTTTGCTGCAGCGCGAAACATCACAGTGTAGTGTGTATGATAGTTTTTCTTGTTTGTTACTGTATTTATAGATCAAAGCTGCTTCCTCCCCTTCTCTGTTAAGAGTGGTTTTTAAGCTGTTGAATTTCTAAATCTCACTTTGTATCTTTTCATTGAGACATTTTACCCTGAAAATTCAGCTTTTATTGTTTCTTTTTTTTGAGAAATTTCTCTGATACTTGCAGTGCATAAATATCCAGGGGGAGCACTGGGTAGTGCTTGGTTAATATTTGACAGTGGTTCAAATCTCAGCGTTCAGGACATTGTCCTGGCTTTTTTTTTTTTTTTTTTTTTTTTTTAATCTGCAAGGGCAAGGAAGTAGTGAGCTGAGACTGGGAGCAGTTGCTGCGTATGGCCAGAGAGACCTGCCGTACGGAAGAGCGATGGTGACAGGAACATGACTTTCTCTTACTTGTGTTTGAAGTTGGGAACCTCCTGTATTTCATAGAATCATTCGGGTTGGAAAAGACCCTTGGGATCATTGAGTCCAACCGTCAACCCTACTCTACAAAGTTCTCCCCTACACCGTATCCCCCAACACCACATCTAAACGACTCTTAAACACTTTCAGGGATGGTGACTCAACCACCTCCCTGGGCAGCCTGTTCCAGTGTCTGACCACTCTTTCTGTGAAAAATTCTTTCCTAATGTCCAGTCTAAACCTACCCTGTTGCAGCTTGAAGCCATTCCCTCTCGTTCTATTGCTAATTACCTGTGAGAAGAGACCAGCACCAACCTCTCCACAATGTCCTTTCAAGTAGTTGTAGAGAGTGACGAGGTCTCCCCTCAGCCTCCTCTTCCTCATGCTAAACAGTCCCAGCTCCTTCAACCGCTCTTCATATGATTTGTTTTCCAGGCCCTTCACCAGCTTCGTTGCCCTCCTCTGCACTCGCTCCAGCACCTCGATATCTCTCTTGGATTGAGGTGCCCAAAACCGGACACAATACTCCAGGTGTGGCCTCACCAGGGCTGAGTACAGGGGCACAATCACCCCCCTACTCCTGCTGGTCACGCTGTTTCTAATACAAGCATTTCTAATACAAGAATACAATTCTAATTTCATACCCAGCTTTAGTCTTTCAAAAGCCACGTGGCCCTGTCCCTCCTTTGAACGGCCGTTATCCATCACGCTGTTTGAGGAGCTGGCTGCCAGGAGAGCAGAATCCCACCTGCAGGACCTCAGCGTCGTATCGCCAGGGCACACTGCTGCCTCGGCACGCTCCTGCCTTGAAAAAGGCAATGTCATTTGCTTTCTGCTTGTCTCCGGGCCCAGCCACGGCAGCGCAATCAAAGCCACGGGTAATATTCTGCAGAGCCAGCACACTGTCAGCAGCAAAGGGCAGATGGCCTGGGAGGACCCCTCTGACTCTGGATTCAGCCTGGCGTCTCTCCACTTCGGCAATTCTGCCACCTATGAAATAATTAAAGCAGCTCCCCGCGCCGCCGTTTCCAGACGCAGCGAGAAGCGCTGCTGCATAAAAGACATTCTACAAGGGCTGGGCTAGGACACAGCCTTGCCCGGGGCTGGTTTTGACAGTGACATCTTCTGACATCCTGCCGTCACTGAGAACCTTCGCGTTACCTCACGCCAGCAGGAAATAACCAAAATATGCTCACAAACTTATTTGGAGATCCAAATTTATGCAGATGCCTCAGGGCTGCTTGCGGCTGACAGGGCTGGTGACTCTGCTTCGCCCTGCAGAGGACAGGCAGGGACCTCCGCTTGCTTTGAAGCAGGACAAGGCTGAAAGCCAGACCCTTTCTGCAAGAGCCTGTTTGACACCCCCACCAACAAATCCATGGAGGCCAGTAGGTGGAGGGAGGTCATTCTCCCCCTCTGCTCTGCACTGGTGAGGCCACAACTGGAATACTGCGTCCAGTTCTGGGCTCCCCAGTTCAAGAGAGACGGGGAACTACTGGAGAGAGTCCAGCCCAGGGCAACTAAGATGATGGAGGGATTGGAGCATCTCCCTGATGAGGAAAGGCTGAGAGAGCTGGGACTCTTTAGCCTGGAGAAGAGAAGGCTGAGGGGAGACCTTATTAACGCTTCCAAGTATCTAAAGGGTGGGTTGAAGGATGATGGAGCCAGACTCTTTTCAGTGGTTCCCAGTGACAGGACCAGGGGCAACGGGCACAAGCTGGAACATGGGAAGTTCCATTCAAATATGAGGAAAAACTTCTTTCCGGTGAGGGTGCCAGAGCCCTGGAACAGGCTGCCCAGGGAGGGTGCAGAGTCCCTTCTCTGGAGATCTTCAAGCCCAGCCTGGATGCAGTCCTGAGGGATGTGCTCTGGGCAACCCTGCTTTGGCAGGGGAGTTGGACGAGATGATCTCTAGAGGTCCCTTCCAACTCTGACAATTCCATGACTTTGACACAGATTTTTCTCAGCAGTTGAGAAAATCAACGTACCTTGGTGGCACTGCAGGAATGTTTTTACCTTTTTCTGTGCAAAAGGCACTGTGCACCTGCCTTCTTGAACCCCTGGAGGTGCTGTCTCTTTATTAGGTGTTTGTGGTGAACTCCGGTTTTCCAACTCATTGGTGACACTGCATTTAGGTACAATGGTAAGGTGGGAGCGGGGACTTAGCCGTGCCTGTGGCAGCTGCTCGGCAGCTGTGGGAATCTCTGCTCCCCACTTTTGAGCGGGGAGCTGAGGAGTGGGTTTTAACTCTAGCAGAGCTGACGAATGGCGGGTTTAAGGAATTGCCGAGGTCTCTGAGCAAGCCATCTGCAATTCCCCTTTGATCAGCTAGCAGGGTTAAAGTGGTTTTAGGCCACAGCCTTTGTAGAGGAGCTTGTAACTTCTGTGATTGGCAGTTTTGAAGCTTTTTTCCCTTATCTTTCAGAACGAAAAGCACAGGCTCTGCTCGTGATTTCTGCCTGGTTTTGCGGTCAGCAACTTTCCTGCCTGCCGGTCTGTATTTTTATCCGAAGCCGGGGCAGCACCTGCGTGTGAGCAGCAATCTGATGGACGTGCCCTTCTCATTAACGCTGTCCCAAGATCTGCATCCGTTCAAACCCGTAAGTTCAGTTTAAGATCTCATTCATCTCCCTTTGAAACTCTCCACGCCGTGCTGACATCTTCTGCCTGTTTCTGCAGTTAAACTATAGTGTCACCCAGGCCGGTCTCTTGTTGCCTTCTCGTGCCTGCCTTGTCTTTGTGCCTGCACGTCCTCTTCTGGCTCTGATTCAGTGTTTGTAAAGCAGCTCCGGGTCAATCAGCGCTGACTCCTCACTAATTGTCCATCTGATTTGCCCTCGCTGCCCTCCGTAGCTTGGGTCCCTCAACGCCCTCCAGAGTCTGGAGTTGTCTCATTAATTCTATCACGTCTGCATTGCAGGCTTCTGCATTTAGTCAGACCAGACCCAAAAAAGTGTTCTGAAATAACAGTCTGACCTTTAATCCTTAGTGTAAATCCATTTTTTGCATAGTTTGGCAATACAGATATGGGTGAATTTACTTCAGATCAACATCAGTGTAAAAGAGAGCAAAATCTGGATGAAAAGAGAGTTTCGGCTTGTTGAAGTTCGTTTGGTAAAACACACAGTGGTTCATTAGTGCCTCAAGCATGATGCCTTTTGAAATAGTTTGTTGTGAAATCCAGATCTGTGTGTACACAGCTTCTGTATCTTATCTCTTAAAAAGATGGTGATACGC
Source organism: Numenius arquata (assembly GCF_964106895.1). Lineage (NCBI taxonomy): Eukaryota > Metazoa > Chordata > Aves > Charadriiformes > Scolopacidae > Numenius > Numenius arquata. Next base: position 61,986,537 of record NC_133582.1, read on the forward strand.
GGTAAGGGAGAACATGTAATGGGCATATCTTCCACAAGTAACAGATTTAAGACTTTACAAAGTTTTTAGTAGGAAAAAAAAAATCCCTTCACCTTCAGTCATTGAAACACTACCTTTTATTTTCTCGGGAAGTTGTCTCACTTCCCTCTATTATGAGCTGGGGGAGAGAGAGAGAGGGAGGGAGGTTGGGCATCTCCAGAGTGCTGCTTGTCCTGCTTCACCCAGGCTTCCCCAGATGGAATAAATCCACCCTGGGACGTGTTCACAGGGGGCTTCTTGTCTTTCCTGGTCTGTAGAGGAGTCTAAAGGACTAAATTAGAATAAAACCTGTCCTGTCTCCTCGCTCTTCTCACTTGGCTTGGTACATGAGAAATGGCCACTTAGGGAAGATTTCTGGATCTATTTTAGATGCCCTTCATGTGAATTGCTACCTCGAAGTAATTTTTTTCCTGCCCTGACTACACTGGGTGCCGAGGTGGCTCGAAGTCAGTGAAAAATATGGTAAAAGCACAACTCGCTTCAAAGGAAGACAGGAAAGTCTTTGAAAGATATTAGGACTTACTAAACAGGTGAAGCTCATCATGCCGAGCTGAAAACAATTAGGAGCTGGGAAAGAAAGTTGGGGGATTTATCCAACTTGCCCCCATTTTGGGAGCGTGGGAGTGAGAGCGTTGTCACAAGTCTGGGTTCTTTACCTGGTGTGCACAGACCAGAGGTATTTCCGAGCTTATCCCATTAATGCGCAGAAATTAATTTCAAAATTTTCCCTTTTTATACGCTGATTACTACATATTCTAACTATTAATACATATTCATTGTTATTCTCTTTAATGATTGGTCGAGATTTTTTCGCTTCCTATGTAAATTAGCTCAGACTCCATTTCCTTCTGCCATTGCTCTCTTTCGAGCAGGCGGTGTCACTTGGGTGGGTGGTCAATGAGTGGGTGGTCGTGATCTTCCCCCTGCTGAAATTACCTTTTACCTACTTCTCCTCTAACCTTGGCAGTTCCAGGTGGTTTTCTGGGTTTGCTGACCAGGCCCACAGTCGCTCTCAGGACAGGAATATCCCGCTTATCAACAAAGCTACATTGTCTGGTAGTTAGTTCTTAGATAAATCATGTTGAGTTACTATTTCTCTATAAATGATGCTTGGGGTGTACAGAGGACTTTTAGCAGCAGTGGCAGGTTCCTTTGGTTGCTTTGATTATACGTTGCATTTAATTTTTCTAGTTAATATCAATTTTACTACAAGAATCATAGAATCACAGAATGGTTAGAGTTGGAAGGGACCTTAAAGATCATCAAGTTCCAACCCCCCTGCTCTGGGCAGGGACACCTCCACTAGAGCAGGTTGCTCAAAGCCCCATCCAGCCTGGCCTTAAACATCTCCAGGGATGGGGCATCTACCACCTCTCTGGGCAACCTGTTCCAGTGCTTCACCACCCTCACAGTAAAGAATTTCTTTCTGGTATCTAATCTAAATCTCCCCTCTTCCAGTTTAAAACCATTACCCCTTGTCCTGTCCCTACATCTCCTGACAAAGAGTCCCCCTCCGGCTCTCCTGTAGGCTCCCTTCAGATATTGGAAGGCTGCTATGAGGTCTCCCCAGAGCCTTCTCTTCTCCAGGCTGAACAACCCCAGCTCTCTCAGCCTGTCTCCATAGGGGAGGTGCTCCATCCCTCTCTGATCAGCTTCGTGGCCCTCCGCTGGACACGCTCCAACAGGTCCTTTCTAAGAGCAAGTTGTGATTTTTTTTTTTTGGGGGGGGGAACTTTGGGATTAGTTCAGACATACTAGCCTGTGTGTTGGAGTAGAGAGGTACACATGGGGTACCTGTACGTTCTGCATCACGCAGGCTGGCTAACGCACCTCTCTGTAGAGAACTTCTTTTTTTTTATTTATTTATTTACTTATTTATTTTTAATAACAGAAGCTGGAGCTTAGTCCGCCCTCCTCCCACCCGGCTGCTGTAACGGGGGGGGGCCCGACTCCGGCTCCGGCTCCTTCCTCTGCGGGGGTGGGGGGGGCAGGGGGTGGTGGGAGCCGGGTCTGCGGGGAAAGTTAACGCCGGGGCGGGGCTGGAGACGGGGCCGGGACCGGGACCGGGACCGGGGGGGGGAAGCTGCCGGCGGTGTGTGCAGCGCCGGGCGCCCGGGGGCGGTGCTGTCGGGGCGGGACGGGACGGGACGAGACGGGACGGGAGGCGGCGGAGCCGGGAGCCGGGGAGCGGGCAGCGGCCATGGGGAAGCTGCTGGCGGTGGCCCTCGTCGGGATAGCGGTAGCCTTGGTGGCCGAGCGGCTGCTGGCCTTTCGGTGAGGCGACCCCGGGACCTGCGGGGGCGCGGAGAGAGGGGGGCGCGGGGTGCGGAGCGGCTCCCGGGGGTACCCCGCGGGATAACGGGGGTGCGGGCGGGCAGGGGGTACCCAGAAACTCGGACGGGATGGGGTGCGGGACTCCGGTGCCGGCGGTGCGGGATGGGGCTGAGCCGAGCCTGGGGAAGGGGGGAGCGGGGGGGTGGCAGCCGGTGCTGAGCCGGGCAGGGGGTGTTGGGGTGCACCCCTCCTCGCTCCGACCGTGGGGGAGCTTCAGCTCTTTGTCTGGGGTGTAACTTAAGCGCATTGCTGCCCTTACACGAGCAGGGCTGCAGCCAGAGAGGAAGGGTTCATCATCATCATCATCGCTATTGTCATGGGACCTGGTTTTCCCCAGAGAAAAACTAGGCACTGGCTCAGTGGTGCCCTTCTCATCCTCCGTCAGGCACAGACTAACTTCAGGAGCATTTGTCTGTTGGGAATGCCCTTTGCAGTAAGGGGGATGTCAAATCCTCCCCGGCAAGATGCTGGGATCAGAGGGGGCCAAAGGGAGATGGGGTGCCCTGGGGCAGGGAAGGGGCTGGTACCTCTGTTTTTTACAGAGGCTGCAGTTAAGAGGGATGTGCCAAAACTGGGGTCTGCAAATTTTAACCTCATCTCCTGCCAGCTGGTCAAACAGTAAGTGGAAATCAGGTTGCCAGAAAGTCTTGCCTTCTTTTTTACCAGAGGTGACCTCTGGATAATGACAGCCCCCACGTATACGGGGTTTCCTCTGAAGGACCGGGGGCTTCTGTGATCCTGAGCTGGGACCTTACTCTCTCTGAGCTAAAATACCCAGCCATGTCGTGCCAGTGGGCTGTGAATGCTGGTGTTACAGCAGCTTCTGTCCCGAAAGCCACTAAAGAGGGGTGTTTCTGGCCAGAAATGGGATGGCGAGTTACTGTGTCGCAAGGCAGGCCCCTCGTTATAATTTTGCTCATGTCCACAAGGACTCCCAATGCCTGACTTCAAAGCAACGACATCCAGCTGATTAATCTTTGGGTAGACAGTAATTGTAGCTAATTACAGAGGGAGGGCTACACTCCCTGGGCCCAGGTGCTTCACATAGAGCTGTTTGCATCTTGCACTAACCCAATGTGAAGCTTTGGTGATCACCATGGTGGGAACGGGACCCTCCTGCCCTGGAACTGCACCAGCTGGGATCAGGGGGATCCCCCGAGATGGAAAGCACCTCTGGGCTTTAGTGGGGGCGAGCCATTTCAAAGCACTGTGAAGACCCCCACCAAATCAAATTAACAAATGCGATATTGGGAATGTGGTAAAGCAGAACAAGGATCCCACCCCAGGTTCTTGCTTTCTGTGGGTTTTTGTCCTGTGTGCTGGGTTTTCAGCAAGCTGCAGCTGGGCAGCAGGCCTGGGACCGTTCCAGAGTTTGGGAGCCACACAGCTTCAGATAACAAAAAGTTTAGAGTACATTTAACACAGCCTTGAGAGGAGAAGCTGTGGGCAGCGTTAACTCTTGCCAGGCCTCGTCCTTATCCACCCCCCACCCTGCAGGCAGGAAGGCAACAGAGACTTTTTGCTGTTCCTTCTGAGTTTGGTGTGTTGTATCTGGGTGGTATGACACAAGAATCCACAAAATGCTTAAAAGATAAGGCTGGAAGAATTATTGCAAATCTCTTACAAACTTCATTTGTCTTAAATCAGCTCTGTTTATGCACCTATTATACTGTTGGTAGGTCCCAAATGGACTTGAGTAGCGCTCCTGCAGCAGAAAAGAGCTGGAAGTTCTTGTGTGTTACCAACTGAAATTGCACCAAATCCCCCATTGATGTGTTAAATTGCTAATTCTTCCCCAAAGAAAGGGCTGAGCTGATTTGCAAAACTTGAATGTGAGTTACACCTTGTTGCTGTTTTCCTGGGAACAATATACATATAATATTATTGTTCATACATATATATATTTATACACACACACACAATGTTATCGTTTCGTAACGCTCTGTACTGATACAACGCTCAGCTCGTATACTGTGTTCAGAGCAGCAGGGGGCTTCCGGAAAGACGCTGACAGTTTGAAAACAATTAGGAAACAAGAATAAGAGGTGATTTTTCAGTCCTGACAGGAAAAACAAAACAAAACAAAACAAAAAAACCAACAACCCCAAACATCCAGGCCTAGTGAGTCTAGAGAAGAGGAAAAGTGACTTCTTTGACTATGCAACAGGTTGCTGCTGAAGGGAAGAGGATGCCTGTGGTCTGTGTGTCCCACCAAGTGGGACAGTGGGTTGGGAAAGGTGCTGTGCAACTGGCGTTTCACCAAGTAGGAAAAATCCTGCTTTTTTTCAAAGTTGCCTCCCCTCCTGTTTGCAGGTCAGCTGTGCTTTCAGTAGGGGCAGTGAGTTATTTACCCAGGCCATCTGGCCGGGGAGCTGGGACTGGCTGAGCTAGATAAACTGACACATTTTGGAAAAGCCTCAGAGTACGCTGCAGGCTTGTGACCAGCCTCCCTTTGAATTGCTCTCATTCCAGCCCATGAAGTGTTTCCCTGGGAATGCTGTCGGGATATCATCATCCCTCGTTGGCTGCTGGCTGGCTTCCTGCAGTGCTGTGGGCACTGGGTGAAGCTGCCCAGGAGAGGCTGATGCAAAGCGGACAGGTCCCTCCTGTCCTGTAATTCTCCATCAGGACCTGGAGAGAGGGCTTGGGAGAGTTTAACTTGGCTCCTTTCCCTTGCTGCCCTCTGCCCTTTTTGCTTTTTTTCTTTCTTTTTTGTTTTCCCCAGCCTTACGTTAACCACCTGTGTCACTGATACAGCATTGAAGCGATTTAGAATTCATAATTAAGTGATTTTAAGAAAATGCAGGCCTGACATACCATACAGTGCTCAGCTGTATTGCATGTTTTTCATACCACAGACTGGTACTGCTGCTTAGTTTATGCCTGAAACTATAACATAAACATAGCTGGGTTTTGCTATGGGATCTTTGCATTCAGAATCCCCTGGTGGGAGCAAGCACAGCCTCAGCATGTGTGTATTATAGGCAGGCAAAAGGATAACTAAGTTTAAAAGCTTTCTTCTGGGGAAAAAGGAAAAGAAAAAGAAATGCTCTAGTATGCTCACTTGACATTTCTACATAGAAACAGGACGTATTTGCTCGTGGCAGCACCATGGTGACAGCCAGCAGTCCTGGTAGTGAGGTGCTTTTCGTATAGATTTGGGGACAACTTGGAACGGAGGAGATGAAGAAATGCAAACTAGTGTGTAGGTGCCTGGCTGTATCTGCTTGTCCAGCGAAGCCTGGGCCGGAGAGCAAATTCTGTGAGTGTTCAGGAATGAAATAAGCACTGCTGAGGGATGATGCTCTGGCTCGGTACCAGGAGAGAGGAGGAAGGGACAGGGTAACTGCTGAACATCGTACCAGCGAGTCCTACCCGTTGTTAAGGAATTGGTGGTCCTGCCTCGCAATAACACTATCTCTACTTCTCAGTGTGGGCTAAGAAAAGGAGGAAGTGGAACTGCTGGTGGCCTGGTCACTAAAACCAGCCAGTGGGTTAGGGTAGAAGAAGGCTCCCTCTCCTCCTCTGAAATGCTGGTCCTAACTGCGGGGGCTACTATATTTAGGCGGCTGAAACCTGAAGAAAACGTGGCCGTGTTATTTTATCGTTTGAGCCATGGTGGATCATGAAAGCTCGTTCCTGAAGCTTGTGAGCAAAGTCGGGTTCCTGCAGATATTCGGGGCAGGAGAATCACTGGCTGTGTGTAGCCATCGCAGTGATTTGGGGCAATTGCTGTTGTCAGTTCTGGGTTTTGCTTATTCAGTATTTTACAGCTGACCAGTTGCTGCGATATGGCAGACAATAAAACCAAGATAAAGCTATGCTAGGAATGTTACCTGTTTTAAAGCTGGCTGTATGCTGTTAACCCTCCTCTCTCCTCCCGCAGGAACAGACTCAATGCTTCCCGGGAGATCTCCCCAGTATCCCCCCCGAACTGCCGGCTCATTAAAGGCATCGGTACGTGCTGGAAATAACTGAGTGCATTGCTTTTGTCTGGCCTTATTCTGCAACTGCTCCTTAAAGCCAGCTCCCAAGCCTGGTCCCGAAAGCAAAGCACTGATTTGACTTTCATTTGTTACTTGTACTTTGAGGTCGGGACAAACCGCAGGAAGAAAATCAAACTGAAGAAACTAGCTGGTTTGGCGTGATACTTTTTTGCCTTGGGTATTTAACGTCTCTGTTCCTTCTCTTGAAAACGAGCACCTTGCAAAACACTTCTCCTTCGCTCAGCCACTCAGGAAATGGTGTGGTGCTTAGATGAGGGTGGTGCTGGCTCTTCAGGCAGGTGCCCACGGGTGGCCATCAGCCGATGACATCCTGAAGGGTGGAAGCTTTGGGAGAAGACCACGGGTACGTGGGGAAGCTGAGGACGTTCCCCCTGGGAAACACCAGCCTTGGTGCCTGGTTTCAGGGAGATTTTGGGGGGGGGGGGGGGGCGGGTTGTGCAACCCAGCCCTGCGGTTTCAAAGAGCAAGGGGCAATATTTGCTGTCTCGGTCTGGCTTTGGTGAAGAGGTTTCGCAGGGTTGACTTTGTACTTTGGGTCATGTGTGGAGCACACGGCAATGTTGCTGCCTTGGGTTTTTTTTTTTCTCCGTTTAGGATAACTGGAGCATAAAATGAATAGCTTTAAAATTGACGGCTTTTTCATGTCTCCCTTTCCCCCAAATTATGATTTTTAAACTTAATACAGGCATCATGGGCAGAGGATTTTCTCCTCCTCAGTATTTTCAGAAATGTCTTGAATCCTGTTGAAATTTGCCTGGATTTTGCAAGTGTAAAAAGTCGTTGGGTGAGCTTTAAGAGCCTTGTCTTTGAGCTTGCTGAGTCACTGTGTCATCCTCATAAATCTTGCTTCTTCCTTGTGTCAGGAATCAAACATCTTTGTAAAGTCAAATTACTGCCATGAAGGAGTGGGTGCAGAATTCCTTTACTTGAGGTTACGTGCAGAAGAAGTTGCATTTGAAAAAGCTTTCCAGATTTAGGTGTAATTTACTCATACAAGATACTGAATAAGTAATGCTTGTTTGATGGTGATTCATATGAAAAAAAAATCATTTCTGAGTAATTCTTTTAAGCGTATCACTATTGCAATCTTTGCAAGACTTTTTGCAACATGGTTGTGGAGGGAAGAAGGAAGGCTGGATATCGCAACGGCAGTTGTGTTTAATTTCCGAGCAGTGTCTCCTTTTTGGAGCCTGGCATTTGCACGGAGATCATTTTACAGAGCTTCGTTCCTCTTCTCGCTGGGCTCCTGTGACACCGTCCCTTCCCTTCACCTTGCCTGGCCCTCCCTCTGCTGTTTGCTGCTTTTCAGAAAAAATTATAGTGCCAAAGCTTAAGTCAGCAGGTCCCGTGGGGCAGGAACAGGAAGAAAAAAGGACTGGTGCAAATTTAAAAGCTGGTGTGTTCCCACAAACATCTCCCAGTGTTAATTTAGTATGACTTGGGGGGGGGGTGTTTGGGGAGGCAAAGGAGCCCCACCATCGAGATGCTGCGTAGGAAGCACTATCCAAACCAGGGCTTTTGCTGTGCTGGGATCTGTAAGGATGCATGGACGTGTCTGCATGGACATCTTGGGCCTCCTGCCTTTAAAATGTTGTGACAAAGTAAGTTGAACACAGAGTCTGTCTTTATCTTAATATTGGGAATAGTCCTTCTGGCCTCTTAAGTGGGACCACGGGTAATGAGCTGGACCAGCTCCAAGCAAAATAATCTTAAACTGTCCGTTCTGTCCATGGAGGAACAGGCAGCTGGTATGGTCTGCTGTGATTATGTTAAAAGCGGTGCATCCGTTGTAAAGGAAGCAAATGGAAAAATTCTCCAGTGGACCCTTTCCTTTTTGCCTAATTTCATCCTTTGTGTGTGTCTCTCTCTTTTTTTAAGGCCTTGATCTGTTCTGTTTTTCAAATATTGTGCAATGTAAGCACAGATGCAAACGTTGCACAAACCAGTAAAAACCTGCAGCTTGTCCTAAAGCTCATTCACAGATATGTAGAAAAGACTATAGTTGCAGAAGAAACAGTATTTTCTGAATTATAGGAGTGTCTACTCATGTTACTGGCTTATAATAAACTAACCATATGTCCTGAACTAATGCCTAAAGCTCAAGAAGCTACGATAGAAATTGCTAGAAATATATGCATCTTGGAACAACTAATGGGCTGTAGGCAACACAGACACTTGCTTTTGGACGTGATATCCAGGTGGGTTTTTTTTCATTAGATGCACCTGTGGAATACATCATACTAAGATAAAATAAAAATTAAAAAAAAAAAAAAAAGGCTTTTCTAGGGTAGCAGTATTTTTTCTTGGTATCTTTATTTTTTTTTAAATGGTATCTATTCAGATAATCCCATGGACGAGCTGGGCTGGGTGATGCAGTTAAGCAATATAGTGCAGGTAACTGGTACCGAATAAATCAGTTCCGAACTTTCCTGTCCTTTATGCCGCTTCAGAGCCCCCCCAAAACAGGTCCCATGGGAGAGGCTGGGCTGTGTGTCCCCCGTCCCCTCCTGGCCACCTCGGTGGTGCCGGCTCGGCAGGGTCACCCTGAGTCAGCATCTGGCTGCTCTTCCAACATAGCCCGGACCTGGCCGAGAAGTGTCCGGAATGTGCGTTGCTGGGCAGTTTCTTTGGGAGCAGTTGGGTGCAGGGCTCTCCTGCCACCAGAAACTCCTGCGTTTTAGTTACCCGCTCCCAACTAGCCTGCTTCTCTCTCTGCTTGGCAGCCTCGCTGGTTCAGTAGCAATAAGTGATGGTGTCTCTGTGTGTTCGCTCGGCAGGTGCTCTGCCATCAGGAGCTGTCTGTCCCGCTCACGTCACCATGGCAATGGGGCCTCTCTGCCTTTATTCCTGTTGTTAGCTTTGCAGCAATTCCGGGGATCGCCGCTAACCCCGTCCCATGGATGAGCCCAGGCTTGGAGAGACAGAGAGCTGGGGCGAGCTGTTGCTTAAACCAGGGTGTGAGCTGAGCTGAAAAAAACCCCACAAATTCAAAGTTTTACTTGGAAGACATCAGGCTTTAAGTGTCTGTGGGCACATCATGAAGCTCAACCAGGCCAAGTGCAAGGTGCTGCACATGGGTCACAGCAATCCCGGGCACAAATCCAGGTTGGGTGGAGGATGGACGGAGAGCAGCCCTGAGGAGAAGGACTTGGGGGTGTTGGTGGATGAGAAGCTCAACATGAGCCAGCAACGTGCGCTCCCAGCCCAGAAACCCCCCGCACCCTGGGCTGCACCCCCAGCAGTGTGGCCAGCAGGGCGAAGGGGGGGATTCTGCCCCTCTGCTCCGCTCTGGGGAGACCCCCCTGCAGTGCTGCCTCCAGCTCTGGGGCCACCAACAGCAGAAGGACATGGAGCTGTTGGAGCGGGGCCAGAGGAGGCCACAGAGATGCTGGGAGGGCTGGAGCCCCTCTGCTGTGAGGACAGGCTGAGAGAGTTGGGGGGGTTCAGCCTGGAGAAGAGAAGGCTCCGGGGAGATCTTAGAGCCCCTTCCAGTCCCTAAAGGGGCTCCAGGAGAGATGGGGAGGGACTCTGGATCAGGGAGGGGAGCCATAGGATGAAGGGGAAGGGTTTGACACTGAAAGAGGGGAGATTGAGATGAGATCTGGGGAAGAAATTCTCTGCTGTGAGGGTGGTGGGAGCCTGGCCCAGGTTGCCCAGAGAAGCTGTGGCTGCCCCATCCCTGGAGGGGTTCAAGGCCAGGCTGGAGGGGGCTTGGAGCAACCTGGTTTGGTGGGAGGTGTCCCTGCCCAGGGCAGGGGGTGGCACTGGAGGGGGCTTTAAGGTCCCCAATTCTATGATTCTATAGCTCCTGGAGCAGGGGCTTGCTGAGGCTGGGGAGGAGCTGGCCTTATCCCTCTCCCCTGTCCCTCCAGGGGAAGTCCTGCCACCACGTCCAGGGCTGGGCTGAGGAGGACATTGCTCAGGTGGGTGAGTTTGGTGGGTCTGAGTCCTCCCCATAAGAGCTGTTGGGCAGCCTTGGGATAAATTACAGCCCAGTTGAATTAGTGTCGCCGTAAATAGGAGTTACAGAAAAGCACACAATAAACCCAGCTGGAATTTGCAGGTGCTGAACCCTCAGGAGGAGGTGACAGGGGTAGTGGGACCCACACGGGGTCACGCGAGTAGTCCATGGCCAAGCAGGAGGGGTTGCGGAGAGACAGGGAAAACTGGGTGGAAAACCTTTGTGTTGGTGGCCCTGTTAAACAGAACCTGCAGAAGAGTTTCCTCCTTTAAGTGAAAACTCCTGGGAAGCTTTAATCCAGCCACCAACTGGAAAGTGGTTTATGGGGAATGCTGTTTGTGCTGGTGATTGAGGAGGAGAGGGGAGGCTTCTCAGGGGAGTGGTGAAAATGTGGGATAGCAGATGTCCTTCAGCGCCGGACTAAAAGCTCTGTGGAGCCTAAAATTACTCTAGTGTTCTTACTAAAGGAATTTTATTATTTATTTTATTTTTATTTTAGTCATGATATTTCATTTTATTTTATTTTATTTTAATTTATGTCATGTTACTTTTATTTTATTTTAATGTCATTTTATGTCATTTTATTTTATATTTTCCTAGCAGGGAAAAATATTACAGGAACTGGCAATATTGCAAATTATTACCCGCAGTTAAAAGTGTGGTCTAACTATTAATGCCCTTGGCTGTTCAAGATATAGTAGGTTCTCTGTCACTGGAGAGCTTTAACTAAATATTTGGCAATCTCTCTCAGTGAAGTGTCCCAGCTCAACCAGGAGCATTAGTGCTCACAATTCCCAGCGCTGCCTTACGCAAGCGTGCGGGCTGGGCCGTGGGTATGGTCTTGCCCTGAAAAATGCCGTCCGCTGGGCTAGTTGCTGGCTGCAGAACCCTGGCATCAAAAGTGGGTGATTCATCCCGCACCCCCCAGGTCGCCCCACAAAGAGGTGAACCCCAGGGCTATTCCCTCACCCCACGCCCTGCCGCCTCCTGCTGCTGCTTTTAATGCGATGTGAACTTTTCCTGCTGAACTTCATCACTTGTTTGGTCATATCAGAGTGGGGCATTCGTGAGGGCTGGAACTGTACTAAAAATTAGGTGGGTTTTGTGGTTTTTGGGTGGTTTTTTTTTTTTTGATGGGAAATGTTTAATGTCATCTGAAAACGCCTGTCTTGCAGAAACTGGTTCAGAAGACATCGACATCCTTCCCAATGGACTGGCTTTCATCAGCTCCGTAAGTGCCTGCTCCCCGGCCTCGCACAGGGGTTTTCCTGCTTCTTTATCTGCTGAACCAGAGGGGAAAACTGCCGGATGGGCTCCTTTTCCTACAAGGCTGGCTCTGTAGGAACTGCCCAGCCTTGTGTTGGGCTTCGCTGGTGTTTCTTCTGCCTGAGCAAGTGCTCTTCTGGCCACCAAAGTGGTGGTGGCTCAGACACACGTATCCTGTTGTGCTGGCTTTTCCACCCATGCAACCTGGAATTGCTTTCATGCTGCTTATGTGAAATGTTGACATGGTAAACCCCTCTCTCTCTCTCCTTAAGGCGGCCTGTTAATTCCCTATCTTAAAAAAAAACAAACACACAAACAGATTTTGTGCATTGATATTGTTGTTCCTGATATTTTTTTTGTTTAGCCTTTAGGACATAGGTTTCCAAGCTTTGCTCTGCAACCAGGAGGGCTGGCGATTATTTTCTAAAACAAAAGCTGATGTTTTCACCTATGTCACCCAGCAAATGCTTGCAAAATACATGCCCAAAAAAATCATGAGCTGTCGCGCTGCTGCTGTCCCCTGTAGCTTTACCACGTCGGGTGCATTTGGTGGTGCCACATCTCCAGTTTGTGTGTGTCCCCCTCAGCGTGTCATGTTTGAGATACAGGGAGCACCCGCCCGGGCGGGCGATGCTTTCCCTGCACCTCTTATCCATGCATGATTTTTCTTATGTATGTTTTTGATTTTACTTTTAGGGCTTAAAATATCCAGGATTAAAGAGCCTCGCACCGGACAAGCCAGGTGAAATCTTTTTGATGGATTTGAATGAGGACAACCCCAGAGCAGTGGAACTGAGGATCAGCCGAGGGTTTGATCTGGCGTCGTTTAACCCTCATGGAATCAGCACCTACGTAGACAGAGGTAAAGAGGCCTTTATCCGGAGGTGGTGGCTGATCTCAGCCTAAAGAGCAGGAACAGAAACCCCCTTGTGGCCTTACATTGCACCCCCAACAGCCTGCGCTTGCTGGGAGAGAAAAAGGTTTTTTTGGGCTTTTTATCTTTGTTGGGCTCTTTTCTAAAAGTCAGCTGCTAAAGGACATAACACCTTTGCACATAATCTCCGACTGTCTGAGACAGAAGGATGTCCTATATATTGAAAGGAAAGAAGACATGGGAAAAGTTCGAGGAGTTGAAAACTACACGAAGTTTATTTTACCAGTTTACATCTACCTCAGCCGGGGGTCAAGGGTTTCCAGGAGGCATTTGCTTCACCAACTAGTAGTGACCAGGACAGAGGCTTTCGTAACTAAACTACAAATTATCAAATTTCTAAATTACCAAATTTGTAAACTACAAATTCTCAAATTTGTAATTTATATAAGAAGTTCCACCTAAACATGAGGAGGAACTTCTTTCCTGTGAGGGTGGCAGAGCCCTGGAACAGGCTGCCCAGGGAGGTGGTGGAGTCTCCTGCTCTGGAGACATTCAAAACCCACCTGGAAGTTCCTGGGCAACCTGGTCTAGGTGGACCTGCTCTGGTGAGGGGGTTGGACTAGATGATCTCTGGAGGTCCCTTCCAACCACATGTGATTCTGTGATTCTGTAAATTACCAAAATCTCTGGTACTCAGTGGCCAGTCCATGAGACTGTGTTCTCATCTCCAAGACGTTCTCCTGTGGTGGGCTCTGACTACCAATAAAACACCCTTCCTGCTCTCCTTCCTCTCTTTCCCCCATGTCTTCTCTCTGGGGGTTTTAGCAGGGCATTAGAGGTCTGAAAATAGTCAGAGAAAGAGAACCCTCGCTGCAGCTTGACCTGTGTCCCCCAAACAGTCACCCTTTAGGGGAAGGTCTTGGAGAAATCAATGGTGGCTCAGTTAGGGTCTCACCAGAAGGGGCTGCAGCCTTACACCGAGCGCAGGAGAAGGATGCTCCTTCAGCTTTCTCAGATAAACAAATAAAGTAAAATAAATAAACCAGTGAGCCCAAACTGGCGGGGCTACAAGCCCTCTTTCCCAGTTGACTGTGGCTATTTCTGGCGAAATTCAGCTGTTTCCCTTTCGGTTTTTTTTGTTTGTTTGTTTGTTTGTTTGTTTTTTAAGACGACACCGTGTACCTCTTTGTTGTGAATCATCCCCATCAGAAGAGCACAGTAGAAGTGTTTAAGTTTGTAGAAGATGACAATTCTCTCGTACACCTGAAAACCATTCGACACGACCTTCTGACCAGGTATTTGGAGCCAAAAACTGTCCTTCCCCAGAACAGGCTGCTTTGGCAAAATCCAAACTAGGATGATTTTGGGTTTAGGGTATTATTAATATGAGATATTTTGTCTTTAACCAGATTTCCTGTTTCTCTTACTGATTTCTTCTTATCTCTGTAATCAAAACCTGTGTTTCTCCAATCTCTTCTGTGAATGAGATCTTTAATAGTTGGCTCTCTAACTGTGTTAACCACGGCTGTGCGATGCCAGTGAATTAGCTTGGCATCCATTTCTCTTTCTCTCACACAACCCGCTCTGAGATCATTGCAGATACGAATCTTCAGATATTCTATTATTCTTAATTTGCTACACTGTAAAAATAAACATACTTTTAGCTTTTTCCTCTTTTTTTTTGCATACAAAATTTTCTTGGTCTGACCTACTGCAAAACGCTTGTAAGACAAACAGAGCCTGAAAGAAAAAAGTTGTCACAACTCCTGCCTGTTTTCTGGTTTCCAGTTGAATGTGCTCAAAAGAGAGAAGAACTTCCATGGGCACGTAGACAGGTCGCCAGATCCATGGTCCTGTTTAGCGCTGCACCGTTCTGGCCCATGTAAAAGAGGACAGAAATAAAAAGGGTCTACTGTATTTGTAGCCCCTCTGTGTCTACGAAATGACCATGTCCTGGTTGGATTCTGGGCCATCCTACAATGCTCCTTCACACCTCTCATTTCAGTCTTCTTTTATTTATTTTTCTCCCTCTCCTTTTATTTTTTTAAGTGTGAATGATATAGTAGCTATGGGACCCGACAGCTTCTACGCTACCAATGACCACTACTTCTCTGACTTCATCTTGATGTTCCTGGAGATGTTCTTGGGTTTGACTTGGTCAAATGTTGTTTACTACAGTCCAAAAGAAGTTAAAGAAGTAGCAGCTGGGTTTTATTCAGCCAATGGAATTAACATTTCACCTGACAGAAAGTAAGTTTCTCCTTTCTTCAGAATTTGTTCGATCACCCAAAACAATCCCGAAATCCTCATTTGTACACACGGAAAAGTGTCTAAATTGGCTTGTGTAAGGCCAGGTGCTACCTGTACAATGTAAGTGAGGTGAAGGGTTTGTAGAACAGAAGTCATGTGTCTCAGTCTTTAGCTAGAGGCAATGTTTGCTGCTTCGCGTGGTGGTTTATATGCAGTAAGATCAAATGCTGCTGCATTTTAACCAGCCGGTACAGAAATGTGTGTATATTACTCACAAGGATTAATGAGGCAGAATTTTGACGTGGGGGATGCTCTACACTCCCAGAGTTTGGGGGACTGAATTAGCCAGCCGTGTGCCTTAGGCAGGTGATCCTAAACAAAAAGTAAAGCATATTTGTGGCTCTGACAGTCCGAGCCCTGCTCTGGTGTCGTAATGGAGGAGCTGGCACAGTGTGGAGCTACACTGGCATCTCAGCAGGTTGGCTGCGGTTCAGTGCCCTGTGGCCTGCTTGCAATGCCTATTGCTATGCGAGCGCTGTGGGCTGGCATTCCTCGTGGGAAGAGCTGGGATTGCGCAGGAGGAACTGACTGGTTTTGGTGTCTGCTGACTCATATGCATTCCTAAGAGGTGCTTTCTTTTGAAGGTACATCTATGTTGCAGATGTATTTGATCATAATGTCCATGTTATGGAAAAACATGCTAACTGGAATTTAACCCACGTGAAGGTAAGGTGCTGCTGTTCCATAAAAAAGGGGCATATATGAATTTTGGACAGAGTAGTCCCCCATGAACACTTGAGATTTCAGCTTGATCGTGTATGAAGGTCTGTTCTGGGTGGCTCTGGCTGTGGGTTTGCAGAGGTGCCCATTGCAGAGCTTCCTGTCTTCCACCCTCACACCAGCGACGAGAGAGGTGTCCTCAGGTGTGCAGTAGAGCCACGGTGGAAGCCTGCCTCAATCAGTGCGGGTCAGTCCACAAAGCACTGCAGTAACCAACACCAGCGTAGGTGTGAATGAGCCCACGGAGCAAGCTCAGAGCAGCAAAGAGGTTTCTCGTGGCATGGAGGAGGGGATGAAGCATACTGAGGGAGAAAAAAAAAACCAGCACTTAGGTAGAAGACAGTTTTTAAAAAAAAAAAATCAGTCCAAGTTTTGTCAGATGAGTGTCTTGGACAAGTCTATTGGTTATGTTGTAGTTTGCTTCCAGAACTTCTGATTGCTTTAACCTCTCTCTTGTTCTTTTTCCTCTGTGATGGATAGACACTGCAGCTGGACACTCTGGTTGACAACTTGTCTATTGACCCTCAGACTGGAGACATCTGGACAGGGTGTCATCCCAACGGGATGAAGCTGTTCTATGACGATCCTGAAAATCTGCCTGCCTCTGAGGTGCCTTTTGGGAGCCACTGGTCTCTTGGCTCTGTCTGTGTCAGAAAGCTGCTCTGTTCAAATCACCCTGGTGTAACTTAACTCTGTGTTATAGAATCACAGAATGGTTCGGGTTGAAAGGGACCTTAAAGCCCCCCCAGTGCCACCCCCTGCCCTGGGCAGGGACACCTCCCACCAGACCAGGTTGCTCCAAGCCCCCTCCAACCTGGCCTTGAACCCCTCCAGGGATGGGGCAGCCACAGCTTCTCTGGGCAACCTGGGCCAGGCTCTCACCACCCTCACAGCAGAGAATTTCTTCCCCAGATCTCATCTCAATCTCCCCTCTTTCGGTTTAAAACCCTCCCCCTTCATCCTGTGGCTCCCCTCCCTGATCCAGAGTCCCTCCCCATCTCTCCTGGAGCCCCTTGAGGGACTGGAAGGGGCTCTAAGGTCTCCCTGGAGCCTTCTCTTCTCCAGGCTGAACCCTCCCAACTCTCTCAGACTGTCCTCTTACATAGAGAAGAGCCTGCCCAGCCTTTGTGAAAGCACAGGCTGAGCTGGTGTCCAGCTTATAGCTCCTGCTCTCCAGTGGAAAGCCTGAGCAGCACATACGCACTAACAAACACCGGTTCAGATCCTTAGGAGACGACTGAACGATTTCCACCGGGCAGCTCAGTCGTGCTGGACTCCTCCGGCTCCTTTCTGTGCAGCTGTGGCCGCGCAATCAGATTTTGATGAACTGTGTTAATTACCGAGCCAGCACCTCTTTGCCAAACAAAAAAGTAATTGACTGAGTGCAAAGCACTCACCAGCAGCATTCGCTCGGGAGTCATTTATCTGTGCAAGTGTGGCTCATCAGTAGGTGACACCGTAATTATTCTTCCCTTCTGCAATCAATGGGATACTGGCATCAGCGCAGGTCGCTGGTTGGTGCCTGTTTGGTTTCAGCCTTCCCGTAAGATGCTTTTCAAAAATCATCCTGTTCAATAGCAGTAGATTTATGATACTAGAATCATAGAATGGTTCGGGTTGGAAGGGACCGTAAGGATCATCGAGTTCCAACCCCACAACTAAACAGATTTTTTGTCTGGAAAAAGCATGAAAATAAGACGCTGTTAAGTAATTCCTAGGCTGGAAAAAAAACATGCACATGCTTAGTGCTGGGGGTGGCTGCCTGCCTTCCTTCCTTCCTTCCTTCCTGGGGTGGAGTCTCTCCTGCACCACCAATTAAAAAAATATAATGGGCCTTCATGGACCACGCTTCACTGGAGCAGAAATGGTGGCCCTATCACAGGAATCACTTGGTTGCAGTTATCAGCAGCTGATCAACCAAGCTAATTTGTTTAAATTAACATCCCTCCATGGGTGGAGGGTCTCCACCTGCGGCCGTTTCAGCAGATACATACCTCCTTCCCCTGGCAGGTCCTGCGCATCCAGAACATCCTCTCGGAGGAGCCGGCGGTGACCCGTGTCTACGCCGACAACGGCTCTGTGCTGCAGGGGACCTCGGTGGCATCCGTCTACCAGGGGAAACTGCTCATCGGCACCGTCTTCCACAGAGCTCTCTATTGCCAGCTATAGCTCCTCCCGCGGGTAAGGTCTGCTGCCGTGGAAAGGGTTGGATTCCTTGGGAACGCACTTAGTTTCCACTAGATTGGCTAACGACAGGACGGTTCCAGTAGAGGTGAGCTAGACGCATGGAAACCTATCGTAGCCTTCCTCTCCCAAATGAGAGTTCCATGCAATAGTAAAGGAAATGGAACTGAAGGTGAGAAATTAGTTTATCTGTGTAACGCGGAGGACCCCGTGTCAGCAGCAGAGGGTAACCTTGACGTTCAAATGCGGATTACAGATGACTAAAATGTCAGACATTGAATTCTCTGTTGTAACTGGATTTCTGCTGTTTTGTTAGTTTTTTTTGTTTGTTTTTGTGGTTTTTTTTTTTCCCCCTGGAGAAAAATGGTTTTGTAAAGGAAAATTGCTAACTGCCAGTGTGGTGTGTGCTTTCTTATCACTGGCCTTTCAGCTTCCCCAGGGATTGTGCAAAGGGCTCTTCTTCTGAACCTTCCTGTTGGCTTTCCCTGGTGCTTCTAAAATAAGTGGAAGGAGAATAAATGTAATTTCAGTCTTATTTCTTCCCCTTTTCCGCTTTAAGCCATTTCCTGACATTACTTCAGTTTCATAAATTTGTCTTAGTCCTACTGAGAAAAGGGGGGGACATCACTTTGGAGTGGTTTCTTAATGAGTTTCCCAAAGGGAGTTTAAAAAAAGGCCTTTTTCTTAAAGAGTGGGCACCGACTCCCGAGCACCTTCAGCAAAAAGTGCATTGGCAATTGCTGTCTGTCACAGCAAAGGTAGCACTTCTGGGTGCTCTGCCACAGGGATTACCCCCAGGTGTGGGTCACGCTTGGGTCTTCTGTCTTTGACTTCCAGAGCGGATTCCCACTGGGCTTCAGGGCAGCAGGATAGAATCATGGAATCACAGAATCATTGAATTGCCTGGGTTGGAAGGGACCTTTCAGATCATCAAGTCCAACCATCAACCTAGCTCTGATAAAACCATCACTAAACCATATCTTCTAAGCACCACGTCTGCCTGGCTTCTAAATCCCTCCAGGGATCTGACTCCACCACTTCCTTGGGCAGCCCCTTCCAAGGCTTGACAACCCTTTCAGTGTAAAAATTTTTCCTAATCTCCAATCTGAATCTCCCCTGGTGCAACTTGAGGCCTCTTCCTCTTGTCCCATCACCTGTTCCTTGGGAGAAGAGACTGACCCCCCCTGGCTACACCCTCCTTTCAGGGAGTTGTAGAGAGCGAGAAGGTCTCCCCTCAGCCTCCTTTTCTCCAGGCTGAACACCCCCAGCTCCCTCAGCTGCTCCTCACAAGACTTGTGCTCCAGACCCCTCACCAGCTCCTTTGCCCTTCTCTGGACCTGCTCCATCACCTCCATATCTTTCTTTGGATAATTGTGCTCCTCCCCAGTACTGCATCCACCTTCCCTGAACCCCGTATCATGCTGGGATTCTGTAGCAATAGCCGTTGCTGGTGTTTGGGATGTTTTGTGTACAGTTACCACATGCTGCAGGTGGCCAGTGATGGGTTGAGGGGAGACACGAGCTTTGAGGGCCACCATGGGGCTGATTGACCCTGTCCATTGGGCACGACACGACACGAGCTGGTTCGTGCACAGACCATGCTCTCGGCTCCTCTCCAAAGAGCCCGCGGTTTATCTGGGGGATGGAGCACTGCCCTGGGTCTGCTGCCTGCCGGCCTTTGGAGGTGTTGGTGATGGGGTCCCATCTGTTTGGATCACGGCTTCACATCTTTTGCTAACCCCAGCACGCAGACAGAGCAGAGCCCACCCTGAAGGAGGGGCAGCTTTTGTCCCGTCCCTTTGCTGGACTCACCTTTGGCATCACCAAGCACCCGAGAACGTGATTTACTGTAACTCTGGGTTTGAAGCTCCTTCCTCAGCGACGTCTCTCCCTGCAGGACGTTTCCAGCTTCCCTGGGAAGCGCCGTGCTTTCCTGCAGGAACCTGTAATCCCTTTTCAGCCCCAAGGAACAGACGTTCCCGGAGCCCAGGCAGAAAAACACTGCTCTGAAGGAAGTTCTCACAATAAGGAGAGGTTGGGCAATTAACTGGTTCACAATTAGCCATCAACGTCCTGCACTAGCATTTAAAAGTAATTATTTTAGGCTTGTGCCACTCTTTGTTCTCAAGTAAATTAAGTGCCGACCAGTCCCTCTGCTGGGGCTGGGTTTGCGCTGTGGTTGCAGAGGTGTAAGAGCCGGTGTTTCCCTCAGCAGGGGCAGAAATAACCCACCAAAACACTAATTTCATGTTTCCCAGCAGCTTAGAACATCTTCAGATGAGCAAATCTACATGTTGTTGGACCTTGTCAAATTTCTACTTTTTTTGTTGGTTTTGGCCTTTCCGAAAATAAAAGAATATGTTTACTCATCACTGGCTTTTTTCTTTTTTTTTGCCTCTTTTTTTAACTATTCCTGTACTGAAGCTTTTCCCAGCAGTCTGTCTGCAGGCGTGCAAGTGACGGGCCCTACCTTCCCCTAAAGCATTTGAGAGGAGAGGGTTTGAAGGAGGATTTACTACCTGCTATTGCTAAAATAGTAAAATTTTGAATTTTAAGCTGAGGCGAGGAGGGTGGGAAGCCTGTCGCCAACCTCCCCAGGGGTGTCCCAGCCTTTCAGAGCGGAGGTGGGAATTGGGACTGGGCCACCATGAATTACAGCAATGTGGGGCAGGACATTCTACACGTCAGCCGTGGGCTAACAGCCTCTTAATACACCTAATTTTAATTCAGATAATAATTTTATGGATTGTGGACTCCTTTAATCTTCCTGCAGGTGGTGGTGGTATTAGCAGAAAGCAAGATTTATGGTTCAGGCGCCGGGAAAGGCAGAGGGGGTTGGAGAGATTAAATGCAGAGTATTTGGCCTAGATTCTGCCAGATGTAAATCCACCCAAAGGACGGCACAAATTGGACAGTCTGTGCCCTCCGCTTCAGTAAAAACAAATAAAGACACATTAAATGTGTTCAGCAGAAGAGCTGCTGTATTTTGAATGCAAAAAAATGCCCATTACAACTAGTCTATCCTTGAGCGTAAGATGTTTTAAACACCAAAACCAATCCAGGTCTTTTAAAGACACGCACTGACCAGCATCAGCGGGAAGGCAGCCCATTTTTTACATCAATCTGCAACAAATTGCAAAGCATTTTTACATCAATCTACAACAAATCTGCGACATTTCATCTGCACATGAAGGAAAAAAAGACCATTCTCTTTCCTTACGCTATTTTTTTTTTTTTTTTTTTTTGGTGTTTCTTTTTACATAATTACAGATGGTAAACAAGATCCGCCGGGAGGCCAGAGAATCCTGCCAATTTGGCGAACAGCTGGGATTGAAATAATCTTCGGCTCTGAGCAGAGGGAAGGGAAGCACAAACAGGGTGTCTCCCACCCCCCCTGGGGCAGCAGCCCCCGTCCCCTCGCGCTCACCGTTTATCGTGGCTTCTGGAAGGACCAACAAGTTGGGCAGGAAAGTCAGGACTCGATACAGATTCTAATAAAGATTCAGGATTTCTCATTTTATTGCATTCGTTGTCTAACAACAATAATACTCATTGGCAAGAAATTTATTTACACTTAACAAATTAACTTTAAACCACAAGGCTCTGTTGTTTGTATTTAAACTGTAAGAAAACGAAGGGCCACCATGATGTTTTGTTTCGATGTCTCCCGATAACTAAATATTAACCGAAGTTATTTTGGGGAAAAACTCAACAATCTAGAGAAGTTCATACCAACCAAGCACAAGAGAACAAGCTCAGACATGGCACTACTGTGTCTTTCATGCAGATGATCCGACACCAAGATGTACAAACAAAAAAGTTCAGGATAACATGCACTTCATATACACCTGACCTCTTTAAAAAAAAAAAAAAATGAAAGAAAAAGGAAAAAAAAAATTGAAGCGCAGCCACCTCTTTAACCATATAAAAACAATGTAAGAAGCCAATTTTTACAGTGAGCACTGTGCATTTTAGCCTTCTGGCTGCCTGGTTTTCCAGCAACGTGTCCATCGCTTGGCAGTGACCAGTGAGTGACCATCGCAGCGTGACGGGAAAATACAGAAGCCGTTGTTCGGGCAGTAAATGTGTGTGGGAAAGGAGAGTCAGGAGAGGTTCACTGTGCTCTCCCTGCTCCCAAACCGGCTGGTTACTGCTTACCTCTGCTGCCCTGGGATTCCCCGTCCCTTTGGAACAGGCAGCTCCAGGCACCACCACCAAACCTCCCCGTGCTTACCATTCACCCATCTTTTAAACCATGGCTTAACGCCGACAGCGAAAGTACCACCATTCCTCCTGCCGGTTGGTAAAAGAAAGCTCATTTTATAATGAGGGATCTGAGGGCTCAGCGTCACGACGGAGGTGTCACAGCTTTGAAAAATCAGTTTTACAGTGGGAAGAAGTACATCCGGGAGGATAACAAAAGGGGTTGTGCCATCTGCAGATGACACACGCTGTGGTGAGTGGGTAAAGCCACCTCAGATGTCACTCAATCCTGCTCAAAAACAAGCTGCTGAAAGCGCTCCAAGAGAAATCAAAGTTAGGGTTAAAAAGATAAAAAAAGGTTTCCTTCCTTGAATACTAAAAAACTCCAATAGACCAATCCTGCCAACTTCCCACCCCAAAAAACCAACCCGAGGACGACACGCAGGAGGACCTGCAGGGGACCGCTCTGTGTATGGTTTTAACAAAACTTTAAAATCTTCTCATCTGCAAAATCTGTAAAACCCCCCGTGAGAAGAGCAAGCAAAGCTGCTGGCGGAGAGTGGGGCAAGCACCTGGGGAGACACCGGGGGTGGGCTCTGCCCCCCCGAGCTCGACTCAAAGAGGGAATGAAGCCACAAATCACTTCAACATTGCTAGAAAGACCAATCGATGTCATTATTTTCAATCACTAATTTAACAAAACTAAACCCAAACCATCAAACTGCTCTGTGCACTCTGCCCATTTTGACTGCTAAAGACTTACAACTTCATTAAAGATGTGCTGCTTTTTTCAAATGTCTGTTTTTTTCAGTGTTTTGGACCAGCACATAGGTTTCCTGAGGTTTTCAAGTGAGGGAGAGCACAGAATAAGGGAAATGCTACTAACGGGGTCCAGCCCCTCTATCACTTTCTTTGAGGATAGTGCAGGGGACCAGGCAACACCAAAAAAGAGCAAGATCGGGTTTTGCTTTTGCCTCGACAACATTTTCTCTCGGTAATTGCACGGCTAAGAAATCAACACAAGGCTTAATTCTTGCAAACTTCCCCAAAATGTCAGCCCCGAGAACCGCACAGACGGCAGTACGGATTCCATAACCAACTACAGCTGAACCCGTGCAAACCTTTCCTTGCTATTTTTGGTGTTGTGAGGGCACCTGGAATGGCACTTCTTGGCCAGACACAACTAAACGACGATCATCGTCCATCCTACTGTGGAACTGGATTCTGCACTGGTAACAAGAGTGGCATTTCTTTCTCCGACTTAAATGCAGGACACAATTCGATCTCAAAAAGCACACACCATTGCCCGCCAGCACGAGAGGTGGGAGCTGCAGGTGGAGGAGGCTTTGAGGGAAGCAACGAAGTACGAGGAACCCCCATGCCCAGTGCCAAGCCCCTCTGAATGTCAATGAGAGCCTGGCCAGCGTCAGAGGAAAGCAGTGCAGTAATTCTTGTAAAAACTGGATTCTGGCGGTATCCCTGCAGCTGACCAGTCATAGCACAATAGATACCTATGCGAAAAAATGTAACAAGCTGAAAAAAAATGCAAAAGCATTTGTACACACTGAGATACAAACATCACTTAACTCTGCTCAGCTTTTAATACTGGCTTTTGTCCCGCTGTGTGATTCCAACCTACGGTCTAGGACAGGCTCCACTTGCCGTGATCACCACCAGAGCTGCTCAGAGCCAGCGGGTGAAATGCCAGAAGCGGGGAATACCCTGGGAACTGCAGTGAACGGGTCGGGGGTCTGCCCCATCTCTCGGTCCCGATACACCCGGGCAGACTGAAACCGAACTGGGGAGTTCTAACGCGTTCGTCACATGGGAGCAGCACCCCTCGTGGGAAAATACTGGCTGGAAGGGAGTGACATCAGTGCCTGTGGCTGATCCGGGCAGAGGAAGGAGCCACCACTTTCTCCAGAACCTCAGTAAAAACACCAGCTCTCCTAGGGCTAAAGTAACCTGAGTGCTGTATCGTTTATTTCCTATTTTTCAGAGTTCCATCTTTTGCTAATTCTCCTCTCCTCACCCTCTCAGAGGCTCAGTATCTCCACAACCTGGCAATACCACAGCAACGAGCAGGACGAGGGCTTATAGAGCTGGCCAACGTGGTGACCAGGGGGAAGTGAACCCCACCAGCCTGCTGGGGCCACCGAGGCATAACGGGTTGGAACTGGGCATAACTGTTGGAACGGGTCCAGCGGAGGGCCACGAGGATGATCAGAGGGATGGAGCACCTCTCCTATGAAGACAGACTGAGAGAGCTGGGGTTGTTCAGCCTGGAGAAGAGAAGGCTCCGGGGAGACCTTATAACAGCCTATCAATACCTGAAGGGAGCCTACAGAAGAGCTGAAGAGGGACTCTTTGTCAGGAAGAGTGGTGACAGGACAAGGGGCAATGGTTTTAAATTGGAAGAGAAGAGATTTAGATTAGATATAAGGAAGAAATTCTTTACAGTGAGGGTGGTGAGGCACTGGAACAGGTTGCCCAGGGAAGTTGTGGATGCCCCATCCCTGGAAGTGTTCAAGGCCAGGCTGGATGGGGCTTTAAGCAACCTGCTCTAGTGAGAGGTGTCCCTGCCCATGGCAGGGGGGTTGGAACTAGATGATCTTTAAGGTCCTTTCCAACTCTAGCCATTCTATGATTCTATGATTCTATAAGGATGACAGGGACGCAGAGCCAGAGGCGTGGGAACACCAGCACAGAGGTTTATGGGTGGCCGGACCCGTCAGCGTACTCAGAATTGCTTTAGCTCCGCAAATAAATGGGGCTACATCTGCAGGTGAGCCCGAAGAGACAGCCCTTCAGTCACTGAGCGTGGAGTATTTGTCTCCTGTTATTACACAAACCCCCACCTTAGTCTGACTTCGCACTGGTTTAGGGGAAGTTCAAGTTAAGAATGATGAGACATCCCTGTCTTCTCTTTCATGTATGTCATTACACGATACAAGGGGCAAAAACGCAACGCGACCCTAAAGGTACCACAGACCAACAATAAGACCAACCCCACTGGTCCTTCCATCTGTTACTCCCAGAAAGGAGTCACCCGACTTAAGAAAAGGAACCACGTAAATCTCTTTTATCACAGAAAGAAGAGCAAAACTCTTGCCATGACTTGGTTTGCTTAGTTTTCATGTGCTGATCAAAATGCATTTTATGCTTTTATTTTCAGTTTAAGCTACTGTTTTTTTCTTTTTCAGCTAGGTTTTTGTTGTGGGTTTTGTTGTTTGGTTTTTTTACTCCGAGATTTACAAAATAACATTACCACAAAGCAATAAAAAAACCCTGAATACTTAAAGAACTTAAATTGAATTAGTTATTCTGCAGAGTAAGAATGTGATTTGCGGAGAGATTAACTAGGCACTGTCCTAAGTAGAAAGAATGAAAACTCGGTGTATAATGCCAAGCCATCTGCTCAGGTTTCTAAGAAAACAAAGAACATAAAACAGGGACGTCTCCTTAGATTACTATATACAACCACTTAAACGTTACTACAGTGTAAACATAATTTAAAAGGAAAATCACCATTGAATGCATTTATCAACATTGTATTTAAAATATTAAATTTCCAGTTTCTTTCGGATAACCTCTCTTACTCAGGTGTAACAGAGCAGTAGCTTTACGACGCCGTTAAACATCTGTGTAATTTTTCTCCTACAAAGAGCGCAGAAAGATTCACTGCAATGTGGAATTCTTGTTAGCAGGTGCATTTTTTTGCCAGTGGTCTATCTCAAGAAAAATATCAGAAGAAATAGCAGGAAGTATCTTTTACAGCAATTTCATCTTTAGATCTGAATAATATATACATCAGAAACTTGTAGAAATTGGATTTGGAAGGAACAATAAAGCTAATGCTAACTAGATCTCGTGTGTATGAGTTTTGAATGAACGAGCCTCTCTCAGTTTACAGACCATTTTACATTTCACAGGAATTATTAGGATCAAAAGAAATTTAACTATAAACGTTGCACCCCAACTGCTTCAAATCAGAGAACTTTACAGACACAGATCCGAATGCCATAAAGTACGGAGCAGAAGAGAAGCCAAGCCAAACTAGAACAAACATTTCCTTCAAAAGAATTCAATATTTGGATTTTTTTTTAGACTGGAAAATTTTTTAAGATCAAGATTCTAACTTTGCATTGGATTCTAACACCCTAAGCAATTCATGGGCTGGCACGGCGAGATGATGACGGCAACCTCCCGGACGCATGGGAGGGAAGCCACTTCTCAAGGATAAATGTTGCTGCATGGCCAGCTTTGGCTACAGAGCAGTAAGATAACGGCTCCAGCTCCTCGCTGTGGGTATTTGCCCGTTGTCTGTCCGTTCTTTTGAAGAAATATTGACTATTTTAATACCGCCCTTAAGAGGCAGTAACACCACGCCATGTGAGCTACACACTGGCATAGCCAAAGCTACATGGCAGGCTCCACCGATGGCCTTACATACAGGACAACAGGAATCTCTGAAGGACGTGATACTACCACTTTTAAGCCATCAAAACACTCTACAGCCTATGCCCAAAAATTCAGCTTTTGGTAGGGATATTCTTCAAACAGGTCAATCAGAACAGTTAATATATGGCAGCTTTGGATTTAGCAACCTTCACCTCCACGGCAGCACTGATCTTAACAGCAACGTCCCGAATTTAACGTTAACCAGAATCCCTCCTCTTCCTCTTCTTAAAGTGCACTTCTGTAAAAACTGAAAATCTTCAGCAAACTCAAGTTTGATAATCGTTTCCGACAAACAGCTTCATAACAGCACAGCACAAAACTGATTCTCCCAATGCTTACTGGCAAATGGATCTGACGACGCGGTGTTTTTCTTGGGAAAACAAAACCCCCAAAACAAAATAAGCCCAGTTTCCTGTTGAAAACACATGAAAACGGAAGCGGAGTGTGCTATAAGAAAGTTGCCTACACACTGGGAGCACGATGAAATTTATACAGATCTATGCGCTGTGCTCTAGTTAGAAATTCATCCTTGCTCAGATATCCAAAGGATAAATGTTATCCTCAGATTTCTGTGTAAACCCACATAATCGTTTAAGGCTTTGCCTCCTTCCTGGATTAACTATTGTACAGTCAACAGAAAGAGTGTCACCTCCTGTCTTTCTCCCAGGGGGGTATCGACTCTCCTGTCTTTATCTCCAGTGTATAAGAAGTCACCGAACAGTTGTGTTTCTGGAGCAGCGTTGGTTCAAGGTGCTGAGGCGAGATGAAATGTCCTCCAGCGGACGGAACTGAGTACCCAAACACCGCAAAGACGCTCAATATCCAGGTGGAAAGTTAAATCAACTCTTACCGGGCAGAGCACAGCTCCCGTGACCCAGCCGCAGAAAGGCGCCCCAGTGGTTCCGACTGGCTGTCCCGTCCAGGAGAGGTGGAGCAGTGGACCATGCTCCTCGGCATCATGCTGGTTACTGAAGTGACTGAACACACGGAGCCCAACAGAGAAGGGGAGTTTGGAAGGAAAACACCGCCACACAAATAGGAAATCTGTCAGCTCTTAACAACAACAAAACAAACCGAGGGGCTGGGGGTGGTTTCACAGGGCAACAACAACGAGCGTGAACTGGAGATGCGGGAAAATAAACCTACATCGTAGAGATTTCCGTAGCCCTTCTATGCACAGCCCCGACCCTCTGCACTCACTCCCAGTAAGGAAGGCAGGAAAGCTGAAGGGGCACCAGGGTGGGTAGGAGTTTCTCTTCCCTTGGTGTGCCCTGACTTTCCCAACTTTTCCCAACTTCTGCTCGTCACTGCTCGTTAGTGCCCTCTGTCGCATCTGATGAAGGCTTGTCTGCTTTCTTCGATTTCCTCTGCAGTTGCTCTTGTTCCTTCTTCCGAAGCTTTTCCCTTTGCTTCTCCATTTTCTCTTGAGCTTTGCGAGCTTTCTCCAGAGATGCTTTCATTTCCTTTAGCTTTTTTTTAATGATTGCTCTGTCCTGGGAAGATGTTATACCAAGAGCCTGAGGTGGAGGAAACAAAATTAAAGAAGAAAAATCATTTCATACAGTTTAATCTATCACTTTTTTTTTCATATTCTGGTAATAACTCTTCTGAGGTAGAAGACTGTAAAAGCTAAGCAAATTTGAGACAGACTCAGATATGTTATTGATGTGTAAATAATACAATTCTGTACTGCTTTCCATACTTTCTGTCTCTGTCTAAAGAATTAGATCTCATTGCCACCACCAACACTGATTTCATTGATCAAATGAGGTAAATAAAGATTAAACCATTTGCCTGAAGTCATCTAGGTCTACACAGAGCAAGACTTTCCAATTCTCACTGCTAAGCCTTAGCCAAAAGTCTACTTGTTCTCTTCTAAAACCCCTAGAGTTGGGGAAATGCCAGCAAAAAAATGCAGAAAGGAAACACTAAACTTTGACTTTCAGATCTACTGAGCCTCCCACAACTCCCTCCTGTAATTGTTTCTGACAAAAGTAGGCTCGTGTTTTCACTACAAGAAACAGTGCAGAGTTTATATATCAAAACCGTATTTAGTTCTAACACAGTACAATTGGCATCAGCTTATGCCTCCAGTGTCCCAGAAATCTGTTTTTCAGTTGCTGCTTCTGATGTATTTCTATTTCCTATTTTCTCTGAATCACCCTTTTGCAAAGAGAGCTGATGAGGGATCCACGCATGCAAATACACATGCTGCTATAGGATTTATGCACGCAAATCCGCGTATGTTACAGACACCCAGAGCTGTCACAAAGCAAACGCTCTCTGCTCCTGAAGCTTCTGAACCCAAGTGCGTTTGGGAATTTCTTAAAGCGTTGCTGTGGCTTTACACTCTGTGTTTACTATTCTAGTCTATCACCAACCCGCAACACAGGGATTCACCGCTTTCTGGCCAAGTTCTTACCTCCCTTAAGATGACCTGAAGTGATACTAAATGCTGCAGTCAGTCCTGCAGCCCAGCCAGTCCCTTACCTTGAGCTTGCTCCCGTCCAGCTGAAGGAGATGCTCCCCGTTGATGTTCTGGGCGCTGAATTCGGAAACGTACTGCTCGAGGTTGAGGCTCATTAACCAGTGGGAAACCTGCTGCACGCTCCACTCCTGAACCGCGCGGCTCTGGCACTGGCTGTGCTTCGGGGACTGTCCGTCGTCGAGGATCTGCGACAAAAACATGCACCACTGTTATTAAAAGGGTAACACAGACGAGTAACAACCTTTTTTTTTTTCTGTACAAACTGCCAGCATCAGAGCAGAGGTACCTGGACTATCTTTACGCTGCAATAGCTGCAATTTCACACTGCTGTAACACACCTGTACGTAACCAGGTATCTAAGAATTGGTACCCAGAAAGTCTTCTATGTATAAACAGAAGAAGAAAAAGGAAGTGGCATTCCTTTTAACCCAAACAAGGGGTGAAATGGCCGGGTGGCACAACTCAAAACAGGTATGTATCTATGATTCTACACTCCCGTTCCCTTGCAAGATTTTCATCCTTCCAATTAGACTTGCTTCTAAAGGATGCAGTGAATTCTGCATTCCAGTTCCTGAGCTCATTCACTGGTCTTTACGATGTGTCTAAGCTACAAAACAAGAAAATCAGGGGAAAAAGAACCTCCAAAAATCACCTAAAGTTCAAAGGGATGACACCAAACAGCCAGCGAGACTGCGACTGTCTATGGAAGACTATGAGATGACACAGAGGAACACACAGCGATCACACAGCCCTGGCCCTGCTCCCATCACCTTGTGCTGAGGAGGAGGAGGAGGAGGAGGAGGAAGGCACAGTAACAGCACCAGGAAGGGCAGGTGGGGATCTCAGCTGCCGGGGGCAGCCCTGTGTCCCTGCTCTGCCACTCGATTCCACCCAGGGATATGCCAGCGGGGCCCGAAACAAACGCTGCTCTGTCCCACCCGAGGCCAGCAAAGCAGCTGCCACCGGCCACCTGGTGTCAGAGAGGCTTCTACGCCGGGTTAGATGGTGCTGGCAGCTCTCTCAGTTCTTGGGGCTGGGGAAAAGCCAGTTTAAGCACTATCTTTCCCTTCTCCTATTGCCAGCAGGAGCTCGGAACAGCTGATTCTCGGCCGGGTGGGTTCGCTCCCACACGGACCCTCCTCCCCCTTCCAGCATTCCGTAAAAACTGCAATTTGCTATGGCCTCCAGAACCCTTAGCAGGAAGGAGAGGGGAACTGAAGACAAGGGGACAGGAGCCAGCGACATCTGTGCATCGTGCTCAAACAAAGGGTTTTGCCACACGAGAGGGTAAACCAAGGAATGCGCATCTGCAAATGAGAGGACAGGTTGCCACGCGATGGTCACAGGGTTCACCACAACAGCACACCAGTATCTCACCTCATCATCAATCATATCCAGGCTCTGAGTGAGGGAGCAACAAAGAAATGGGAAAGAAAAGCATTATAGAAACAAAATACAGAACATGTAACAGCATGTAAAAGTTCAGGCAAGGGCAGCACCAAGATTTGCAAACAGATATGGCTACTCAAAACCAAAGAGATTTCTTTAAAACAAAAAATTACTTCCAGAAGCAGAGAGGTTATGTTGGAAGCTCAGCACACACATGGTTTGGCAGCTAAACCTGAGACTGTGCCAAAGAAACCCCCTCGGATTTCCTGGTCCGGACACCCTAGAACCAGGGGGAACCTTCCTGATGGCTCCAATTGCAAGAGCAAAAACTCCTTAATTAGAGAAGAAAAACCTGCAAGAACTGGGTTCCCTCCCCACGTTTCCATTTCATTCGTCTCCTTCAAATAATCCCGAGGATCTGGCAGAGGAGCCCGCGCGAAGGGGCGCTGGCAGCGACGGGCAGTGGGAGGCTGAGCAGCAGCGCTGGCCTCATCCCCGGCCAGGGGGCGCGGGGGCTTCCCCTGCAGCTCCTCCTCAACAGGCTTTGTGTTTGAGAAGTGATAACATAGAGAGCTGAACAAGCAAAATCCGAGCTTTTAATTCAATACCACTAGGAACAGGGAACTGTCACAATAAAATACATCATATAAGGGGAATGAAACGCGGTAAGAGAATGAAATGTATTACCAAGATAGTACTAAATACTAAAGAAAGTGTAAATGACGACTCTGCTATGGATTTTCAGTAATCCATAGAATATACAAACCTGTCTGCACTCTCCTATGATTCTTATACATTTTTGCAGTAAGTAACCTCTAAAGAATGGTTGGGGTTTTTAGACTCGCGTTTTGGCAAATGGGGTTGCACGGAACAGTTCTCCCTTAAACCCCGGCAGAGCATGAGGCAGTAACCGAACAAACCTCACCGTCATTAAAAAACATAAGACATAGTTCCTCCTCCCTAGAAAAAAACCCTGGCTCAAACCTCACATGAAAAAAGTGAAGTTCTTACAGAGTGTTTGTAAAAGAACGAAGGCACAGGTTTCCCAAGTCAAATCGTGCAACTTCAGTGACAACCCAGTTACAGAGCTCGGCTCCTAAGAAAAGTATTTTCAGTATATTGTATTCAGCTCAATTAAGTCACCAACGTACAGGGTTAGGAACGCTTTTTCACGTTATCATGGTTTGAAAAAGCTCTGGTTTGAAGTAACTGAATTCAAATCCACCGTGCAAAGCGAGCACAAAGAATGCAAAGTGGATTGACACATAGACGTTCTGATCGATATACATCCATCCAGGTACAGCAACACACAACCACTGCAGGTACAGGTCATTATTACTTTAATGTAGCAAAATAAAACTTAATCCAGGAGAAGGTGCCTTGCATTGCAACTACGTTTACCAAACTATACTGTATATTATCTCAAAATTGCCTCAATTATGTCTAGTTTAGTGTATGTGTAAATATATATCTATGGATCCACACGTACGTATTTAGAATGTAGGAAAGATCTGTTCAGAAGTGTAAGGATACAGCATCTTGTAGGAAACTAACTGCATTCTGCTTTCCTACCATAATACCATAGGATTTAAAGTCATTTTATTAAAGTCATTTTATTAAAGTCAATTTATTAAAGTCAATTTGTTCAAAGTCATCATTATATGAACAAGAAAAATCATAATCTAGAAACCAAGATTCATTTTTTTCTCCCATTCTACCGCCTGAAAAATACCACTTTATTATTTGATAATTATATAATTATCAAGCAAAATGCCACAGAAGAAAGAAAACAACAATTTCCCATCTTAACCAATTTCATAAGCGTACCTCGTCTGACGACAGCACCAAGGAGTGTGAGAAACCTGGGGCTTTAGGTTCTGCTCCTAAACCGCTCAAATCAGCGGAACTTGTGCTGCTGGGACTGAAATCATCATTGAACGTGAAATTCTGTGGAGAAAAAGAAGAGTTAGAATGAGCAAATGATCTCATTCGTGCCTCTAAAAGGGAAATTTGCTTTCTGGCTTCTAGGCTGGCATAGTTCAGGAGTGGTTTCAATCATCCACCAAAGCAGGTACAACACACAGGAGAAAGCTTAACTTTTAGTATTGTTAATATTTATAGAATACACAGGATTTTCACCACTGTGTACTTCAAAAGACACCTTTGCCCTCTTAATGCCTCGATTAATAGCAAAGGGGTCCAAAAGCAATTTCCAGGCTCCCTCTTAAGATGTCGGCTCTTATTCTGGGGCTAAATTACTGCTTCTGTGGGTTAGTCACTAGCATTTTAGTGTCCTCCACATATTTAGGACAAGCGTAGCCCAGGCAGCAGCACAGAGAACAGGAGAGAGGGTTAATTAGCAGAGAGAGGGGAGAACGGCTATGGAAAGAGCAAGAAGAACATCCTGTGAGTCCATTTCTGAGTCCCAAACGATCTCCTAGAAAAGTGAAAGGATCTTCCCTCTTTGACTATACCTTTAGAAAAAACTGAAATTGAAAGTAAAAGATTTTTGGATATTGAATGTTATTTACTGAAATAATAACCATAAAACAAACACTGGTTTTTCTCAACAATGCAGTGACGGACATCACACCTTCCAGCAAAGACGAGAAAAAGTGTGCACATATTTTGCAGGAATACAGCAAAATCACCACCAGAAGAAGACAAAAATTAACAAGTATGTCACAAAAAACAAAATCTAAAAAAAAATAATTAAAACCACTGTGATATTCCATTTAAATTGAATATATAGCTGACGATATGGAGACCTCTAATCTCTCTAACTCTACTCTAACATCTAAATGAGTATCAAATTCAATTAATCTTTGACATTCAACTTCAAAAAATGGATCCAAACATCAAAACCAAAAACAACACTAAAAAAGTGATCTTTTTATCCTCCCCTCCCCCCAAAGATATTTGACCTGTCTTTCCTGAAAATGAGAAGTCTTCCAAAAATACCAAGTGTTGGTCCTCTTAGTTTTGTGACTAAATATTGGTCCCACACTTGAGTAGCAGCACAGGAACGGCTGATTTAAGAGCTCGCAAACTTCACAGAGAACATCAAAGCGTTTTTGTGATCAGTTTTCTCACACCTACATTTAGAATTCCTGTTCTGCTTTTCCCAGCTCTTTATAGAGGAGAAGAAAATCCAAGCAGCTTCCTTAGTATGCAAACTTTTAGCCCCCACAGGGTTCCTAGGCCAGGAGTTCAACAGCTCTACCTCCTGGTGTGCGAAGAACATCTTTTTAAGTACTCTGATTTTGCTTTCACCTCTATTTTGTGCAAGCTTCAGCCTTACGATGAATTTCAGTCTTTAAAATTTAATTTTCTATAGGAAAAACACAAGGTAGCCAAGGCCTGATGATAATTATGACAGCAGGACACCCCCTCCAGCCTAATACTAATTGTAAAAGGGGGTGCTTTTTTCCCCGTTGGAAAAATATTTTTATACAATGTTTGTTTAAAGGCACAAACAGGACTTAGACGTCTAATCCTCACCTTTCTTTTTCGAAAGAAACGGGCTAACAGATTAATTTCTCTTTAGGGGTCTCCTCTATGGGTCTGATTTGGGCTGGCTAGCCCTGTGGGGCTCTCCCCCCACAACCTAACACGGCCTGGGGCACAGCAGCAGTAGGGAATCACCGGCTTTTGGCACCAAAAGAGAAAGAAATGCCTGTGGGAACTGCTCTTGTGTACACGCATGTGTTTGGAGAAGACAAAGAAATCCGATTTCTGATCCATATTCCCGTACTTAAAGCTGAAAACCGTTCCTGCTTCTTTTTACCAGACCAATATAAAAAAATCAACTGCTGCAAGTTATAAGGAGATACAGGCAGAGCAATATTTTCCAGAAGTGAAAATAAACATGAAAAAGCAAAGTATATCACTATAACTAAAGGGTTATTTAAGGAGTTATCATGCTGAAACATTCATGCACATAGAAGGGAATCACACAGATGTATTAAATCGCAATAGTTCATATTTACAGTTCAAGCATCTTCATACAGAGAATTAAATCCACCATCCAGCATGCACGACAAACAGATTTCATTACTGGGGGGAAAAAAAGGCAGATGACCGACGGCATTCAGCATTTCTTCACTTGCAAACACCTCATTTGAGCACGGGCCGGGTATCCCCACAATCAGTCCTGAAGAAGGCAGAAATTCTCTCTAAGCGAATACACCCAGCTAGCATTTGCTCACTGGATCCAAATGCTAATTCCCACTGGCACCACTGGGTTTTGTTACGGTACAGCACACCACGGTTAGTTCACCGAATTAATGTACAGTAAGAGAGAGTAAAAAGGCAGAGTGCGGGATGTTCCGAGGACAGGGATGCTCTGCTGGGATGAGCTGCAGCCGTACAATGAACACCATGCGCTGTTTATTGTAGTAGTCACATATTGGCCTGCTCTTTTCCCAGAAACACGAAGCCAATTATGCCGCTCAACACAGTGGGAAGAAGGTAGTTTTTATTTTCTACCTTTGACCCTTTTTTAGCTGGGCTTATATTTTCAGAGGAGGGTTCGGTTGAGCTGGTGGGCGACGGCAGGTTGCTGGAGGAGGTGGACCCCTTGCCACTCTCTCCATACCATGCGAAGGGCACACAGTGTGGGAGAGAGGAGGATCGCTCTGCTGCTAACCATTTACTGTTTGCTGATTTCTGCAGCATCTCTCTGACGGTCCTGTTTAACAGAAAGGAGCAGGAATACCTGTTAGGTTACAAAATAAGAGAAAACAAAACGCTGCAGAGGCAGTTAACTGTAAAAAGAGTGTCATTGCCTGTAACTGTGACTAAAGAACTGAGTGGCACCCAGCTGGCAGGGACATGCCTGAAATCTCTTTTTCAGCTAAAGAAGAAAAAAAGTGAGTTCTTTTGATTCTTCTTTTTCTGCCTCAAGCTCTCTCAGACAACATACACCCAGTAAAGGGAGACAGGCACCAGCTGAAAACACCTGTACTCCTGCCTGTACGCTGCTCGGAGGGGAACCAGCCCCAGGCAAGCAGCCCCGTGCCGTGTCGGTACATTCCTCAGCCCCGGCAGCATCGCAGCACGCATTCTAGAGAGAAGACTCGGCACGGACCCACACGGGCTCTGCCTCCCAGAGAGGGTCTGCCTTGGATTTCCAGCACAGGCAGAATGAATCAGGTGCATCTGTACCCACCTATGGAGATGTGCCTTTGTTACAACAGCTAAATACTCACAGAGAATCATTATCTTCATATTAAAGTTATTAAATATTAAGAATATTAATATAGGAAAATGAAAGAAAGACCTATGTGATATTATCAGCTTCTCTGTAGTCACAGAGATTGCAGTGGATAAAGTGATCAAGGCAGAGATAACAGCTATAAAATAAAATGCCTAAATTATTTGCTAACTGTATCATGTCAACAGTACAGTATGTAAATTAAAAATAACTATGCAAAGTGTCTGCCTCAAAGAACTTATGCACATGTCACAGTCTCATATTATTTATATCGACGTATATGTAACTGTTTCGGAGCATTAAACACCAGTAAATTGCAGGTTTGTAAATCTCCCCTCGATTTCTGCCTTCTGGACAGCTTCTAAACCATTAGTAACATAATCACTACAGCTTTGTATATTGTGAAGCCTCCCTTCTGTATGGGTGAAACTGAGGTTGTCAAAGGGCCCCCGCCCGTGGAAGCAGAAGAATCCTCCCTCCCTTTAGCTACGTAAAGCAAGGTAGATGTACCTGACCCTGTCCTGTACTCCTCCCTCATAGAATCATAGAATTGTTGAATAGTTTGGGTTGGAAGGGACCTTTAAAGTTCATCTAGTCTGACCCCCCTGCCCTGGGCAGGGACACCTCCCACCAGACCAGGTTGCTCCAAGCCCCCTCCAACCTGGCCTTGAACCCCTCCAGGGATGGGGCAGCCACAGCTTCTCTGGGCAACCTGGGCCAGGCTCTCACCACCCTCACAGCAAAGAAGTTCTTCCCCACATCTCATCTCAATCTCCCCTCTTTCAGTGTCAAACCCTTCCCCCTCCTCCTATCACTACATTCCCTGACAGAGGGAATTGCTCAAAAAGTAGAAAGAAAAAACAGATTATGTTGCCCGAATCACCTGCCTTCAGGCAGGGGAATATGTGCTCCTTACTTAAATGGGGAGGGTTTTATATGGGTAACATTAGTGGCAGTCTTAGGAACTAATTCAGGATCCTATTTACACATCCCCAGTGCTGTTTTTTGGCAATGGCAAAACAATGCACGTAATATCCATCTGACAGCGTGATTAATTCCACATCAATCAGTTGCTGTAATGAACATAACTGTAACAGGATGCTGCCTTTTGATCATCACCTCCTTTCTTTCACAGAGCTTACACAGCTTTGGGCTGTAGAGAGAGCACCCTCACGTTTCTTCTGAGGGAAACTCTCTGGAGTTAGTAACAAAGGAAGTGACAACGAGTGTTTAAGAAGTTATACTGAAACAGTAACACTCCAGTTTACAGAGGCACAGTGAGAATCCCAAATGCTTAAGAATTTTGACTTGGAAAGCAGTATTAAACTTTGCTTTTAGTAACTGCATCCAAAGTCGGAAATATTAACAAACAATCCAAATAACTGATTTATCAAATCATAGAATCATGGAATTGTCCAGGTTGGAAGGGACCTTTCAGATCATCAAGTCCAACCATCAACCTAACACTGACAAAAACCATCACTAAACCATCTCTCTAACCACTATGTCAACCCGGCTTTTAAATCCCTCCAGGGATGGTGACTCCACCACTGCCCTGGGCAGCCCATTCCAAGGCTTAATAACCCTTTCAGGGTAAAATGTTTCCTAATCTCCAATCTGAACCTCCCCTGGTGCAACCTGAGGCCATGGTCTAAATGGTCTAATAAGCAACTGATCTCCCTATGCTGAGATCTGCTTTCTCTAAGGAAGGTACGTGTGGGGTCCCACAAACACCTGTAACACGCTGTGTTGGTGCAAGGAACATACTGAGATCTTAAAAACAAGCACACGCCAATTCCCCCCACCCCATGGCGGGGTATTTAAATGCCACTTGATGTTTAATTCCCTGCTAAGGGCAGGAGCTGCCTCGCAGCCACACGGAGGTGCAGAGGACTTGCTCTAACAAATCTCTGCCTGTCACTGGGGCCATCCAGCAGTGAGTGTCACCGACCCCAGGGCACACTGGAGGCCGAGGCACCAGAGCAACAGGTTTTCTGACACCGCCGCTGAAGATCCTGCCAGGTATTTGCAGGACACAAATGTACAAATGTAAGGTGAGACAGAACACTGCGCCTCAGCACAGTGTGCGGAGGGAGTCACTCAGAAGTCTACGGTTTCTTTGGCTTTTCTCATTTTATGGAGCTACACAACACACTCATCACTGGGGCTCCGTACATTAGACTGTCAGCGGAACTCCACAAAGGGCTACACACTGCTTTTCCACCACAATAACCTTCTGAGCAGCGTTCAAAGTTTGCTTTCTTCCAATAGCTCTCTTATCATGTAGATTTTCTTACGTATTGCTTTATGTGCAGAGAGTTTTTGAGTTGCTATGTCCTTTCTAGACTTTTGGAATGTACAAAGTTTGCTTAGCACCCCTGACATTAACCTGTCTTTCATTCCTGGGACCAAGCACCACCGTGGGTGATCACCCTGTGATCTCACACTCATCAGTACGTGAGGAGAGACCTTCAGGAAAAATCTATGCTAGCTTTGGAAGATTCTTCCTTCGGAAGATTTTTTTTTAAAAGACTGTTTCCTGCCATTTTGGACATTCATTTATTGATTCATAGTCCAGAAGCTGGTGATGTGGTCTCACCAGATCTCACCAGGCATTCACAGTTCTTTCCCTGAGAGCTGGTGATGTGGCAAACACAGTCAGCAATTTTCCTCTCTCTTTTCAACTTGTGATGTACATCTCCAGAAACAAACCCTTCTGAAAGCTCTCCTGGTGTGGGTGCCGTGGGGCTGGCGCCCATCCTCCCTGTGGGAGCTTCTTCAAAAACATATGTGGAATTGTGTCAAGATTTCTGGTTCAGGGGTGTTATTAACTGCCTGTGCGTGCATCGTGTAGGCCAGCCCTCCCATTAGTGGATGCAACAGTAGTAGTGATGCCACCATATTATAAGCCTCTAAGTATTTTTAGATGATATGTCAGTCTTTCATTAGTTAAGAAATCTAGGTTTGTAAGCTCAGAAGGTTGTCTCAAAGCCTAACACTATTTCTATGAAGTCAGTGGGACCGTGAACGTTCCCATCTGCCGAGGTGAGGAGGTTTTTCCCATGTTTCTGGTGTATCACTTCTCGCATCCCCAATGCCATACCTACTGCCAGAGGTCACCCTAGCAGCATCTTTCTCTTTCCGCTTCTTGCCCTTGTTTGAACTCCTTCGCAAGGGAGCCCTACAAGAATATTAGAAAACATCAGGAAATAGCTTCGAAATTTTGCTTTGTAAAAGTAAGTAAATAAGTACTTTAAACAAACGCTTACCCAAGATCTGCGAGTTTTCGCTTTAGTTTTTCTGTATGCCCTATAGTAAGGCTGGTTGTTCTTGCTGCCTGAGCACTTGTGGCACCATCTAGGATACATTTGTACACGGGAGAATGTACATTATTATTTTTAATTACTACTGATTGCTGTTCCACGTCCCATCCAGAACAGTCTGCGTCTCTGTTCATATTAGATACACACACATTTACACATGGGTGAGTACACAATTTAATTAGGTGAATTCTCATTTTTAAGAAGATGGGGTGAAGAGGAATAAAAATAATGAAATACTTTCAGAATTTGAAAATACAAATGAAAAAAATCTTACTTTAACTGAAGAAAAGGAAAAGTTAATTTTGGTTAAGTTTTACTGAATATAGAGTGAGTTGAACAACAGAAAAGATTGTAAACGTTACAGTGAATCCATTTCTAAACTCAGCAGTAGCTGCTTAAGTTCCCCTTTGCAGAACTCATTTGCTATATACACTTTA
Organism: Numenius arquata; assembly: GCF_964106895.1. Lineage (NCBI taxonomy): Eukaryota > Metazoa > Chordata > Aves > Charadriiformes > Scolopacidae > Numenius > Numenius arquata. Next base: position 62,025,748 of record NC_133582.1, read on the forward strand.
CTTCCAAAATGACTCCTGAAATATTTTCTTGAACTCTGGAGCCAAAGGTACCTTTTATGATGGACATGCTAGCTAATAGTCATCTGTTTGTCTTGAACATCTTTCTTAAAATAAACATTTAACTTGAAATCAAATCATTCTGAATTAAAAAAAAAAGAGAATTGAAAGTAGGTTAATTAATAAATTTGCCCTGAGACATCTACCGATTCTTGATCTCTGCTACAAACACCATTAAAGCCTGAGGAGGAAACTGCCTGCAGCGCCTACAAAGCCAAACCAATGAATCTGCCTCTGCAAAACATCCCGTGGAATCTAAAGGGGAGCTAAAAGAAACCACACAGCAGCTGAAAAATCCAGACACGCTTTCCGTGATTCTTAAACATAAAGAGTGTCCCCAAATACTCCAGAGGAAGCAAATGAAGCTCAGTGATTCACGGCACATGCGGTTTGGTGACTTTCATAACGTGACTTCAGATGGAGGCACTGCGGTGGGTTTCTACTGTAGCTGACATAAATTAAGCCCTCAGAATTAACCCAAAACGCACAGCCCTATCACACGACACTCAACTACTCATAAAGAACTTTCTACATTGCTTTGTGGATAATATTTGGCCAAGTTTTAATTCCAGTAAAAAATTCAAAGCACAACTGGTTTCCTAGGAAAAGTGGGAAAATAAGCCTCTTGCAATACCCACACACTAAAAGCCATACTATTTTGACCAGCACGAGTCCTTATGTTAAAGAAAACATTCAAGAACAACTGACGAGTAACCTCATGCCAAAACAGCAAACAAAAAAAATAATAATATGAGGAACGGCAAAAGCAAGGTGAAGTCTCCTGAGAAGAAATCCATCCCCAGGGAGGCCGAGGAGAGCTTCAGGTGATGCCCACTTTGCATCAGCCCTACACCGTGTGCGTTCCTCTCCTGTCTCCTCCTAGGGTTCCTCTGTCACCTTCAATGCATACTTCTCATTTAGCCACTGTCAACACGGCCACTTTCAAGAATAAAAGTCATAATTTTTATTTTCACACGTGGCAGTGGCACAAACTGAGTTGCACAAACCAGGCGGAACCGAAGAAATGAAATTAATCGTACATATCAGATATGAAAAAGTTGTGCTTAAAAGAGGGAGAAGCAAAATTCCTCATCGTTTTGCAAGGAATCTGCTCTGGTGCCACTTCAGCTCTTCCCACAACACGGAAGGAACCCATCAGAAAAACTAGACACGTGTGGGTTTGCTAATGCTGGCTGTTGCTAACGAGAGATTAATCAATGGACACACACGCCCACAGATGTGCCCTCGTTCCCTCTCTAAAAAACCTCTACCTGAACACACAGCACAGATACAGGGGCCCTGGGTTTTTTCTGAAATATAAGAGTTTGACAGCCAAATTAATAAGCCATTAAAATAGCAGTTGTTGTCATACAACTGCTTTAGGGTATTTCTTTTTCGTAGGACATATTAAGTGCAATTTTTCAATTTGGAACTAAATTGCTCTGGTTTAATTTAGTTTAATTTAATTTAATTTAATTTTCACGCACCCATCAGAATGTGGATACGCCCAAAAGCACTGGTTCTTCACCTAACGGTCACAGTGGGAAAAGCACGACACCAATCTTTAGACAGAGATTATTTTTCAAACCTACATTGGAAAGAGCGACACAGTGGGTGGAATATAATACTCGGCTCGTCTCTGCTGAACTTTTATCAGGGTATTTTTCACTCATCAGCTGGAAATGCAGGATTTACAGCTTCACTGATAAACCAGTCTTATGCTCAAGCTGAAGTAGGAGTTTGGAAAGTCACATTCTTACGTTCACACACTTATTTTTACTTGAAAAATTCAAATATTTAATTTAACTGATTTATTAACAATTACACAATTAGAAACTATGCAGCTAGACTAGCGATTTCAGAACCCATGTAAAAATGCTAGCATATATTAACCTATCCTAAATTCAACCAAACCCCATTAATCTGTCTTTTAGGAATCTGCGTGAAAGCCCTCAATGAACCAAAACCAGGCTGTAAATCAGGGGCAAGTCTTTTCAGACACACAAAGGAAAATCCTCAACAAATCGTTCTTTTCAGTTAATTTAAGTAAGCCAAAGTCCGTTATGAACCTATCCAGACCTATTCCTGCAGCCCTCGCTTATGAACAGTTTTTACCCCTTTTTTTTTATATTCTGTGATAGTTAAGAGAATGCAAGGTGCATATACATATAATATATATATAACAATGTGACTGACCTCCCCAGCAAAGTACTTGGTATTTTTTTTCCTGTAAACGAAGAGCCCCCAGACACTAACCTCTTGTTTCATCTAGACTGAGCCGCCTCTCAGCAATTAAAAGCTACAATCTGTTATTCCTGCTTTACACTCCTTTCCCCACCCTCCAAAAAAAGCACCTAGCAGTGCCAAAACCACAGAATCTGAGTAAGTACACTGTGTTAAGCACGTTTCTAATAAAGAAATGCCCCAAGGTCCAATAATTATTTTCTTTTTTTTTAAAACAAACCACAAGATTTTCTTAAAGGCAACGTCCCCCTAGCATTTTCAGTGAGTTCTAAGAAAGGAAAAAAAAAAAGGAAGGAAGCAGTTCCCGATCTCATTTTAAACTTTATCCTTTTCTTATAGCATTGTACAAGGTCATTTGTAGTTTTTTTTACTACCAGGCAGACAAAAGAAGTTATGAGCTGGTGGCTTCTAGTTGCTGAGGTCCTACTACACAACAGAAGTTCACAAAGTAGGTGTAAGTAAGCAAAATGATGCATCAATTTATTGTAAAAAACAGTAATACCTTTATCCTGTAATATATTCCTGCCCGCGGGGTGATGCAAAGGAGATGCTTCGGAGCTGTTCCCAGACTTTGAAGGAGAGGAAAGCGGGGTGTCCCCCTGGGGATGGGGGGACAGGACACCTCCTCCGTGGTGCGGTTCTTCCTCGTGGTTTTGGGTGAGGTTGTCGAGGGAGATTGCTGCACTGCTGGCCGCGGGGGAGAGAGAGGAAGCACCAGAATCTGATGCTGGAGAGGATGCTCTCATGCATGAGGGCAGTGGTGACTTGGGAATGTGCATGGGACTACTGTGACTGTTTGATGGCTGTTGGCATAAGAGATTATAAAGCAGGTTATACCGCTCAGGAATCCACCACAGCAAGGTTTATTTCAAACATGCAACTCTTTTATTCATTATTTAGCCTTCTACTTGTATGAAACGCTTTAGCAATTCGTGCCATTACCTTTTGATACCACACAGAGGGCTGTTTATTGGTATTTGCTTTCAGAGGGAAGTCAGAATAGGACAAACCACCGAGTGAATACCGTATCAATTGTGTTAACAAATTAACAGATAAGAGAAGTGCACGGTTCAAGCTCCTTTCACCTCCTGCATAAATGAAAGGACCCACTCTGCTTTACAAAGGACACATAAATCAGCCTGGGATTCCTGTTAAAAAAAAACAAAACAACAAAACCAAAAACCCAGGTGTGCTGACACCAAAGAGACCAGACTCGCACATCGCTCAGCGACACTCACAGCATGTTGGCCACAGAGGAACAAATACTACCTGTGCCACAACGAGAGGACAAAGACGGGATGAAATGACTTACGGGGACAACCCAGTGCTCCATGGGAAGCCTGAAAGAAAGGGCAGAGACCTCCTCACCTTTCGCTCCAGGCTGTCCTCCCCGTCCGTCGAGCTGATGCTGTCGTACAGCCGTGTTCTAGAAGGTCTCTGCCGCTTGTTCTTCACCGAAAGCTGAGCTCGAGTCTTCAGCGCTTTGGAGTCCAGCCTCTCCGTTTCTGGCACTGCTTCGTTGAAATCTGTACGGAAACATGACGTGAAGCTGCTTCACAGAAGAATCTTTCACTGCGTTTTCCTACGACAGGACCTGCGATGGCGAGTACGTGCACTGTGCATGTCTGTCTTGACCCTGTTTAACTGTTAAACTACACGTGCTGAAAAAACCTTATTTGCATAAACCATTAACAAGTTTATTTACAAAGATCCAGTAAGCGCACAGCAAAGAATCTACTGTAAATATTCAAAAATTGAACAGATGATTCCCAGTGTTGGGTGAAGCTGCACTAGCCCAGAAGCCCCACTCGGGCTCCCTCAGAGGGACGTGCTTGGGCTGCAGAGATTCTCCATCGGGACATAAAGCAAAGGAATCCTCATCTCGCTGCTTGTTGACAGACGCTTCCCAGCACCCGGGTGAATATGCCAATTTAGACCCAGGGACCAATTCATTTATCCCCAGTTCTGCACTTTTAAGCCACTTGAGGAAGAGTAGAAAGAAAGAGCTCAGTGAAGATTTCTGGAAACCAATTCCACAAGCTCTGCAGGTCACCCAAACCCGCCTTCAGCAGGACTAGCTCTTTTTTATACATATACTTTGCTAAAAACGTAATTCATATTGATTTGTTTGTAGAGCAATATTCAGTTTGGGTCCACACATGAAACAACTGCTAAAATATCACTTTTAATAAAACACCTCTGTGCTTGCTAGAAAATTAGAATTTAATTTATTTGGTAGTGTAATGCATTTTTTTAACCAGAGAAATTAATAATACTATAGTTTATTTAAAGTGCAAATCTATATAGAACAGAGTCTAGTGGTCCCTTGTCAGAATCTCAACACCTCCGACACCTGATTTCACAGATGTTACAAAATACACAGGAAATATTGTTCCTGCACCAAAAAAAAATTGTTCCAAGGCAGTGGACCTAAAATTGGCTTGAATTCTGCATATACTTCAACAGTGAGGAGCCACTTATATTTTCACTGTCACGGCCTGAAAAACGGGAATTATCTCTTCCACGCAAAAAAGTAAAGGTGACAATCACCACGCTGAGAGCATTTGGCTCCTTGGCAATGCAGAACAAGCCTTATGTTGTAAATCAGGCTGTGCCACAGCTGAATAAGATGTTTAATTCATTTGCTAGTAAAGAATTTGCATTTTATTCACAAAAGGCTCCATCCCAAGAAACAGTGGCTGCCACCTACATGGCTCCGTTTTGTGTCTGTACCGAGGTGGGATGAGAACCCGTAGAAATCCATTCAAAAAGGTAGAGCTGTTTTTTCTCATTGGTTTTCTCATTCTGGTAACTTTGCTCTTGTTTGATCTTTGGTGGTTGGGTAATTAGGAAGAATTTAGAAACATAGGACAAAACACAATTTTCTCCCACTTTATTAACATTAACAGAAGCTTCGAATGTAACCTAAATGTTGACAGCATCCCACGGAAAGCTTCAAGAAATCAGTAATGATCTTTGCTTCATTAGTACTTAGTCACTTCCATCTCTTCCATATACAAGGCACAGCTGTTCTGGGACTCTGTATTGGCATTCTTTGGTATAACCCTGACACAGCTGTCATTAGATACTGAATTTCAGAAAAATAACAACATCTCTAAATTATTGTTTCCTTTAAATCCTAAATGATAACCCTGTCATTCGCATACATATTAATAGGAGTGACGGTTCGGTTCAAACCAACCTTGACTTAAGCCATCCAGGCAGGACACTTGCTTAGTATCTAGGTTTTCCACAGGATCTCCTCTAGAAACTTCTCCAAAAGATGTTTGCCGCTCAAAAATGTTGTTGTTATTATTAACCTGGCTCCCGTTTTGCTTCATTAGCCTGAAAACTTCTGCTTCCAAGTCCCGTATCTGAAAGAAACACTCCGCAGTGTTACCCATAACACACACACTCATCTATAATACATGGGGTTTTCCCAAAATATCAGATAGAATTGTCTCATTCTTCAAATATGAGAGTAAATACTACTCACACGAGCCTGTAAGCCTTGAACCTCTATGAGGTGTGCCTTCTCCAAATCTTCTATTTTCTTCCGTTCGGCTTCCTGGCGTTTGATGAAGTCAAGTTCTCTTAGGGGAAAAAAAAAAAGATACATTTGCTGTCATCAAAGCAATTAGATTCCAACAGAAAATAAAGTGTTCTGATCTATCCTGAGCTATGCACCAGAAAAATCTGGCCTTAACAGATATTTTATTACTAACCTAGTAAGAAGTATGAAACTGCAATTAGGACAAAACCCTAAACGATTACTTAGCCTGAGTGGATATGCTAGGTGAGGATATAAAAATGGTAAGAGGAATTTATCTGAAAAATAAATAATCTCAGTTGTTCTGTTAATCCAAACAGTTAAATCAAACTTATTTTTTCATAGTCTGTATTTCCAATGAAAGCAACGTTAGCTTAGTTTACGCTGTGATCTGTTGTAAGAAATGGAGCAAAATCTCTGTTTTATCAGAGCGTAACCGCACTCCTTCGGTCAGAGGAGTTTCCAGGTACAAACTGAATTTTCTAGTGAGCTCTAAGGAAATCCGTCGGGTGACGTTAGGAGTCTGAGATAGTGAAAAACAACTGACTAAATGTTTTACAAACATAAATCAGAATAACAACAGAAAGGCTCTCCAAGCTCCTTCTAGTTATCTTCCCTGTTTCTTTTTATTTTGCAAATCAAAGGCGTTTGTGATAGCAAGCACCCACATGCCAGCTGGGCTCTGGAACAGCCACGGAATTCCAAGATGGGTAATAATGACATTTTGACCATCTGAACCCCTTTTTAATGGGACAGGATATTCACTTCTGCACTCCCAGTTGTTACTTGACATTGCTTTTTGATTTCTCTTCTTTAAATGAGTATATTTCAGCAGAAAATGAAAAAGCTGCTGCTGCAGAAAAAAAAAAAAGACTGGAAGCTGTTCTAGAAATGTAAGGTGTTATTACTCTTGCTAGCCATCAGGGAGAGGGGACCGCATGAAAGAGAGGGGCCGGGTAATCAGCAGTTAGCTCAACTCAGCTCAAACACTCTGGGCATCTACAACAAGAGAAAAAATAACACGTGAAATGGAACAAAGCCATTTTGGATTTGATGTTACATCAGTGTGCAGCAGGAGTGAATGCAGCTGACCCAACACCGACACAAATCACTGCAAACCTGGCTAATCAAATGCTTTGCTATGATTACTCTTGGTTGTTCACAATCACATCGAGTTACCTGGTAATTCTGAAACATTCCCACCTGGAATACCACAGGCTAAGTCTTTATTTAGTTAGAGTATTATTTTTCAACAATACTAAACTAGTACTTGAATATTACTAACATTTATCCACGATAAAGAGCCTGTGTTTTTCACCAAAAAAAAAAAAAAAAAAAAGTGAAAAATAGTGTTTACCTTACAGGTGCTTAACAGTGGATTTCATATTGCAAAACATATCACATATATGTTTCCTATCTGGCCACTAAGTCATTTGCTGTGCCTGACGCGGCTGCTTACTTTTGCTGAAAATCCTTGATTAATTTCTTTGCCTTGTTATATTTCTTCTCCAGAGCCTGATACTGGCTTTGCGTCTCCTTGAGGTGCTCATTCACCGTGTGACACAGGGTCTGCGCCTCAATCCAGTAACTCTCTAATTTCATCATCCTCTCCTTATTCTCCTCAATGTTCTGCTGGAGCTGGGTCTTCTCCAATTCCCACCTCACCTTCTCGTTCTCTGCAGCCTGCAGCTGGACAAAAGAGTGGAGATGCCGGTCAGGGAAAAGGTGCAAAGTGCAGCCTAATGAATGGTGAAGAACACGTGGATGGCGAAAAACAGTGAATTAACAGCTATAAAAGAGCACTCAAAGACGAAGAAGTCAGGCTGATGCATACGTTATTCTTCCTCATAACCCGAAGCGGAGCCTTGGCTCTGCGCAGCCTCCGTGCGTCCCTGGGATAACCAATGGGCTTTAAAAATGTCAACAGCGGAGCATTCGGGCAAACTGCAGCGTTAATCACGCAGCTCTGGGGAGGCATTTTGCCCCCCTGCGTCTGGCTCGGGAGTTAGAGAGCATTCATGTACTTTCATAAAAGGAGAAATGTCTTATTTTAGGGGGAATTCTACTTCCAGGTTCTCGATTTAAGATCAATTTAGAAAACAATAGGGAAAAAAGCCAATTGCATCTAACCTGTCTGCTTTTCAACCCAAATTAGAAAAATCTATTGAATTCTCACAATGTCTGTTTTCATGGCATAATCTTGCTTAATCGAGAAAGCCAAACAGAAGAGGTTGGAGCACAATTCAAAATTTAACATCAGGTCATAACCCAGAACCTTTTTTCACTTCAGCAAGCACAGACTTTTGCATCCAATGCTGAAACTACGCCAGGACTATTACGAGGACAAAGCAAACCTGTTATAAATATATTGCTCTTGCTCTCTTTAACCTTGCCTGCTGAATTGTGAGGAGCTAAGAAGAAAAGGAAAATACGCCCTTGCTGTTGAAAATTTGAGGTGTTAATTCTGCCAGAGACATCAGCGCCGCTTAACGCTGTGACCACTGCGAGTTCCGCTCTTTGGCACCAGGGACTTCTTCCAAGTGACCTTAGAGAAGCCCAAATTTTACTGCTGTTTTTAATAAACCTTGTTTCCTTTGCTAGTTTTTTTTTGTTAGGTTGTTTTTGGCGTTAGGCTTCTCGCTCCCCGGCTGAAGCCACCGCAGGTTTCAGTGGCTGGTGCTGGGTAAGGGGGGATTTGTCAGCAGCTTGTTTAATTTAGCCCCCAGAATTTACAGAACAGACAAAAAAATGCCGTAACACCCCTGTTTACTTATCAGGACCGTTTAATTTGCTCTGGGCAGTTCCAGCATCGTGGATGATACACACACACAGAGAAAATAACTTGTTTGCAGTTTTATTAGTAATGTACCTAAACTAGCCACATTTTCTCCGTCTCCATTCAAAGCATTAGGTAAAGAAGTCCACCACAAAAAGGCACATTAAACCCTCATTTTCCCAGTGGATTTACATCCAGGCGCCACTGCCATGGGGTCGGCGGGGCTCGGCAAAATCCCAAGGGACTGACAGCGGCTCCGACTGCTGGGTCGGAACCAGAAGGCAGGAGTGAGCCAAGATTTCTGACCTTCTGAACAGAAACAGGGCAACAGGAACTGCCCTCACAGAAAAGAGCTGCACTCTGAATTTGTTTTTAACAATAATTTATTCGGATTTGATCGACACTATGCAAAACGCACAGTGAGTACAAATAGTTGCTGGAAAGAAAGAATAACCTAAACCCTTTTTCTGAAGTACGATTTTCTCTTTGTCTTCTTTTTATTGCCTTTATAATTTACTCAAACTCAAAGAGAAGGATGTAATTATAAAACCTAATACTACTCGAGAACTGAATTATCAGTTGACTTCCCATAAAAGTTATCCTAGTACAAAAAATACAATTTCTTTTCATTGCTATAGTAAATTCAATCTAACAAACAGCAACTGATTGGGAGATAATGTTTTCTGTTACACTGGTAAGCTCTTTGCTTTCTCAAGTATCTTTTAAGAAGAACTGCAGCAACATGAAACACCTCGTTTTCTTCTGTATATAAAAAAGTGTTTTTTATTAAATACCTTTAAATAAATGAGTTTTTTTACAGAAAATGTCAAAAAAATGGAACATAAACAGGATACTTTGACATCACTGGTAAATAAAAACCCTAACTTACTCTTGAATATCCAATCCAAATACAATTTTAAAACCTGAGAAAATGCATTATAATTGTAAAACTAGGAATCTGCCATTTAGTCATTACGATACCCCTTAAAATGTATGGTTCATTGAAGCTCCGCAAGTTTCTCTTAATAGCAGCACTTAAGCTTTTATTTGAAACTTCGAATAGAGAATATACCCCAAGACAAGACCGAGCTGAGCCACTGCGCTTCCTCATCAGCCTTTAATCAGGCCCTTGACTTCTCCACCCACATCAAGACACATCTCCAGATCGAGAGTTAAAACCGGCACGTATTAACCGAGTATTGATTCTTACCTTCGTCTTCAGCTTCTGAATTTCAGCCTCTGTAACTGCATGTTTGATTTGCAACTAAAATGGAAAATATAAAATAAACAGGTGAAGTCACAGAGAGTACTCCAGTATTTTTACAGCCTGTGCTGCCAGTGGAATACCTCATTGCACAGCAGAAGGCCTTGGAGAGTGCTGCAGTGCAGTAGATTGTAAATTAAAATGTCTAGCTTGCAAAATGACTCAGTCTGTGCAACCTAATTAAAGATAGGATGCCGTCTAACCACTCATAATTTCAAATCAGAACATCCAATCTGTTTAGCAAAACCAAATGTCTTATGCTTAAAAGAAAAAAAAAAAAAAAAGAAAGATGTTATCCTGCTGGGCTTTGCTCCTCTCTGATGTGAGCGTGAAACACCTCCCCGTGCTGGCAGAGAGTCCCACCGCGCTGATTCAAGCAGGCACGTTACAAAAGAGCAAATATGGAAATAAGTGATTTAACAGCTCCAGAAGTCGGGAAAACCTTCAGGGAAGATGCCACATATTTACTTCATGCAAGAAAAAAGGTAAACTGATGCTCTCCTTCTCCACCACCAGCTGGAGTGACTCTGCTGCAGCCGGCCAGTCTCAGCTGAGAGCGGTTACACGGGGAACGGTAAAAACTGGGGAACGATGCTGAGGCACAGGAGATGATGCCAGTGGACTGACAGCCGGCAGGGTGGTACAGGCTGTGGGTGTATTACCAAGGAGGGTACCACAATAACAGCGGGTCTGTGCGGTGAAAGGGTGGGTGCTGGGACATGGCACCCTCCTGCCCACCTTCTGGGGGCATTTAATTGGGACTAACCCACATTATCCTGATGCTGGGCAGTGAATACTCAGTAGCTCTCTGAGTGTATCGAGCAGCACCCTGAAACATCTGTAGTTTCACCCCAAAGGTCTGCTATTTGCAGGCTCCACGAACGCTCTGAAGGACAAATCCACCCACAGCTCCAACAGCATAACCCAAATCCAGATGGAAATGATCACGCACCCAATGCTGCTCTGCACCCCAGTCCCCCCTGCTCTATTACTGAAAGCGAGCAGCACCTACAAACGCCTGCCAGGCCCCCAGACCTTAAAACTAAAGCAGTGTTTTATCTGAATCAGTGACTTCTGCGTGTTGGGTTGAGGGCAAGGGCCAAACCTGAGCGACAGCCTGAGCTGGCACCGCAGTGGAGACAAAGCCTTCCTCCATTATTTATGAATACCAGGAACAGTTACGGAAAAGCATGTTTTATGTGCGGGTTAATTCTCTTACAAGACTCACAGGGGCCTTTGGGAATAGTTTACGTTGAGCTAATGGAGTACGTGAGGGAGCTGTGCTGAACCAGAAATTGTCACCACCGGTGGAGCAACAGCTACATTCCTGAAGACCAGGCTGTTAGTAAAAAAATGTACAAATAATTCAAAAGAGAAGGAGAGGAGCAATTTTCAAAACAAGAGGAGCCATCAGGGAGCTGATGGCTACAAGTACCTGTGAGAAAGGCTGAGCTACTTTTGACATTCCCTGTTTATGGGACCTCTTGAACACTCTTCTTGTGGCACAGGACGCAGTTTGGTTTGCAAATCAGCCTTAACTCATCTAGCGAATAAACCTAGTCCTTTCTGGTGGAGAATTACTGACTTCAGGCTGGAAGGGATAAAGGAGACACTGATGCCACCAGTTCCATCTGAGGAACAGTTGAGGAATCTTCTTTCCACCCCTCACTTCTTGGTCATTCTCTGAAGGAGGCTGTCAGCACTTCTCATCCCCAGCATCATCTGTGACTCACGCTGAGTTTTTCACTTTGCATGGAAAAGCGTGACGAAGGGCTCAGTGAAAGCAGATCTAAGACTTCATTTCAAATGAGACCCGTCACTGACCAGAACCGCTTGTGGGAACGTGTAAAACACGCCGGTGTTAAGGGCAAGAAGTGGCCGGTGGTGCTGCTCCACCCAGCGGGCCAGGAAGCCGAGAAGGAGATAGAACTTTTTGTAATTCTACAGAGTAGAGGAAACTAAGGTGACACTTTAACTAGCATCTGCGAGAGGTAACTTGCAATTTTTGAGCTCCCTCAGTCCAACCTCTGATCTGTGATTTTCAGAGATTGTTTTTTCTCGCCATTCCATTTCTGTTAGTGGTGAAAAATTACAAAAGCACCATCTCAAAATGTAGTGGTGTTCACAAAGCGCCCAGGCCTTTGCTTAGCTCTGCTGCCTCGTTGTTTTGGAGTGAGATAAAAGCAGGGGAAGGACGGATGAGCCAGACTTTGCCCTTTGCAGAGTTAATAATGAAATCAAAAGGCCAAGTCTCAAAGCCTTAGGCTACCTGCTTCCAGTCCATTCCCATCTCCTCTGAAAATCCCACAAGCCAGTAAGCAGCACTTAAACAGCTTATTATTACATACAAATCAACCCCAAATTGTTGCATAAATGACAATCTGCTCAGGTACAGATGGTTTTAACAGTTATTTTTATATGCTCTGTTATTAAGTTAAAAAAAATGACTACTGAGTGCGCAGTGGGCTCATTGAATCAGTCCATGGTAGAGCAGATCCCACTGAGGCAGAAGGAAAAAGACACTTTCCTGCCCAACAGACAAACGTGGAGCTGGACATCTACTTTTGTCTTTTTTTTTTCTTATTTTTTTTAACAGAACTAATTACGCTTGCAGAATAGATGAGAAATACCAACATATTTATGGGTTAGACTGAACAACAGGCAAGGCCAATTGTTTGGCAAGCAAAACTAGCATCCATAATTAAGAAATTTTAAGCAAGTTTTCTAAAAGGGGAACAGAAATGCCTTATTCCATGTCCCATATAATGCCAGATAAATTCTTGGCAGATAAAATTTTTGTATTTTTTGTTTTGTAAGTCAACATAAAACTGTGAAGGCTTCATTTTAACAAAAGACATTTTGAATAATTTTTGGCACATTTCACTGAATTTCACTGAATTTTTTTTTTAGAGTTGGAAGGGACCATATAGATCATCTAGTCCAACTCCCCTGCTGAAGCAGGATTGCTTAGAGAATGCTACTCAGGACTGCATCCAGGTGGGTCTTGAAAATCTCCATCTTTGCATTTACTTTGCAAAGATGTCTTGAAAAGCTGATTAATTTTCTTCAAGTCTATAAAACCTTTTTTTTTTTAGAATACGATCTCGGGAAAATAGCTTGAATTCACCTAAGACTGCAAAAGGTAGCATGGGATGAAATGCTAATAAAAATTCGATACCTGGAGTATAGCGGGAAAGAAAATACCCAATGGAATCCAATGATCTCCATGAAAAAAATTATATAGTAATGTATTTCTTAATAATAATAATATTAATAATAATGATATTAATAATAGTAATCCATTTTCCATAGATTTCATTAAGATGTGAAATATAATACCCAATTCTCACATAAGATATCACTTCTCCCTACAGCTTTTGTCTCTCTTCAATGATCACGGCTAACACAAAGCTTCTAACTCTTTCTCACAAAGCAGTTAAGGAAAATCCGTCCCAGTTTTGCTGTTTCTCAGCCAGGAAAACAAGACTTGCAGGAGCAGAGTGATTCACCCCGGAATGCCCATCTCTCCTCTTGACTTGCATTCCAAAAGCAAGGCATTTCAAATAAGAGTGCTCTTAAAGTATTTGAGCACGTTTTTCATTGCAAAGAGTGAATTCAACTAATTAGGTCAAACTATTATGCTTAAAGATTATGTCCAACCCACTTGTTTAATACTTTTCATTAATCTTTTCAGTAAGAACAAGAAAGAACAGTTATTCTTTAAACACAATTCCAGAAAACACTGTGTGGGCTTGTGCAGCGTGATCGTGAACAAGTCCTCTAGTGTTGAAAGAATTCGGGGCTAATACCAAGAAAAATACATGTTCTCTGTAGCAGCCAACAAAACGCAGCTGTGTGCTGTTAAATACAATTGGCGAAACACAAGTAGGATGCTCCTAACAGCGGCAACTGCGGGGGCTCCTGAAAGAGCCCGCTCTTATCCAGGAGCATTTCACGTTTTCTTCTTGGGGGTCTCATCTACACCCAGGCTGGAGGATCCCAAAGTCCCTTGATCTGATCTCCTCTGCACCAACGTTTTGAGGCCATGAAATCAGACAGGTCTCAAGTACGGCAACAGCCCAAGCTGATGGCAACTTGATTCAAGCAGAGCTTTACAGGTAATTTATTCCAAGGTCAGTGTCTTGCCCATCGCTGCATCTGTGCTTTGGCATCGCTTTGAGAAAGCATCACTATGTATCACGCAAAGCATTAGAAACTCAAGTAAACTGCTCTGCTAATTTGCATGAGAACCTGGAACTTGAAATATGGAGTGAGGAAATTATCATCTCGGTAAACTAAAAAACTTCCAGGAAACAATGATGAATTGTAGGCCTCCAACAGCTGAAAAGGGCATCAGCAGAAAAGGGAAGGACAGGTTGCTTGGTGACTGATTACTTTCCATAGATTACTCTCTCCAGAGAGTTACAGCAACAACTATTCATAGAAAATAAAATATCTGGTTTGAGTGGAGGAAAGGGAAGGGGAGAGAATAGGGGAAGAAGCATAAAAACGGAGCCTCTCTATTTTAAAACTCCACTCTGGGCTCAAAAGGGCTCTGCTGCTCGAATATCCTATGAGCTCCTGGGTACTTCCACTCCCTCCATCTTCACTGCATTTTAAAAAGAGAAATGTTCTTTATTGTCATCACTCAGCCCATTACTGTGGGCTTAGATAAAGCCAATTGTTTCACGTCTTTATTTGCATCAGAATGCAGTGAAGTTCAGGAGTAAACCACATCAGAAGCACAACCCGAAGTACAGGAGAAATGCTTCTCAGTACTTTGGTAAGCGGAGTTACATGAATTCACTGAGCACAACAAATATCAGTGACTCCAGCCTCAGTCAGTGCAAATGATGCTACACAAACCCTAGAACCACAGAGGTTTGGTAAAACCCCAGCAATACCGAGTATACAACCAGCGAGAAATGAACTCGAGCAGTGAAGAGAAAAAACAAGCACTGAGCAATGAGGTAACTCGAAATCTAATTCCAGGGAGATTTTTCAGAAATATTTTCTGATCTATGCCTTACCTCTTTGAATTTGTGAGCGAGCTTGCCGGTGTCCACATCGCTGGGGGAGAACATGTCATCGTTTTCAGGGAGATCGAACACTTCAATGGCCATGTCACCTCCTGGAAGGATGGGTCCCATGTCTTCATCTTCTTCATCTGTAGCATATTCCCCTGTCTTAATTTTACAGCATTTAAGAAATTCCAGTTATCATCTTATTAAGCAGAACCCGTTCAAAGAGTAATTAAGCTAATTGTGCTGTGCGCAACTACAGCATACTGCGTATGAAAAAGGTAATCTTTTCCTTTCCCAGCACTTACGAATTCTACCAGACAAAAAAATACAACTCCACCGTAGTATTTCAGAACACTAAGAGAGAGGAGAAAACAGTAACTAAGAATTCAGTGCTTCAGCACAACTGGCTGTAGAGTTCAAGGGTTTTCATCCTTTTCCAAACCAGGCCCTCTCTTCCACAGGAAGACTTCTCCAAATTTATCTCAAATTTAAGAAGAAATCTTTTCCACACAGAAATAAAAGCAGAGTAGGACTGACTAGACCTTGACTGATCTTTTGTAAGCCCTCTGGAGGTAGTCAGTCTCCAGTGATATTCCACGCTGAATTTGAAAATCCCCTGGTTTGTTCTTTATAAACAAATAAACAAGAGAAAAGTCACAGCCCCCCCAGAACAACTGCAGCAGGAAAAAGAAACCAAGTGTCAGAGACAAGTTCAGAGACTCAAGTCAGAGTTCACTGAATTTTCACCCTGAATAAGGAGCTGCTTCTAGCCAGTTTTAAAACAAAAAAGCGTGTTTCTTGGGCCAGTAAACCACGAGATGTGAACAATTTTTTTGGATAAATAACACATAGAATCATAGAATGGGTTGGGTTGGAAGGGACCTTTAAAGATCGTGGAAAATTTAGATTTTCCTTTTTGAAAACCACTTAAGTTTTAAGAAATGAAGTCAAAACACACAGAAAGCATAGAATGATTTGGCAAAATCTTCTGATGTTAAAAGAACTATCAAAAAGAAGGTAAGTCAGCAACGTGCACGACCAATCCGTACCTTAAATGTCACTGTTAATGCAGGGCACTTCTCAGGAGAGCTCTCTGTCTCTATAAATAGGTAGTTACCTACTCTCCAATGAAATTAATGGTAAGTATTTAAATTATTTTACATACTTCATATGTATTAAGACTAAGAATCTCAGTAGTCTTCAACAAAAAAAAGCTAACACTGATTTTGGTAAAAGAATAGAACAGATGAGTTTAGTTAAAACTGATTCCTCCAAAGAGTTTAACTAAAAAGGAATGCTTCATACAAAAAGAAAAACGAACACGTACAAAGGACTACGCTATTTTGGGGAAAAATTCAAGAGCAGGCAATATTCTGCTGGCCTCGGGAGCCAGAGTCTTTGAAGACAGACATCAGGCAGCTTAAAACGAACACGAAGGAAAATCTTGCTTCAAATTGTACATAATGAGTGTCGATGGGCACAGTCGTTTTTTCCTCAATTAATGCAGAAAGTAGTCATCAAAGCCAAACAGTGCCGTTCGCTCAGGTAAACGCGACGGCAGGATGGCACAAACACATTACAGAGCACAGAAACAAACGGGACTTCTGCTTTTGTCTTCAAAAGAAAGGGATCTGATCTTATAATCACATGGAACACAAATTACAGGTTCAAAAGAACCGAGGTGTACTTTAAGGAAATACATGTCATAAACTACATGAAACGTACTTTCCCTTAAAAAATTCTCTCTGCTGGCTTTCGCTCCAGGTGAAACGAGGAGGTTGCTGACGTGCTATCACTGTCTTTGTGGTAAATCTGACAGCCTCGACGGAGGCTTGGATAGAGATCATTTTCTTGTCTATTCCCGCAGCATTGTGGCTCGAGATCCGTGTGACCGTGTTGTAAGAACTGTATGAAAATGAACAGGACAGCTTGACAGCTCTGAGACCGAGCAACTCCTGTGTAATTCTGTGCCACCTCGGCACGAAACTCCTTCAGGGATCCAGATAGTCCCAAATTTCATGCAGCCGGAATCACTGTCACTTCGAGGAAACAGACTCAAAAGGGTAGGGTTTTTTCTACATTTGCGGATATTAATTCAGACAGGGTAAACTGAGATTTTCTTGCCCAAAAGATGCCTTGCTTACCAAAGCCATAGACTGCAGGGCCGGTGTCTGGCACACAGCAACATCAACCCAACATCTACCCCAACACAGAAACGTGAGCCCGAAGTAGTAACGCTCGTATTTGACAGTAAATGGAGCAGAAGTGCTGGTGGTGACCAAAAATGTCCCTGAACTGTGTCTAATGTGCATTAGATCACAGCTTCCATCATGTCCATTGCCTGGGAATGGTGCAAGTGATGGGTGGTTACTGGGATGGCATCGCCAGGTGACAAAAAAAAAAAATAATATTCAGGATTGCTGCAGGTTCCCAATAAAATCTATTTGTGGTAAGTCTGTTAATTAAGAAAGGGAACATGTCTCATTGCAACCTTAGTAACTACGCACCAGCCACCTACTCTGAGAATAAGGTTTACCACCCTCCTCCCACATATATTTATGGCATCACGTAGTAAATGGGTAAGATCTTCAGTGATCTCAGTGGGTTTGAGAACTGAAGTACTGCATTTGTTCTGAAGCCTAATTTCTTCTCCTTCCAAAAGAGATTGATCTTCAATGATACTCTGGATCTCCGGTAGATGTCTTTTCCTTTCTTCCTTCTGTCCTCACATACAGCATAGAATCCCCCTCTGCACCGCGTAAGCTGATGGCCAAAAATCACGTCGTGGTCACAGAGGTGGCCATCGTCCTCGATGTAGCATTACGATGAGAAAAGATGCCCTGAGTCTGTTTATCACTCATCCTGCCTTGATTTCTCTCTATCATCCAAAGGTCATACCAACAGAAAACACTTCATGCATTTATTATTTTTCATGTTAAGTATTTATGTGGTGAATAGGGCTTGAGAGTCTGTGACCACTGAACTGCACGAGGGACAAGAAGAGACATCACAAGAAGTACCTGAGGACTTTCTGTGTGCTCATCCTTGTCCTCTTTCGTTACTGGTGACCATGCAAGTGTTTCTCAGTGCAGTAATGAAAGAGGACAAGGCTAGACTGAGCTGTCTCTTTTTCGGTTTGGAGGAGATGACAGAGTTCCTTCAAGAACTTAGTCAAGATCTTGAATTTTAATTCTAGACTAAACAGGCTAGAAGAAGACTTGCGTGTTTCTAGAGTTTGAGGAGGGAACAGAGAGGATATGGATTTTCCAACCTTCATGGTCTCGCACAGGCACATGTACCTATGCATCCCCAGTACAGATGAGGACATCTTTTATTTATGTGAATTAAATACGCACCTATGACAGGATTCATTCTAAAACACTGAAATATTTTTATTTTTAATATCAGTGGAAATTAAAGTGAGTGAAAGTATCACTGGGGTTCCACAGGATTTTTACTTAGTCTTCTGGGACACTTCTGATAGTTCTCACCTATTGCTAGTTTAACAGCGTGTTTCAAAATCTGAGCGTATCCTGATTTTATCTCAGAGTATTTTTTTTTTCTCTATTTCTATGTTTAGAAGCCTTCTCTCAGTACCTAAAAGAAAACTAAACTGAAATAAATGCATAGTATGAATTTTCCATCTCCTCTTCCCTACTGCCTCCTTCTGCAAATAAAAGAGAAAATCTGACCTGGGATGAGAGAACACCAACACATGGAGTCTGGCATTTCAAATAATATTATTGAAGACAACGGGAAATGAAGGTGGCTTGGGCTACGTGGGAGCGGTTTGTTACAGCAACTGCCTTTTACCTCAACCCAGCAGCTAAATCAGGGGGCAGACAGTCAGGAGTCTCTGAAAAACCCCTCTCATTAATCTTTGCAAGTATCTTGGTATCCAGGCATATTAGGAATTTTAGGAGAATGGGAAGAAATCATGGAAAATTTTCTGTATGAAGTTGATAGTTTCAAACCCTCTGTATTGGGGTACCAGGCGCTAATTGCGAACGTCCAGACCCCCTTCAGAGCAGGCAGACTCATTCTTCATCCTGCCGAGTATCTCGTCAACACACAAACAAAAAGCAGTGTGCGGATGGATGTGTCTTAACTGGAATTTTCAGAAAATTTCCTGATGTTCTGAGTTAAGAAGAATATCAATTCTTCTAGGAAAAAAATAGTCTCAAACTTCTTCAACTTCCTAAAAGTTAGAAGGCAGCTTTTACCAGTTTTCACAAAACTATTTTTTCAGTGCAGAAGCAAATCAGCTTAATTCCCTTATTTCAGACAAAGTGTATACCTTCAGGGGAAGAGCAATGATTACAGAAGTATCGACTAATTTGATATTTGCTCTTCTGGAACAAAACAAAAAGAGCTTTTAGGTAACTTTGCTCTTCCAAAGCATTTCACCATTGAAATCAGCAAAAAATCAGCAGCAGAGGTAATGGAGAGGGTGAGAAATATACTGCTGAGTGACAATTAACAAGCAGGAATTAGGGACAGAAACAGAACGTTAAAAACCAGCGAATAGTGGAATTCCAGGCAGTCCGCTACCTCGTCATCGTCCGCATCATACTGGGCGTAGTGCTGCTCCAGCAGCTCTCTCTGCCGCCGCTCCTGCTCCAGGGTCTGGCTGATGAGCTGGGCCACCTCGCTCACTTGTCCCGGCTTCTCCCGCCCAATTACAAACCTGTACAAAACACCAGCGAGAAAAATATTACTCCTGTGGTTTTACCAAAGTTCTGGGGTTTTAGCACTGTCTTGTACAGGGGGTAGCCTTTTTCTCCCAAGATCATAGAATCATAGAATTGTCTGGGTTGGAAGGGACCTTTAAGATCATCGAGTCCAACCATCAACCTAACTGACAAAACCCATCACTAAACTGTGTCTCTAAGCACTATGTCAACCCGTCTTTTAAATCCCTCCAGGGATGGTGCCTCAACCACTACCCTGGGCAGCCCATTCCGATGCGCAATAACCCTTTCCGTGTAAAAATTGTTCCTAATCTCCAATCTGCACCTCCCCTGGCACAACTTGAGGCCATTTCCTCTTGTCCCATCGCCTGTTCCTTGGGAGAAGAGACCGATACGTGGCTGTGAAGGTTTGAGATGGGTTCTGCAGATGGTATTTGCCAGAGGGACGCTGTGTGCGAGGCCAGGAGTGACCAGACCACGGCAGGGGAAAAAAGAAGTGACCGCTAAAGCCTTCACTCCAAACTTCAGTAAAAATGAATCTCTGAGTTTGAGCTGTTCAGGCACAAACCCAGAGCGGGGCAATTTTTGAAAAAAGTATCGTCACTTCCATTCCCTTTAGAGCAACCCTGAAGCCCCCAGAGGAGCAGATGCTTGGTAACAGCACGGACGCCCTTTGGGCAGCTCTCGGTGAGAGGAAGACGCGCTGGGGTAACCTCTCTCCATCCTGACTTAGAAGACATTTCTCAGCTTTTATATTTGCCTTCCTCCTGCCTATAACAGAGAACCTATTTCCACATTTTAAGGTCTGGCAGACATTATTTCCCTAATTTTGGCCGCATTTACATCTTTCATTTATTTCATGTTGCTAAGGAGCGTTTTTCCCCACGCTTATCTATTGCTGAGCACTGGGAGCACAGTTCTTTGGCATAACAAAACACAGGGGCAGTGCCTCTTTCTTGGTTGAGACTTACAGGACCTGCTTCCCAACCCTGCTTTCAGCAAGAAATTCAGAATTGACTCGGATTCACTGTTTTTCAGCATAGTGGCATAACCGTAATTAGATATTTTGCTATCTATAGCATTAATGATAAAACCCCATTACACAGCACCAACACTGTAAGTGACTGAACAAAAGCACAATTTAAAGATGTCAAGCTGAAGGGATATTTTCTTAGCACGCCAGAGAGACAATTAGGTAATTACAGGTGAAAAAAGTATTATGCAGAGCTGAAAAGCATGATGAGGTGACGCTGAGACACTGCATATGGTAAATTATTTGTTTCCACAATATTTGGCTGAAATGACTAATTCAATTTACTACCGGAAAGAGAGGTAGAAATGTACATTATATCCCATGTAAGAAAATTTTCTGCCTACACTGCTAAAGTCGTTTGGGATTTGGCACCCGTGTGTAAGCCAATGAGTGACAGACCCTGAACCCATCCCTGTGCCAAATAGTTTGTCAGACTCTATGAACTCAGGCACTACAGACAGAAATACAATTTGGAGATTATTTCAACATCATCAAAATATCCAAGTCAATAATTCCTTTGAAATAATTCGTTTGAAATACTGACACAGGGTGCTCTGAAAAGAATTTGCGAGACAGTGTCTTAGTGCAAAAGCACTAACAGAAAATACAGCAGAAATTAGAACAAAACCAAGGAAACAGCATCAACACTTTAATCCTGATCGAACCAGATCCCGGTCTGGCACTCGCATCCTGCAATTATGAAATATGACATTGCTTCTCTGTAATGATAAACACCTTGGGCTGAAAGAAAAAGAAGGTTTCTTCAGGGCCCCCATGCTTCCTCTGTCATGCACACTGACTCACCCGGATCCTGCTTCCCCTGAACTTTAATTTTACAGCCAAGTATTAGGAAGACTAAACCAGCCGTGTTTTCAGTCTCAGCTGGGAGGAAGAACGAAGTTTTGATATTACTACACGAAGTAAAAAAAGATTCAACCCACATTTGCTGTGCATCTGTCCCCTCAACATAAAAACAAATTAAAAGACAATATGCAAAAAACTGCCCACTTCTGTTGCAAAAAAACACCTTAAGCAGCGTTATGCATGGGAGTAGCATTTATACACAGCAGAGAGAGCATCACGCTTGTGAACACACGAGGGAGATGAACACACCAATGGGGGGAATCAGGGAACCACGCAAAGCGATGCAGATACCGTATTCCCCCCTGCCCTCTGCCTGACACTTCCCCTCCCTCGGGAAACACCAGACTCGAAATATTTCACACAATCATTTTTGTATCCTGAGAACCCGGAACAGCCAATATGTAACGCACCTGATAACTCCTCATTACTTAGGAGTGGTTTGGACACGCTGGATGGCACTGCCATAGCGTTTTCATACAGACCAGCGAGTTTAGGTAGGAAGTAAAAACGTTAAGGCTTATTAATTGAATTTTTCTTCTCATGCCAAGGCCACTCAGAGTTTACTGGGATGTGATTTAAAAGGCTTGCATCATATGTCAAAGTGATATTCCTCAATGATACCTGAAGCTGTTAGATGATACAGGAATACAAGCCTCAAAGCAATGACAAAGTATAAAGCACATGTTTTCCAAAACAGAAATAAGCAAAGGATGTTTTATTTTCCTACAATTTACTGCTTTAAAGTGAGATGTTTCTAAAGCGTCTGAAAATAAATATTTGGAAGCATTCGCTCTACGACTCATGTCGGTTGTAGATACAGGATTGTGAATTTGCAAAATGGGACATTGCGTTTGCCAACAATTACAGTTTCTACAAACCTTTGCCCTGTTACATTCCATGACCTTAAGAATATGAATCTAAATAAGGTTTAACTTGCAACTAAAATAAACCACAAATTATAAATTTATAATTTAAAGAGAGATGAATAAATATTTCTTTCTTCCAAAACCATAAAGCAGAGGCAGTTATTAAAATGCTAAGCACGAATTAGATCTTTACATCTAGAATGGCTTTAAATACAAGAACTATCATAATCTGAAGTGTTTAAATACGAAAAAGAGACATAAGGTTGTGATTCACTGACCAGAAAATTAGTCACTGAACTGTAATATGCACACTTCAACAAAGTGGCTAATTATGTATTTCGCATCAATCTGGCTCGCCAAAATTAAGCACATGCATTTCAGCCTTGATTAATTAGTCTCAAGGGCCAAAAGTATTATAACAAAGAACTGTAAATTCTACCAGCGACAATATATTTCAGGAGCTGGTTATCTTTCTGGATATGAGACAAATGAGGGTTTTAAAGCCTTTAAACTCCAACACAATAATAAATTATTAAAGCCACCAACTGCAAAATAAACCCCAGTGAATCTGCAAAACTGAACTACAGCCCAAAACTGGGCTAAATCTCAGCCACTACTGATCATTTCTGATGTCCACAAAAAAACAAGAGAGGAGAGAACCTCGCAGAGGAGCAGGGCATGAGCCTACCTCACCATCCACAGGTACACACCATCTACCTCCATTACCAGCTGCGAAATACTCTCTTGGGTTGCGGTTAAAATAAACAGGGACAGAGCCAGGAATATAATTAACATCTGACTCTATCTTGGATTTAAGAAGATCTTAAAGAATACAGCATCTGGAGAAACCGAAAATGCAACTGCAGTGTTGGTGGTGAAGAAGAGCATTCTGCTGAAACTGGCAGCGACTCCTGCCTCTCCTGCCACCAGTTAATCATTTTACAGCACACCTGACACAGGGCTTTCTGCGCGTTCCCAGCTTTTGTTAAATGAGGATCTGCAGAACTGGGCTTCTTGAAATAGCAAAAAATAATTTATTGGTTTTTTTACCAACCAGGGGAAACAGAAACATTATTGTAAGAGTTAATTAAATTAAGAGACATTTTCATTTTGAAAAGAACTTTGGTATTAGAAAAACGTGTGGAGGCACTAACTCTGGGACACAAAACTAAAGATCTGCAACAGGGATTTTTAGTGATTTATTCTCAGTGAATGGCTGATCTTAAAAGTACTTTCGGCATTAGATGCTCAGTTAAAAATAATTTAGCATGGATTCCTTAAGTTCAACAAAAAACAAGTAAGAATTGACTCCTCCTAAGAAATAAAGAATGGGTTTTTTGCTGCAACACTACTAAAATTTTTTTTCTTCTAACCTTTCCTAAAACATAGTTTGGTCAATCAAAAATGTACAGTAAAGTTCATTGTATTTGGGGGAGTTTTACAGATGGTTTTTAATAATGGTTCTCCTCTGAGCTCTAAAGCATACAGCTGCTTCTGCTACCATTTATCTAATTTATTTCAAGATGTCTTCAATTACGGACCCTGGCTGCTTCCATTAGGATAATAGCCATATAATTAATCCAAAGTGCTAGCAGTGGTGTGAACCCCGTAAGAAAGCAGGTTTATTTAGTTACAGGTTTTCAGGAACAAGATTGAGCTCCTCGAGGTCACTGACTGGAGGTGAGGAATCCACAACCTATGAGGCTGCACTCTGTTTCCTCAGGTAAAATTATCCCAAACACAGGAGTCATAACAACTCTTTCAAACACTGAGTAATTTCATTGGGGAGGGAGCTCTGGTCCACCCTGATCCCCTCAATTCAAAGCTGGGCCAACTTTGTCATGACCTTGATCAGTTTGGAATCTAATGATGGGATGTGACCTGTTCCGACATTTGAGAAACCTCATAGTATGGTTTTTCCGGTTGAAAATATATAGTTATAATTTCCCTCACTGCAACTTGTATTCATTGCCTGTTATCCTGTCACTGCACAGAGAGTATAAAGAATGTGGGTTCACCCTTTCCCCTTATGGGATGGTACTGAGAGAGAAGACTTCTTCTAGAGAAGACTGAGGGGGGATCTGATCAACGCCTATAAATACTTAAAGGGTGGGTGTCAGGAGGATGGGGCCAGTCTTTTTTCAGTGGTGCCCTGGGACAGGACAAGAGGAAATGGGCACAAACTTAAGCATAAGAAGTTCCATCTCAACATGAGGAGGAACTTCTTTCCTGTGAGGGTGGCAGAGCCCTGGAACAGGCTGCCCAGAGAGGTGGTGGAGTCTCCTTCTCTGGAGGCATTCAAAACCTGCCTGGACATGTTCCTGTGGGACCTGCTCTGGGTGGACCTGCTTTGGCATGGGGGTTGGACTAGATGATCTCCAGAGGTCCCTTCCAACCCCATATCATTCTGTGAGACATCAGTGAGATGCCTCATACCCCATTCTCCTCTTCTTCAGGCTGAAGATGCTCTTTCCACCTCTTCCCAGGGTGTTTCCCATGCCCCTGCTCTCCAGCTCCCGGTGTCACACGGGGCTACTGAGGACCTCTCAACAGCAGCCCTGTCCGTTTGCCCATCAAACCTCATATAAAAGCTTGCTAAAACCATGCCTTCTGTCTCACGCCTGTAAATCCTCCAGCCCTCCCCGGCACCTGGGACAAGCGTGTGCACAGTAATCTTGAAAGCCATTAGCCAAAATCTTTTAAATAAAGATTCCTTTATACAACTTACTCTCCCAACATATAATTTCCTGTCCAAATGTGCAAATATTTGAAGAAATAACTTGCTATAGAATTCAAATTAGCAAGATCTCAGGACACAGGGGTTACGTTTATTCCAGTAAATTAAACAGTACCAGGGAATGCTCCTAAGGACTAGGAATTGATGTTCGCCCTATTAAATCACTGAAATATTCTGGAACATTAAGTTCAGCGTGCTGCTCCTGGTAGCCTTATAGAATGACTATCGGCGCTCGTGGGACTTCTTTGCAGAGATCAGAAAGAAGAAACCAGCTCTATTATCTTTAGTTTAACCACAGTGGAACGAACAGGAGAAATTCAGGCTATTTTGGTACAAGAGACCACACGTTTAGTTTCTGCGGCTCTGTGATCCAGGTGTATCAAAGAAGCAGAATGTGCACGAAGCACACGTGGCTTCTCACGCAGCCCTTCACCAATCCCAGCCTGGCAATCCGTACTTTTCTTTCCCCTTCTTTTTTTCTCTCTGGCTCTGGCACTTGGATTACAGGAATAAGAAACAGACAAGGAAAGGAAGAATAAAACCATCGCCCGCAGCCGGAAAAAAAGGACATCATCCAGCTCTGGGAATCCGACAGGGAAGGTGGTCCACCCTCATGAGATGGGGTGAGGAATGAGCTGAAGAAGAAATAAATGACACATCAAGTTGGTGTTAATTAAGAAGCAAGTATTTTCACTTCTCGCCCTTTAACTGCTCCTTGTATAGAACTATCTAAGAAAAAAATGTAACTTCATTTTTGTCTGAAAGATTGCATCTGCAGTACAGCCAGAGAGAAAGAAATCAGGCTGAGAACTGAGAGTGGGAGTCGAGACAAAACCCTGCTTTGAATTAAAACCATCCAGGGAAGAAAAAACACAAAATGCTAATAAATTATTCTTAAAACAGAGAACAGTTAAGAGTGGAAAGCCCCAGGGTCTGACAGTTACACTGCTATTTTTAGAACCTACTCTTCAATGATCTTGAAGATTAATTAAACATGGTAAAATTTGCTAACTAATTAGATTCTTTATTGAGATGGGAAGATTTTGAGGCATTTCAGCCAAATTTAATGAAACAAAAACTGGTAAACTCCCTGGTAGGTTAGAATTAACACAGTTACTTTGAAGGTGGTGCAAACGATGAGAAATAGAACAGGTTTTGCACAGGTTCGAGGTGGTTCCCTGAAAACTCAAGAAGTGGCTCAGAAAGCACCGTGTGGCGCCTGGCAACAGCTGGGGAAGCCCAGAAAATGCTTCGTCACATTCACACGGCGGGTACGGGAGGAGGACACGGAATTCAAAATTCGCCTCTCCAGTAAAACACTGAATTTGGTTAAAGCAGTGCTGATAAAAGCACACAAGCAGCAATTGAAGGACTGGGATTTTCCAGTCCAAGCACAAGACCCCTTGTACTCATCACGCCATAAATCCTCCTCCGTCCCTGGGACCCTGCTCCCCCCAGAGCTGCCTGGGAGCAGCCCCCACTGAAAGCCCCCGTATTTGTCCCAGGTCGGACAGAGACAAGGTGAGTGCGGTAAAAGGATAAAGTTTCCTCTGTAAAAGAAAAAAATAGAATTTCCCGGAGGTATACAACTCTGCCAGTGAGCTCTCTCTGGTGAAGACATTAGGGTCCCCTGAAACTTTTCATTATGACGAAGAACAGGGGTAAAGAGTGGGGTCACACACCCCTCAACACCACCCAAGCAACCTCCAAGCAGCAGGTCTGCTGCTCAGCACCAGGGTTTGTGAGACCACAGGTTCTGTGGCAGGATGACCCGGGAGAAGCTCCGCAACAGGACAGGATTCCCGCTCTCAAGCTGCCTCCTCATCCTCTTTCATGACTGTAGGCACCACCGGGAAACCTCAGGCTGATGGATTACACCCTGAATGTGGTCAGGAGAAGCACAGAACAATTAGGGATATTAGTCTGGCGCTGCCCTCGGACCGATCCATTCATCTCAGAGCAGGGGCGACACTCAGCAAAACTGAAAAACACAACCCATTTCAACAGCAAATCCCTCCGGTATATAACCAAATGCCGAAACCCCCGAATATCGGATATTAGTAAACTAAATAGTTAAGCAAAATTATGAAGAAGACTTGATATTTACATCAATTGAAATAGCATTCCTAGTTGCATTTGCCAGATTAGAGTCACGAGGACATTAATTCTCATCCCTGAAAACAGAAGCTGATTCCCAGCTGAGATTATGGAAAAATTCCCCCTCCTCCCTTTCTCTCATAGGCTACCAGAGCACAGCTGGTGGGTGCCAACTGTCTCCATACAAAACATTGCAAGAAAGAATAACTGAATTCATTATCATTGGAGAAGCCGTATCGGTTGGGTCAACGATCTTCCATTATGGTATGACAGCTCTTCTGAACAGTCCAATACTTCAGACAATGGATAATATAATCATAGATGCTCATATTTACTTGTTTTTTCCCCTCCCTCACCTTCACCTAGAACAGTTCAAAAGGTAAAGGCCACGTCTTCGTTTTCCCAGATTCCTTACTGTGGCAGCTACAGACAGCCTGGATACATTTTTCTGGCAGAAACACTGCAAAAAATCTATTCTAGGTCAACGACTTCCACTGTCGGGATCATTCAAAGTGCTCAGAAGGCTCAAAGGAGAAAAATAAACCCCTAAGTATTGGTATTATGCAAGCTCCCTGAAGAGGTGTTGCCTGCATTTATGGCAAAGAATTAAGAAGTAGCTTTAATGTCATGCTGCTCATGAAAGTCCTTTCTTTGCGACTGATCTCACATCCTAAATACTTCAGCAAAAACCAGAGTGTGCTTTGACTCGGTGAAGGACAAAGCGACTGTGTCTATGTGATGCTGTGGGTCTTTCCGAGCTTTTTTTCTCCATGAAGTTTTAAAGGAAGCAAAAATAAGAGGAGTTGCACCAAATTCTCTCCATTCCTTTCTTCTAATTAGACATATACACTGGTGAGAGGCTGCTGACCACACAGTATGGCAGTGTGCATGTAGATAATGATACATCCGTTTTATATAATAATATTGTCATATATTATAATTCATATTATCATTAAATTATAATATGTGATAATATTATCAAATAAAACATTTGATTTAATTTCTAATTTAATATTTTTATGACTTTTTAAATCTAATTGTGACACTAATACACTGGATCATTTTTCTTGTGAAAGCTCAGCATCTGAACCTTACTTATAGGGGAAAATGCAGCTTCTCACACATCTCTCCTTGAGAAATGAGACCTGTCTGAAGGCAACGATCCCTGTCCCCAGGATACACACTGCAGTTGGCAACGTGAGCTCAACAGCAATGAAGAAATACTTCTAACAGGCCTCTATTTTATGACAAAAGGGTGTAGATTGCAACCAGCCTGGCTGTAATTTACTGCCCGAGAGAAGATTCTGGGAGCGTTCTGTGTGAAAATCATTTCATGTTTCTTCCTTCCTCCAAACCCATTATTCCTCCATGGAAGCAAGTACTCAATTCCGTAACTTACGCAACACTAATTACACAAACTGAGCCAATTATAAATGTATATAATACATATGTTTTATGTGAGTGCTTTCTTTTTTTTTTTTTTTTTTTTTTTTTAACTAAACCATGAAACACAAAATATACATAGCATTTGCTTTGTGGACTGCAACACCCATAGACATGATTCTCTGTCATAAGGATTTTATGTTCGAAGGTCCCAACTCTGCTGAAAACCTAATAAAGTACATACTCATTTTTACAGTCAGCTCAGCAGGAATACTCCCAGCACATGTGAATCTTTGCAGATATGAGACTGATGTAGCTAAAACTGTAAATGTTATACAAAAATATACTCACCTGTAATTACATGACAATTTCTAATCATTTTTTCATAAATAACCTCTTTCAAATAAAACCTTGATCAATCACCCCCAAGATTCTCTGCATAATCTGCATCCCAACATTATCCCGTAACGTTGGGAGGGATGAGCTATGGAATTACCGTGGAAATGAACGGGCCAGGATGTAACACCACTGTCGGAGGGGGACATCACGTATTATCACCTGTAGTTTAGTCACAGTTCTAAAGTAGCCAGCCCCAAACTCATTAATTAAGGAATTCAGCTGCACTCACTGGAGAGGACTCCGAGAGAGAACCGAAGGGTGGCCACAGAATGGCTGTTGCTTTGCAATATGCCAAAGATATTTTTGGATTTATTTGGTAGAGTTAAACCTTTGCTGAACTTAAGCTATTAAACAGAAAAGCTAGGTGACTGCATAGGTTTTTAAATGGCAAAACAGTTAATTTCTAAGGAAATGCTATTCTTATTAATTTACAAACATTTTACAGCCTTGTATCTACATTAGTTTAGAATTTTACTTGTGGTACATGTTACATTTTCGAGTACATCTGACCAACACCCCCAGCCTGCGTTGTTCCAGCCACAAGAAACAGTTTGAGGCCCATGGAGATCTAGGCCAGTGAAGTGTCCTCTTCTATGGGCAATTTCAGCTTGCTTCAGTGGTGATATTTTAAAAAATTTAAGCCAGAAAAAACATCTGTGATACCACAGCTCATCCCTGTCTCGGGATAAAAGCAGAGAGGACAGCGAGAGGCCAACGAGCTCTGCTTCCACCCGGGCACACTGTGAAATACGCCAGGGCATCTTAAGGATTCAGTTTTTATTTTCCTCCTACAACACTCACCTGACTTTCCCTTTGGTGTTTCTAAGAACAGTCGCAGCAAAATTTTGCGTAACACCAACCAGACTGATGCCATCGACTTCCACAATCTGGTCATTCACTTGGATCCTTTCAGGGGAAAAAGCACAAATATATAAACAATTGTGTGAATTCTCGGTGAATTTTCAGCAAAACTTAGCACACAGAGATCTATTCGGTTTGATAGTAAACAAAGACTTTAAATAAGAACCCGGTCATAAAATGACCGAGGTAAATATGCAAAGGCATCACTCCTTGCACACAGACACCTGATAAATCCAGCCTCAGAGTTACCATCACAATTAGTAGCATCGGTCACCCAGCCACCTCCCTTGCATATAAATACAGCAACACAAACTCAGCAATTTGTCATATGACTTAAATTAAACACGGTACTTGAACAGTTCTTGTATCATTCTTTCCTAAGCCAGGCCTGAAAAACAGCCTAAGACATAGCTCTGGTATTTCAGGCTAATGGGAAAAAAATGCAATATTTAACTAAAACAACCTGGTCATGTGCGGAGAAACGAGCCTGTGCACCAGCCTGAGTTGTGACCTACTCTCCTAAAATATTTCATCTAACTTGCTCCAAAAAGATGAATTCCCAGTCTAAGTGTCATCTTTGTCTTGCTGCACACAACAATAAGACCTCGGACTGTTTTAATGAGGACTCTCTCTTTGAACCCAAACATCTATTTACAGCCGATACCCTGTCGATGCAGGAAACATCAGGGGGAACACAAAACACGCTGCGTTTATCTGAAGCCAGCACTGCTACGAAATCCCTGAAGCAGGCGCTGGACTCATCAGGGTTACGAACGCTTGGAAGGAGGACTATTACTCTAAATGTCCTCTAGAAATGCACAAACTCCTATAGTTTCAAATTTTTTTAAAAAACCCAAACACATTCAGAACTAGTCAAAGGGAGCAATTTTCAAGTGTTTTCATGGATGCTACTGACCCAAACGATACAGTTCACAAAGGCACCAAGAAACTGCTGTGAAAAAATCCTATTTAGCCGATATGAAAATACCTAAAATAAGGTATTTAACATCATAGGATATCTTTGTGCTAAGACTTCTTTTCAAAGAACAACAGAGGCTTCAAAAGAGGGCTGAATGATTCTGACTCGGAGCACTAATGTCTCTGCCAAGTCTGAGGCAACGCTTTGCAGTTCGACACGTGTTCGAGCAGCATCTTCAGTTCTCTGGGCTCCACTGATGAGTAAGAAATACAAGATTTATTCTTTGGCAGCCTCACACCACAGAATGTCACCGTGTTCTGGGCAGGGTCTCCCTTCTGTATACAAGAAGCCTTGAAAAAATGATCTTTCTGTTATCTTTGTGACACCCTATAAAGTCCTGTCTTGGAAATCATATCGGGCATTTTAATCTCAGAATTTTATTCCAGTTTACACTGAAGCATTTAATAAATACACCAATCACATGAATATTTATTGTATTTGGGTACTGTAAAAGTTAATTAGGTTATTTTTTTACTTTGGCAAACATGAGGTGCAGTCAGACGGCCGCAGGAGTTCCCAGAGAAGTTTAAGCTGGTGCCCAGTTGAATGGGAAGCTCCCAGTCACTTGGCTGAAAACTAAATAGGGGAAGAACAGATTCCTTGTTGATGGCCATTACCTACAACACTTTACATCCTCCTCTACACAGCATTCATGCAGATACGTAGTTATGGTACTTCAGGTGATGAAATGTCACGATAGAGAACTGTTGCCTGCAGCTTCCCAAGTGGCTCCATCTTCACCTACTGCAATTCAGTAGGTGTGCAATTCAGCAGTGCGGTTCCATTTGTCCTTCGGGCATATTTTCTACCTCCTTCTTTCTAGTTTGTACAGCTCCTGAATTCATTTCCAACTCTTATTTTTATGGCAATTGTTCTACAAACTCCCTCTCTTTCTATACATACATATATTTTAATTATATATAAGCATACATATGTATCAAATAACATACAATTAACATACTTGTTATTCAAATGATATAATTACATGTAATTAAAAAAGAAGTTTCTTGCTTCTATCCTCTCACAGGCATATTCTCCTGGCTACCTTCCTCTTCCTCGGACACCCCCTCCAGCCCCCCCTCCCCCCCCCGCAGCTCTGTCCCTGTAGCCCTCAGCCCCCAGAAAAGCCACCATCTACCCCAAAATACTCTCCCAGCCATGTCCATGGGGCAGCCTTCCCCCCATAGGCCCCTCCACTAGAAGCTCTAGGCTTCCTCTGTCTCTCAAATCTAATTTCAAACATGAACGAAAAATGAGGCTCGGGGGGCAAAGCATGAATTATAGAGGTTTAACTGCTTTTATCATCAATGAAATTGGTAATTCTTCTAACAATTATTTTCTAATGGCTTAAATCTTTGCCTGTGCAAAGCAGCACTGCAATGAAGTAGCAACTACAGAAGTGAACCAACTAAAGTCGAACAAATTACTTGCCTAATTACTGCTCTGTATGATGAACTGAAAAATTTAACCTCTTCAAAGACAACATTTAAAGTATTTTTCAAGTTAAGAGCTGTGCAATGTTTCAAAACTGTTGTTCTCAATGTTATCAAAATACTTTAAAATGCAAATGACTCATCACCACAATAATTTGAAAGAAGCAGTTATGAATCCATCCAGGAAAAGAACTGATTTTTCATATTTGGTCTAATGGTTGAGTTCACATTTTACACACTATTAATAATCTCTCTTATTAGGTATCAAGATGCTTGCCTCTGGATTCAGCTCAAAGCACCCTCCTTGGCTAGATATGGCCACCCAACGCCGTCTGATGGGACAACTGAACCCTACCTGTTTGTTGGCATCAGCAAAAACCGAGCCAAGCCATGGGGTGCTCCCAGGGGTGCAACCAAAGGGGCGCTCAATCACTGAGAAACCCCTTGGTACAGATTTTAGGTTTCCATGGGAGGCAAGCACTTTGCATCCCGATTTGATGCATCTTTCCATAAAGGATGGGAGTTAGCCTACAGATACTGTAAGGTTTTAAATTGCAGTTTCAGAAGAGCCTGCCTGAAGACTGCCACATGGTTATTCAGAATATCTGATGCAAATTCTGAAATACAGTTTTATTTTCCGTCAGGAGACTTTGTTTTGCTCTCAGTGTTGATGATTAACCAGGCTCTTCACAAAGATGAAGTGAACAGGACCCTTTTCAGTTGATGCAGGTTATCACAGAATGGGCCGCTCCTGGTGAGAGGATTACACGTCCCGTTTCCCAGGTGAATGATCAGTCAGGCTCCCCAAAAGAAAACCAGAGAGAGGGCTACATCTCAGCTGAGCGAACATTCAGCCAGTTGAAAACCAACACAAATATTAGAACGGTCGAAGAAAGATACTATTTTTTCTCAGCTGACAAGCTCCTTTCAGATGCCATCAAGGGAAATGAAAAAAAAAAAAAAAAGAAAAAAAAAAGACTTGTGCTTGAACATTAACTTCTGTAGCCCACTCAACCACGTAAATAATGAGAGGAACAGAAAATACAGATCATCGTAGAGCTGTAATGAGCAACTCTGATTTTCAACCAGAGAATTTCCCACAGAATGCCAGTTGGGAGCTTAATGCTTCCTGGCTGAGCTCAAGCAATACCCTTCAGAAAAATGTTCGTTTAAATTTAAAGTAATGGATGAAGAAGTCATGACATCTTGAGGTGTCAGCTTCTTCACTCCCCTGCATCATTTTTAAGCCTGTGATAAATCAGTACTTAACCCTCAACCTGGTGCCTTATTGCCAAGGTCTGTAGAGATACTGTCAGGCCCAGCCTGGAGGACGATATACTTCAGTGGTTTCAGGGCAATGTTATTACATTCTGCAAAGCCCTGCCATGGAGAGCCTTCTGCTGGAATTCGTGTGGGGCTTCCAGCGCAGAACAGCCTTGGGCCTGGCTGAAAAACTACAGGTTCTCATCAATAAAGAACATGGTACTGCAATACAGATCTTAGAAGAGAGTATCAACTTTTTAGAGTTTATTCTTACTCTATTTACCTGTGTTTGTGTTTGGTATTACTTATAATGAATATAACAAATCACTAATGTTTAAAAGCAGAAGTAAAGAATGCATATAAGTAAACTTAATTGCTAATGTTTAAGATAAGTAATGTTTTAGTTGCATGCAAATTTATAAAGGGTATGCACTGGGACAAAAATTATATGGGTTGGAAGATGTTTAAGAATATATTTCATTATTAATTGATTACATAGTAAAGTATTTTTTCTAACTTTTAATGAGAAACACTGGTCTGATTGTGCAGGTGCTGTGTAACACACAGATAACCGTTGTTTTCATTATGAAATACTGTGTGTTCAAAAGGAATTCTGTAACCTGTACGTACCAAGTAAGCAATTCTAGAAGCAACCACGTTTTATATGAGCATCTTATAAGACTACAAAGATCAATTCATTTCTTTAGTGGGCAGGATTTAGGGTATAGCCTCTCATTCCAGTTGATTAACGCGCTTTCAGTGCTGTAGGGGTGAAAACTGAACCCTGGAGAAGAAAACTGCATATAATACGAAATGCAAAGTAACAGCCTGTGTTAGTAAACTTGAAAGGAGATCTATTTAGTAAGAGTTTAAGCACTCAGATACACTAATTATTTTCCTAATCAAATGTTGAGCAGAGCCCTTTTTCATAAGTATATTGTTTAAAGCTGGTTTGAAGCCGAAAGAACATGTGGGAGCTCAACACCTTTAAAATCTCAACTGCCTTCCAAAGCGATACACCACTTTGAATCTCCAGCTTCACTCATGCTAAAGCAGCTGGGTTTTCAGGTAGTCATGAACACACAACTTTGGCAAATCTGTTCTCCTTAAACAGCTTAAACTCAGTACACCAGCCCGGTGTAACTCAGGTTGGTGAGTTACATAACCATAACCACAGCAGGTATTCGGACCTTTCAAGGAAGTCTCCGAATTTCACAGCTTTGGGTTATCATGACACACATTAAGCAAACAACTCTTTCCTACGAAAATCGTAATCCGTGGGAACTATTCCCGGAAAAATTTCCAAAGACTGAGTCTAGTTTACCTGCCATCTCTTTCTGCTGCCCCACCTTCTGTTACTGTTTTGACAAATATTCCCAGCTTTTCAAGGCCTGCATCTGCTCCAACTCCCATCCCAATAATGCTTATGCCAAGTCCATCTTCATCTGTGAAAAAGGAAAGTGAAAGCAGAAACTTCATTTGATTTATACAGTTATTTGGCAGATAAACATTTATGCTTTGGCTCCTCGCGGGTTTCCACATGAGTAACATTAATATCCTTTTGCTGCCTTTAAAAACTTTATTATTCTACCATTTTAATTTCACACAAAAAAAAAATCACCTTATGAGATATAACCTTCACCCTCACGAGGAGCTCAGAACAACAACCAGGATTTTTACCCTTCCAGTGGGGAATGAAAACATTGCACCAAACCCTGTGTAACATCCTATGTTAATGGAGTGATGTGAAACAATTCTCTTGGGGAAATAAGGAACTGCTTCTCTCTGAACTGCTGCTTTAATTCCTTATCAACCAATGCTTGAAATCCAAAAAGGTGACTACAACAGACTCATGGAAACCCAAGACTTCCCCAGAGCTGTAGAGCAGTGCCCCAGGACCTGGGAATGTCACCCAGACTCCGTACCTTTCTCTAGCTCAACCGGGAAGAGCTCCAGCTTTTCCACGCGCTTCTCCAGTTCATACTCAGCTGATGCAGCCACGGGGTCAACTTCATCATTTCTCCTGTCATAGTCTTCATTGGAATATGTATGGAAAACCTGGGGGAAAAAGACCAAAAATCACTCAACTACCTACTCCAAAAAGACTTCCAACTCACGAAAACAGCGACTGCTTTTGTCCTGTGATGGTGCAGAGTTTGAAAAGGCTTTTAAAAAACAAATCTCTCCCGTTCATGCAAACTTCAGGCTTTTTAATTTGTGCTTTTTCATTCAAGTAAAGCACAAGTATCACTGCAAAAGTCAACTGCGCATAAAGAATTGACTTTTATTGTGATTATAAACACAGGAGATGATCTTGAATGACTGAATTGGCCTACACATGTCAATATTTAAAACACTTAAATCAACAAATTAATAACGCACTGTCAGTATACTAAAATTGTGATACAAAAATACTATTCAATACTATCGTACACATAGTGACTGTGTTACAGCTACCGCAGCGCTGCTGCAAAAAACCTCCCAGCTTTATACCAAGCAGCGGCTGAAACAGAGACGACGTTATTCACTCAATGGAAACTTTAACTCCTGTATTTTACATCAATGTGAAACACTTAATAAATGGCCTCTTCCAAGAAGAGTGAGATGATAAACGCTTTACAAGAATCCACAAACCTATCTCACATCGATTTTTAGTGCTATTGATGCAAGAAAAAGGCTGTTTTAACTAAATCACGTTCCTAAGGAGCCTTCATAAATATATCCAAAAGTTCAGTAAAATAAGCCCTAAGCACTGCCCAACGCTGCTGAACATTTTATGTTGCTTTAGTACGTGTAAGATTGGAGGAAAGACACTGATGCAGAAATAAGCATAAGGAAATGTAACATTTTACTTGGTCTAAAATAACCTGCAAAATCTACGCACAAGTTTTGGCCACGCAGCACAGAAATGGAAAAACAAATGGCTGGCAAACAGTCAACCCCCTCGAAATGTCAGTGATCACCTTCAGCTCCTTCCCACAGCTCCTCTCTGTGGATGCAGTAACTACAACTGCATCCAGGATTTTGGCAAGGCCTTGGACGATGGATTCATTTCTGCTGTTAACCTCATTGGGTGTTTGAACTCCTGGTTACAATGGAAAACCAAACGGAAGGTGTCCATATGGAAAATATGGGTGTCCATACCTGGTTAACAGCCTGACAGAGGAGTTCTGAGAAGTCTTTTGCCACACCTTGTCTTTCACAGACCTTTTCTACACAAGATGAAGCCTTTTCCATGCTATGTACCCCTGCCTGCTGCTTCTCAAAACACTTGAAGACAGGAAGAACCATGAACATGGTTTTCTACGTAGCCCATATGGAACTAGAGCACAACGTGCAGCTCTAACGAGGCTAGCTCTACGTAGGAAAAAAGCAGCAGGTACGGGACACCCCATTTATCTTACGACTGAGATGTACAACTCATAGCAGCCATCTCTACCCTGACACAAAAATGATGTAGGGTGCTGCACCTGGGGACAAATAACCCCCTGAACCAGTACAGCTTGGGGCTGACCGGCTGGAGAGCAGCTCTGAGGAGAAAGACCTGGGAGTCCTGGTGGACAACAGGATGACCATGAGCCAGCAATGTGCTGTGGTGGCCAAGAAAGCCAATGGCATCCTGGGGGGCATCAGGAAGAGTGTGACCAGCAGGTCGAGAGAGGTCATCCTCCCCCTCTACTCTGCCCTGGGGAGGCCCCATCTGGAGCACTGGGACCAGCTCTGTGCTCCCCAGTTCATGAAGGACAGAGAACTGTCTCCATCTCTGAAGACATTCAAAACTCATCTGGACACGTTCCTGTGGGACCTGCTCTGGGTGACCCTACTCTGGCAGGGGGTTGGACTGGATGATCTCCAGAGATCCCTGCCAACCCCTGCCATTCTGTGATTCTGTAATGATCAAACCAGTGAGAAGAGCCCACTCAACAGCATGGAAAAGCCCTGGTGCAGGCTGGTGGGGAACCTCCCCACAGCTTCCCTCCTCTGGAGTTTGCTCTCAAAGGAGACTGTGCCCACTGAGGGTTCCGTATCCAACCCCAACCTCAGTCATGCCGACACCAAGCCAAAGAAGGACCACTCAGCAGGACTGAACCCAACTGAAACATTACTGAGCTAAGGTCTGACCACAAACCTTTAGGTCCGAAGTGCAGCAGTCACACAAGCAAGTACAGGTTAAAACCAACAGCCGTGAATTTAGCTGGGATTGTCTCATTTATCAACATGACGAGAGAGACCCGTGCTTCACATGTGGAACAGAGATGGATGTGACCAAGGGAAATGGAGATACAGTCACTAGATGCTGGAGGGTGGTGAGAGGCAGATAAATATTGCTTGCTGGAGACAAAGAATAGATGAGGGTGAGATACAGGGAAAAATTATGTCACAAAATGAGTATATTTATTTCTGGATTCCTTTTCATCACATTAATGGCCCCATTCATTTCCTTTTGGTCAACGACTGGCACTAGTGTAGTGTGGGAGCAGCTTCAGATTCGTTGCAAAGTGACTGGATACACTTCAGGATAATTTTCTTTCAAAGCATCAAATCATATATTGAGTTCTTGTTTGGGATGATCTTGAGCCAGATTAGACAGAGGAGACGGCTTCCTGCGTCTTGCTCACTGTTTTGGAACATTTAGATCAGCACATGAGAAAGATACTGTTGGTGGTGAATACAGTTATCGTTATGTCTCCAAATCCATCACGCCACTCTTATCTAGTATCTTAACTGAGCATTTGATCTGAGGTTGTAGGATCACTGAGCATCAAAGTCAAACAGCCTGTTTCCCTCCCTCTTCTATACATTGGCCATAGGATCCTGCCGGCTGCCTTCAACATGTGTTTCCACTAAGGGGAGAGGGAGGATACTCTTGTGTGTCATTTACCTCTTTTTGCAAAATCACATTTCCTGGTTGACTGACTCTATTAAATGAATCTCTGGGTGTTAAAAAATGAAGAAAAGAAAATTTGTTCTTGGGAATGTTCCTTCTTTGTGTACCAGTCTATCTGCCACAGTAACGAACTGCTTGCTCAGTCATGAGAGCTGTCACTCAAGACTTTACTTTGCTAAAAATAAAACAAACAGTTAGAACTTTTTCCTCAAAGTATGCTAACTTGATTTAAGTAGACCTGCTTCACCACCTCTGTTGCTGCTGTTTCCTAGAGCGTGTGTGGGATTTCAGACTCCTGGGAACACTCCCATTCCCAGCAGGGTGATAACTGAGCTTCTTGTGTGCCATTTTAAAAACTTGAAAAATTTGCAACACCTTTGTTCCAGGCCTTCTTTGCAGACAGCAACCAAACGGGTCATCTCTCAGGATATCCTGCTGAGAAACCCTGGGAATGATCAGGTCTTCTTCTGGCCACTCATCATTACTGTGCAAACAGCCAACACAGGAAAGTGAATAGTTACAGAACTACCTTCTAGTTCTATCCTTTTATAACTCAT
This sequence comes from Numenius arquata, assembly GCF_964106895.1. Classification (NCBI taxonomy): domain Eukaryota; kingdom Metazoa; phylum Chordata; class Aves; order Charadriiformes; family Scolopacidae; genus Numenius; species Numenius arquata. The sequence goes on from NC_133582.1 coordinate 62,064,714, forward strand.
CTCCAGGACATGCTCTGTATTTGCTGGAGAAGTCTTGTGTGGAGAGAACAAAACGTGGCACAGACAGTGTCCATACTGGGAGAGTGTGAACCTCAGACCACAACCTCCCATCTTTCCTATCACCCATTTTCTTCTCCAGGTGAATCCACTTGTTTGACCTGTGGTGAAACCGGGACAAAAGAAAAATGTGCAAACGCCAAAGGGAACTCATCAACCTGACTCTGTGGATACACGCTTTGGCAACCTTAATTATAATGACAATAATAACGATTTCCTCTGGCTGGTTCTGCCCCATGCACCCTGTTGACTTTGGGAGAAATGAAACCCCAGAGGATGCCTTTAATGCAGACATGGATGGAAATCATAAGTATTTTGTGTCAGAAACATTACTTTCAGTAACAGCTGGAATTTCAGACAAGTTTTGTTGTGATTGTTACCAAGAACCCAAGTAAGGAAACGTGGTGGTTAAGTCAGTCCTTTGGACACGGGACATTCAGAGAAACAGTACAAGTTGTAGATGTCACCTTCAGTACGTTCTCAGTTGTTAAGCCCAGAAGTGCATGCAATGGCACCTCCTGACCCTCTGGCAGGAGGAACGGGTACATCTGCAGGGCAGCTGCCTATTTCTTTAGAGCAGTTTTACAGTCATCTCTTGCTTGGAATATGCTCAACCGGACTTCTGGGCTTCCTCCACGAAGGATGAAAAGTTCTGTTGTGGGGACAGCAGTGATGAAGAGCCATAAGGGCACCGGAGGAAGGATTGGACATGTTCATGGACGTGACAACGTTGTACCAGAAGCACCAGCAGTTGTGATGGTTACTCCCACAAGGGCAGGAGGCTGGCACAGTCCTTAGGATCAGCTCTCTGGACATGCTCAAGAAGCCAAATGAGGGAAAAAAGAACACAGTTTGACCATCCATTATCTTCTGACTGAAAGTCTCTCTACAGCACAGCTTCAGGGAGGAGAGGAAGCTCTGACCACGTCTGAAATAGGTGCCTTCTTTTCTGAAGAGTCTTTTCTCTCTGATGTGGTCGCTCTGTCACAGCCGAAGGGATGAGTCAGTGAGGAGGAGCCACCTCAGGCTTCCTCCAGCTCTCCTGGCTTCGTGCTCCCCCAGAGCCCGCGTGGGCATCGGCTGTCACCAACGTTACAGCGGGGAAGCACCAAGGAGACAGATCTTCCTAAGAAGCGATCGCAGGGAGGAGACACAGATGGGAATTAGACAATTGCAATATTGACAGAAACAGATTGTCTAACACCAAAACCCAGCCTGGGGGTTTCCCTCTGAAAGCACAGCAGGAGAAAGACCTGATTTAAGCAGCCTGAAACTCCAGCAACAAGAACTGCACAGCAGATTCGAGCTTCTGAAATCATAAAAGTACCTGGGCCCCAGACTTCTCCATCCCACAAAGACCTCTTCAGACACACGACAGAGCCAGGAGCGACTGCTGCCGAGCACAACCGAACCGTTCCATTTTTCCATACAAACTGGAAAGAATTATCTCCAGATACTGTTGTATTTTTTCGAAGCCACTGCCTCCTTCCTCCCCACTGTCCCTGACCCAGTCCAAGGCCACCCCAACACAGATAATCACCAGTCATCTGCTAATTTGAGCAACCTGGTCTGGTGGGAGGTGTCCCTGCCCAGGGCAGGGGGGTTGGAACTTGATGATCTTTAAGGTCCCTTCCAACCCAAAACCAGTCTATGATTCCAGTCTATGATTCCAATTGCACTCAAAGCTAATGTGCCCTTGTGGCCAAGAAGGCCAAAGACATCCTGGGGTGCATCAGGAAGAGTGTGACCAGCAGGTCGAGAGGTTATCCTGCCCTTCTGCTCTGCCCTGGGGAAGCCCCATCTGGAGCACTGGGACCAGTTCTGGGCTCCCCAGTTCAAGAAGGACAGGGAACTTCTGGAGAGGGTACAGCAGAGGGCTACAAAGAAGATTAGGGGCCTGGAGCATCTCTCTTACGAGAAGAGGCTGAGGGACTTGGGTCTTTTCAGTCTGGAGAAGAGAAGACTGAGGGGGGATCTGATCAACACCTATAAATACTTCAAGGGTGGGTGTCAGGAGGATGGGGCCAGTCTCTTTTCAGTGGTGCCCAGGGACAGGACAAGAAGAAACGGGCACAAACTTGAACATGGGAAGTTCCATCTCAACATGAGGAGGAACTTCTTTGCTATGAGGGTGGCAGAGCCCTGGAACAGGCTGCCCAGAGAGGTGGTGGAGTCTCCTTCTCTGGAGACATTCAAACCCCCCCTGGACACGTTCCTGTGGGACCTGCTCTGGGTGGACCTGCTCTGGGCAGGGGGTTGGAATAGATGATCTCCGGAGGTCCCTTCCAACCCCATGTGATTCTGTGAAAATTATAAAAATATCAAGGAGAATATTTAAGAAGGGAATTGGTTTCCAGTGTGACGGCAGATATGCTTTATCACTCTTTTGGCAAACCCCTCCATTGCCAGGGTAACCAACGAGCTCAGGAACGCGCTGTATCTTTGAACATGAAAATAAACCTGCAAACGAGAATGTCTGTGGTGAGCCCCCTCTGACAAATTAATGACAACAGCGTACAGCCTGGGGTCTGGGCCTTGGGTGTCTGAAGAAGTTCAAACGGACAGGAGAGCACCAAGCCAAGCTGCAAGTTCTGTCCCTAGACATTTTTTCCTGCGTCCGACGCAGTATTTCCTCCAGAGCCTCGCATCGCTGCCAATTTACGTCCTCACTCAGGGCACTCTTTTTCTTCTATATTTCTTTCTACATTTCTTCTGCCTTCAAGAGCGTGACACAAGAGCTGGCCAGGAGCAAACGCTGCTTCTGGTAGCAATTAGCAGAGCCTGCCACACAGCAGCCGTGCCACCGGGAATCAACGCCCCAGCCCTTCTTGCCCCAGAGACCTCCTGCGCCCCCAGCCTGGACGTCAGGGGGCCCAAACACGGAGTGAAAACGCCACAAACCTTCTCAGGGACAAACTGAAACAAAATATTGACCGTTCATAAAACATCCTTACTTCTTTTCAAAATAAATTTCAGCAGAGACAAACTACGCACCCTGCCTAGTCACTGAAAATAAGCCTACTAAAATAAAATTTCACAAGCAGTTCCTTTCATTCATTTACAGATGTCAGAACTGTTAAGAAAACAATTTAAAGGAAAAAAGGGCACAAAAAAGTGATCACAGGCATTAATCTAGATTTGCTGAATAAATTATACAGAAATCACAGAATCACAGAATATTTTTGGTTGGAAGGGACCTTTGAGATCATCGAGTCCAACCAACAAAAACAAAACAAAACAAAACCCAAACCAAAAACAACAAAAAAACCCCCAAAAAATCCCAGAACACCAAACACCAAAACCAAACCAAAACAAATGCCCACAACCACACACCACACCACCCACAAACAGACACAACCCAACAATCTCGGGCACTAGAGCATGCCCTGAAGTGCCACGTCTACACGTTTCTTAAACACCTCCAGGGATGGCGACTCCACCACCTCCCTGGGCAGGCTGTTCCAGTGCCTGACCACCCTCTCAGTAAAGTCATTCTTCCCAATATCTAATCTAAACCTCCCCTGCCCCAACTTCAGACCATTTCGTCTGGTCCTGCCATTATTCCCTTGGGAGAAGAGGCCAACACCCACCTCTCTGCACCCTCCTTTCAGGGAGTTGTAGAGGGCAATGAGGTCCCCCCTCAGCCTCCTCTTCTCCAAACTAAACATGCCCAGTTCCCTCAGCCTCTCCTCATATGACTTGTTCTCCAGACCCCTCACCAGCTTGGTGGCTCTCCTCTGGACACGCTCCAGCAGCTCAATGTCCTTCCTGTAGTGAGGGGCCCAGAACTGAACACAGCCCTCGAGGTGAGGCCCCACCAGTGCCCAGGACAGAGGCACCATCACTGCCCTGCTCCTGCTGGCCACGCTGTTCCTGATACAGGCCAGGATGCCATTGGCCTTCTTGGCCACCTGGGCACACTGCTGGCTCACGTTAAACCGGCTGTCCACCAACACCCCCAGGTCCTTTTCTGCTGGGCAGCTTTCCAGCCACTGTAGCGTTGCCTGGGGTTGTTGTGACCGAAATGCAGGACTCGGCACTTGGTCTTATTAAACCTCATCCCACTGGCCTTGGCCCATTGATCCAACCTGTCCAGGTCCCTCTGTAGAGCCTGCCGACCCTCAAGCAGATCAACACTCCCACCTAGCTTGGTGTCATCTGCAAACTTACTGAGGGTGCACTCAATCCCCTCATCCAGATCATCGATAAAGATATTAAACAAGACTGGCCCCAAAACTGAGCCCTAAGGGACACCACTGGTGACCAGCCGCCAACTGTATTTCACCCCATTGATCACAACTCCCTGGGCACGGCCATCCAGCCAGTTTTTTACCCAGTGAAGAGTTCACTTGTCTATGCCATGATTCACCAGCTTCTCCAGGAGAACGCTGTGGGGGACGGTGTCAAAGGCCTTACCAAAGTCCACGTAGACAACGTCCACAGCCTTCCCCACATCGAGAAGGCGGGTCACATGGTCATAGAAAGAGATCAAATTCATCCAACTCTAGTTTTATTGTGAACTTATGACGTATTTTATAAACTGAACAAAAATGAATACAATGTTTTTATATATATGAAATTATATATATTAAAAATGTACCATAAATAGTACACTTAATATCTATCCCTCTATTTAAAGCAGAGAAGTGAGCAGAGGTGGAAGAGAAGAGTCAGGTGGAACCAGTCTGACTCGGTGTCCAATTTTATCAATATTACTTCATCAACACAAACCCTATTCTGCTTTTTTGAGGTGTAAAGTTGCAACTACCCCAAAGGTTGTTACAACTCTCTCAGATACCTTGTCCCACTCCTAGCAGCTCCTGCATTTGGCACTAATTGGCAATCCTAATGATGCAGCAGAGAGGGAGCGAGCCAGGGAGAAGGCTCTGCGGTGCCAGGAATCAGAGGGCTTCCCAAGCCCTGCCTCGGACCGAGGCATTAACAAACAGAGGCACTTCCAGCCAGGACAGGGTGGGAGCCTTTCTGAATCTCTACAGCTGCCCCACCATCACCTTTCACAATAACTAAATTCATATAAAAACCTTAAATGAAGAAATGTTTGGACTTTTTTTTTGTTTTTTTGGTAATGAGAAATTCTTACTTAATGAATTCTTTTCCTGAAGCTGGATTACTAAATAAGGATAGTCCCACAGTCTAAGACGACTGTGGGAAATTCTACTATATTCTATTAAGAAATATTCTATTAAGAAAACCTCAGACGTGTTAAACCCCTCCTTTGCAGTGTGCCAGGGCACCTATTACTCATTACTCAAGTCCACGGCTTAGGAGCTGAAGCCCGGCTTCAGTGTGACCCTAGATGTGGGACAGCCCCTCAACCAGCCTTCTCTACGGAACTAACACAATCCCCCAGTCCGAGGAGGCACGCGTTAGGGGGTGTTTATTTCATTTCTAGTACAAGCAGGTATTTTTCTACATCGACTAAAATGCTTGTGATTCTAAGGAATCTAAAGCCTTTGGTAGCCTGTTGCTATGTTCCCATTAACATCACCGTGCAGCGATATAGAAGAGAGCAATTAATGGGGTGTTAATTCGGCAGGAGGGTGGCACCCGCACCCAGCCGCTCAGCCTGGCAATGCCACCGCTCGGGCACAGAAACAAACGGGCAGAGCCTAAGAGGATTAACCGAAAAGCTCCTGTAATACAGCAAAAGGTCTGCTGTATTTTGTAAACATCCTCCGAGCAGAAAGTGCAACGCAGCCTCCCCAGCGCCAGAGCACACTCAATTACTCCGGGTTGCAGAATCACCAATCCCTTAATTGCACCTGCAGGCGGAACCCGGTTTGGCTGGCTGCATTGCTCCTAATGATGGTTTCACACTCGCCCCGTTCAGCACAGTGAATTGTGTCCTGGTAGGACATAATACCAGCCAGAGTAAGCAAAAGAATGTTTATCCGTTAAGCGTTCCCACCCATGTATTCCATTACAGCTAATCACAGCAACGCTTCAAAAATCAGTCTGTATTCCCGGAGGAATTGATAGTCTCCCTAATGCCTCCTGAGATTGTTCCTGGGGTAACGGAGACACTAACCCGAGCCAGGAACAGGGGTTCCCTGCTCTCACTGCCCAACTGGTCAATCGGACCGGCTCTAAGCCCAATTTAAAATATGGTATTAACGGAGCAAGAAACAGAAGGTTACAAATGTGTGCGCACGGAATATCCCAGTGAACGGACAAAGAGAAAGAAGGCTCATGGGGCTAAGCCGGTATTAATGAGTAATGCCAGCTCGGGAGGAGACTACAGCAATAACGCCACAAAGTGGGGATTCGAGATAAATACGTTTAAAGTGACTCAATTCAACACTATTTTTGGACATTTTTCAACTTCGACGTGTGCTATGACATCAGGCACCAACTCTGATGTTACTCCCCTGAAATCAGTAGCAAAATTGCCTTCATCAACCCCCATAGGAAGAGGTGGTACTTTATTTTATGATTGTTTTTCACTCTACTCCTCACACTGTGGAAAAACTAAATGAGCATAGAAATTACGATGAATTCAACACACAGGAACACAACTTGGGAAAGCTCCAGGAGTGAAATGAAGAGTGGGGAAATACATCCTTTTTGCTCTCTCTCTCTTCTAGAAATAAAGAAAATGGATTTCAGCCTGGCTGCTGTGGGAAACGGGGAGGATGCACCTGTGAAGGTGCATTTTGGGGTTTTTTCACAGAATCACAGAATGACACAGGTTGGAAGGGACCTCTGGAGATCACCTAGTTCAACCCCCTTTTGGGTGGCTGGCTTTTTTTTCCTCTTAAGGAGTTTTGGTGGATTTTTTCCCCTCAGGGTCACATCTTGGTTTACCATTCTGGGGTTGACCAAGCATCCCCCTGTGCATGTCCTTCCTCGTCCCAGCAGGGGTGGCCACATTGGGCAGAGCGGCAGGAGGGGCACCATGTCCATTATGAGATACGAAGACAGACACGGGGTTCAATGTGAGCCCACCGCTGTCTCCGTCACACACCAGCAGCCGAGGTGGCCGTGGAAGCAGACGTGTGGCCAGAAAACTCCTGTGCCTTTACAGCTGACTTGAGTCCTCTGAGCTTTCTGTCTTCCAGATGCGACTTCTTGACCTGCTTCGGACAGAAATATCTGAACCTCAAGACAAATATTCCACCTTTGTGAGGGAAACTAAAATATGAAGCTTAGCTTTCTGTCTAGATTTGCCCAAGGGAGCAGGAGAAAGGACTGTTTATCCCGTGCAGAGACCAAGAACAGTAAAAGCTGCAGAAGAACCTCTCTCTATGTCCTGTCGATGCAGTGAAGAGCGGGGACATCTACGAGAGGGCTTCTCCAGGTCCTCCACCCGCCGAAGCGAGCAGCACATCTGGCATGGCTGTCCCTCACAGCCTCTCTGTTCTGGTTACAAACAGCTGCATTTTCTTTTAAAAGTCAAACAGACCCCATTTGGCGGAAGCTGGACACACTCCAGACAACAAATTAAGCAGGGTATAATCTGTGTGTGACAGGCTGTAAGCCCAATACAGTAAGCCTTTCAATAATCTGAGCATGTTGTTAATAGTTAGCCCAGAACTAATATAAGGAATAAAGAGAATATACCCAAATATCTCTAAGAAAATCCTGACATTTAACTATTTTTAAGTTAGCTAGTGTCCATTGTCTAAAGAAATCGGCAAGGCTGTGACTCCTGCCTGAACCAGGAGCTGGAAATGAACGGCCAAGGGAAGGCAGCAAACTAACCTTACAAACCTTTGCTGGAACACAGTTACACACATAACCTTAGCTATTTTTAAGAATCCCTAAGAAAAAAATATAAGTAAACATCCAAGTTTTTAGAAGCACATCTTCTAAAATCCTATTCTATAGTCATGGTTTCAAGAATACCCATCCATGCGGAAAGGCTTCTTTACTTGGGCATTAATACTATTCTTTATCAACTCTTCATAGGTAAAACATAAGGAAAAACGGAAAACAATTTGAAGTAATGTTCATACGTCCTTCTTTAGTGTTACAAACAAAAGTTAGTACCAGCTCAAGAAAACCACACGCATTGACCTTACCATTCACTGGGCAACTGCACAACAGAGCCCTGGTACAAAGCACATGTTACTCCTGGCTGCATTTTACCCCTAAAAAACCACAATAGTGGGTAAAAGCACTGTCTTGGCTGAGGGAGTTAGTCACACCCAGGGAGTGTGGGAAAATAAGTATGTGGTTGGACATCAAAACAGTCGAGCTGGTAAAACTTTAATCTTGAAAACTTCAATTTTAACCTTACAGTTATTGATTAATCACTCTGAGATTCTAAAAAAACTTACGAAAAGAGCACCTTTTGTGTGCAAATAAAATATTTGGGAAATAGCATGAAATGACAATTTTAAAAAGCCTTTTCTATTGTTCTAGTAAATTGAATGACCACAAACACAGTCCTGTCTACAAATCAGCTCAACTTTTAGCTGTCAATTCCTTGCAGCAAAGTAAGAACAGAAGCCCCAGTGTTTAAAAGGATGCCATCAACTATTTCAGTCGGGAAGGGAAGAAATGTTTTCACAGATTATTCAAGAGTAAAACCAATAAAAGCGCATGCCAGAAGGTAAAAATTTATCCCAACGTGGTTATTGCTGGGACCAACAGGGTTACAACAGGGTTCCCCACAGACACAAAGAGCTGGGTGAAGGCAGCTGGAGCACCAGGGTCCACCAGAACCACGATCACTCCCTCCACAAACTGCACGTCGTCAACATAAAAAAGGAAAGAAGAGCACAAAATACAGGAGGAGAAAAAGGCAGGCAAGGTTTAAATTGCAACTGCAACAGTGTAGGGCGTTTATCATTTTACTTAACTTTCCAAATGACACTTTAATCCAAATGGCTAAATGGTGTTGCTGCTACAGAGAACATCAACATGTGGCTGTCACAGAAAATGATGCTGAGCTGTTCATCTTACAACAAGAGCTAACTGAAAACTGTCTGACTGAACATGTCATGCGTGTTTTTGCTTATTTATCCTGAAAGTTACGAGACGTTGCTTCAACTCAAGTTTTAAAAGATCTTTTATCTGATGGGGCAGGCCTCCTAAAAGCAGTATTAAAGCAATCTTACTTTACCTACCTTTAGTCTGAAAGCCTGGCTGGCTGGCTGCAAGGGCAACTGTCACAATCTGCCTGAAATTCAAGCTTTCAGATGGTGAATATACACTGTCTTCCATGCCCTAAGCTTAATTTTATCTCTGATAAATGTCATAATGTAACTCAATAAAAAAGCACAATAAAACTACGAACTGTAGTGATTATGTCTCTATGTCGTTACTGCTGGGTAGCAAGAGGCAGATTGATGGAAAAGTCCTCATGTCTCTGGTTAGGAAAAAGCTTTTATTTCACTAACCCAGCAGACTTTTCTAAGCTTTTTCCAAAAGAGGTGCTTGAAAACCACGTGTACGAAATGGGTTCCATCACATGCACCCAAAATGAATTATAGATGCAAGATACTCAAGCTTTGCCCTTATTCTACCAAAGCTTTAACTGTCTTATGCCTTGTATCAATTTCTGCCAAAACACATCAGGACAAAAACCCTTCCACAAAGTAGGAAGAACAATTTAAAGGCTGTCACTTTGCCTTTCCAAAAACGCTTGATTAACCAGGGAGCCACGCAGGGAACCAGAAATTAGTCAGCGAGAGACTACTGCTAGGTGATAATCACCTGGGTGGAAAGCCCCTGTGTGCAGTGAGAGATAACTGAATCCAGGTTAACCCCCCCCTCACAGAAGCTACCTCTAACTGTTGTCCTTCTCCTGCCGTGACAGCTCGCCGCTGCCAGCTACAGCAAAATAAACCCTCTGCCTGCCACACGTCGTTAGTGTGTGAAATCCTTAACGCAGCCCACCCGCAACCGAGGGATGGAAATATCACCCCTCCTCTGTGGCTGAAGGTTCATTAAACTGTGACAATCCCAGGATACAAACCCAACAGCCCACATCTAATGACAAAGCCCTCCCAAGCAAAACCAACGTGGTGAGTGTGAGGCACCCGGGACAGTCGCTGCCTACAGCCCGAGGCCATAGAAACCACGGGCAAGACTCGAAAACGCTCTTCTCAAATAAAAGAAAAAGCCCAGTATGATACCAGGTAGAAAGGAGTAATTTTACAGTAAACCGCTGTATTCGCTACTTTCTAATCTATTACTAATAACAAGGTAAAATAAAATACACACCAAGTTATGGTGAAAGGGACAGAAACGTCACATCTGGCAGCTTGCAGGTATTGGCTAATGAAGTTAGAGAAACACTGGCATTCTCCATAGACTCACTCTCATTTGTCTGTCTTCAATACGTCTGTCTTAAATCGTGTTTATATAAAAAAAAAAAAGCAAATTTAATCTGCTCCAGAGCAAAATGTTTTCTTGCAGTGGTCTCATACGTGCTGAAAACCCCCACAGCGTGGCTTTATAGTTTTGAACATCTTTTTTTTGCCTGCAGTTTGGGTCCCCGGGTGGGAGGGTTACAGCTACCGGCACGACCGGAGGCAGAGGGCTCATTCGGGGCACACACCGTCCACGACCGCTCGGTGCCGGAGAAAAGCAACGGTTGGAGCAGCAGGAGTTGGGGTTGGCCAGAGGGGAAGCAATGTCCCAACCTGCTGCATGAGGTTCACCATCCGAAAGCCAAAATCACTTCTTCAAAAGAAGAACCACAGCAGGGGGGTTTGGGGTGAGATTTAGAAGTACTTATAAGAGAAACGGGAAGAGGAGAAAAATAATATAGGCCTAGCTAACTTCAGTCTGGGCGATGGAATGCTGAGTATTACTTAAGAGTAAAATGAGTGAAAGATACAAAAATGTCTTGATGCAAAGTTCCCAATGGTGATTTGTGTTCTAGGTCAAAATTGCGTAGTTCAAATAAAAGCAAGTAGTTTTAGAGAAGTAATATATAAAGTTATTTCCAAAATTAATATATTAATATATTAATATTATATTACTAAATATTATATATTGTTATTATATTAATTATCAATTACATTAGCCCTTCCTTCAAATCCAGGCGGGGTGCTCCAGGCTGCCTTACCCATGGACAGGAACTCACCGGTTACAGAAGGTGCAGGAACAGCCCCGACTGAACCAGGCACAGCTCAAGCACATCCAGAGCCCCAAGGACCGGCAGGATGACCCGCTGCACCCCTTGCTGGGGGACAGGGGACAGGGCTGCGAGCAGTGAGAGGAAAGCAGTGCCCCCCAGAAAGCCCATCTCAGCCCCCCACCTCTCCCGCGGGCAGGGGATGAATCCCCGGTGCCAGCAGAGCAGGGGGGACACGTCACTGCCCCAACGACCAAGGAACAAAATCAACCTTATACTTCTGGGCAACTTTAACACACGAGAAACAAACCCATTCTAGTTATTCAAATAAGCGTCAAAAAGTTAACGCTATCATCCAAGGAGCTCTGTCAACCTAAAACATTCTCATATAATTTTATGACTGTCAAGGTTTTACATTGTGCAATACAAGTACTAAAAAAACACCTCAAGTTGGAGACAAGAGTCTTGTTCGCTCTGATCCCGTCCAATTCACGTTTGCTGACACGGAGAATTGGTTGAAAGGTTTGAAATCTGCCTGGCAATCCCCGGCTCACCTCTCCTTTGCACATAGGAAATTTAAATGAGAATCAGATATTTGACTGGACATCACCGAATCACTGCTATTTACAGCCCTTGGGGCTCTCAACAGCTGAGTGAAATATAGAAAGGAGTCCCGATGCAGCACTGAGAGCGCAAGGGGAGATACAGACTGTCGCTTTTCTCCACATCCAAACTACTCCTGAACCAAGCTCCATCCCCTGAAAGCCCATTAACCCCATGGCAACTTTAAAAGCCCTCAGAGCTGCTCTCCACACAAGCCACAGAGACATCTCCCATTCATTTCAACACAATCGATACCAGGCCGATACCCAGTGGCTGAAAACACCAACTGCTCCAGCATAAAACATTGTTCTCATTCAGGAACCACAGGCTTGGCCACATCTGGAGCGCTGGGTCCAGTTCTGGGCTCCCCAGTTCAAGAAGGACAGGGAACTGCTGGAGAGGGTACAGCAGAGGGCTACAAAGATGATGAGGGGACTGGAACATCTCCCTTACGAGGAAAGGCTGAAGGACTTGGGTCTTTTTAGTCTGGAGAAGAGAAGACTGAGGGGGGATCTGATCAACGCCTACAAATACTTAAAGGGAGCGTGTCAAGAGGATGGGACCAGTCTTTTTTCAGTGGTGCCCAGGGACAGGACAAGAGGGAACGGGCACAAACTGGAACATGGGAAGTTCCACCCAAACATTCAAACCTGCCTGGACAAGTTCCTGTGGGACCTGCTCTGGGTGGACCTGCTCTGGGCAGGGGGTTGGACTGGATGATCTCCAGAGGTCCCTGCCAATCCCATATCATTCTGTGATTCTGTAAACACTGGATTGGAAAGTTCTGAGGCTGTTCCAAAGGTTCCTCACCCGTTAAGACATCAAAGCTGCTCCACAAGGTCTCAGTAAGGCAGAGCTCGACCCCTCTGTAGGGAATGTCTCCCCTGGAGCACCTTCAGGCTTTGCTGGCCCATGAACCTCCCCATTGCTAATGTATGAAATACAAAGAAAAGGGAATCGGCCACAGATGCTCAGGGAAGGTGAGAACGTTGAGGTACAAACAGAAGCTTAACAAACTACTTGTTACCTGACCCAAACACGCAAAGGGACCACAGCAAACAATATACTCCTGAAACCATTACCGGTTTCTAATTCAGAATTATTTTCTGTATTTTTAACACAAGAGCAATTAAACAAGGCTATGCCACTGCTCATTCTCTTCGTCAATAAAAAAGGGGCAAAAGTTACTCTTTAATAAAGAGCCACGTGATTTCCTCATCTAGAGTCTGACACAAGAACATCTCCTGGCCTTCTCTGTTTTTCTTTTTTTTAACTCTTCCCTCTTAAACATTTAAGAAGCACAAGTTAATATTCACCTTATGCAGTTTAGAACAGATGCTATTTCTGCTCTTCATTCATCCAGATAATCTCTTAATTAAATATCTGCAGCCTGAGAATTGGATTTATGTTTTAATCACACATACCTCTACTTTGTTATTTTGCTTTTACTTACTCTGGCGTGTGGGAATATTGCACAGGGCTGTAAAACCTCCTGCATGGCTACATTCCGTAACCCAGCCTTCGGAAACCAGCCACGGGGTGACCTAAATATGAACAGCACTGATTCTCAAAACCAACCAAATGCAAAGTTGTTTTACAAGGTCATCATTTAAGTCACTGTGCTTGTATATTTTATATATTTATGTATTCAATATATATTTATATATTACAGGTGAAACAAACAATTTCTCAACTATTTAAACACTATTATTCTCACGGTCATAAGCAGAAACTAATTCCTAAATGCCGCTCTGACAGCAAAAGCTTAATGCTGACCAGAACAGCCCTGATGTTCTGAACCCCCCACTCCCACTCCTCATTCAACACCTTCTAGAGAACATGCAGAAACCCAGCGGGTGAGGCAATGCTTTAGTGAAAAACATCTAAAAACCTTTAGTAAAAAAACATCTAAAACATCTAAAAGCATCCTGTATCTGCCCAGCACCCTGAACACCGAGATGATCTACTCCACAAGCATTCTTCAAAACATATTTCCAGTCTCACAGCACTCTGTTTTTTCTCTGCTAGCTTTTAAGGAAAACATTTTTTCCAAGTCATTATCATACATTTATACATTATAGAAAAATAACCTCAACATTTCCCGTTACAGAAAGGAGATTTATTTAGCCTTCGTGTGGGAAAACAATGTAGAGCTCTAGTGTCCATCCCTCAACGTGCTTCTCTAGAGTAAAACATGAGATAAACCTCCCACCACACAGTTTTACTGAAGAAAGGAGGGCTACAGGATTAAGTTAAAGTTGTGTACCCTTTTCTAAGGCATTATTCGCTAATCCTATTATTTCCCAATGCCCTGACTGATTTATTTGGTATGTTAAAAATGCCGGATCACCTTTCCTCACCAGGGAGGATCCCGTGGTGACCGTGTAACTGTCTCATGGCACTGACCATTTCTGACTGTGATCTGACGTTCAACAGTCAGCTCTATTACACTATAACCCAGGAGGGACCATATTTATTAAGTGGAAATGAAAGAAAATTACATCCATCGTGTTAAATTTAAAAAATAACCTTCCCCCTCAACAAATGAAGTTCTGGAATACAATGCACGCTGTACCTATGTAAAGATAATGTACATTTATGGTATTAATCTCTAGAATAGTATAATGTTTTATGTATGTTTATTTTTTGTGCTTTGATTTATATTTTATATATTTATGTATTGTGTATAAATATTAAACATTCATTTATTGATATTTACTATGAATATATTAGATTTACTCTTAATAAATATTTAAATGTCACATATAAAATACAACTAACTTTCAAAGTGAAAGAAAATTTGGATTAAACACTAATAAATCAGTAATGTATCTAAAATAAAAGATGCTAGAGTCCTCCTCAGTGGATTTTCTGGGTGGTTGTTTTTTTTCTACTTAGAAAGTAATCATTTGAAGAGTTTCCCAGAACGTCCACAGAGATTCCAAGATGGAAAAGAATGATTCCCCCAAGGTGCAGTCCCAGCAGGTCAGGGGCCACCAGCCGTGCTGGAAGGACCTGGGCTGGTGTAACCCAGCACCCTGTCCCTCCTACGTGCAGGATTATGTCTGAGCCACACGATGGGGGACAGCATGAGAACCTCACCACCCCCTTCAGCTGCCTGGCGGGAGGGATTAGAAAGGGATGAGAGCTCCCAAGGGAAAGGGCGAGAGGCCACAGACACCGACCTGCACATGGGAAACTTGTTGGAGGTAAGGAAAGATTTCTCCCCATGAGGATGCTCCAGTGTAGGAACAGGGTGTCCAGAAGGACTGTGGAGTCCCCCTGGCCATGGGGAGATGTAAAACTGTAATGGGCAGATGTTTCGACACAGAGAAAACTGTTCCACCTGCCCCGAGCCAGGGGCTGGATAAGAGGACGTCCCCATGTCCCTTTCCAGCTCAACTGCCCTGTGGCACTATTCTGTGCTCGCGTGGATGGGCACGGGAAAATTCTGTATCAACGCATCAGGTAACTGGCACTTGGTCACACACTGGTGGTCAAGACTGAGGTAAGACCCCAAATGACAACTTTAAAACCTTTTTCTGAAGTGTTTCCTAAGAGCAAAGTGCCACATTTTGCAGTTTTTCATTACCCAGTCCCTGCCTCCTGTGGTGCCGCTCCGTGTCCCCGTCCCCACAGCTTCCTTCCTGCTTCTGAAACCAGGCTGACAAAGTCCCATGCAGAGCTCGAGTCTCTCTCCTGCTTCCTCAAAACACACGTCATTTTGGCCCCTGCGATGGTGGTTACTCCATAACTGGGTTTTCTCACCCCCCTGGTGCTGTCACAGATCTTACAAATTAGAAATCACAAATCTCTGTTACAGATTTGCCAGCAGACAGATTTAGATATACACAAACCTTAACTGTCAGGGAAGCGAGACAACCAGGCTGTAAATATCATACTGGTGCAACTGGAAAAACAATTTTGTGCCTTCAACGCTGGAAATCCTTTTATAAGTGGGAAGTTTAAGTGTTTCTGAAAGACTACAAGGAAGGGAAAAGGGAAAAGTGGCCTTTCTGCACAGTACAGCATAATCCTCCCCCACAATTTCTCATGAAAGTAAATGGCATTATTACTCCACATTTAAGAAACTTCACGCTTCTTCATGTACCTTATTTCCTCTTCCCACGACTGTGTGCCAGCTACCACACACAGCTCTTGCCTTATACTCAATGATAAAGAGTATGTCCTAAAGCCACTAAAAATGCACACTATCAACAACATTTAACGCTGAGATGAGCAGAACTCATCAATTAGTGTAGGGTCTCCCTATATGACCCACTTTTCCACCTGTGAGCTCTCTTGGACAATCCTATACTGTTAAACAATATTTTTAATGTAATATATTGACGGATTCCTAACCACAAAAATGCTACCCCTTAGCTGTTTTTAAATGGCATTCTGTAAAACACAAGTAGTTCCTGAAACACAAGAGTCAAGCACAACTCTTCAACATCGTGCATCAGGAAACCTGAACTCTGTCTTAGAAAGGATTTTATGACTTATTTCTTGAACATCTGAAGCCTCTACAGAAATTCTGCTCCCCATCTCTAAGTTCAAGGTGACAGAAATTGGACTACTGATAAAAAACCCACAATTTTGCATGAATTTCTATTGTTCTCTTTGCTGGAAATTCTATTTAAGAAAGCAGTATTTGGACTACACTTCTAATTTTTGCATAGATATTTTCCCTGGAGGGGTTCAAGGCCAGGTTGGAGGGGGCTTGGAGCACCCTGGTCTGGTGGGAGGTGTCCCTGCCCAGGGCAGGGGGTGGCACTGGATGGGCTCTAAGGTCGCTTCCAACCCAAACCATTCTGTGAGTCTATGATATTGGTGGAATGAAAATATACTAGTTTTAGAGAGTGGTGTAATGATTTAATTATCCAAAAATGACAATGAAAAAATGGAGAGGAAGAATCTCATATTAAAAAAAAACCACAACCCAAACAGATGAGGGCTTCACGCAAAGAACATTTACCATTACTGTCCAAATCAGAAGACTTATTAGGTCAGCACTAGAAAAACTTGTATTTCTACCCTGACGGTTACTGTGATCCAACCAGACACAGAACGAGCAGCAGCCCTATCTTTAGTCCGAAGTGACCCCTGCACTCAGTGAAAGGCTCCGATATATGAGGAAAGGCTTACGCTGGTCTCCCGGACCTGCTGGGCACTAAGTGGCTTAGCAACCCCCTCCTGCCCACGGGCCAGCACTCAGTACCCGGCTGTGAGCCCCGCTCACTGCGCCTCCTCACGCACAGGCATCCAGAGACCGCTAATGAGCTGTAATCCTGCTAAAAACAGAAGGGAGTGGGTAAGCTCCTTGGGAGGTATTCTCCTGAACGTTGCAAGAATATTAAGACCGAAAGCTCGACGACAGCGAGTGAGGAAAGGTATCGATTGTCTGCTTTGCCTCCCTTTCTCAAACACAGGGTAGCGTCACGTGGCTTATCATTAATTAGCACTACTTATCATACAATCATAGAATGGATCAGGTTGGAAGAGACCTTAAAGCCCATCCAGTCCCACCCCCTGCCCTGGGCAGGGCCACATCCCACCAGACCAGGTTGCTCAATACCCTATTTCTTCATGACAATGTCAAGCTGTAGGTGAACTTTTGCCAACAAATGGAAAGAAGGAGTTTCTCCCATTTGTTCTTGGTCTTTACATACAGAAAAGGCAAAAAACGAGACCTGAGGACACTGTTATTGTGAATTACACAGTGCGGGTGCTGTCTCCCTCCTCTTCCCCCTGGCTGTTGGAGGAGCGGGGATGGGTGAGGATGTGGGTGACGGCACAATTCCTTCTTACCCTTCTGCGCTCTCCTAATCCGCATTTCACATTATCGCTGCTCAGGGAACACTGCGCTTTTTCAAATGTCATCACAGCTGGCTACTGCCGTGCCTGGACATCAGGGATGCTGGGGGGGTCAAGTGTTAACACACAAATATTTTAAGCTGTTTCCAAAAGCGTTTATTTTGCATCATCACTGATGCACTTCCTCCAAGAAGCACAGAAGAAAAACATGGGCTTTAATCTGTTTCACTGGTTTATTCGGAAAATGGTTCAGAAGGAAAGCAAAATGTCAGCGATACCCTACCCAGCCTGAGTGAGAGATTCGCAGGGGGCGGAGGGATAAACAGTGAGGGATATTTTCCTTGAGAAGTAGAAAGGAAAATGGAAACTATAAAATAAAAATTGGACGTTGAATCAAGAGAGAGAATAAGGCGCTGTCTGGCGTTTTTAAGAACAGACTGGGAGTCTCCTATTGGCCATGTAAAGACTGCCCCTGAAAGATACCTGCATTTTTGTAGGCAGACCTCTCTGCTTAAAACACCTAGAAGAGCCCAAAGGCGACCTTTTCAACCTGCCCAAGGTTTGTACAGATTTCATCAGAAGAAGTCCTTTGTGCCGCACACCCTGGTTACGCGCCCCTCCCCATCCCCACGCGGGTCCCAGAGCCCCTTGGCCGGGAGCCCCTCACATCCTTACAGCTCCTTCACCCCCAGTTCTCCCAGCAAACCCCCCCCAGGGCAGAACCTGCGATTCCTCTGGAGGTGCACGGGGAGAGCACAAAGCATCAGGCTCTTCAAAAAACAGGTCCTCGCACTGTATCTATCAATTCTCCCATTTACAGTGTTCCGAGTTATTTTTGCCAAGCTATAAAAAGTAACTATTTCAAGCAACTTCTCATACAAAGAAGGAGCAAGTCGAAGTTTATTGTCTGCCTAAAGTTAATTTCAGAAGAATAAACCAAAACCACGTTCATTTTGGAAAGAATTATCCACCGTCCTATGCAGATACTGAGCAACATAAAAATCCCAGATGACAGTTAATTACAGCTGCTGCTCGGGAGCCTGTGACCGCCCGTCCCAGACGTGTGGCTAAACCAGAGGGCGGTAGAAGCCCTTGGGCTGTCATTAGGATTCTGATCCATTAGTGGAAGTTTTGAATTTTATTCAAAATTCTCTATACTTAATGACGGTATTCTCTTCTCGCCAAAGTAGTAACAGCAGAAGAGAAGCAGATCTGTGACCCCGCGATGAGCCACGGTCATGGCTGGTCTCAGCAATCAGCCTCACAGCAACGTGGAACCTGGAGCATCCCTCTGTTGAGGAGAGGCTGAGGGACTTGGGTCTGTTTAGTCTGGAGAAGAGAAGACTGAGGGGGGATCTGATCAAGGCCTTTAAATACTTCAAGGGTGGGTGTCGGGAGGATGGGGCCAGTCTTTTTTCAGTGGTGCCCAGGGACAGGACAAGAGGGAACGGGCACAAACTTGAATATGGGAAGTTCCATCTAAACATGAGGAGGAGCTTCTTTCCTGTGAGGGTGGCAGAGCCCTGGAAGAGGCTGCCCAGAGAGGTGGTGGAGTCTCCTTCTCTGGAGACATTCAAACCCACCTGGACACGTTCCTGTGGGACCTGCTCTGGGTGACTCTGCTCTGGGCAGGGGGTTGGACTGGATGGTCTCCAGAGGTTCCTTCTAACCCCATATCATTCTGTGATTCATACCCTTTTCTGGGCCAGACATGGAGCCCATTCCCCCTTCCCAGCTCTCCAAACCCACTGCAGACGTAGGCTGGTGACCTGAGATGCCGCTGCTGATTGCCACGCTCAGGCTAGAGCTGGTCCTTGCAGAAGGGCTGGTATTTCAGGCTGTATCTGTATTAGTGAGTAACTGACCCCGGCGATTTAACCGTCTGGGTGGCCGCACGCCAGCGCTGGCACCTCCAGCCAGCCCTGCTCAGCTCCACGGGGTACGTACGGCTCCGCAGGGAAATGCTCCTGCGGGCGTCCAACAGGCTGCGGTCATTGAAAGGAAACAAAGAGACACCACAAGTGCACTTAAAACTTGTCCTAATAAAAAGGGATGGGTCCGACAAAAAGTCAAATCAAATACAATTAACCTTCGTAAAAGCTGGCACTGTGAGATAAAACAAGCACTGAGCATACGCAGAAGGAAGAGGTGCCATAAACCCTAACCTTGAACTGAGCACTGCCAATAAACTAAAGCCGACTTCCAGCACGTTATTACATGCTCCGATGTCTCTAAAGCCTTTTCACCCTTTACAATAGTCCACTGTAATTGTCACATGGTAATCAGATCTGTCGGGTATGCAGGAACTCGCTCCCTTTCAAAATGTTATGGTGCTTACAAAGGATTTTATTCATTAGGCAGATTAATTGCTGTTCTTGGAACTCCCTCTCCGTCACACCAGCCTGCAGGGCAGCGGAGAGGGGCTTCCGACACTCGCCCCAGAGAGGACAAGAAAGCTCACGTGAAAAACCTACTGGGAATCGCAACTGGAAACACATTCTCTTAGTTATTAAAATAGACAAACCAGAAACAAACTCCCAGCAATAACACAAGAGGAACCTGATGATGACCTTACTCCTCGTTTCCCCCACTTCAGAATCAGATCATTCTGGTTTTCAAGAACACCTTTAGCAAACTTCTTGGGTACCGCGAGAAAAATATGACAGAAGTCTCTGCCCCAGACAAGTATTTTAAGTATCTTGTGGCATCTCATGAATATAACCCAACCACAGGCAAGCGGCAAGAGAGCAAGCGAGGGCCTACGTATACCCTTATCCTCTTACACGTGTTCATCACATTGCTTTTTGGAAAGGGCTGTTAAGGCAGGTTCCTTCTATAGATGTGAGATAGTTATTGTTCAAAATGGCACAGAAATGCTTTGTTGGTTTTGCATTTATAAATGCTCTATTTGCAAAACTTCTTAAATGACATTTAAAAATCACATTTAAAACCTACCAGAGGAAGCAAATAGAATAAATTTTCATTTATTCAAGTATATAGTTTTATGTGCATTCTTATGTTCATGTTGTTATGAAAAAAAGCCTGATACAGAGCTTAGAGGCTGTAGATAACGATCCCTCATTGCAAGCAGACTAAAGTGCCTACACTCTTTGAAATCGGAATTGTTATATGCATATTTAAATAATTCAAGAAAATTACACTATTTGGAATCTCCTTGATGTTCTTAAGATGTTAAATTAATTTATTCTAAATTCCAACCCAAATAAATGATCACTAGCATTAGAACAAGCTTGAGAAATGTCATCATAAGGCTGTATTTTCCCAGGGACGCTTTAACACCCGAAAACAGGAGCTAGCTACAGGAGTCTTTTTCCCCCCTTCCTGCACCTGTAGTGTTGTTACTCTGATTTTGCTTCAAGAAATAACATCTGGGGAAGCCTGAGACACTTGTTTTGTATGAAACAGTCCAGTTTCCAGTCTCGAAAGATCAAAAGGTAACAACACCAAAAAGAACCCATTACTGTAAACTGGTGTTTTCCAATTTAATGGAATTCCATCATAGAATGCATCTGGGGGTTTATTCAATTAGTCTTTCCTCTAGTTCTCATTAAAGACAACGGAACAGGTACCATGTACATCACCCTGGCAGAACCTAATCGGACTGACACCAGCACAGCCATGATCAAGGCTCAATACTTACAACAGGACCTACCACCCAAATGATGAATTACCTAAAATGAATACAGCCATAATTAAGTATAGACAGAAATAAAACATCCAGCTGATCTGCAACGGCGTATGACAAAAGAAAAGCAGCTACCAAAAGCCAACAAATATGCAAATGAATGCGAAAGCAAAACCACAAGCCTAACGTTGTAAAACTCTTATCAGAGCTTCGCATTTCCTCATCATCTCTGTGATAATCTTGCTAGAACCATTTACACAGTTTGTGCCACGACAAGGAAAAAGTAGTTGCTAATTGCAACAAAAACTGAAAAAAAAAAAAAAAAATTAATGCAGACTTCAAAGGTGTTTTGTCCAAATGCAAGGATCCCTGCCGGCAGAGCGGAGGGGAGCAGCCGGGGGTGCTGCGCTGCCGTGTGGGCCTGACCACAACCCCATCAGGATTGACTGAACATCTGGGGTGCGAAGAAGAGCCCACACGGTCCCGTTTCCTCTTCTGACGGGACAATAGCGAGCTCTGTACATCAGAATTAACACTCAAAGTCCGGAAGTAAACAGCCGTCCAGGGATTTTAAATGGATAAATCACATCACAATCAAACCCAAGGCAACCGCCAGTGATGACTTCCAGAGTAATTAGAGGAACGAGCAACAAAAATAAGGGCATGGCTTTTACTTTCTACAACACGCATGTAAACCAACAGCAAGACACTTCTGCAAATTTCCCCTATGTGTTACCAGTCCCTCACGAAGGAGGAAGCTTCTCCTAAGGAAGAGCCGAGGGAGCGCAGGGCTGGCTGCGGGAGGAGAAGGGCTCCTGGCCCCGGGAGGCAGAAAAACTCCTCAGGAAAGAGAACAGGGGAAGACTGAGACAGACAAAACACCTGTAAAGTACATTTTCTCCCCCAATTAGAATTCAATTCAGCTTCTGTTCCAAGTCAATGGGAGACTTCCCAGTAATGGAAAGGTTGCTTAATTTCTGCTTTTTGTTTTTAATCTGTTTATTCTTAATTAGATCCTGACCAGAATGTTTTTCTCCCTTGAACATGGAGAAGTAAAGGAAGTCCCTTGATTCCCCTTCAAGCCTAGTAATAGATAATACATCTCAGAGCTGTAGTGAAAGATAGTTTGCTATTTAAAAAAATACACAGTTAAAAGGAATCCTCTCTCACATATAGAACCCCTAAACCTTGCAAACAGTATTTTCCTGCTCTATACATTAACTGTGCTTCACTGAGAATTTCACTTACTACCAAAACAACCAGGGAGTGGTATCCAGAAATCATGTCATAGACTGGGAGGTTCCTGCCAGTCTCTCAGTACAGTGTAAGAAGGACCACAATTATGCAGAATAACCACAATTTCAGCAAGACAACTGCAGTTTTCCTGTTGTTTCACCTTTTGCTCCATCCCGTCATCATCCCCTTCCCACACTCCAGCTTTTCGCCACCTTTTCTCTTTCAATGTTTTTCTCCACCCTGAAGTGACAGAGCAGATGCTGGGTTTTAGCAAACTTTTGTTGAGAGGCGGGTGAGCGTCAGCCCCGCAGGGATGCTGCTGGGGAACGCACCACCTCCTACGGATGGACCTGAGCTACAGCTCCTCCAGTATCGGCCAGACTTACCCATAGTCTGATGGGCAGCGACTGGGTTTAAATCAAAGGTCTGCACAAACCTTAGCAGCAGCAACAAAGCGTAAGGTTGATTGAAAAAGATTTTGTGGGTGTCTGTCTTAACAAAAGCCTATCTAAAGGTGGTAACTCCACCCCAGCAACCCAAGCACTCTGAAGGGTTTTCCACAATCAATAACACCTTAACTCAACAAAAGGGCTAGTTTTGTTCCATCAAAGTTGCTTTGCTGGCTCTACTTTTCCATCAGCAGTGCCGTATCTCAGCAGGGTGCTCCAGCTTATCGAGGTCTGATGACTCTCACCAACATCCTAATCCTCAAGTAGCTGAGAAAGGCCCCAGCTCTAGTCACCATCTCCCCCACCCACTCTTCTTCCACAACCTTTGCTGTTTAAAGCCGGTATGGTCACACAGTAGACGTCCCACCAGCCAGGCTGATAGACACATAAAATGTCTAGAAGCAGCCCAGGTTTGTATTCCCATAATCGCTGCAGAGCCGCTGAAGGCTCAGCTGGCCCAGGCTACACGCCCCGCGTTCTCTTTCCTTCTATTGTCAGCCTTTAAAAAAAAAAAAAAAAAAAATCACAAAACCAGAAATACGTGCCAGAGAAGGAGAAGGGATGTAACTGGTCTTTCGAGGTAGATAAAAAAAGCACAAGGAAGCGTAACACACAACAGAAGGAAGCCCAGCAGCAAAGACACCTCCAAATCTTTAACAATAAACTGCATTTCTATTTAAGGCGATGGTAGGACACCCAAGCCATCAGGTATAAACTTAGATGCAGAAAGTGAAAGACTGAGACATTATTGCCAAAACAAAATATGCCACTAAACCTTTGGCAGGAAGGCAAACGGAATCTATAAACAGGAGTAATTATACTAACAAGCAACTTACACACTATAAATACTGAATAAAGACAAATAATAATTAATTCTTTGTGACAGCTGTTGCTAGATTATAGCAATCACATTACCACTGTAGATACTCAAAAGTGAAGCCACAAAAACAGTCACCAAAATGGCCTTTATTTTTCAAATGTTTTAATTAACATACCAGTTGTGGGTGCTGCTTAAGTCCATTCCTAAATTAATTACAGTTCTCAGCTGTGTGTACTTCAGTGCAGGCAAATCTCATACCTCTCATTATGTCAATGAAGTAACAATGGCACACTTGAAAGCTAATTTAGAAAATCAATTTCCCCCACAAAATAGATATAGCCATTTTGGGGAATTTACTTCCCATACAGGGGACCTTCAAGATATCATATATCTGGCTTTGGCTACGCACATGAGCTCTCTATTTTCCGAAGCAGACAGGGCTCTTTTTTCCTAATTCAAAAAGATTAAATTAATTTCACACATATTTGATTGTTCTTCCTTAACACAGACAGAAAAGGAATGTGCTGTGACCTCTGCTGCTGTTCTGGAAAGGCATTTTTTCCAAGCTAATTGCCATACAATACCCCAAAACTTCACGTTCTGAAGTTTAAGCGTCTCACTGATTAGTCAAACTCCATTGCAAAAGCAACTGGGAAAATATTGTGACAATTTACTAAGGGCATCGTGTCTCCAGCAAAAAAAAAAAACTATTTTCTTATGCTTCCTGTACATCCCGTCTTTGGCTTCTGCTCCGATGTGTGTGAGAAGTGGAAGTTACTGCAGAAAAGCAAACCACAACAGGCCTCTCCATACAGATACAACAGACACGCTCAACGCTCCTCTCCCCTAACACTTTGGTCTGATCTATAGATCTCACGAAAAGGCTAAAAAGAAAACAACTAAAGCCACATCCACCTTCTGAGGCAGAAGGGGCTTGGTTAGATAGAAGGAGATTCTACAGAGGAATTTGCTTAACATCTTCATATTAACATCCCTTCTACCTTTTGGGGACTTAACACAAAAATGTGAAGCTGCAGAAGGATCTTATTAGGAAGAAAGGGGCTACAGAAAGAAATCCTCAGAAACATCTTGAGGGAATGAATTCTAGCACAGCTTTCAAAATTGCTGTTTTGGTTTTTTTTTTTCACAGGAACAAGCTTGAAGTTTGCTAGCTTTGCTTTTAACTCAGGGTATTTGCCTTCATTTCTGTAGTATTTTGGAGTTTTTTCTTTCCTGTCTGCTTGCGCTTTAAATAGCATTTGGTGGCCTGGAAAGATACCGAGTCAGATTTCCTGAAAAGGGACTGTGATTTTAATATCGGCAGCATCTGATCCCGTGTGTTTCCGGCAGATAGAGCAGAAACACCACCTGATTTCTAAAGTTGTACTCTGGATATTAAGAACCATCCAAAAGCCGAAGAGATGAGGAATTTACTCCTTCATGCCAGGTAAACTGATCTCTAAGTGTCTGTAATAACTAACTCCTTGGTTTTTTTGCCAGGTTATTTTTTATCCTGAGTAGTCCTGTGGCTCAGATTCGTGCTGGGAGCTAACAGCCCAACAACAATGGACTGAACCCACTGCCAGAGTGGAGGGAGGGAAGGAGAAGCTCCTTCTGACCACCCCAGCTGCATGGTATCCACAAGAGCAACCCAAGAGCCTCCGGAGCTCCAGGCTCCCACTGGGAAGACCCATCTCCATTAAAACCATTGCTTTTTCTGGAACACTTACCCAAGTCTTACGCAACACTCAATTGGTTGCGTTATCTGCTTCGGAGGCTGTAGTGGTGTGGACTACACCACGCCTGGAGAGCCACGGAAAATTATTTTTATAGCAGAGACTAAACCTCAGAGGCCGTGCTGCAGCAGGAACTACATTCACGAGTCAACACAGGGCCCGGTTTCTAAAAAATACTGACAATGATAACATGGGGATGATGATGGATTTATCCAAACCCTTGTGTAAACAGGATTTAGAGGAACAATGTTAAATTGACTGATGTGACTGGATACAACCAACACCATCCAAAATCTAAACCAAGACAAAACACCACAGCACTGAGCGAAATTAGTGACCTCACGCACAGGTTATTCCCGTCACCTTTAGTCAAAATATCAATCCCTTTAGAAGGTATTCAATTTCCTTGGCTGTTTAATCACGGTGTTTAAAAACAACTGAGTATCCAAGTGGTAAGGCCTTTCAAAAATCCCAATTGTGAACCAGTGTTACAACTGACTATTTTTGACAGTTAAAGTTGCACCTAAGATTGCTGAGATACTTCTCGGTGTTATTGTGGTGGGACTGGAGAAAGAGAGACCCTTGTGAAAACCACTTTGCTTTCCATCTGCTACTGTCTTCCCTCATTTGCTTTCAGCCACATGACTTGTATTGGCCACCATCCTCCACCACTCGTCCTCATGTCTCGCCTCTTTCTGCCCTACATTTTCCTCTTCTCCTTATACAACATTACAGGGGAAGAGTGTTCACACCACATAATTTCAGGTTAGGAAGCTACCTTTCCTTTTTAAATGACAGCTGTGGCATCTCCACCCCACAGCCGAGAAGAGAAGGCTCATGAGGAGCAGCAATGGCCACCCAGGTCGAGGCGGCCATCAGGCAAGCCCAGCCTGAAGGCAGGAACACAAGGAAACACGAGGGTTGAAATATAAATAGATTTAATAGGATAAGACTAAATAATAAACAATAATACTAAAGAACCAGTATTAATTCTGATATTAATACAAGATATACAAGAATTATACTCAGGGGCCAGCAAATGTGGGACAATATGAGAACAATGCCTTCAGGAGGTCGGGAAGGGCTCAGGGCTCCGGCAACGGGGCAAGGAGTTCTCTGGACCACAGCCATCAAGAGAGAGAGACTATGCAGCAAACCTTCCAATTTATATTGAATCTGATGTCCACAGTATGAAATAACCCCGTTGGCAGCTTGGGTCAAGTGCCCAGGCCTTGCTCCTCCTCATCCCTGCTCCTGGTAAGGCTCAAAAACACAAGAGACCTCAAATCCTACAGAGCCTAGCTGGCTATAAAGTAAGTATTTTCATGAATTCAGACACTAGAGTCTTCTAAAAGTGCAGTTTTCCCCATTAGAAGAGAAGTTAGTCCTGTGTCGCTCAAGCCAGGACAGACCTGCACATGAATTAACCCGGGGAGGATACGATGCCAGCTCTCCACAGGGCAAGAGGAGCAAATCCAACTATTCGGTCGATAATTCAAGGCAGGATAAAGCGTACGTCACTGCTTACGACCACAGCAAGAAAGAAAGGAGAAATTTTCTACTCAGAATGAAAGGCACAAACAGAGATTATGAGTCCGAATAAACCACCCCTCTTCTTTCTAGGAGGGGGAAAAAAAAGTTCCGATCAACAAAAACGCTTCTCCAAGACCCACCAGTTTGCATAAGCAACCTGTCAGAAATTTAGAAGGCTCCTTCAAAGACTTAATTATAAAGCAATCATAAGAAAGAACAGTTCATATCCAGCTGAGTCCATAACAAGCTACTGAGGCTCTTCCCCACCATCAAAGTGCACCAAAAAAGTTTACCTGGACTCCTGGAGTACTAATTTAGAGGTAATTACTCTTTCCTACTTGTTTCCCTCTCAGAACAAACTAAGCAAACACTGGAGCACCTCACACTTTGACCTTAGAGGATATTTTTTGTAGTGTGGCATTTGCTCCAAGGATTTAGCTGAAATCTTAAGAAATCCATTACCTAATTTTTAGTTAAAAATAATTTTCATCTGTTCATTTGAAACAGGTCTGAACTGAAATCCATTTTATGTCTGATTCTACTGAGTTTCTACCAGACCTTTATAGATTTCCTGATCTCAGCGGCTTTTTTAAGATTCTGGGAACTCAAAACCTGATGAACCAATTTCTGTCAGTTTTCCACCTCGACACACTGTATTAAAAACTGCAGCTTGAAGCAAGTTCTCCCAGCTGAATTAATAGCTCCTGGACAGAGCTTAAAATGGAAACATCTGACATGAACTACAGCATATATATCAAGGTTAAGTTCTAACAGCATCCGAGCCTTTCAGCAAGGTTTGGCTCAGATGAGTGGTTTGACCATATTCTTCTCCACGTCCAGCGATTCCCAAACCCTGTTGGACCTGCATGTGCCAGCTTTAGACAGTTACCGTCACATGAAAGCGGTGCTTAAACCAACATCACCATCCCTCTTATCACCAGTAACATGATTCTGATACCTTTAAAGGCAAATTTGCTTGGAATTAAAATAAGAGAGAAAAAGCACATTGTTTCACACAGCTATTTTTGTCTTCATTGACACTCAAAGACCAGTTTTTCGCAACACAAAACATGAGATTTACATTTCACAACACAGACAAATAAAAATGTAAAATATTTTTCTCTGTATGATTAACCTTTCTCTTGTATTAAACAATATGAAAATTAACAGAAATAGAAAAGTAATGTCCTTCTCTGTTCACTCTCCCTCCAAAAAACTGATAAAAAACCTACCTTGTGGTAAATATAATTATTTGTGTGGAATATACAGGACACAATTTAAGCAAGATCAAATTATTTAAGGATTAATAGCTATTGGGCTTGCCCAAAGACATCTTCTCTCCATGCCCTCCCGTGCAAAGTCATTAAGGACAGAATGGTCAGGAGCTTTTTATATGGTATTCACCATGGCTGAATACCATAAAAAGCAGTAAATATTCAGGCACCAGTTGAATGCAGAGAATTCTGCAAGAGCTGTACAGAGATTCCAGAAGGGTCCTGTTACCATTTTTTCCACCTGTTTTAAAGCATAAGCTGCATATAGTTCCCTAATAGCAGACATATTTGCCCAAAGGATGCCATCACAAATTGTTCTCTTTTTTAAATTTTGCCTAATGCTTCAATAAATGTATGTATATTCTACAGTGCCTTCCAGGTATCGATGTATAATACACAACTACGTGTCTGCAGAAGCATTTACAGATTTCCTATGCTTAATCCCTCAATGTCAGTCTGACTGTTCCAGTGAAGTTTTTCCAACGTTACACAGGCAAACTCCCATTTTCTCATGCAATATTCTTTCAAATGGCCTTCAAAAGTTATTTAGCTTTTTTTTTTCCCTAAACACATAAGAAATATTTCTTGAAATTTACTATTCTCCAAAATTCCTGGAAGTTTTCTAGCCACAAACTCCCCTCATAGAATCACAGAATCATAGAATCACAGAATGGTTTGGGTTGGAAGGGACCTCAAAGCCCATCCAGTGCCACCCCCTGCCCTGGGCAGGGACACCTCCCACCAGACCAGGTTGCTCAAAGCCCCCTCCAGCCTGGCCTTGAACCCCTCCAGGGAT
Organism: Numenius arquata; assembly: GCF_964106895.1. NCBI lineage: Eukaryota > Metazoa > Chordata > Aves > Charadriiformes > Scolopacidae > Numenius > Numenius arquata. The sequence continues at coordinate 62,093,731 of NC_133582.1, forward strand.
GGGGTACACCCATGGGTGCTGAGGGGGCCCAATGTTGCCACCCAACATGGAAGATCTCCCTCAAGGTTTTCTTTGTCAGCAGAAGGTTCAGAAGAGCGTGACATACTTTTCACTAGAGTATATGGAAAAACTGGTACCATGTTAGCCCTTATTTGGAAAAATGTCAGTGAACGAGTTTCTTCTGCTTCCCGCTGTGCCACCCAGAGCATTTCAGGTATTTTTCCTTTTAAAACAATTAACACATCAAGATCAAGATAATAGTACGTCATTACAGTGTCTACCAGAAGCTATTAAGAAACAGTCAAACAGCAAAAGCCAAGGAAATACATCTGATTCATATCAAGAGTCACTCTAAGTACTCTAAAATAGGCTGGGTATACTCCTAAATAAATTTAAAAGTTTAGAATTTTTCCTTCTTTTGATATACGTTCTGAAGAACTCATCCAAAATTTTCCCAGAGAAAGAGCGGAAGATGCCAACCCTTCATTTTGAAATAAAAGAGCAACTTTCGACAAAAATGGTCCCAAATAAATCAGAGAAACGAAGAAGCTGTTAGGCCCATGTGGCAGTTCAAATATGAAGCAAAAAGCACTCGGTCATCTGAGATATTAATTGAAAAATTATTCCAAGGAGTTAGCAAGATGTCCAGAAAGAACAAAATACCTCCAGTGAAACAGGAGCTGCAGTTCCACATCCCACTCCTCACGGTCTCTGTCACACAGCAATTATTTTGAATTCTTTGAAACAACCAAATCACTCTGCAACACTTTAGAGCCATTATTTTATTTACATTTAGTCCTAATTCAATGATTGTTTATTATTCTGTGGAGACAGCTGTGAACACACTGGCCTAATGAGACAAAGGGTAGACCCATCAAACTGGGTCTACAGCAGTGTGAGGGTTCCGTAACCATCGTTATAGACTCCTCGTCTGTAACACCTCAGACAATGTTTATAAAGGCCACAGTAAATGAATTTATCTTGCACAAGCTCAAGGGTATCAACATCTCACCATCAACCGAACAGCCAGTCTGAAGTTTAATAAAACAATTAGGTTTTGACATATACAGTTAAAAACGGAGAAAATGACCTAAAACACATGCAAAACCCAACCAAAAAGCAGCTGAATATTCCAAAGTCAAAAGCCTTAATAAGACACTTTCCAAAATAATGCTGTTTGTTGAAAAAAAACCAACCTCGCTCAAAATTCTGTTCTATTTTAAGACCTTGCATTTAAATACACATGGATTTTTCTAAATTGTATTCTTCCCTTTTGTTTCAGATTTTCAAAGTATCGTTAGCACCGCATCACCACAGGTGGAGGGAGGGGGGTGGAACAGCTCTCTTGCCCACCGCTGGTATTACGCCAGTTTTGTACCGCTGCCTCTTTCAGGTCCCATTTATTACCCGTGGTCACAAAAAGGACTTTTCTCTGTGTAGATCAGAAGAGCTTTTACTTCTATTCTGCTTCATCTTGTGAGTTTGGTACCTACCGCTTGGTACTGAAAAATGCATCCACACGGTACATGCTGCTTTATATGAATTTGTAAATATTCAAGACACAACTGCATGAACAAGAGATTACTACAGCTTTAATAAACATTTTTGCTTCTACAAAAGCCTAATACTGGAACTGTATTCCCCGCTGCCATTTGAGACTTTATAGGCAGTGAATTCCTGCTTTCCTGAATTACATTTTCTCATGGTACAAGTACATAACTTCACTGTGTAGGCTGCAAATCTGGTGGGAAAAAAAACCATTTTTTAGAAATGTCGAGTACTATCCGATTATCATTTTGTGGCAAGTTTTCCGCCCACATGGAAGCCCACAGATAGTAGAAGTCAAAAGGAGCTGTGTTACACACCAGCTCGGCTCCCCAGGGAATGTAATTACTGCTTTTATACTGAATTTAGTGGCTTTTTTTTTATTTTTTAACCACTTTACATTTCCAAAACTGAACCCGGAAACAACTGTATGTTAAACTATTTCTGCTGTATTAAAATAGATGTTTCACAGCAGCCATGTTTTAAATTTTCCCAGTTACTCTGGATTCTGAATATTCCTAACTGCTCTACAAATGCAATTCTATTTTTGGCTGAAGATTAGTGCTTAAAGATAGCTGAAGAACTCTTTTTTTTTTTTTTTTTTTTTTTTTTTAACATCAAATACCAGAGGTCCCTGCAATCAAATGTACGTGTTTCAAAGTGCACACGTTCCCAGCAGGTACGAACCTGCCCCTCGGGACTTTATTTTGAGGGGATCTGGGCTGGAGCACCTCCCTGAGAGCAAGCCCCAGGGTAGAGTCTCCCTTCGACTCCTGTTATACAATGTCTTCTCCTGCAAATAACAGCCCTTTTTTCCTTTGAGGCAATTATACGCGTTTTAAAAAGAAACCCTTATATAAGCCCTTCACCACGGAGGAAAGAGTAATTAACTTGCCTAATTGTTAGTTGTGGCCTGTAGTGTCAGTAATGCAGCTCAGCAGGCCCTGAAACGGCCAGGCACAGGCTGACAAACAGCATTTGCCGGGAAAGGATGGAATCACGGAGCTTCACCCTCCTTTTTCTGCACACACATCCCCCTCACCGCAGCAAACAGAGGGCAGATGTAAGCAGAGACGACCTTCCAGAACAGATCTCAGATATCACGTTTTATTTCCATAAATTTTATTCCTGCCCTCGAGACAGACCATTTCTCCACGGTATTATGGTTGGCTGAGCAGAGCAGGAGGAAACGGGAATTAAAAATTCCATCAGTGGCATACATATGACTACACAGAAGTAATGAGATACAGGAATTTCCATAAGATGTATGCCTAAACAAGCATCGAGAGAGGTTAAAAATACAAGTTAAAAGGTATATATTAATCCTAGATATAGAACTGAAAATCTGAATGCAAAAAAATGATAGTTGACATAAAATTGAAAAAAGAAAATCCACATGAAATCCTTTTGCCAAAAATTCTTGTTCCATTATTTCAAGACTGACAGATGTTTAGCTCTTTGGTTTCTGACTCAGAAATGCCGAGGGAAGGCAGCGGGGATGCTGTACTGACCGTGTCACCTCCTCCCACCGCACCTTCCAGCACGAGCAAAGTCTCATCTGTTGGACCAACTGCCCGGGCACCAACATGGTGCCACCCTCACGCTTCTCAGGGCTACACTCAGTACTCTCCTTTCGTTCCTTCCCTTTTTAGCACTTAAAAATTTGTTTTATTTCAAATGACACCTAAATGTATTATTTAAGTACCAAAGAGACGACGCTTGCAGAAGCATGCTCCTCCTCGGTAGCTCTGCTGTCTGATTAATTATTGAAAATATAGTGAGTAAAAGTAGAACAAGCTGGACGTTACCTGCTTACCTGCCTTCCTGAGACAAAGGTGCCGCCCTGCCTCCATCGCTGAAACTCTCTGTTTGATAACCAAAGCACTACCTTAAGGCTCACACAGGCACGCTGCGGCAGCACCAGGCAGGATTTTAAGCAGTTTTAAAGCCATTCCCTCGTGTCTTGCTGTGCTGCTGTGCTCAATGACATTGCTTTGCATCAACGGAGTCAACCTAGAGGAGCTCATCCCTAGAACTGCTCTAGTGCCTAGTTCAAACGGTCCTATGGGACACGGGGCTCTGATCACAGAATCACAGAATGACATGGGGTTGGAAGGAACCTCCGGAGATCACCCAGTCCAACCCCCTGCCAGAGCAGGTCCACCCAGAGCAGGTCCCACAGGAACGTGTCCAGGGGGAGTCTGAATGTCTCCAGAGCAGGAGACTCCACCACCTCTCTGGGCAGCCTCTTCCAGGGCTCTGCCACCCTCACAGGAAAGAAGTTCCTCCTCATGTTTAGATGGAACTTCCCATATTCAAGTTTGTGCCCATTTCCTCTTGTCCTGTCCCTGGGCACCACTGAAAAAAGACTGGCCCCATCCTCCCGACACCCACCCTTGAAGTATTTATAGGCGTTGATCAGATCCCCCTCAGTCTTCTCTTCTCCAGACTAAACAGACCCAAGTCCCTCAGCCTTTCCTCATCAGAGAGATGCTCTAGGCCCCTCATCATCTTTGTAGCCCTGATCTGCACAATTCACCCCAGAATCCAGGGCTGCCTTGAGTATGCACATCTCTCACCTCTGCACACCACCACACTCAAATACGAGCTCTTAAACGGAAGCTCTTCATACTCCTCTCTGCTGGATGCGAGACGGATGGGAAAACCCCTCTGTGCTGCACGGAGTGCGAGCAGATAGAGCTGTGGAGCACTGCGGGGACATGGGGACACGGTGGGGGACACTGAAGCAGTCACTTATGGCTCCCGGTCCTGGCCCTGGGCTTTCATCTCCTTCACCCCATCCTCCACATCCCCTTGGGTGCATCCCTGCATGGAACCCACCTCCCATCCCAACCCCAACTCTCCCAGTGAACCTCATTCACAATCAAACGAAAATGGAGAAAATTAATGCAGCAAAAACCACCCCACATTTCAAATATAGGACTGTATTTTCAAAAGCAGCCTGCCATTTTTGGAGCAGCAGCTTTTAAGTCCTCTGCCTGAGACACCTTGAGTGCTATTTCCATGAAAGCTGAAGGTTTCCAGCTCCCATGGAAATCAGCGAGTCAGGAGTGTGCTCAGCATCTCGGCAACGCTTCTGCAAAGGGAATGTGTTAAACCCAAATCACTTACAATTAGGAGATGCTATTCAATTTTAGAAACCTTGTAAAACAAATAAGATCTTGGAACTAAAAAAAAAAAAAAGATAAATTAACTCAAAAGAAAATGTAGGGAAAAAAAGCAGCATTTGGAAATGCATTTAATTCCTACATCCCCAGACTCTCCATTTTTCATAGCCTTGGGGATGTGCCAGCACATTGAAAAGATGAAAGATAACGTTCTTCCAAAGGGGTCACACAGACGACGTGCTACAAACCATCAACTAAATAGTAATTACAACAGCTTTACCTTCATCGGAGAACATTTGCAATTAATAGAGCTCCTTAGAAGATACTTTGTTACGGTGACATTTCCACATTGCGTGCACTCTGACCGCCACAAAAGAGCTATTTTAACACAGCAAAAGACTCCCCTAGAACTGGGTATTTAGGTCATTTCTATTACTGCAGTGAAGCGTCAGTGATTTCAGCTGATATTCCTGGCCGCGCTGTAATTTGCCAAGAGTAACGTTTTCCGTCAGTAAACCCTGGCAAGTCGATAAAGGCAGCTTGATTTGACTTGAACTGGCAGCGGGGTTAGAGACGGAGAGGGTGAATGTGAACCTTCACTGTGACAGTAAATGCCCCGTTTTGTGGCCGGTTACCACGCTTCCCGCTCCTCCTCCTCCGCCTCGCGCTTCCAGGAGCCTCTCTTCAGAGGCGTCAGGAAAGAAACACGGAAAGGAATTTCTACTTGCTGACGAAAATACCTATTTAATGGAGGCTACACAGTGAATTCTGAAGCAAAATAAGCAGAATATGCTGGACAGTTAGGAAACGGTGTAAAGGGACCGGAGTGACCACCGAGGCAAATTCTGAATACGAGCAGAAAGGCCACGACCGTTTGGTTTAGGGGCACAGAGCATAAACCAGAGCGGCTTCTACTCGCCCCGTTCTCCCCAGCAGGGCAGCCTGGTCCCCGTAAGCTCCTGGGCACCCGGCTCTTCCCCATCTCTGCCCGCTGTGGCTCCCGGAGGGGTGCCCAAAACCTGCCAACGATACTGTTCTTAAGTACCCGAAAGGAATAAAAACCTCCAACTGCCACTTCCTTCAAACCTTGGGAAAGAAAGGATGAAGAGATCACTGACAGCATCCTCTTTGTGCTGATTTCAAGACAAGCAGGATTCTGTCATCGCTGGACAGACCAGGAATAATTCATCTTTTTTACCCCCGTGGCATGAGCACTCAGAGCTACAGGGAGTCCTGGGAAAGAGGGGAGGGCTCCAACATTCAGCACCTTTTGTGGTCTTTTGGCAATAACAGCACATAAAACCAAACCCAGGGGTTTGCAAATCTAAATCCCTAGATGTCTATATGTAGGGACAACTACAGTATTTTTCCTAAAAGCTAGTGAATTGTGTGTTGTGTAACTGAAGCATCAGCAACTAGATTTGCTTGCGTTTGCTTTTCTGGGGTACAATTTAACGTGCCAAACCACAAACTGTACCCCTGCAGGACACAAGTCTAGAACAATTGAAAAACCCTGAAAAGAAGTAACGGCATACAGAGTTATAACAGTCACTCTACAAAGTATTCATCGTCCCTGCCCTCTGGACTGATGCTGCGTTGATGGATGCTATTTCTCTTCTGCTTCTTGTGCCAGAATCACAAGAACGGCCCCCTCACAACGTGCTTGTGCTTTCTGTCACTCTCAGCTAGCCATCAGACCGATCTATGCCGGCACTTCAGTTCCCAAAATCACTCCAAAGCCCCCACATTAATGGACAACTAAATAATGATTTCTCTCAGGTAGTAATACTTCTTGTCACTTCCCCAGAACCCTGCACCCACGGAGTGAGAGGGGGAAACAACGGCACATCCTGAAGGGCACCCGCAGTGACAGGAGCACAGTAACACCCCCAATAACCTTCAAATTGCTTGCTTTTGAACAAGACGAACAAAAGAAATCCATTTGCTTAGACCTTTCACCGACCGCACATTTGTAAACTTCGAGTCCAAATAAAGCACAGGGACGCTATGATCAAAGAGCAGCTGCTTGTTCAAGCCATCAGGAAAAGGATCCAAACAACAGCTTGAACGAGCAAGATGACAAGAATTCAAACGTTGAGGCTCGAATTTTCATTCAATGAAAAGGAGAGCGTGCCTTTCAAATAACTGCAGAGAGGAAAAATAATACGCAGACATTACGGTGTTTATGACTTCCCAGCTTCAAAATATTTCATTGGCAAAGCCATTAGAACCCACCACACGGTAACTGGAGCATCTTCCTGGTGACTGGAGCTACTTCCACTCCACGGCTGCTACGGGAACCCTCAGATTGTTTGGGTTGTGGAACTGGGAGACAGTGTCATTTTTATTAAATGGCTTGTGCATCTCATTAGTTATTTAATACAACCGATGGTGTAGGCAGCCAAGTGGAACAGGTCTTATTTACTAAATTTAATGAGATAATTTGTTAGAAAAAGTTACTGTGAAATGCCTGAATGGAGAATGAATAAAAATGAGAGTGTGAGAGAGGCAGGTTGTGTTCAGCTCAGACATACACCATTAACCAGCCAAACCGAGGACTCTCCCCAGCCCAGCACCTCAATTGGAGAGCTGGATCTATTGCTAAAGGCTATTTTTGGCCCCACAGACTGAAAAAAAAAAAATACTTGTCGCAATGAAAAGTTCCTATTTGAATTGCTGCGACTACAAGTACATCAGTACGAACATGATACGCTCAATTTATAGAGCAGGGCTATTTCTGCCAGCTGTGTTGATCCTTTTATGTTTCCAGTGCAACGTAAAGTACCTACCAAAACAAAGAAAGAATCCAACCCAAACCGATGTTTTTAAACCCCTTTTTACAAGGGGTCGCATGGAAAGGATGAGGGACAACAGGTACAAGTTACTCCCGGAGGGACTCTGATGGGACATAAGAGGAAAACGTTTCCCAAGGAGAACACTCAGCCACTGCAACAATCTCCCCAGAGAAGAGGTGGATTCCCCAACGTTGGACACTTTAAAGATCCAGCTGGACAGGGGGCTGGGCCATCTTGTCTAGACCATGCTTTTGCCAAGAAAGGTTGGGCCAGATGATCCTTGAGGTCCCTTCCAGCCTGGGATTCTACGATTCTATGACAATTCAGTACATCATTTGTTCAGATATACAGCACTTTGCAAGAGAAGTTAAAAAAATGCAAGTATGTGGTAATGTAATAGAGCATACTAATAAGAGAAAAAACTTTTTCTCCCACTCTTGAAGCACACTCAAATCATTTTAGCTTGCTGGAGACTGAAGAAGTGAGAGGTTTGTAAAATACTTGAGAGAAAACTCCTCCCAAATTATTAACACTAATTTAACACTATTTTTTTTTTTTGTTACATCTTCTCAAATGCTGTTTCTAAATTTCAGAATGTACATCTATCTACTACCTGCTCAACTGCTTTGGTGCTTTACTGAAATAAAAGCAATGAACGGTTCCAATTACCCTGAAGTTCTGAAGCTGTGCAGAAATACGCCATGAGTACCACGTGTGATGATCCCACTGATGCGATTGCTCTGACAAATCATCGGCATTTAGAGAAGTCCAGCAGAACGTGACTTCCATTTCCTTGTGTGCATCTGAGATAATCAATGAGATGGTCATATACTAAAAGATACTTCTCCAACAAAAACCTAGGAATTTAATAGCTGAGTTCCAAGAACGAGGAAAGACAAACCCTGCTTTCAACACAACTGTGACATAAAACCCAAACCCAAGACTCAGAGTCATTAGTGACATAATTTGAAAAAGTCCATGTTAATTTTGAGTTCTTAAGCATCTAGATATTGAATCTAATACCCCTGAAGAAGGTATTTCTACAGCGTGCAATTCTATTTTAGTTACAAATGCTGTTAGGAACAGAGCCCTAATGCATCCGAAGTTTGGCCGAGAGAACAGTCTGAACTGTTAGGTACCAACAGAGTCCATCTCAGAGTCCATCTCATCTGTCACCCTGCACTTCAGTTTTCTTTCATTTTTCACTATTTTAATAGCTAAGGTCAACTTCACAGACCATGTAGAGAAGAAACAGGCTCATTTGCAAACTATTTAATCTATCTCTTTCAGACATCTCCCTCGGGATGCTATTAATTACACTGACGATACTGCCTAGACTGTCACTGGCCATAAACTCCAAGGTGATTGTCTCACAGCAGCTTTTACCTACTTTTCTACTCTCTCCGCTCTCAGCGGTAACACTCAGACTGTTCAACAATCTGCTGGGGTTCTTTCTGTACTTGAGAACACAAAACCAGGTGCCTTAGACCCACCTCAATCAAAAAGGCAGGCATCATGTCGGGATGAACTCCAGCGATGCTTTACTCACCTCTATCCATAAATATGTGAAAAATCTGAAATATTAACGAAGAACAACTTCCTTTCTTCTTTACTAACAGGGTTTCTTTTTCTCATGATTCAGGCTTGTCTGTGACCCGGAGAGGCTGAAAATCAGCTGTTCCCGATGGAAAGCTGGCTCAGGGTCTGTCTGCCTGGAAAGGGGTACGGGGAAGAACGCAGCAGC